>NC_070613.1:54079500-54692666 GCF_027172205.1 Podarcis raffonei | reverse complement strand
CTGCTGGGTGACCTTGGGCCAGTCACACTTCTTTGAAGTCTCTCAGCCCCACTCACCTCACAGAGTGTTTGTTGTGGGGGAGAAAGGGAAAGGAGAATGTTAGCCGCTTTGAGACTCCTTAAAGGGAGTGAAAGGCGGGATATCAAATCCAAACTCTTCTTCTTCTTCATATTACTTGGACGGAAAACTTCATTGCAAAATTCAGAGAAGAGAGAATTTCAACGGACGACTGTGTTTTGGTGTATTCATTGTTTTGGAAAGTGCGTTCTCCAGGCTCAACCCCATGGACCTGGGAGCAAGCCTCATTCATTTCAATAGGATTTCCTTCTGAATATACATTGTTAGGCTTGTACAGCACCTCTATTTTTTTTCCTCCTTGCTTCTCATTAATGGGAACAGTATCTGTTGAGCTGCAAGGATGCAAACTGCTAACATGCCAGCCATCTCTCCACACCCTTATTAATTTATTTACAGTGCTTAGATTTCAACATACATAATACACAGGCATGCCTATCCCAGGCTTCAGGCATCTGACAAATAGTTAAAAATCCAGTCCAACAAAACCACTAATAGCCTCTATAAATCACCTTGTCAAGTTCAGTTCTTCTGTCCCCTCCCAGTTGCTAAATATTACCTGCCTTTGATAGTTAGACAGGGCTCCTTTTCAGGTGGGAATGTTGGAAACTGTTCTCTGCAACTCCTAGATGTTTGGTTCTAATGTTTGGAACTGTAGTTCAATAGCAAAACAGTGTAAAATATAGAACACACAGATAATGCTTCATTCTCTCCCTGCTCTTAGTAACTCGAACCACTCTCTGTATATTCTTGACTCCACGCACTACAACAAATAATGTTATTAAGGAATAATTAACAGCTGATCAGATGTCAGTTTGTGCTCCTTGAGTTGGTGGCTGTGGAATGCCCTACATGATTTTATACACATATAATGATTTTAACCAGTTGCCATTGTCTGATTTATTGAATCCACGCTTATCTGATTCTTACGTTGCTTTTATTGTGTTGTTTCTTATGTTATTGTTATATTTATCGCCCACTTTTTATTACGTATTTTATTTTACTTTTTTGGCTATCTTGGCTATGGGGGTATAAACTGGAGTATAATTTTAATAACTAAAATGAATGATACATAGTATTTTGCTGGTGGATGTTAATACAGTCATACTTCATGTTACATACGGTTCAGGTTACGTGTTTTTGTGTTATGGACTGCGGGAAACCCAGAAATACCGGAACGGGTTACTTCCGGGATTTGCCACTCGCGCATGCGCAGAAGCGCTAAATCATGCTTTGTGCCTGTGCAGAAACACCGAATTGCGCATGTGCCTGTGCAGATGCGACACCTCATGATGCAAACGCTGCGGGTTGTGGGCGTGCCTCCATGACAGATTACATCCGCAACCTGAGGTTCCACTGTATATCACTTCCCCAATCTTTGGATACACTTTCTTTGATACAGTGTGGCTCTGTTAGAATAGCAATAGGTATGCAATTGTTATGGGTAAGGTAAAGGTAAAGGGACCCCTGACCATTAGGTCCAGTTGTGGCCGACTCTGGGATTGCGGCACTCATCTCGCTTTACTGGCCGAGGGAGCCGGCGTACAGCTTCCGGGTCATGTGGCCAGCATGACTAAGCCGCTTCTGGCGAACCAGAGCAGCTCACGGAAACGCCGTTTACCTTCCTGCCAGAGCGGTACCTATTTTATCTACTTGCACTTTTGACGTGCTTTCGAACTGCTAGGTTGGCAGGAGCAGGGACCGAGCAACAGGAGCTCACCCTGTCGCGGGGATTCGAACTGCCGACCTTCTGATCGGCAAGTCCTAGGCTCTGTGGTTTAACCTTATTGTTGTGGGTGGTTTAGGTCAAATCCAAACTAGACTGTAATCCTAAGTCCACATGTCTCCTGGGAATAAGGTCCACTGAATTTGACAGGGCTTACTTTTGAGTATAAATAATTAGGATTCCAGCCTAAATTAGTTGCACCTAGATCCCACTGAAAGCAATATGACATAATAATAATAATAATAATAATAATAATAATAATAATAATAATAATAATAATAATTTATTATTTATACCCCGCCCATCTGGCTGGGCCTCCCCAGCCACTCTGGGTGGCTTCCATAAAAACCAAAAATACAGTAAAATATCACACGTTAAAAACAGTGGTTTAAGCAGTGGTTAAGAAAGAAAAAAGGGGGGGAGGTGTCTGTGCTCACCATAAAGTTGTTAAGCTCCCCACATGACCTAGAACCAAAGCTGTCAACTTACAGATTTGAAAATAGGGGACCAGCAGCCTTGAAAATAAGGGACCAGCAGCCAAAATAAGGGACCTGCAGCCTCACCTGTTCCAGGCACTCCAGTCTTCCTGTCCTCCTGCAGTCTGGTCAAACTCATGCTGGTAGCTTCGAGAACACTGTCCAACCAACTTTGTAACCAGAGGTTCAACTGAATAGAATCTGAAGTTCATGCACCCACAAGGCCTATGCAGCCTCAACTTAAGATGGCTCCCTGGCCTGGCTTTGCACTGCAAAGTTTGCAGCAGCACGTGCAACAAAATGGTGTCCAGCATTCAAAACCCCCCTCGGCTTGCATTAACTAGCCACACACAAGGCATGCAAGCTCCACCACCCAGTCGTTCTTAGACTCCTTATTGGGTGAGCAACACAGCCAAGCAACACAGTTGGAGCCTCCTTCCTCCCTGGCCGGCAGGCAGGGAGGGAGAGGAGCTGCTTCCTTTGAAATTTAAGGGACATCATTTAAGGGACATTTAAGGGACAGCAGCGGGATATGGCCCTGGAATAAGGGACTGTCCCTTCAAATAAGGGACACTTGACAGCTATGCCTAGAACTCTGATCAAGGGGAAGGTGGGGATGGACAGAGGGGCCTGAAGTAGGGAAACTAACCCCTGAATAGGGCTGTAGCAACTGAGCCAAGGTCAAGACTCAAGAGCAAGCTTTGCATCAGAGAGAGGACTTGAGCACAGATTCCTCCAGTCTTATACTGATGCTCTAACCACTACACTGCACTGGCTTAGAAGTCTCCTTCTGCCAACCAACTTCTATGCCATCACTGTTATCTATATTTGCCAGCAAGACTGCAGCCTTATAGGAGCGATCATGACTTGAGTTTTTCCCCTGGTCTGTCATCTACTTACTGTATTAATTACAGCGTGGCTGATTTTGTCTGAATTGCTGTTTTGCCCTTAGGAGGTGAAAGCACAGGCGTACTTCTGCTTTTAATTTTAGGGTGTAATAAATTCTTAAAAAGCTGGTTACAAGACACTTTCATGGTTTACAATATTCCATCCAATTAGTCATGTTGAGAGTAGCAATTTCCTTTAAAAAGAATGATAAAACCAATGCCGAAAACAAGAATGTTTTCTTGAAGCTGCCATATATATTTTTACTTCTTTAAAAGGCAACCACTTTGAAGAGAAAATAAATTCAGCTCAGAAAGATGCCCAGCAATGGATTCTCTAACATGTGCTTATGCATATATTACAGAGAAAATTATGATAGTTCTCTCAACACAAGATTGGCTTTTTAAAAAAATGCTGGCCTAGCTTTGTTTGTTTGCAAGTGTAGATGTTCTAAATCAGTTTTCTGATTATATTAAGGGCATATTTGCTTTCCTGAATCTGATGTTTTTATTTTTCTCTTCTCCCTTCTTGTGTAACACTAAACTCCTTTTGTTCTCTTCCTTCTCAGCTTAATGCATATTTCATTCTCCTTTTTTGAATTCTCTCTGCCTTTGTTCAGCTGGATTGAAAATGCTGATGGTGGTTAGCCTTTTTTTTTATGTGTATAGTTTGAGCTGTTTGGGGGGGGGGGGAAAGAGAGACCAAAGAGAGACCAAAGTAGAGGAAACCCACAAGTAAAGTTGGACAGAATATGGTTATAAAATAAAACAGGAACAGAAAAATAGCCAAAGTAATTAACACATAGTAAGATACAATAGGGACGCAGGTGGCGCTGTGGGTTAAATCACAGAGCCTAGGACTTGCCGATCAGAAGGTCGGCGGTTCGAATCCCTGCAACGGGGTGAGCTCCCGTTGCTCGGTCCCTGCTCCTGCCAACCTAGCAGTTCAAAAGCACGTCAAAGTGCAAGTAGATAAATAGGTACTGCTCCGGCGGGAAGGTAAACGGCTTTTTCTGTGCGCTGCTCTGGTTCGCCAGAAGCGGCTTAGTCATGCTGGCCACATGACTGTACACTGGCTCCCTCGGCCAATAAAGTGAGATGAGCGCCGCAACCCCAGAGTCGGTCACGACTGGACCTAATGGTCAGGGGTCCCTTTACCTTTACCTTTAAGATACAATAGTAGGAGTTATTGAAAAGGAGCACAGCTGAAGACAAGACACGGAAGACCCATGCTTTGATTAAAGATGGCAAATTCCAAAATCCTCATAAAAAGCAAAGCAATGCATTTGTAGATTTTAGCCAGTAGATGTTGTGACTGTATAGTCTGTTATATTCAATACCCTGAAACCGACTTCTCTCACACATTCTAGCTGAGGGGTTGTTGTTTTTTTAAATGCTATTTATAATACCTGTTTTCCACTATCAGGAAAAGTAAGGTTGCTTGTATGTTGTGTCTACAGCCTAGAAATTTAGACAAAAGTTTGTGTCCATGATATTGAGTGTCATGGTGTCTGAGAAACTGGAAGGTCCCATCACTCATCACCTGTAGGCCAAATTGAGACGCATGCTAAGTCAAATTTGGTTTGTGGGTTAGAAGTTCATCAGCCCTGCTCTAGCCTCAGAAGCCCAGGGTTGGCAGGCTTAGGTGTGGGCAGATGCCCTCTGTACCTTCGTATCTGTTCCTTCCACACAGGAATTACTGTTACTCTCCCTTTTAGCTTTCTGTTGTTTCCCTGAGCAATTAATCTGTCTGCCTTCCTTCAGCCACCGATGCCTGTGCAGGATTCAGAAAACCATATATCCTGCAGATGGTCTGCTTTGCCCAAGTTTATGTACCACAATTCTTAAAGCAGCTGGGTACCAGGTGAGAACGAGACATCCCATTTAAGCAGATTTGCTTAAAGTCGCTTGGAGATTCATGCACACACTGGACAAAACAGCTTCATTGTGAATTTTTCCTTTTTATGAACGCATTAAATCCAGATGATCACTCATGGAGAAACTTCCTAGCAGCGAAAGCAATGGAAAATAGTTGTATGGAAGCGTTGACCATTCTTGTCACAATAATAAATGAACAACAACCCCAGTTTGTGAACTGTATCATCCTGTTTGTCTCCATTCCTCACTTACAGGCTTCTTTAATTTTATTGTTTTGGCTACTTGCCATTCAAAAAAAGTTGAGTGCAGCACAATCCTATGCATGTTTACTCTGAAGTATAGCCCGCTGTGTGCAATGAGGCTAATTCACTAGCAAGCATGTCTAGAATTGCAGCCTTTTTCTTCTGTTTGGTTGCTACATACAGATGTCTGCAACACACGCCACCGGAAGAGTTCCTTTGTGAACTAAGCGCATTTTCTGGCAGCTGGCAATTTATCTTCGCTTGTGTTGTGTCAGTGGTGAGTTTTCAGTCAACCAGACTCCGAGATCTTATCCTTCCAGCCTCGTCTATTTAGTGCATGCAACCTCATCAGACAGAGGCAAGTTTGAATTGTAAATCTCCTGCAGTAAAGATGGAGGCTGCTTGCCCACTGTCAATAAAATAAAATAAGTCAGCGATCAGGTTGGTGGCACATTTTGTCTGCTTGTAGGACTGCACCACAACACGGACCCTCTGTCACAGTTTGGGGTTGAGCTTGGGCTTATCTTCAGCTTCTCCTAAGCCTTGAAAGGAGCTAAAGATAAACCCTCTCCACATCTGCCACTTCGTTGCAGTTTGAGATAAAGGGCTTGAAGGTCATCAACTGGTCTGTTGTTCAGCAACGACCATGGAGGATTTCTGTAAAGGAATGAAACATAAATACTAGGCATGTTGTGGTTAGACATCCAATCGCAACGCTGTTAGACCTATCTCAGAGCTGCTTCCTGCGGAGCAAATGGAACATAATGCCATATTTCAAACGGTGAAAATCCAGACAGAAAAATTGTTGGGCTTTTTCGGGCAAAGAAGTTTTAAGGAAAATTGCCAAAACCGACACGGGTTGCCATATGTCCGGATTTCCCAGGACATTTAAAAAAGCTATTTCCACCTGGTCATTGCTTCTGACTGCAGTATTCTGGATATGGCTGAGAAATTTGGACCCATAGCAACCCTAACATAGCTGAGGGGGGACGGGACTATCTGGTTTTTTTGCCCCGGGTGAAGCCTCCAGAAGGACGCATTGAGGCTCCCAGCATATTCTGATGAAGGGGTGAGCTTTGTTCCACATGTTAAATTTCTGAAATAAATTTCTGAAATATTAGGCAGGGTAGGGGGCAAGCCTTGCGGGGAGCTGCTTCCCCACCCTCCTCAAATATCATGCAGTTAACTATGTTCAGAACTGGGGCTTCTGGGCTACACTGACACAAAACCTCTTGTTTCTAGGGACTCAGAACTAGTAATTCTCTGGGGGACAGGGCCCAGCGCTCCCAGGCTGCAGCTCTGCAGATGGCCACCTTCACCCAGCCAAGGCTTCAGGGAACTGGAAGCAATAACCTGAAAAGCTTGCCCTGGTTTGCTCCTTCTTAGGGTTGGGATGAGGAGAGGGAGCAAGGAGGAAAAAAGGAAGGAAGGAAGAAAGAAAGAGGTTTCTCCAGCCAAGCCAGCAATATCTTCCCTGTAGAAGCCGCAGTGGGCATTTGGTGTTTGTGTGAGTGAGAGATGTTGTGCGGATGCCTGGTGATCGTCTTCCAAAGCAACTGCTCTATTCCGAACTTAAAAATGGAAAGCGTAATGCTGGTGGTCAACAAAAGAGGCTTACAGACTGTAATGTAGTATAAACACTGACAATTGGGAAACACTGGCCTGCGAGCACTCCAGTTGGAGAACAGCCTTTACCAAAGGTGTGATGGGCTTTGAAGACACTCGAACTCAGGACGCAAGGGAGAAACATGCTAAGAGGAAGGTACGCTTGAGAAATCTATACTGTGATCAGCTCCCGCCCAGGAACCAATGTCCCCACTGTGGAAGGAAGTGTGGATCCAGAACTGGCCTCCACAGTCACTTACGGACTCACTGTTAAAATCGTGTTCATGGAAGACAATCTTACTCGGCTACGAGGGATCGCCGAAGAAGAAGAAGAAGAAGAAGAAGAAGAAGAAAAGGGGAGAGAGAGAGAGAGAGAGAGAGAGAGAGAGAGGAGCAGTTTACATTGAAATATGGGACCATCCTGTATTGTACAGAGTGGGTGGCAACCCTATGGGGCAGGCAGGAAGAATATCTTCATGTGTTGAAGGACTGGATGAGATCAGGTCTCATACTTGTACAGTGGTACCTCGGGTTAAGAACTTAATTCATTCCGGAGGTCCATTCTTAACCTGAAACTGTTCTTAACCTGAAGCGCCACTTTAGCTAACGGGGCCTCCTGCTGCCGCCGCACCGCCGGAGCATGATTTCTGTTCTCATCCTGAAGCAAAGTTCTTAACCTGAGGTACTATTTCTGGGTTAGCAGAGTCTGTAACCTGAAGCATATGTAACCTGAAATGTATGTAACCCAAGGTACCACTGTATTCTATGCATTTTTTTCCAGAAAAAAAGAGGTGCCAGACCTCACCATGAACTTCTTTCCACTTGTTCTCTTAGAATGACAATGGCATCCACCTGAGAGGTGCCAGAGCTGTGCTCCTGTGAGCTCCAGCTGAAGAAAAAAAAAAGCCTTGCATGTAATCCATACAAATTATTTAGTCAAGGAGCACCCAAGGCTGTCATCTATGTTGGCATATCATTTGCTAAATGGAGGCAGCCAAAGGATATTAACTCAAGGGTAATAGGCAGAAATGTGCTTGTGATCATTAAAGTGGGGCACACTGTGTAAACAAATGTCACAGCCAGACTTGTTACAGTGCAGGAACAATTTGGTCTCGAGTGAACGAAATGGGAGAAAAATGATGATAGGAAGCCCTTACAGGGCTCTGGGGAAGGATGAGAAAGCAGAGCAGGAAATGTTTATGCAGATAAAGGAAGCCTGCGAAAGCAGCCAGGGCAGGGATTGCAGGAATTTCAGTCTGCTTGTCATCAAGTGGAATGGCAATTAAGAAACCTTAATAAGCAAGACGTACTACTTTCTTTACTGCACGGTCCAAAAGTAGGCATAGTTTGAAACGCTAAACTTACGAGGGTCCACGTTTGCCTCCCAAACACTTCAAAATAGCTCAGCTCTGAAATAGACGGTTTGTTGACCTCTTGGGGTCATACTCCATGGCTGATCTGTTTTCTCAGGCTTTGTGGAAATAGCTGAGGGGGTTGGTTTGCTCTAAGAGGATGAGAGATTTCAGGGCTAACTTGGTTGTTTCTCAGCTAGGGGGAAAGGGATGGGGACAAGAAAGATTAGTTGTGGGACTGGAGTACTGTTTTATTTATGGCAAGCTGTACTTTATATTATGGGGTGGCAGAAATGTCATAAATACATTGTATTTATTTTTCAGCAACAAATTAGGGAACATTTGTTTCTCTTTTTGTCCATCACTGACAATGAGCATCCCAGTGGCTGGCCCTTTTTTCAATTTGGTCTCAGAAACTGTATTCTGTAGATACTTAGCCATTTTCTCTTTGCCGCTTGTCTCCTGACAACACGTGCAAAAGCGAATCATTTCCCAAGATAAAAAAATGGAGCGATCTTTGTTTGTCGTGTAAGAACAGTGCTAATTTCTGTCCTTGGGAGTCTTGAACTGAATTAAGCAAGCGTTGATTGTGTCAAGACGGCAATGATGCAGATACTTTTCATAAGTGCCATGGCAGAAGCAAAATGTACGCATTTAATTGCTGTTCTGTCTAGTTCTGCAGGGACTTCTCTAACCCAAAACCTGTGCTTTTGTACCTACAGCTGCATGTAGAAATAGTGACAACACAGGGTGTGGTTTTTTTCTTCCCTTTTTCTCTTTTGGCAATCATAGAATTCTCTTTCAAATATACAGGGCTCATCCTTAAACTGGAGGATTTGAAGATGCCCGTGTCTCTATTTTTTATCCTTCCATGGGACATCCACATGACATCCTGTCATGGACTGGCAGGGCCTTCTTAAGCATGGCACCCCCACTTCCCCAGAGTTTTTTAGGGAGGACAGCGCTGCCGATGGGGCTGGAGGAGGCCGGCAGTGGCTGGAGGGTGGCTCCTCCGGCGGGAAAGAAGAGGAGGCTGGACGTGGCTCCCGGCTCAGCTGGCCGCTTCATGCCGCGGTGGCCACGGCAGACGGAGGCTCTGGGCATGGCGCTGCTTTGGCATGGCATGGTGAAGGTGGGCAAGGGCAGCAAGCTGATGCTGGGAGGCACCGCGTCTAGCCTCTGCCTCTTCCCTGGCACCCTCCAGAACTTGGGTCCCCGGCGCCCCATGCCACTAGCCTCTATGGGTAAGATGCCCCTGTGGACTGGTTGGACCCAGAGGAATGGTGGGAGGAACCAGCTGGGAGAACCACCCAGGGAGTATTAGTGGGACAGCAGTGAGCAGTCAGAGGGAGACGGCAGAGCAGACTGGGGAGAGGAGGTGTCGGAAGCTGAGGAGGTAACAGGGTTTAGTGAGCTGGGAGAGTCTGTGGCAGAGAGCAGTGCAGAATCAGAGGCAGCAGCTGAAGCAGGAGAATGGGATGAGGGAGGCCAAGATATGAGTCACAGGTGATGAGTTCCTCTCTCCCCTTGTCTCCCAGATACAGAAGAGGCATGAAAAGCCCTGGAGAGGACGGAACTTAGACAGCTGTGAGGAGGTGAGGACCTTTAGTTTCTGCAACTAATTTTCATGTAGGTAGACAACCAGGAATGAGCTCCTCTGCTCATTAGACCTGACACTCAAGCAAGAAGGTGATCATGTTTTTGCTAATAAAGAGTTAACTCCATCTGACTGGCAGGCTCTTGTGACACATCCCTTACATCCTGAACTTTCCTGATTCACAGATAATCCAATGAGGGAAGAAAGGCCAATATGTGTGGGTGGCCTTTTTAACGTGTGTGGTGATATTTCATGCTTTCTTTTTTAGTCCCATTTGTTGTTTTCCGGCACTAAGTTGCTTGCTAAATATGTACCAGGAGGAAAGTCCCCATTTTCCTGCTTGACCACTGTTTACACTTCTCTTAAATATTTGACAACAAATTCTTCTTGTCCTAGCCAAGGCCTGTTGCACGGAAATTGCTATTACATGGATCCCAGCTCTGGAGCAGACCAAAAAACCACTCACCTACATTCTTCTACAGCTTGGTAGCTATTTCTTTAAGCAAGGGGTGCAGAGCCCCTTGCAGTTGATGAGCTGGAGCCAAAAGGTTTGAGGATACACAAAAGGATTTTGACAGGAAGGAATTGCAACATAGCTTCTGAATATTGAAGGGAAAACCAAACAATATAAACTAGGGTTGCCACATTTCAAAATGTAAAAACCAGGACACCCCGAAAATTGTTCCTGTGCTTTTTAAAGACAAAAATACCAAAAAAGTGATTTTTCAATTGACTTGCCTAAGATTCAGGATAAAGCGCCAGAAATCAATTCCACCTTTGAAATCCTGAGAATGTCTAGATGTATGGCAGCCCTATGATATGTAATTGTGCCCAAGTTTTATGGGGCCGCTTTCAATGTCCCCTGCCTGTTTGGTTTTTAGTGGTCCAGGTTTGGCCAGCCAACTCAGTTGAAAGCAATAAACCAATTTCTGAACTGAAAGGAACCTTAAAAACTGAACCTTATACATATGCATTAGGCCCATACATTGAAAAGTGGGTTATACTTACAACCAACTATACCAGAGATGGCGAACTTGTTGCCCTCCAGCTGGTGTAGGAAAACTGTCCCATCAGCTCAAGCCAGCATGGTCAAAGGTCAGGAATAATGGAAATTGTGGTCTTTTAGACGTTGCTGGATTCCAGGTCACCCAATATTTCCCTAGGGAATTGTAGTGCAACATCTGGAGAAAAATAGGCATATGACACTGGATCGCTCTGGATCTCGGAGACGTCTCAATAACAAAATGTCTTTAGTCTAATATCCTCTTAACTCAGCCTTGTTGCTTCTTCTGGATGCAAATTCCACTGTCCACTTGATGAGAAAGTGGTAGTGTTTTCCCTCCCTCAAACCATGTAATCTCACTGCATATTCTTTAAAAGGAATTGTTGTTGTTGTTTAGTCGTTTAGTCGTGTCCGACTCTTTGTGACCCTATGGACCAGAGCACGCCAGGCACTTCTGTCTTCCACTGCCTCCCGCAGTTTGGTCAGACTCATGTTTGTAGCTTCGAGAACACTGTCCAACCATCTCGTCCTCTGTCGTCCCCTTCTCCTTGTGCTCTCAATCTTTCCCAACATCAGGGTCTTTTCCAGGGAGTCTTCTCTTCTCATGAGGTGGCCAAAGTATTGGAGCCTCGGCTTCAGGATCTGTCCTTCCAGTGAGCACTCTATCCAAGAGCTCTGATTGCACTAAATAATGATCTTAGGGCCAGTTGCAAGAAATAGCAAGCAGGGAGTAGGAAGGAATGAGATAGGTTTTAGGTTATGTTATGCCTTTAAATAGGTTATGTTATATTCTGGATTATGTTATGTTTTATAGATTATGTCTGAATAGGATGAGAATGTTGGAGATACGTGCAAATGTGTATGTGAACCCGGTCTTTGGGTGGGTGTTTGATTTTCGTTGTTGTGTATACTGTGTATATATGGACAATGACAATAAATTTATCTCATCTCATCTCAGGGCTGATTTCCTTCAGAATGGATTGGTTTGATCTTCTTGCAGTCCATGGGACTCTCAAGAGTCTCCTCCAGCACCATAATTCAAAAGCATCAATTCTTCAGCGACCAGCTTCTTTATGGTCCAGCTCTCACTTCCATACATTACTACTGGGAAAACCATAGCTTTAACTATACGGACCTTTGTTGGCAAGGTGATGTTTTTGCTTTTTAAGATGGAATAAAGGAATAATAGCAATGAATGCTGACTGTAGAGTTCTCTCTTTCTCTCTTTGCTTCCTACGTCTAATCCTTTACTGTACAGGTTGCAAATCAGAGAGTCAACCTGTCTCCCATCCAAAGACATTTTATCATCACGCCAAGTTATCTTTAAAAAAAGAAGAAGGGAGGCATGTCTGTTTGTATTTAATACATATGAATGCTGCCCTCGTGGCCTGCCCTTCTAACCACAGCTCTTTATTTATCTACAGACTAGATGGAAAATAAGACAAATTCACATTTTTCTCCGGTATAACCCTGACAGTCTGCCTCATTCCCAATCTCCGGTGGGACTTCATGTTGAAAGAAGAGAGTCATTTTGGCAGCAAAGCCTATTCAGTGTTAAGTCTATGTACCAAATATAACACACTTTTTGTTCGTCCATTGCTTGTGCGTTGCTTAGTTTTTTTTAACTGACTGAGAAGATGCTCTCAGTTGGGATTTTAAAAGGTGTGTGGATGCCTTTGGGGCAAGTTGTCTTTTGGCACAACCCTCCAGTCCTCATTGCCAACTGCAACAAAGCCTAAAAATGAACGACAAGGCCCTGTGGTTCCTTCAAAGATGAATCCACCATTATGGCATAGTATCAGCTTTCATAGACAAGAGGCCAGGGTGGGGGTAAAGCAGGAAGCACTACAATCAGGTGTCACACAACACCACAAGTCCATTTTCCCTTG
Source organism: Podarcis raffonei (assembly GCF_027172205.1). NCBI lineage: Eukaryota > Metazoa > Chordata > Lepidosauria > Squamata > Lacertidae > Podarcis > Podarcis raffonei. Next base: position 54,679,939 of record NC_070613.1, on the reverse strand, counting down.
TCATTCAAATGACTTTATGGGACTGTGCCTCCTCCTACCTCATTGGGGCAAGACTTACTGCAAAGGGTTGCTGTTAAGTTGTGGGTGAACATATCAGATGACACAGTGATTCTTCAAACAGCTCGTTTATTCACAGGCCAGAACAGAACTGAACTGAAGGGTTCAGCCAGCCTGCTTATATAGAGCTCCACTACAACGTAACAGCAACCACTTTCTGTGACTATCCACTCACTGAACGTCACTTTCAATCCCTTATTTGCATATGTGGACCTGAGAGAAAACTATCTACAGTATCCCCCTGCTGGCCCAGGGTGAGAACTTCAGTACATAACAGTTGCTATGATCTGAGCTGTTTGGCTTTCGCTGACATCGGGTGACTTATTGTTTTATTGCTGACCTGCGCCTCAATCCAGCTCCTGACACCCAGTGAGCTTCATGGCTGAGTGGGGATTCGAACCCTGCTCTCCCAGGTCCTAGTTCAGCACTCAAACCATTGCACCACACTGGCTTCCCCTTGCTAGCTGTCCCTTGCCCTGAAGTTCTCCTCCATCAAATTGGCTTTGGCCCGACCAGTGCTTCAGAGATAGAATCACAGAGGTGTAGAATTGGAAGGGACCCCAAGGTTCATCCAGTCCAACCCCCCGTTCTCCCGTTCCAGCTTTGGTTCCTGTGTTCCTGCATCCTGCAGTCCCTGACCTCCATTGGACTTGCTCCTGGCTGTGGACTCGCCAGTTGGGCTGCCACCAGCGCCACCGCCCATGCCCCGGTCCCGGTCCCGGCGTGTCAGTCCTGGACTCTTGCCACCCACTCCCTGGATCGTGACACCCGACAACGTAGGAATCTCAGCTGAAGCATCCATGACAGATGACCTCCATATTTTCTTTTAATTGTCAAATAATTCTGTGTACATTGTGGCAGCCTTTGGCTATGTGCAATAAAACTGACTGAGACAGATAACCTCCAAAGACCTCCAAAGAAGGAGAGTCCATAACCTCCTGTGGGAGACAAATAGCTCTTACTGTCAGAAAAGTTTTCCATAATCTCCTTTCTTGTAACTTGAAGCCATTGGTTCAAGTCCTACCCTCCAGAGCAGGAGAAAACAAGCTTCCTCTATCTCCCCTGTGACAGTTCTTTAGATATTTGAAGATGGCTAACACATCTCCTCTCAGTCTCCTCTAAACACACCCAGCTCCTTCAAGCGTTCCTCACAAGGCTTGGTTTCCAGACATCTATAGAACCACACTGTTAGCTTCCTTACATATTATGTTTATCTTCTAGGTTTTTTATTGTGTAGTGCTGAATTCTTTTATTCAGCCTAGGACCCTCATACCTACAGGACCTTAAGGCCCATAAATAGCAACACCCTAAAAATCCCGGGCCCTAAGGAAGTCAGATTAGCCTCAACCAGAGCCTTTTCAACACTGGCTCCGCTCTGTCTCATGAGACCAGGGCCCTGCGGGATCTGATTTCTTTCCGCAGAGCCTGTAAGACAGAGTTGTTCCGCCTGGCCTTTGGCTTGGAATCAACTTGATCCCCTCCCTCTCTTTCTTTTTTCCTTTCTCCTTCTGTGATGGAACTCCTATTTGGGGACTTCCCTGGCTTTTTTCTGGCCCACGTAGGACCAGTCTGGATAGTTGGCCTTGGTGAAGATTTGACGTTTTCATCCCCCCAAAGTTTTTGATTTGAGTTTCTACTGAAATGAGGCTGCATTTTAATGTTGTATTTTAATCTTGTTTTTAAGTTGTATTTTAATCAATTGTTTTTATACCTGGTGTTAGCTGCCCTGAGCCCGGCCGGTCTTGGCTGGGGAGGGCGGGGTATAAATAAAATTAATATTATTATTTATTCCTATTAACATTTCAATCCCACTTCATCTTTCAAGTAGTTTGAAGTGCATGGCTTTTCCTTAAAATTACCCTGAGAGGTGGGAGAGGCTGAGAGAATGAATTAGCCAATGGCACCAAGTCTACTCTTTAAGTTGTAGTCCAGCACTCTATAAAATCTAAGGTCCAGAAATTACTACTTATAATGCTGTGGTCCAGTGAGTAAAGACACAACTGAGAGTGGTGGAACAGGGTTCAGGAAGTCAGAGAAATCAAATCAAATCAAATCAAAATGTTTATTCGGCTTTACGCCCATCATGAAACACATCACAACAAAACAAATCAAATAAAACAGCGGACTCGTACAAACCACAAGTAGTATAACACAGTTCACAACTCACAAGGACAGATATTAGCCGTTCATAAAAAAAAAAGTTTAAGATTAAGATTAAAAATTTTAGGCACTACACTAAAATCAATATCTGATGTCATTATAGAAAATTCTTATAACTATCAATAATCAGCTAACATTCCATTCCGTCTCTTGTACGAGAGGACGGCTGTTAGGAATTTAGCAACCTGTAGGGTAATATAAGGATCCACATCTTGAAGAACCCAGGCAAGCTGTAGGTCTACTGGTTTGTCAGCCATAGGCTGGATTATGGAGTTTAGTATACTAGCACGGGCTGAACTGTACAAAGGGCAGATAAACATAACATGATGTAGAGATTCAGATGTTTTCATTTCACAAGCACACATTGAAGGGACTTGGCCCTTAGTGAATCTATGTCTCAGCACGTTTGTTGGAAAGACATTGAACCTAGCTCTAATGAAGGCATATCGGTGAGACGCGGCCATAAGCAAAGTTAAGTAGGACGGAGCGCGGTAGATAGGGGTTATGCCGAAATTTAACGGCGAGCAGGCTCCACCACCAGCTACGAAATTTTGGTATAGCTCCACATCATCCAGCCTTTGATTTATACACCTTTTTGCCACATTTAGATCCAGTTTGAGCAATTCAGTGGGCGAGATCTCATAGGACAGCAATTTGGCATGGATTTTTCCTGACCACAAATTTGTGAAGTCATCTCGCCACATGCATTGAATGAGATAGTGGTTCAGGAGTTTATGCCATAGGGATATCCATAGGGAAGTCAGAGAAACATACTGACATAAAGTCGTAAAACCCACCGCCAGCCCCCCACCCTGATTTCAACCCAGGCACGGGGAGCATCTGGTGAACTCAGAGTCCCTAGGGCTTGCATATATCCACCATCCTGTTCTATATGCAAGCCCTGGTCAGCTCAGTCTGTGCATGTAGACAACATGCAGGGTGGCAAAGAACACACAGGCACAGCAAATACAAGGTCCTGTTTTCCAGAAACTACTGTATTATATTTGGTAACAGAGCAGGGAGAGAGATTGGGTGGGATACAGATCAGTTCTTCTCCATTGCCAGACCTCTAGTTTGGGTGGCTACACATGGATGGATAAAACATTGGCTGCTATTTTTAAGTCACTGGAAATTCTTTCTTCCCCACATCCTGGCAGCACATATTTGAAGGGTGTTTATTCTTCAACAACGCACAGCAACAGCACCATCTAGTGACCTTGCCTCTGGTGTGCATTTAAAGATCGCACATGCAATTCTCCTTGCCTGGTGTCATCAGACTAAGGCTCAAGTTATTTACTAGGTCACCTGAATGCTGCTTCTTGTGTGTCATCATTGAAGGCATCACACAGGTCACAATTAACTGGACTGTCTTGGGAACAAAACAGGCTCATGAAAACAGCAATCCATGTGCATTTAGACTAGGCAGGTTGCAATATAGCTTTATTGCCTCCCCTTCTCGCAGCAGGAGACAGGCAGGGCCAAGAGAGAGACTTGCGCAGGGCTTCTTCCTTGAGCAAGAAATTGAACCCGGGTGCCTCTGGCCCTAAGCCAGCACACCAGCCTGGGGAATACATTGGCTCAATAGCTGGTCTTAAACTGAGGTAAGCTTGGACTACTGCAATGCAATCTATGTGGGGCTACCTTTGAAGGTGACTCGGAAACTACAACTAATCCAGAATGCGGCAGCTAGACTGGTGACTGGGAGCGGCTGCCAAGACCACATAACACAGGTCCTGAAAGACCTACATTGGCTCCCAGTACATTTTCAAGCACAATTCCAAGTGTTGGTGCTGACTTTTAAAGCCCTAGACTGCCTCGGCCCAGTATACCTGAAGGAGCGTCTCCACCCCCATCGTTCAGCCCGGACACTGAGGTCCAGCTCCGAGGGCCTTCTGGCGGTTCCCTCACTGCAAGAAGCAAAGCTACAGGGAACCAGGCAGAGGGCCTTCTCGGTGGTGGGGCCTGCCCTGTGGAACACCCTCCCATATGATGCCAAGGAAATAAACAACTATCTGATTTTTAGAAGGAAGCCCTGTATTGGGAAATTTTAAATATGTGATTTTTTATATTTTTTATGTTCTGTAAACCACCCAGAGTAGCTGGGGAAACCCTGCCAGATGGGCAGGGTAGAAATAATAAAATTATTAATTAGTACAACGCGGGTGGCGCCTAGGACTCGCTGATCGTATGGTTGGCGGTTCGAATCCCCGCGGCGGGGTGAGCTCCCGTCGTTCGGTCCCAGCTCCTGCCCACCTAGCAGTTCGAAAGCACGTCAAAGTGCAAGTAGATAAATAGGTACCGCTTTATAGCGGGAAGGTAAACGGCGTTTCCGTGTGCTGCGCTGGTGCCGGCTCGCCAGAGCAGCTTCGTCACGCTGGCCACGTGACCCAGAAGTGTCTCCGGACAGCGCTGGCCCCCGGCCTCTTAAGTGAGATGGGTGCGCAATCCCAGAGTTGGACACGACTGGCCCGTATGGGCAGGGGTACCTTTACCTTTTACCTTTACACACAGCCCATCTGTCATGGATGCTTTAGTTGAGATTCCTGCACTGCAGGGGGTTGGACCAGATGACACTTGGGTCGCTTACAGCTCTATGATTCTATGATAATAATGGTAAACAGAAAATGGAAGCTGCAAATAAGACCACAAACAACATAGGGAGAGCTCTTTTAGGCTTCCATGGTGGTAATAAGGGGGGATAATTTTTTATCCCAGAAGGTGGCATTCAGTGATACTGAACCTCTAAACTCCATAGACTCAGCTCTATAACGGCTCCTTGCCACTGACACCTTCACCCCTCCTATTTCACGACTCTGGCCGATTCTCTTTTGGAGACATGTCACCGGTTGTTCATCACCGCATCTTGTGGCAGTGAGTTCCGTGAACGAATCACGGGTGAGGGAGAGATCAGTAATCCAAGGCATCCTTTCCAAAAGTGTTGGGCACGAGGTGGTGGGGAAACGATTGGGTTGCTTTTGTTTATTATTATGCATTTTGTGTTTTTATGTTGTGACCACCCTGAGACCTGCGGGTATAGGGCGGCATACAAATTTAATAATGATAAAAGTCAAACCATATAACGCGCGCCCACAAGGCCACCGGAACTGTGCACCACCTCAATATGCAGATATTATATTTTATCCATCATTTTAAATCCAGGCGCGTGTGCCAAGAGATCGATGCGTGTCTTTCCTCGGTGCCCGCCCCCCGGCCTAGGCGTTTCCCGAAAGCTCTCCCGGAGACGCAGCTCCTTCCCTTCTTCCCAGCGCCGCGAAGCTTCCCCGGCCGGATTTCTGCCCTGGAAAGGCCACAGCGGAGGGCGCCCCCCAAACAAAGCTTTATTTTTTTGGGGGGGGTTTGTCGGCCTGTCTGCCTCCCTCTTGCTCTCCCCTTCTTCCCCGCCTCCTCGCACACGCTCAGTCTGTTCCGGCCGCCGCCTCGCAGCGCCCCCGCGCAAGGAGGAGCCGCCGCGCCGCGCAAGAGCGCTCTCCCGGCGGCGAGGGGCGGTTGGTGGTTGTTTTCGCGGCCTCCATTTTAGGCGTCGCTGCAAGGCCCCGGGCGGCGGGGAGGGAGGCTCCCCGGGCGACGTGGAGGCCCCGGCGGCGGCGGGCCTTGTTGTGACGCCGCGCTCCCGCGTCTCCCCGGCGAGGCTTGGGCCGGGTCTGGGCGGCGACGGAGATGGGCGCACGGGGCCTCTTGGCCGGCACTCGCGCACCGCTCGGGCGCCGCTCGTCCTCCTGAGCCTCGCTTCTCGCCTGCCCGCCTGCCTGCCTCCCTCGTCGCCGCCCGGGCCGCTCGCCCCGATGGAGACCCCCGCGGCGGGGCCGCCCCCCGTCACGCTCATCATCAAAGCCCCCAACCAGAAGTACACCGACCAGACCATCCGCTGCTTCCTCGACTGGACCGTGGGCAGGCTCAAGGGACACCTCTCCAAGGTGTACCCCAGCAAGCCGGTGAGACCCCCAACCACCAGACCTCCCCAAAAAAACCCCCCCACCCCACCCCACCCCATGAGCACAAACAACACTCTTTCCCCCCAGGCGGCTCCTCCTTTCCGTGTCCAAGTTGCCGGCCTTTCCAAATACTGTTTTCCAGCCCTGCGTGCCCAAGCTGCGTTTTTACGCAGAGGGAAAGGAGAGCTCCGGTCTCGATTAATGACCGACTCCGGGTGAGAGCGGCTTGGACATGGAACCTCTCCCTCCTCGCCTTTGTTTTCTGGAGCTGCTGTTTTTCCCCAAGCAGAAGCTCGAAGCTGTGGAAGGCTTTTGTCTCCCTCCCCACGTCGCCTTGTGTGCGTGGAAAGGCATCCGTGGCTGGGTTTCTCTGTTAGGGGCATAGTAAAGGAGGAGGAGGAAAAGGGGAAAGCCCAGGGGGTGCCCTGCTGGACAGCACAGCCGCTTGTCGTCTGTCCCTAAGTTGTAATTCTGCTTTTCTAGACACAGTGGGAGAGACACTGTCTCCTGGGCGTTGGCACCCTGGCCAGCAAACCGGGCCTTCTCCTCCTCTCTTGCAGTGCTGAAAAACTCCACTACTCCAAAATACGCTTCAGTAAGCTAGCGAGATTGCCTTCCTTGGCCTGGCATCCCGTACACAGCCACTAGTTGCTGGCCCTTCTCTGAATTTTTCTGAGACCAAATGGTCACCCTCCATCAGGTGGCACTCAAGCGTCCTCTGCCCCTGCCTGTCCTTTTTCTTCAGTACCGAAGTTACAGGTTTTTCAGTTATTCCTGAAAGTTCCTGCCTTGATTTGGCATCTTCCGGAGCAGCAATGCTCTCCGCACGCTTCCCTTCCCACCATCTTTCCTATAGAAACATACTTCAGCAAACAATACATACAGCGAAGGTCGCTTTGCCTATTGTTTAGCTGTATTTTAAAGAAGCTTTAAGCTGGACCCCTAAAAATGTAAAGCGGTGAATGCAATAAATCTATCTTTGTGTATGTGTATTGTATAGGCTTTCTCAGCAGGAAGCTGAGATTGGTTGCACCTCTAGCTGAATGTATACAGTGGTGCCTCGCAAGACGAAATTAATCCGTTCTGTGAGTCTCTTCGTCTTGCGAAGCACGGCTATTAGCGGCTATTAGCGGCTATTAACAGCTTAGCGGCTTTAAGAAAAAGGAAACAAACTCGCAAGACGTTTCGTCTTGCGAAGCAAGCCCATAGGGAAATTCGTCTTGCGGAACGACTCAAAAAACGGAAAACCCTTTCGTCTAGCGAGTTTTTCGTCTTGCGAGGCATTCGTCTTGCGGGGCACCACTGTAGTTAGGTTTTTCCTTACATAATGCACAAACTGTACAAAATGGCCCAGAAATGCCTGCATATTCGTGTCCTTACACTTTTGGTTAACTGGGCAAGAGATTAGCCAAGACTGGTGATCTCCCTCTGAGTGTTACGTACTGTGATGCATCCTGCTTCTTGGGGGAAAATGAAGGGCAAACTTTGAAGATTCCAAGGACACCTTGAAAAATAAGACAAAAGCAGGAAAAGTATGCTAAAGGGGAGGGGGAAACGAAAGCTTTTTAGAACCCCAGGGATTCCTATTGGCCAAAGTCCAGGCAAATTATCCATATTCTGGCTTCATTCATTGACTAAAAGCACTGACAGATAGATAGGAGCAGACAGGCCATCTCCTTTCATAGAAATTTCTTCAAAGGCTGTCTGCACATTTTGCTTCATAACTTTCTTTCAAGATGGGCCGGAGTCTGACTTAAAAAATAAAATGAAATGAAAGCTCTGAATCTGTTTGCCAGGTATCTCAGCAGTAGGTCTTCATCTAATGTAAGTGTGCATGGCATGGCAACCTTCATTTTCTTATACAGGATCTACCCACTCTTTGCACCAGGACCTGTTAATCTGTGCAATTGCAGGCAATATTTCCTTCCTGTTTCTTATGACATAGGGCGAGCTTTTCAGGGACCTGCAGTGGAAGGAGCATTTGTGTAACTGGATCCTAACCTTGATGTGCATTATGGAAGAATAAATCCATGTAAAACAACTTATATATCCCTCTTTCAGAAATACTCCGTGATACAAGGTTCACTGCTATGCTGCTCTGTCATCATCTTTTTGGGTGGAAATCGGGATGTTTTCAGTCTAATTGATTTCAGTCTATTGACTTCATTTTATAGCAAAAGTATCAACAGATGCAGTCATAGAAAAGCTCATATTCATAGAAAGCGTTCATAACTGCTACATCTGTTAGAAGTACTGCTGTGGAAGCATACTGTATTTTTCCATGTATAACATGCCCCCATGTATAACACAATTCCTATTTTGGGGGAATCCAAATAAAGAAATCCCCCATATGCGCTATAGGTGTATAAGACGACCCCCAATTTAAAACTTGAAAAAATATAGTCTTATACATGGAAAAATACGTGTATTTTTTTTCAACTGTGTGGGAATACTGTAGGACACAACTTCCCTTTGTAACCTCACTGTGTTAGTGATCTCAATCTTAGCCACAAATTTCGCACTCAAGGGAAGCTGCAGTTATATTTATATTTAAAATGTTGCTCCAGGTACTTACCTTTAAATTTAGCAACAACCAACACTTTAAAATGACAACATTTTAACCAAAGTACATTTGTTATTGTTCCCTGACCTCAGAGGTTTTATTGGTGATGCGTTTGATAAAGGGAAGGAGAAGCTATTTTGAGAAGTATAGGACATTAAGTATTCACATGCATTTGACTTTAAAGATTAGTTTGAGGAAATGTGCTATGACTAAAGGTGAAAGTGTGCTTAGTTCTGTATAACATGTGGAAACTGGAATTCTAAAAACAAGTTATGTGCATCTCAAATGTTAACCATCAGCATCAAGAATTTAAGACAAGTCTTCTTCATATATGATTGTTTCCATCTCTAAATCAGTACGGTTGGGGGGGAAAATAAGAATTCTTCATTTGTCCCATCTCTTAGTCTACGAAGGATCAGAGACTGGTGTATTCTGGCAGGTTGCTTCCTGATCACCTTCAGCTGAAAGATATTCTCAGAAAAGTAAGCGTTCCTTTCACAACTTGCATACAATCGCTACTTGTAAAAATAAATGCTGTACAAAATCCTGTTAAACTGCGTAGTGACTACTGCTGTGGGCGAGAGATGCAATTCAAATATTGCACAATTGCATGTAGGAAAGCGGATGCAACATGATTTGATTAGCTAACCACATAAGCAAAATAATTACTGCAGTATATATTTTAGTTTATTACACTGATATTAGTCGCTGGCTACTGAGATTGCAGGTAAAGGACGCAATGTCCTAACTGGTATACAGGTATTCATGCTGAGGATTTAAAGGTAAGATCTTGCTGTCCCACTGTCTTTGCAATATTTCTGGATACGTGTCTTGAAGTTCAACGTGCACATGACACATCATTCTTACTAATAAGATTTATATCTTCCAAAGCAGTCCCAATTTAAATGCTGTCATTCTGCAGATGTGAAATGAATATGCTAAAGCTACTTTTCCAGCTTCTATCTGATACAATATGAAAATACTGAAAGGTGTCAGCATAGAGATGCTCAGATTTGTGCAGGTAGCAATTAGTACACACTCTCTAGATGAAAAAGTCAAAATATTGTGGATAAATAAGTGAAAATCTCCAAGGTGACTCATTGCTCAAAAAGGAAGTGTGAGCGTGTGTTGAGGCCCATAATAATGACTAGGTAGGAAAAACTAGCTTGATACTTAAGTGGATTTACTTTTACTTAAAATTCCAAGAGGATGCAAGAAAATCTTGACCTCCCCTTTTTGCATTAAATCCCTTCTGATTTAACTCTTAATTGAAAAAAAACCGGAACATATTGCAAGACGCAGGTGTGACTTCCTAGAATAAAATTCAAGCTCTTTTTATTTGCTTTCTTATGAATCCGAGTAATTTGCTGTAGTATCTGATGACTGTGATTCAGGTGCTTGCACACCCGCAGGCTCTCTGTTGGCACCTTGGGCACAGCTATGAGCACATGAGGCAATTTTCATTTCCATAGCTGATCCACAGTGGAGTCCTTGTTTATGAACCAGGAGTTACTTAACGATACGAATAATATTTCACATTTATGCAGGACGCTTTGAGTTTTCAAAGCATTTCACATACATTAGTCGTCCATACAATATCTGCGTAAGAAAGGTACGCCAGTAACTTTCTCCAGGTATAACCTCTGGTTCACATGTGGTGGACATGCAAGAAAATTAAGGAATTTTGGAATGTAATTATGATGAGCTTAAAAAAAACCCGATTAAGGTATCTTTTACAAAAAAGCCGGAGGCTTTTATCCTAGGGATACTTGGCCCAGACATGCCAAAAATTGCGAGAGAAATAGTCTTGTACGCCATTGTAGCAGCAAGAATACTAATCACAATGAATTGGAAAGGAGAGAAAATCCCAAGAAAGCTGGAGTGGCAAAGTAAATGGATGGAGTTTGCCAGATGGGCAAAAATGACAGAAAAACTGAGAGGCAACACTGAACAAATATTTATTTGGAAATGGGATGTGTATAAAAATTATCTTAAAGATTACTGTAATAATATGAAGTCAGTGACAGGACCTGAATGACTATGATGGGCAATTACAAGAGAATATATTATTGATGATTAAAAGGAAAATGGAGATTAAATAAAATAAGCCATAAATACATGATGGGGTGGTGGGAAATTGTTGGGAAGGCAAGAAGAATGTACAGTGAGCAAATATTGTTATTTTCTTTTTGTAATTTTGTTTTGACCACATATACATTTGTTTGTTATGACCTTTTAACCTTAATAAAGCATTAAAAAATGGGGGGGACCCCAAAACCCTCTGGTTCATTATAATAGTTTGTAATAAATCAGTATGGGACACGGGTGGCACTGTGGTCTAAACCACAGATCCTACGGCTTGCTGATCAGAAGGTCGGCAGTTCAAATCCCCACAATGGGGTGAGCTCCCGTTGCTCAGTCCCTGCTCCTGCCCACCTAGCAGTTTGAAAGCACGTCAAAGTGCAAGTAGATAAATAGGTACCGCTCTGGCGGGAAGGTAAAGCGGCGTTTCTGTGCGCCGCTCTGGTTCGCCAGAAGCAGCTTAGTCATGCTGGCCACATGACCCGGAAGCTGTACGCCGGCTCCCTCGGCCAATAAAGCGAGATGAGTGCTGCAACCCCAGAGTTGTCCGCAACTGGACCTAACGGTCAGGGGCCCCTTTACCTTTAATAAATCAGTGCCTATAGGAGAAAAATACATTTGTCTCTTATAGACAGTGTGTTCAAACTGTTGTTTCTGAATCACTAGCCTTCCTTGGAAACTAGCAGTTTTCTCGATGAGAAGATTGGTAATAGGATCTTCTGCTAAAATTCAGGGGAGCGTTGACCATGTTCTATGCGCACTCTCAATTTGTGGTTAATAAGTTTTCACAATTTTCGTGCGCTGTTGTACTCTGGAGCACATTTCTCCTGAAATGTACCAGGAGTCTGTTGCACACGTTCAGAAGTTTGATCACAGACTAATCAATATTGATTGAGGTCGGGGATTCCCTGTGGATAGAAGGTTTGATTTCCACTGCAGGATGAGTTGCCATAAGCTTTGTGACTTGCAACGGTTTGCTCTCTGGGAGCTTTTTAGCTGGAATTCCTGTGGGATAGACACACGTGCCATTCTCTAAATGCAGGTTTTGATTCTGACAGAACAGCTCGGATGAGTAATTGCTTTGGCCGTTGATTTTGAAAATGTAACTTATCTATAGTTTGATAAATAAGCTTTTCTTTGGTGAAATGATTCACCCGTCTGTCACCAGAGGAAGGGCTGATTTGGGGTGGGGGGAAAGTTCATCAATCTTAATTAGAAAATTGGATTTTGAAGGGAAAGACTAGCTATGCTAAAAAGTGCAACTCTGGTTCTCCTCTTTTGTGTACATTTTTAAGAACAAAAATCTTAGTATAAGACGGGTCGGCAACCTAAGGCCCATGGGCCACAAGCAGCCCATGGGAGTCATTTAACAGGCCCATGGACCCCCACTGCCCACTCGGTTGGCTCCCATGCGCCGTGCTAAACTGCCACAGAGCAAAGCAGGGACCGCCTTCTGTGACGCTGGCCGGCTTCCCATTGGCTGCAGGAAGCTCCTGCAGCCAAAGGGAAGCTACGACGCCTCCTCCATGCCGGAAAGAGCGCCAGAAATAGCGTTTGCGCATGCATGCATGCGCACGCACACACACTCTGGCCCACTGCGGTGTCTGCGGGACCATGAACCAGCCCAAGCCACAAAAACTTTGCTGATCCCTGGTATGAGACTTCTCTAATATATATTTTTCCAATAAATATTCTGAAATATATTTTATTCTTCAAGTAACAGTGTAACGTATTTACTTGCCTCTGAACCTTTCAGCTGTAATGTGTATATACCAATTTTGTATTTAAAAATCGCCTAATTTTTCTGCTAAAACTGCTCACTTTTTTATTTTAGCAAGATGAGTATCATATGGTTCATCTAGTATGTTCTTCACGGACACCCCCAAATTCTCCAAAGCCTGATACCCTTAGGGAAAACAATGGATCGTCAGCACCTAGCAACAGCTCGGTAAGTTGGCTTTGTGTAAGGTGCAATCATTAAAGCTCCGTCAACAATGCTCTTTTACTGTAATAAATCCTGACAGGAATATGATGACAGCATGGCCATGTTTCAGCTTGCAGCTGTTTCAATTTTTTTTTTAAGTATCAAAGTGCTTGACTTTGTTCCCAAGAGGAAACAGGTCCTTGGGTGTATAATGGAACTGCAAAATCCCTAGATTAATCAAATTGTTGAAAAACTTGCTGTTTTTCATGCTGCTGTGTTTGGGGATCCTAGGTGTACTGACATTGTTGTGTCTACTCCCCTCCCCCCAAATAATTAGTGTGTAATTGTGATATTTTCACTCAGAGTAGGAGTACAGACCCACTTTGCAGAATGCTGTTTCTTTTCCCCCTGCAAGTCATCGTGCTCTTTCCCCCTTAATAGCAAGAACTGCTTTACACATGATGTTTTTCCCACGTGAGGAAAATTTTCATTTTTAAAAAAATATGTTACCCCTTACTAAGGAAGCAGGCTAGGATTTTTATTTACTCAAAAGTCTTAAAGGAAAACAGCAACAAGAATTCACAGAGAATAATTGCGAACCTAACGGTTCAGGGAAAGTGTAAGTAAAGTGTTTTGACTTCAGGTGTGAGAGGTATGCAATGTGAAATACTCGTTTTTGCAAAGTTTGGGGGACCAAACTATTCAGCATGAAACAGAATCCTTTCTACATCTGATGGAAATTATCGTTTGCATTTTTTTTACAAAAAGAGTTCAGAACATTCAGGATCGACGACTCCTTCGCCATCTCAAGAATCTTCACATACAGCTGGCTCGGATGGTGTAAGACATCGCAACCTGGCACAGAGCAATCCTGTTCAGAGCCACCCGTTCCCTTATATAATGCAAGGGTAAGTAAAATGCTGAAGGGCTTTTTGCAAGAGCTTTGTTCAAGCATTCTGACTCCAGCTACAGAAGCCGAGGCTGTTGAACAGATTCTTGGGCTGCAGTATTGTATACGGGGGTTTGAGAGAGCCGTTGCTGTTACTGATATTATTGTTGTATCTTTAGTTTTAGATCTTATGATTTAGATGGAAATTGTTTCCATTATGTTGTGTGCTTTTTGATGTGTTTTATGTATTCTTTATGACTTCCGTTATGTTTGTAATTATGTAAGTTTTGTCATGTTGTCATGTGAGCATAGTTTCAAGTACGGAAAAGCGGCATACAGATAAAATGATGATGTGATGATTCATTTCTTGCAAGGTACTGTAATAACAGGGACGCGGGTGGTGCTGTGGGTTAAACTACAGAGCCTAGGACTTGCCGGCCAGAAGGTCAGCGGTTCGAATCCCCGCGACGGGGTGAGCTCCCGTTGCTCGGTCCCTGCTCCTGCCAACCTAGCAGTTCGAAAGCATGTCAAAGTGCAAGTAGATAAATAGGTACTGCTCCGGCGGGAAGGTAAACAGCGTTCCGTGCCCTGCTCTGGTTCGCCAGAAGCGGCTTAGTCATGCTGACCACATGACCTGGAAGCTGTACGCTGGCTCCCTCAGCCAATAAAGCGAGATGAGCGCTGCAACCCCCGAGTCGGCCACAACTGGACCTAATGGTCAGGGGCCCCTTTACATTTACCTTTACTGTAATAACAATACTGTATTGCAATATTACGTTTGGCTGAAATGTTAAAAGTCCTGTGGACTCTAACCAGGTTGGAGAAAAAGGCAGCGGATTTCTCCTTGCAAATCAAACAAGCTTCCATTTATTGTATTTGTTTAGTGGATTTATTTCATAAAATTTATACGCCGCTCGATGGTAGAAAGAAATCCCAGAGCAGTTTACAAAACAGGTAATCAGTATATCTAAGGGCTCTTAAAAAATTTCTGTGCATGAATAACTTGCACGTTCCCACCACCAAGTGTAGAATGATTAACTTTTAAGTTTGCTAATCATGCTCTTCGTCATTGCTGTGTTGAGCAATTTTCTAAGCATCTGGTGCTTTCATCAGCATCTGATAGGCCTTTCCTTCAAGAATTATCTCTTGCATAGCAGTTTATGGAATACATCTGCAAGTGCCGTACATCAAAAGAAGATGCCTTCAGTGATTGTTTCTCACTTGTTCTGTTCTAGACTAACTAAAGTGAAGGACAAAAAAATGTGCTCACTTCTCAGAGAGGGAAACTGGTCAGGGTCACAACTGAGGTTATTCACTTTACCCAGCTTCCATCGTTCATTAAAATAATAACTCGATGCAACTCTTTTCGTTCCTGGATCATTTTTACTTCCAAAGAGTTAAAAATCAATTTGGGGGAGGGATTAGTGGGTGACACATTGTTTTTTGAGAAAAAAAATAGTGTTGAAGATAGTTGGCAGCTGTATCTGCAGATGCAGTTATATTTACTGTGGCCTCCTAGCTCATGCTAACATTTCTCCATGTGATTATGAAACTTATTTGTGAACGCTTGGAGAAACTAAATAGGTTTCGCTTTCATGTGTGAACTGCAGGATTGATAAAAAAAGCAGACTGTCTCAAAAATAAGCTGGCTTGAAATGAAATCTGAATTTGATACAGGTGTGTTAAAATATAGAGACATACTTTAAACCAGATCCTTTCTATCAGTTGTGTTTAGGCTGTTGTCCTGTTCCCAGTTACCTGGAAGTAAGCCATATTAAACTCCATGGAAATCACTTCTGAGTCGCTATATAAGATTGCACTGTTATCCTGCTTTTTTGTTTAAACGAAAGTTCAGAAATACCCAAACACTCTAAATATGGAAAAATGGGTTCATTTACTTCTGTACAAATTATGACTATTTAGACCACCAGTCAGATGAACCTACTTTTGATCTCATTGGAGGGACTTTTCTATCTAGTAACGGCCAGTTGCTTCTGGAAAATTCTAGGCATATAGGCCTCATATAGGTGATTGTGCCCTTGCAGAGGGAACCAAATAAAAACCTTTCATTTCATAATGACTTTCCTGTCTTTCAAAAGGCTACAAACCTCTGCAGCCTAGAGGTTTGAGCTTATGCAACTCTGGTTGCAAACCAGTATGTTTTATCTTGTTCTGAAACAAGATGCAAAACTGATTGCTTGATTAAAATCTATCTACTCTGGTGAACTCTACCTGTAGTGTATTAAATTCCAAAATTCACACATAAATGTGTAATGAAACCCACAAAATCTACTCTTTTGCACTCTTGTTGCCTAATACTGATAGCTTGTTTCACTTCCTTAAATGGTTTTGTTAGGAAACAGTCAAAGTATTCTTCGCAAGGAAAAATATTTTAAGTAGAGGCACATGTGGCATAATGGAGACCAATCAGATTATTCTCCCAACAATTTTATATTGTATTGTACATCAGAACTTCTAGTATTCTCCCTATTTCTCCCATCTCCTTAGTCTTAGTCTTGAAAGTATATTGTGAATTAGCAAGGTCTCCTGTGGCATCTTGCAGCCAATTTTCTTTCTAAGATAGGAATTGTTGTCTGATGCAATACAGTTGCATCAACTGCTAACACTGTAAATACTTGTTGCCCTTAAAGATAAGATGGGGCATTTCTGTTCTTTAAGATTCTCTTTAATGCACGTGAGCGGGTGACGGTTTTATATCATGCCAGTTTCTTCTAAAATCACTTTAGTACTTGACCCTGCTAACTGAACACTCTGCTTTGCAAATGCTGTAGTTGTAACATATTATCACACATTTGGTGTGAAGTAGCACACAGCGCTTGTTCCTAAATATTATATGAGTATATTTCTTCTACTGTAAAGTGTTATGTCCTGATAAATGATACCAAAGTGCGATCTTCTGCTTTAATGGAAGATGACAGTGAAAATCACTCTGTCTGTCTGTCTGTCTGTCTGTCTGTCTGTCTCTCTCTCTCTCTCTCTCTCTCTCTCTCTCTCTCTCTCTCACACACACACACACACACACACACACACACACACACAACACCTGCCAGGGTCTAAATCAGGCTTCCTCAACCTCGGCCCTCCAGATGTTTTGAGACTACAATCCCCATCATCCCTGACCACTGGTCCTGCTAGCTAGGGATCATGGGAGTTGTAGGCCAAAAACATCTGGAGGGCCGAGATTGAGGAAGCCTGGTCTGAATTAACAAGGAGGATAACTCTTTTGGTTGTTGCTGATTATACCTCTAGGAGGCCTGCAGTGGGGGCGGGGGCTGTGTTGAAATGCTCTTGAATTTCCTGTAGTACTAGATTTCTGCATGCTTGCAAAATGCTAAATTAAATTTAGTAAGGAAATTAAATTCTAAGGAAAATGTGCACAGTAAAGTATGGCAGGTGAAACTACCCTGTTAACACAGAATACCTGATTTCTGATTTAGTGACTTAAAAGCAGACTGTCATCTCCTCTTGTCTTTGTGGGGAAACGTGTTCTATGTAACTTTGGATATTCCGTTGATATTCTAACTATGTACGTACAACCTTGCATGTAATTTGCTTTGATTGTCTGCAGCAATGTAGGAAACCAGTTCCCTGGGCAAGGAGTGCCAGCTGCTTTTCCTGTGTACCCTGCTTTCAGCCCACTGCAGATGATTTGGTGGCAGCAGATGTATGCCCGCCAGTATTACATGCAATAGTAAGTGTGTTCTTTAAATTAGTACTGAGACAGCAGAGTGGCAGTTAAGACATAGAGACAAGCCTGCAGCTTTGTTACTCTTGAGTAGGCACTAGGACACCCCCAGGCGAGTGTTGTTATCCTCCACTTGCTTGAAGCTGCCCTAGTGCGCCCTCAGAAACACCTTTCAGATGAGTGCCAACGCTACCTTCCCTGGGCTTTGGTAAACTAAATCTAATATGAAAACATATTTTCCCCAAAACATTCACCATAATAATTTCTCCTTTGCGAGAAATGCTTACAAATGCAGCCTTACTTTTGTTTTGAGGCTGGCTTTGGGTCATGCTTTATATTGGAGAAAAACAAATATAGGTTTGTGGGATGTGATACATAAGTAGCAGTCAAATACAACATTCCTTGTTTTCCTAGAGTGAACATGCAAAGGGATGTTTGGTCCAGCCAGTTGGAACTTCCTGTTTCCTCCTGGGCTGGGGCATACTTCACTTGCATGTGACTAGAGGTGGGTGTGACCTTACCTGTGCAGGTAACAAAAGCACAAGGCACGCAGCACTCTCTTTGACATCCTCCGTCGTTGGAGCAACAGCTCTTTTTAGCTAGAGATGCCCTGTTGGCTTTCAGCCAACAGAGGACACTGGGACTATCTCCATATGGCAGGCATGTCCAGAGTCTGTTTCGGGGGCCTAATCCTGCCCGGTGGTCAGTTAATCCTTTGGTCGGCCCTCATGGCCCTTCATTTCATCAAATCTGGCCCTCTTAGAAAAAAGTTTGGACACCACTGCCATATGGGATAGCTCCACATGTATATATTTTGTAACTAAGCCTGCCTTTAGGGGTCCAACTGTGAACTGATGATGTTGTAAGTAAACTTATTTTACTCACTTTAAATAAGATTGCCATGTGTTCATTCTTTTGAGAGGAATAAAAGGGGACTTAACAGGAGCATACAATTCCATACTGAATTGTATGATTGTGAGAGGCTTAAATAAGCCTGCAACCAGCTACCCACTATGTGTTAAAAGGGGAATGCACTCTGCTAAGTAAAGGGACTTGCAAGTCAGGAAGGATATTACCATATTTTTCGCACCATAGGACGCACTTTTCCCCTCCTAAAAAGCAAGGGAAAATGTGTGTGCGTCCTATGGAGCGAATGCAGGGGGGGGCAGGCGGGAAAAGCCCCCAAGAGCTGCACACAAGCTCCGTGCACTCTTGCGGGCTTTTCCACAGGAGGGAGAAGGGACTGACTGGCCGCATCAGTCCCTTCTCCCACCTCCCAGAAAAGCCAGGAGAAGCCACGATCTCTTTAAAGGAGTTGCGCAGCTTCTGCCGGTTTTGCGGGAGGTGGGTGAATCCCCCCACCTCCCAGTAAAGCCAGGAAAGCCCTGCGCAGCGTCTCCCGGGAGGGAGAGGCTGCACGGGGCTAAAGGGGAAGCCAAAACAGCGAGCGGGATCCATCCCGCCCCCTGCCTTGGCTTGCTCCATAGCTTGTGCGCAACCCCTCCGGCAAGGAGAGGCTGCACGGGGCTATGGATTCTTTAGCCCTGCGCAGCGTCTCCTGGCAAGGAGAGGCTGCACGGGGCTAAAGGGGAAGCCAAAACAGCGAGCGGGATGGATCCCGCTTGCTGCTTTGGCTTGCTCCATAGCTGCGCGCAACCCCTCCGGCAAGGAGAGGCTGCACGGGGCTAAAGGGGAAGCCAAAACAGCGAGCGGGATCCATCCCGCTTGCTGCTTTGGCTTGCTCCATAGCTGCACGCAACCCCTCCGGCAGGGAGAGGTTGTGCGCAGCCTGTACACTGCTCTTTGGGGCTGGGGGGGGGAATTTTTTTTCTTGATTTCCCCCCCCCTAAAAACTGGGTGCGCCCTATGGTGCGAAAAATACGGTAATAAACAATATATCCTCTCCTGCCTCCCTGAACATTCCCACAAAGTTGACTTGTATTATTGTTTCATGTATTATTGTTTCATGGTGAAGAGCATTCTTAGGACCTTGCCTTCCCATCCGTTGGCTTTCAGGATGGGTTCTGCCGGAAAGTGACAGGCCACCATGCCACGCCACAGCTCAGTGTTGGCCTAGACTGTGCCTTTGCCAAAGGCCTGGTGGAACAGCTCTGTCCTGCAGGCCCTGCGGAAAGATATCAAGTCCTGCAGGGCCCTAGTCTCTTGTGACAGAGTGTTCCACCAGATCGGGGCCACGGCCAAAAAAGCCCTGGCTCTGGTTGAGGCCAGCCTAACCTCCCTGTGGCCAGGGATTTCCCAACATGTTTTTATTTGAAGACCGTAAGGTCCTCCATGGGACGTAGCGGGAGAGGCGGTCCCATAGGTACGAGGGTCCTAGGCCGTATAGGGCTTTAAAGGTTAAAACCAGCGCCTTAAACCTGATCCTGTACTCCACCAGGAGCCAGTGCAGCTGGTATAGTACGGGTGAATGTGATCCCTGTAAGGAGTCTGGCTGGGGCAATCTGCACCCGCTGGAGTTTCTGGTCAGTCTCAAGGGCAGCCCCACGTAGAGTGAGCTACAATGATCCAGTCTGGAGGTGACCGTTGCGTGGATCACAGTGGCTAGGTCAGGCCTCTCCTTGTCATTGCATGTCAAAGTGCAAGTAGATAAATAGGTACCGCTCCGGTGGGAAGGTAAGTGGCGTTTCCGTGCGCTGCTCTGTTTCACCAGAAGTGGCTTAGTCATGCTGGCCACATGACCCGGAAGCTGTACACCGGCTCCCTTAGCCAGTAAAGCGAGATGAGCGCCGCAACCCCAGAGTCGGCCACGACTGGACCTAATCGTCAGGGGTCCCTTTACCTTTATATTGCTTTATGAATTCACCGCAGTAGGCAGTATTGAAGGGGAAGTGTAACCTGTGCCAGGCTATCAACGCATTTGCCCCGGGTAGTTCAGCTGACGATTGTGAAGAATGTTCATGCATAGATACCTAACGAAGCTTGTTGTTCCTTTTACACCCCTCAACAGTCAAGCTGCAGTTTCAGCCCAGGCAACGCCCAGCACGGAATCAGACAGCCCCCCCGTTCCGCAGCCCCCCAACTCTGAGCGTGCTCCTGCCAATGAGCCCCCAGCAGCACCCAATGTAGCCCCCCAGGAGAACAGGCCTGTCAATCAGAATGTGCAGATGAATGCTCAAGGCGGCCCAGTGATGAACGAGGAGGACTTCAACCGAGACTGGCTGGACTGGATGTATACCTTTTCCAGAGCAGCTATCCTGCTTAGCATTGTCTACTTCTATTCGTCCTTCAGTCGGTTTGTGATGGTGATGGGAGCCATGCTGCTTGTTTACCTGTGAGTAAATGCTGCTGATTGATAACATCTCTTTGGTCTGAATACAGAGCACTTCCCCAAGTACAGCATTTCGACAGTCAGTGCAGATCAGTACAGTGGTACCTCGGTTTTCGAACTTAATCCGTTCCGGAAGTCCGTTCTGAAACAAAAACCGTTCTTAAAACGAGGCACGCTTTTCCTACTGAGGCCTCCTGCAGCTGGTGCCCTTCCACCGTTCGGCTTCCGTTCTTAGACCGAGGTAAAGCTCACAAACTGGGACACTACTTCCAGTTTTGCGCAGTTCGTAAACCGAATTGTTCGTAAACAGGACTGTTCGTAAACCGAGGTACCACTATATTGGTTTCCCTGTATTGTGTATGGGAGTTTGCCCAAGGGAGATGGTGACTTGCCCAGGCCATTCATGGCCAAAGTGAGAATTGAACCAGGGGCTTCCCAATCCCTATTGCTTTCCTCTGCCCCACCCCAAGTTTGACCACCAGCATAATCCATGTAAATAATGGTTAAGGGTTTTCTTGTCAGCTACGTGATCAGAATCCGAACTTTCAAGTTTGACTGATGCAAAACTAATCATTTCTATTAGTACAGTAGACACTCGGGTTGTGAACGTGATCCGTGCGGGAAGCATGTTTGCAACCCGCAGCGTCCGCAACCTGCAGCGCCGCATCTGTGCATGCACGGGTCGTGATTTGACGCTTCTGCGCAAGCACAAAGCGCAATTTAGTGCTTCTGTGCATGTGCAAGCGCCGAAACCTGGAAGTAACCCATTCTGGCACTTCCGGGTTTGGCGTGGTGCGCAACCCGAAATCACCCAACCCGAAGCGTCTGTAACCTGAGGTATGACTGTATTTAAAATGTGTTAAAAACAAAATTAATTTAAAAATTGTACTTTTAAATACTTAGCATGTGATATCTGTATGTTGTATGAGCTTGCCATTCTAATTTCCAAAATTAATACTCTAACACCTCAAACAACGTGGAATCTTTCTGGTTTCCTTCAAGAAGCTGAGGCATGTAATAGGAGCTGAATTTTCTTATATTGTTTTCAAAAACCTATTTGAAACCGATGGAACAGCACATATAGTATCAGTGACTGAGCATCTTAAAGACAAAGCTTTTATTAATGCAAACTGAAGGGGAAATGAATCTGAGTATTTCGAGCATTGCTTTCTGTGAACAGGGGGGATCCCACAGGGGGAGCGTTGTAGAGCAACACAAATCAGTTAGGGTAGGCACCCTGTTCACATTGAGTTCTAACAATGCTGTCCATTAAGCTCACACACAGTTTGTGGGCATGTGGTGGGTTATTTATACTCGGAGAAAATGGGTGTGTGATCTCCATGTGTACCCTCTGCATTGGATCAAGAATATATGAGCAGCACTATTAATGTTTGGTTACGTTTGCCATGGTTGTTGTGTGCTCATCTGAATGAAAGTAGACACTACCAGTGTATCTACATTCTGTCCTGTGAATTAACTTGAACCGTATTTTAAAGAGGCAACATCTGCTGCTATGTTTCATATTCATTAATAAGCTTAAACCATTTTTAAGGACAGAGATGGAGCCTTAATTGCTCTACTATCTATCATGATGTGCAGAGCTTTTCTGTAAAACCAGCTTTTCTGTAAATAATTTACTTTGCCAATAACAAGAATATCCAAATGATTTAAACCGAGCCTTTCGTAACTTTCCTAAAATTTCTGCAAGCTTGCCTGGGTCATGCAGCTAGTTCCACGTGTGGTTAAATAGGGACCTCTCTTCCCATTTTAGTGACTATTGGCATTTGATTTGGTCTATTCCTTCTCTACAAATCAGGTTGAATAATGAGCCTTCCAGTGGAGAGCTATTTCACTGTTCCATTGCCAACATTCTATTTGTTTTCTCAGGTCAGGCAGGTATGATTTCTAGTAACTTTGCACATGTGTATTGTAAAACAGACACCAAGCCGGATGGTTTCCATTCAGGCAAGAGGGACTCCAACAGCCTCCAGGGAACAATGAAGACATGAACCACGATGGGCAAAACGTAAATAATGCTGGACTTGAGGAGATGGTAGGTGGATGCACATTCATGTTTCCTTTCCAAAAAATATATATACCTGGAGAGCGGTACTGTTGGCAGTTTTAAGACGTGCTGACAGCTCTTCCTTTAAAAGTGAGCTCTTACATTAAGGTAATAAAATTAAATTAAGACTACCATCCCATGTTCAGTTAACCTGGGAGTAAGCTTCTGGGACGCGGGTGGCACTGTGGGTTAAACCACAGAGCCTAGGACTTGCTGATGAGAAGGTCGCGGTTCGAATCCCCACAATGGGGTGAGCTCCTGTTGCTCTGTCCCAGCTCCTGCCAACCTAGCAGTTCGAAAGCACATCAAAGTGCAAGTAGATAAATAGGTACCACTCCGTCAGGAAGGTAAATGGCATTTCTGTGCACTGCTCTGGTCCACCAGAAGCGGCTTAGTCATGCTGGCCACATGACCCGGAAGCTGTACGCCGGCTCCCTCGGCCAGTAAAGCAAGATGAGCGCCGCAACCCCAGAGTCGGCCACGACTGGACCTAATGGCCAGGGGTCCCTTTACCTTTAAGCTTCTTTGAATGGTGGAACTTTCTTAAGGTCTACAGGGCTGTAGGGACAAATGGTTAAATTGCACTTTTCAGATACATCATGTTGCATTCTCTCATTTTGTCAAATTTTACCGAATTATTATATCCAACTACATCGTAGGTTTCTTTTTTAAATAAATTTTATTTTTGCATTTTCTATTTTACATAACAAATGAATTAACTACATAAACATACAATCCCTTTAGACTCCCCCCATTGTGGATCTTAATGTAATGATTCCCCCCTCTGCATCTCTTTCATAACACTATTTTTATAAATCCTTTGTCAATCCACAGTTCAAATTTTTACTACAAGTTTTCTGTCAATCCTACCAATATATGTAATTGTTTACAGTAGCTTTTCAAATGAATTATAAACTTTTCCCCTTCTTCATTAAAGAAAGGTCGCCTCTTCCTGGTTTCTAATTCTTCCTGTCAGCCTTGCCACCTTGCCATGGTTCATCAATTTTGTCTTTTCTCTGGTCAGATTTTCATTTCTGGGCTAACAAGAGCCCTACATCCTAGAATTCTGTATCTATAACATGATTCCATCACTGCAATTTATATCCCTCTGATTTGAAATGGTTAATGCCCCACGGAGGACCTTAAGGTCCATAAATAGCGACACCCTAGAGGTCCCGGGCCCTAAGAAAGTCAGATTAGCCTCAACCAGAGCCAGGGCCTTTTCAGCACTGGCTCCGGCCTGGTGGAACACGCTATCTCATGAGACCAGGGCCCTGTGGGATCTGATTTCTTTCTGCAGGGCCTTTAAGACAGAGTTGTTCTGCCTGGCCTTTGGCTTGGAGCCAATTTGATTCCCTCCCTCCCTCTCTTTCTTTTTCCTTTTCTCCTCTTGTGATGAGGCTGCATTTTAATATTTTAATGTTTCAATATTTTAATGTTGCATTTTAATCTTGTTTTTAAGTTGTATTCATTCAACTTGTTTTTACTACTGCTTGTTAGCCGCCCTGGGCTTGGCCTTGGCTGGGGAGGGCGGGGTATAAATTATTATTATTATTATTATTATTATTATTATTATTAAACCACTTGGGGAATTTGTTTTGCAAAGGAGCACCTTATGGACGACGGGATTGACGAAGACAGCGGCGAAGATGTCGTTGACGTCAACGCAGAGCATCCGCATCCCGGCTTCATGGCTTCTGCCTGGTCCTTCATCACCACTTTCTTCACGTCCCTCATCCCCGAAGGGCCTCCCCAAGTTGGCAACTAAGCCAAGCAGGAGCCGTCAGTAGCAGAGGAGAGTTATGCTCAAAAGTGGAAGTTGACTCTGGGCAGGGGGTATTTTAAATACAGTGCAATTTCAAGATTTATAATGTAAACTTTCTGATCATGGTGTACAAAAATGTGTATTTTTTTCTCTCTCTCCGCTTTCTCATGCTTACGGATATTTTAAGCAGAAATGGACTACTAAATGCTTTTTAAAAGATTCTTTATGTAAAGAAGAACAAATGTAAAAAAAAATAATTAGTCTTCCATGTTTTTTTTGTTTCAATTGTGATAACACTGAGGCGAGAAGCTTGTAGTCGGTGTGCGGTGTCATCCCTTTAAAGAGTTGTTAAAACACAAATCTCAGGAGGAACTCTTTGGAAATAAGACCCTTCGCAGTAAAAAAACAGTACCTGTATAGGAATCATTGTGTATGTGGTTTTTAAAATTGCTTAAAGTAAATCTGCACCATAGTTTTGAGTTGGAGGCAACACCGTTTTGCCAGGGGCATGTATTCCCTCCCTTCACTTCATGCCACAAATGACATAGCAGCTCTTCAAAGGGAACAGACAGTGATCGAGTGCACTACAAACTGTTTAATACATGCTGTACTTTTTTTTTTAAATACATGTACTGGGAAGCACAGAAACATGTAATTAGTTTTTTAATTAAACAAAAAAGAAAAGCTACGGTGAAAAGAAACACATTCTTTTGAATTCTTCTGTATTCATCTCCAGCAGGAGTGGCCAACTCCCAAGAGACTGCGATTTACTTACAGAATTAAAATCTGGAAGGTCAAATATGTGGAGCTTTTTTTAGGGATGAGGAAAGCCCCATTTTGGGGTGATTCAAGTGATAGTTGTTTAGCTTTTTTTTAGGGAGGAGGGAAGTCCCCTTTGTATTTTTTTTTTAATCGTTTTTATCAAGTTTGACAATCCAGTCAAATCACATTGAATGTTCCAAATTATACAAATACATATCAAATAGTCCAAATATTCTGCCTAAATTATAAATCTTTTTGTTGGGACTTCCCATGCTTCAAGTTTGGTTGGGGATCTGATCATCATATCTCTGCTGCCTTGGATAGTCTTTCCAATAGTTTCTTTAAATCTTCCTGTTGTTAACCTTCCTTCTTTCATGGCCTATGAGTTGTTTCCACATTCAAGTTGAAGTAAGCAATGATGTGTTTCTCTGTGGATTTTATGTGTATGATTCCCCTCTGTTGTTGCAGTATCTCCTCACACGCTGGTGTTTGTGACAAATCAATCCAAAAGTCATTTCGCTGCCGGCAGACGCCATCTTCTCCCAGTTCCGATGAAATCAAATCTAGGCGTTTGCTCATTAATTTTCCCAGACCGGTTGCATCAAACATTAGCCTTTCCAGGGGAGATTTACCAAATCAGACTCGAAATACAGATAATGACCTATTAAGAGCACACCTCCCCCTATGACTATTTATAACTCTGCAGCTCGGTCTTATTCCATCATGGCGGATTTCCAGATTAAAAAGTGCATCACATCTCAACATTCTAGGAACAGGAAGTCCCGTTTTTAAGGGTTTGGGGAGATAAAGAGGAACAGGCGCTCACCAACAGATCGCTAGGGAAACGAAACAGCCTCACTGAGTAATCTCTCGTCTTTTGTTCTGCAGATCGTGCAAGAATGGAGGGCGGGACAAGGGGGGTGGGCCCAGATTCTATTGTACCAATGCCATCGACTGCGATCTACCCAAACCTCCTGGGGATCTACTAGTAGATCGCGATCAACCTCTTGGACACCCCTGATCTATAGGAACACACCGGGCTCCATACAACTCAAGAGCGTGGCTGTGCAAAGGGAAGAGGCACATAGGTTTTTTCGGGTCACCTCCCTCTGGTAAAAAACTTAACAGAGGATTTTGAACTTGCCTTTGTAGAAGATAGGGATTGTTGGTTTTCTTCAGGAAAAAAGCGGGAGTCAAGTAACTCCGAAGGATTTATAATCGGGGGTTTGTTGGCACCTTGTACTATGCGTAGCATGTAGAGAACCCCTTTTTTTGAATCTGACATAACCCGAATCATTCTTTTGGCGCACTCTGAACACAACATGTTTTAAAGGTGGAGCGATAAACGTAGGAAAAAGATTTGTATTTTGCAGGCCCTAAAAATGCTGAAGTCAACTGTTTATATCTGGAAAATCCTGAGGTTGCTGGACACATCTATCAAAATGTTCACTGCTGAACCCAGCGGAAAGGGAAAACCCAGTTTCAAAAGGAAAATTGCAGAAAGAGGAGAAAGAGAAAGAACGGAAGACCTATTATTTGCAATAATAATTAAGTTTGAGAAGCAGAACTAAGGAAGAAACACTTAACTCCATCATAAATGTAAAAAAATAATAATGTTTTGGAATGTCAACACTGCTGCCACTTTAAAAAATGTTAACTCTAAAGGATGTGTTCTTATGTTGGGACCTCTGCCTGCAAATATCAAGCCACAGTATGTTAAATTTCAGGTGGTCTTGGTACTTCAGAGGGTGCCATAGAATCCCCCCCCCCCGCTCCCTGGGCCTATAAAAGTTCAGTTTGTTTGGGTTTTCCATTTAAACATATATAATCACATCATTATTATCCAGTTTATGTCTTTGGCTCTTTAGAGCCTATTGACTTCCTTCCTTCCCTCCCACCTCTTGGCTTTCAAAATGAACCTTTATATCACAGCATTTTATATATTTTCCAAAACTTAATAAAACTCATCACAAAATACCTCCAAGTTTGAATAAATGTAGAAAGGTAAAAAAATTCTCATTACAAGTCTTCAGATAACCCTAATAGTGTTGTTAATTGCTTACAATGATCTTTCAGATATTGTATAAATTTACTCCAGTCTTTTTGGAATACTTGATTGTGCTGGTTTTGGATTTTTCCCGTCAGCTTTTCCAGTTCTGCAAAGTCCCATCATTTTCATCTGCCACTCTTCTTTCATTGGTACTTTTGTTGTTTCCATTCTTGGGCTAAAAGGGTTCTTGCCGCTGTTGTTGCGTACATGAACAGTCTGATATCTTTTCTTGATATTTCTTCACCCAGTAAAAAAGGCTTTTGGTTTTTTAACAAAAGTGTTTTTAAACATCTTCTTGAACCCATTATATATCATTTCCCAGAAAGCCTTTTTACTACATATGGTAAAAGATACCTTCCTTTTATGGAAGTTCAGTTTGAACGCCTAGTTTTGGTGGGTAGGAAGCAAACAAACAGTTCAGCTGTGCAAAAGGTTTTTTCGCTGGCCAAGGGATAACTGGCCACTTGGCATACAGTCTTGTAATACTGGGGGAGGGAATAATTTGGTGCCAACTTCAGAATTATTTTGGGCACCCTCCAGTAAAGGAATTCGCTCTGATCTTGTCCACATTTGCAGCCTCTTGTCACTGAGCTTAACTGATGGTAGTGACCAACCACAGGTTGCTTTCTTGCATGGTAGCAGCCCATCAGCCTTGTTTATCAGTCTAAGAGGTTCTGAACCCTTATTTTTTCTGGCACTGGGGCCGGATTTAGATTTGATGAGGCCCTAAGCTACTGAAGGCAATGGGGCCCTTTATATGTCCAGCTGTCCTTTGTCAACAACAAATTGTCACTGTTTTTTATGTTGAATATATGCCAGATGGTAATTGATGGACCCCTTGGGTATCTAAAGCCATTTGTACACAACAAATAGGAGGCTACACAACACAAAACACTGTTGCTGTATGTAGTTTTTATTTTATTTTATTTTTATCTTTTATTTTGGAAATGTACATCCAGGGTTTTTTTCTCTTTAAATTTTTTGGGGCCTCCCAAGAGAGTGGGGCCCTAAGCTATAGCTTGTTTAGCTTATACGTAAATCCGGCACTGGTAACGATACTGGTTTTTGCTTTTCACAAGTCTGAGATGTTTTTTATTTTATTTTTAAAAAGTACGTAGTTTAAAACTTTCACATACCCAAGTTATAGTTTGGCAATTGAAAAGGAGAAAATATTTCCAAAATTCGAATGAGCCAGTCTTCGAGTGCATCTTGGCCCGATTGTGCTATCCTTCTGTTTTGTGGCTTAGAGGAAATGGTCTTACCAGATTTCAGCTTGAGCCACGTGAAAAGATTTTCAGCAACTTGGAAGTGTGTTTGTCTCTGATACCAGCAACTTACCGTATTTCTCGCTCTATAACACGCACCAGACCATAAGACGCACCTAGTTTTTGGAGGAGGAAAACAAGGGGAAAAAAATATTCTGAATCCCAGAAGCCAGAACAGCAAGAGGGATCGCTGTGCAACGATCCCTCTTGCTGTTCTGGCTTATGGGATAACTGCACAGCCTCCATAACACACACACACATCTCCCCTTTTTAGGAGGGGGGAAAGTGCGTCTTATAGAGCGAAAAATACAGTACTTGAAGGTCCAATCCAATCCGAAGGAAAGAAACAAATTTAGGACAGAAGCCACAGTCTATCCACAGTTTATTCTAATACTGCTTGCTGATCTCATGGTTACTAATAGCACTGGTGGTTGTGCACTGCAATTTGATTGTGTAATCTGACCCTGTTCTTTTGTTCAGCACCCATGTGACCATCACAGGAACATTTCTATTGGTTCTGCTACTTTGGGGGCAATGTGTCAATCCAGCACATGTGAGGAAATGCCTGATTTTTGTGTTTCTGTTTCTATGTGGCATGTCCTGGGCTGGCCCATTGGGGTTTAGTTCTCCAAGTAGCTGCCATGTACAGTTCTGAGTCCTGCATGTGTTCAGAGTTCTCCAGGATCCACTGCAATAAGAAATCCTGGAATGTACCTTTGGAACAGATGCCAGAAATAGTCTGAGATCTGAGAAGTATCACCTTGTGTAATCTATCTCCTAAGTTTCTTACCTTGTTTTGAGTCCAGGATCCGTTCCGGAGCCCCGGACACTCGGCGAAAGGGACGCTCGACAAAGTGCCAATGTGCACATGCACATGAGCGGTTTTGCGCTTCTGCGCGTGCGCAAGTGGCAAACACAGATGGTTTGCCCCAGACATTCCATGAAGTGGACGCTAAATGGGGCGAACTCACAATGAGTTACTACTGTATATACGCTGCTAGCACTTCTAGAGAGCAATTGCAATATTGTTGGCACCCGTCTGTCTCGGGAGACAATGGACCAGTGCCTTTGCAAGTGAAGTCAGACTGTTGGAAGGTTATAGCACCTGCTGTGATAGTAGACTGATATGGGAGAGACATGGTGGTTGTAGCCGGGGCAGATGAAGGTGTCTGGTTGTGCTCCTGCAGATGCACCATGGTGTTTCTGTGCTCCTCCCAGCAGTCATTCCTCCTCTGGTCAATGCTATGGATGCATAACCTGTCTCCAGACATTGTGGCCGTGTACACAGGGGTGGAAGAAGGGGGGGTGCGGTGGGTGCAGTTCGCAGCGAGTGTCACCGCTGGGGGGGGTTGACAAAACACGTCTCCTGAGCTCTGCGCTGCCCAAACTATCTGCCCACTGCCTCCCCCCAGCTGTAGGATGGCTGAGTAGGAGGTGGCAGGCAGACTCCGGAGGGCCCACGGTGCGTCCCACCCTCACCCCGCCCCTATGGGCAGATCGCCCCGCCCCTGGATGCACCACCCCAGGCGCCTGAGCGGCTTCCTCCGCCGCTGCGTGTTCAAGGGATTCCTACACGGTGGAGTTGAAGTGTCCAGCCTTCGTGTCATGTTTGCAAACGTCTTTGTAGCGCAGAGTTGGTCTGCCAACATAGTGCCTGAAGCCAGCTCTCTGTAGAGCATGGGTAGGCAAACTAAGGTCCAAGGGCCGGATCCGGCCCAATCACCTTCTAAATCCAGCCCGTGGATGGTCCGGGAATCAACGTCTTTTTACATGAGTCAAATAGGTCCTTTTATTTAAAATGCATCTCTGGGTTATTTGTGGGGCATAGGAATTTGTTCATTTTTTTTATCTTTTCAAAATATAGTCTGGCCCCCCACAATGTCTGAGGGACAGTGGACCGGCCCTCTGCTGAAAAAGTTTGCTGACCCCTGCCCTTGGGGATCCTGTCAATGGATTGTTGTGGTTAAGTATTAAAGCATATTGGCAAACTGGAAAGGGTCTGGAGGACAGCCTAAAAAATGATAAAAGTTTAGATACAAATGGAGTGAGAAGCTGCAGCTGCTACTGACAAGTTTCCAGATTCTTAGCATGATCTTGGATGAGCAGGTATAATTTATGAGCAGGTGTAATAACAAACTCATTATCCAATTGTGGCTTCTTATGCAATCAAAACAGCAAACGCCGTCCGTGCACAAGAAGGAAGAATCAGGCTTAAGGAAAACCCAAGGTTTGCAGACGTTTACATAACCTTTGGGGAGGAGGAATGTTTTGGGGGGCAGAGCCCCAAAACAGCAGAAGTGGAATGGAGCATACAGTCATCAGGGAATGCTGAAGACAGTTGATTTTTTTGCAAATGAGTGGGGAGACAAATGGAAGAGAACATGGTTGCCTGGTTGGCTAGCATGCTGAACAGGAACACGCCACACTGCAAAATTTTGCTGTAGGTCCTACTTGTTGCCCCTACAATCTAAAACAGAGGTCAGCAAACTTTTTCAGCAGGGGGCCAGTCCACTGTCCCTCAGACCTTGTGGGGGGCCGGACTATATTTTGGAAAAAGAAAAAAGAACGAATTCCTATGCCCCACAAATAACCCAGAGATGCATTTTAAATAAAAGGACACATTCTACTCATGTAAAAACATGCTGATTCCCGGACTGTCCGTGGGCCAGATTGAGAAGGAGAATGGGCCGCATCCGGTCCCTGGGTCTTAGTTTGCCTACCCATTATCTAAAACAGTGGTTTTCAACCAGTGTGGCATGGCACCCTGGGGTGCCTTGAATGATGGTCAGGGGGGCTACGGGCAACACTGGTCCTTTTCCCTTCCCTCTCTCCTCTGATGTCCTCTCACATCTCTGCCTCCCAAAGGATTGCACAGCTGTTTGTTGCAGCAGCCCTGGCTGCAAGCTCCCCGGGCGAATGGTGCCTCTGGGGCTTGCCAGGGGGTGCTGGTTGCCAGGAGCTGAGGTGGCCTCAGAGCAAGCAAGCAAGTGGGTGAGGGAGCCCAGCCAGACAGTCCACCAGTCCTTGCTGTTGGGAATGGACAGACAAGCCCCAGGCCCCTGTGGGGCAGTGTGAGGAGGCACCTCTCTTTGGGGCAGTGGGGGCAGCTCAGAGACCAGGGGTGGCAGCAGTAGCTGCCCAGAGGACTCTCAATGAGAGGATGAGGGAACCCTCCACAAGAGAGGGTGTTCGGAAAAGGTTGAGAGGCTGCCAGCTCTGCAGGCAAGAGGTGACATAACTGGACTCCTGAGCTCCATGAGGGTGCCTCAGAAAAATGTAGTTGGTCAAGGGAACAGTGGACTCCAGAAGGTTGAAAATTTGGATGTAAAAGACAACAGCCAGGAGCCTAAACTATTACCAACCATAGACCTTTGTTGTTGTTTAGTTGTTTAGTTGTGTCCGACTCTTTGTGACCCCATGGACCAGAGCACGCCAGGCACTTCTGTCCTCCACTGCCTCCCACAGTTTGGTCAAACTCATGTTGGTAGCTTTGAGGACACTGTCCAACCATCTCATCCTCTGTCGTCCCCTTCTCCTTGTGCCCTCCATCTTTCCCAACATCAGGGTCTTTTCCAGGGAGTCTTCTCTTCTCATGAGGTGGCCAAAGTCTTGGAGCCTCAGCTTCAGGATCTGTCCTTCCAGTGAGCACTCAGGGCTGATTTCCTTAAGAATGGAGAGGTTTGATCAAACCATAGACCTATCCTTGATCAAGTTACAAGTAAGTATATAAGTGTCACCAACAGAGGTGTGATTTTCAAGATCATGGGCATATAGAGTTGTGTGTTGTGGGGACATTTTCTTGCAGTACAGTTACAAGGAGGAAATTGCCAGAGATCCCAGAGTAACCATTTGGTCGAAAATAGACTAGTTTTTTGTGTGTTGCTGCTGTTGTTGTTTTGCAAAAAAACCAACAACCCCAAAACAGTAAAGTGTAATGTACATGCAAAGAGTTCAAAAACACCACCCTGTCAGCTTAAACTGAGACAGGAGATGTGCACCAGGGGCAAATGGGAAAAGTTCGGGCCACCTGAGAGAAAGAAGGACATAGATCTTGGAAACAAGAGCTGAAGGAGTGGAAAGGACTAGATTCACAGTGCCTTGAAAGTTAAACTACTTAAAATCAACTACTATATCTCAGATTTTTATTAAAATTGCTGTTCTGGATTATCTCACAAATCAGAGTCATTGGTGTGCATAAATATTCCCTATGACTTATAGTTTCAAGTTATGCGGTGCTGAAAATTAGGGAAATATATACATACATGCATAAATTAAGTCGCTTCTGGGGCCTCTCCAGCATTAGGGGCCTGAAGTTGCAGCTTCGTTCGCTTCATAGTAGATCTGCCCCTGGGAGCACAACTTCAGACTGTTCTTGGCCACAAATTCCTGGATCAGAAGGTGTTCTGGGTGCAAACTCAGGGTGCTGGATTCTAACCTTAAGACAAATGACTGTTGATTAATTTATTGGTAGGGACAGTGCTCATTGCAGAGTTCCTTTTTGTTCTCTCCAGGGCAAATAAAATAACCAATCAGGCAGGTGCTTGTGTCGGCTCTGCACAAAGTGGATTAGATGTGGTGTAAGGTATTGTTAAGTTGTGGGTGAACATATCAGATGACACAGTGATTCTTCAAACAGCTCTTTTTTATTCACAGGCCAGAAAAGAACTGAACTGAAGGGTTCAGCCAACCTGCTTATCGAGCTCAACTACAAAGCAACCAGTAGCAACTTTCTGTAACTATCCAATCACGGAACGTCACTTTCAATTCCTTATTTGCATATGTGGACCTGAGTGAAAACTATCTACAGTATCCCCCTGCTGGCCCAGGGTGAGAACTTCAGTACATAACAGGTATTTGCATCTGTCTGGCCTTGCTTCAAATGGTAATGATACAAGCCTAATTCCTTTTAGACAGGGTAGCTAATATCTGTTATGGTGTTCTTTCCTTGAGTCTTTGCTTTGCATGGTCACCTGCAAAGGGAAACTCAAGGAGTAAAGGGACAAGCTCAGCACAACAGCAAGGCAGAATAAAGCTATGCAAAACGAGTGTAGCATTAGCATAAAGCAAATAGTAGGTTCTGTTCCTTTTGGAGGCTCTTGCAAAACATTTAAGCACTTAAAAAGAAATTTATTAGTATTTTCCACACAACAACAACACGAAAAATATCAAAACATAACAATACACAAAACACAAAAACCAACATACAAAAAACCCAAAAACAAATCCATATCTTACAAGTTAATAATATAAACACTAAAAAGAAAAACAATCATTGACTTCCACCAATCCCACAGCACCTCCTTTACCTCTCATTGTGTCTTCCTGTTTTCCTGTTTTCCTGATCATCTCTATCCTAGCATCTAGATATAAATCCCTCTTTCTTATCCTTTCGCTTCACAAGGTTATTCCAGACTCAGCCAGATTTCTGTCCTCGAACCTTGGCTTTTAAAGTACTGTATATTTTGCTCTATAAGACTCGCTTTTTCCCTCTTAAAAAGTAAGGGGAAATGTGTGTGCGTCTTATGGAGCGAATGCAGGCTGCGCAGCTATCACAGAAGCCAGAACAGAAAGAGGGATTGCTGCTTTCACTGCACAGCGATCCCTCCTGCTGTTCTGGCTTCTGGGATTTGGAATATCTTTTTCCTTGTTTTCCTTCTCCAAAAACTAGGTGCGTCTTGTGGTCTGGTGCGTCTTATAGAGCGAAAATACGGTATTCATTTAGACACTCCCATTCCTTTTTCACTTCACTTTTGGGTTTTTGTCTTATTATATCTGTCAGTTTGGGTAATTGCAAGTTTAGGAAAGTTATCCTGAACCCCCTCCTGTGTAAGGGAGGTCCAGGTGAACACTTAATATTATGTGCAGATGTGAAGAGCATGTCTGAAAGCACATGTATCGTATGGTTATCCTTAGAGAGCAGTAGTTGGCACAGTCAATAGCAAAACTCTTTTTGCTGTCATTTAACATGTAAAAAGACCCTAATACTCCACTGGGATCTTTTCCAACACTAATTTTAAACTATGAACTGAACAAGATGCGAGCTGGGAGCATCTTTTGTCGTTACAACAGTCATAGTGAGCATAGTGAGAGCCAGTGTGGTGTAGTGGTTAAGAGCAATAGACCCGTAATCTGGGGAACCGGGTTCGCGTCCCCGCTGCTCCACCTGCAGCTGCTGGGTGGCCTTGGGCCAGTCACACTTCTCTGAAGTCTCTCAGCCCCACTCACCTCACAGAGTGTTTGTTGTGGGGGAGGAAGGGAAAGGAGAATGTTAGCCGCTTTGAGACACCTTCGGGTAGTGATAAAGCGGGATATCAAATCCAAACTCCTCTTCTTCTTGTTGTTTTCATTGAGGAACGGTGCTGGGTGGGAGAGAGGCAGTTAAGTCATTTCCCTAAATCCTCCTTGATAAAAATCAAGCAGGAATAAGCAGGCAGACAACAGAGACTGACATCATTTCTGTTTCTGCTCTGGGTCTAGTAACAACTTGGTGGTGTGATTTTGCTGAGAGAAGCAGTGTGGGAGGAAAGGGTTAACCCCTCCCCCCCAGTGCTACTTCCCCAGTGAGATTAGCAGCCCCACGGCAGCTGCTTTGACCGCCTATGTCCTATTGTCAGAACAGGCAGGTGTCACGTATGAACCAAATGACCCACTAGGTGGTGCCATGGGCACATACATCACCAGATTAAGAAGCGTGCTTTTAACTCTTCTGTTTGGAAGACAGCTTCTTTTGTGGGTAAGTTTTCTAATGGGTCAAGAGAGAGGTGAATACTGGTAGCTCTGAGGATGGAGGAAGTGGGAAGAAAATGTGATTAGCGTTGCCATATTTCAAAAAGTAAAAACCAGGACACCCCAAAAGTTGTTGAGGTTTTTTCAATTGACTTGACTAAGATCCAGGACAAAGCACCACCTTTCGGAAATTCCCCCCGGACATCAATTCTGCCTTTGAAATCCTAGGAATATCCAATAAAATTGAGACGTATGGCAGCCCTATGATTCAGTTCCCAAGTTTTATGGGGTCACTTTAAATGGTCCTTGTCTCTCTTGTTTTTAATGGTCTAGGTTTGTCTAGCCAACTCAGTTGAAATCAATAAACCATTTTAAAATTTTGTTTCTGAACTGAAAAGATCCTTACAAATCCAGAATTATTTATTTAGTTGTTTAGTCGTGTCCGACTCTTCGTGACCCCTTGGACCAGAGCACACCAGGCACTCCTGTTTTCCACTGCCTCCCGCAGTTTGGTCAGACTCATGTTTGTAGCTTCGAGAACACTGTCTCACCATCTCGTCCTCTGCCGTCCCCTTCTCCTTTCCCAAGATCAGGGTCTTTTCCAGGGAGTCTTTTCTTCTCATGAGGAGGCCAAAGTCTTGGAGCCTCAGTTTCAGGACCTGTCCTTCCAGTGAACACTCCTTAAGAATGGATAGGTTTGATCTTCTTGCAGTCCATGGGACTCAAAAGAGTCTCCTCGAGCCCAAAGTATCAAGGTAAAACAGACCTGAGGCCTGCGTGAAAATTGCAAACTATTGGATTCCGCAGGATGCTCGAAAGAATCGGAGCATTTGGAAGCAAACTGTTGTTTCATCCTCTTGGGTGCTAGTACCAGTTGCTGGGTGGAATGCATGTTTGAAAACACAGACAAAGCAGAAGGGGACAGCAGCAGTCCACTGTCAGAGTGCACTGCTGATGCCTGGAAAAGTAAATCTGAACGTTCTGAGATTTGCAAAGATGTTCACCTGATTGACAGAACTGTTGGTGCATAGAAATATGCAGAGCTGATGACTCACACACACCCCGGTAGCATTTTATCTGACCCAAGCCAATCTATGCTCAGCATATAGTGAGGACTCCTTTTCTATTTTAAGTGTTCATCTGGCGTACTCCACTAATTTTCATTAGGAGAGGTCAGGCTTACATTAGGAAGAATAATGGATACGTCCATCATCTCTTGCTTGCTTGCATTCCCTCTACCTTTTAGTTATTTTAATTTAATAACCTCTGATGTGTTAAACTTGAAGAATCAGTTGGAGAACTTGACTAATGGCTGCCATTGATTACACTTAGTGTCTGCGCTTGATAATAGTGTCTCACCTTTGAACTCTGGTCTATTGTCTGATATACGGAGGAAGACAGGTTCCTGCAATACCAAGTTCAGGTTCGCAAGGCGGCGGTGATCTTTTGGCATCACCACCTGCTTTTTGCGTTGAATCTGCAACATCAACCCATCATTGTGTTTAGGACAGACTTTTTAACTGATGACCCCTTTTTTTGCTTCAGTTGGTTTCTAGCGCCTCTTAGCGCCTTTGTCAGGTTAGCAGCCCAAACATTTAATTTTGTTCTTAGGACTGCAAGAAAGTACAAGTCAGATGTAGATTGTGTTGTGCATGGGTATGAATCCCTAGTTTTTCATCCACAAAGGATTCCAGGGAAAGGGGTTGTTGTGGTTGTTGTGGTTACACTTGTATCCTGATAAGGAGCCCGGCTGACAGTTTTGTCCTCATTCGGAGCCTACCTTTATTCAGACTCACATATAAAACTGAAACCACCTGTCCCACAAGCAGAGTTTGTGAGCATTTGGCATGAGTACGGCTGGATTTCCAAATTCTGAGAAGGGTTATTGATCCCGAGAGGTTTGCAAAGAAAAATAAAGTTAATTAATCAAAGAAATAAGACCCATGCCATATATTCATCCACTTAGGCTGATTGGCAGTTGTAGAATTCTTCCCTTAAAAAAACCACACACACACACACACACACACAAACCAGCCATTTTTTTGGCAAAGCCAGAGAGCTTTTCAATTAAACGGCAATTTCTTAAAGGATGTCAAAGGCAGGCAATGCAAATGGTCTTAAGAGGACTGCAGAAGTGATGGAATCCTTGATCACAGACGTAGATAAGAAGAGACAAAGAAAGGTAAGAGACAAGAAGGATGTAAAAATGCCATCATGAACTCTTGTGTCTTGAGAGAACCTCTAATCTAATGAGAATGGATTTTGTTGGAGAGATTGGGCAAGTACAATTAATTATTCATGGCAGCGACATCATTAGGATTTCATTTTGTTTAAGGGCCTCTAAATGACTTAGGAAATTGGGTTAAGTTGGAGAAGAGTTTCAAGGAAAAGGATGGGGAAAGCTTTTCATTGTATTGACTTGGTCTAATATTTTCCGATATGGGAAATCTACACATTATTCTTCAACTCTTAAAATTCCTGCTTTCAATTGGGATGTAAATTTGATCATCAGGTCTAGGCAAAGTTCAGTTTATGATACAGACATTTGCTAAGCCAGATGGGAATAATTTAAATACAGCCATTGCTATATTACAGATGGGTGTTTCTTTAGTTTCATAAATGTGGTTGGCTGCAGTTTGGGATACCTCTGTCAGATCATATGAGAGGCTAAACTGCCAAATGTAATTTTCAAATAATAAATCTTAAAAAGAAGCCTTCACAGACAACGGAAGCACATGGGTTCTTTTGCCCATTTGAAAACCAGCCGCACTGGGATAATGAGCCCAGCTGCATGTGTTCCTGGGGATATTTATTCATACCTGGTGCATACATTCCTGAAGAGCCATCCAGAGAAAACTACAATTCAACTTGAGTTTTCATTTGGTATGTGAAAAGGTCTGCATTCTGACCACATCGACTCCAGCTTTCTTCAACTTATGATGGCCCATTGACAAAAAACATTCCCTCTCCCATATTTATAGGCATAACCAAGTGATCACATGACAGTGATTCATTTGCATGGCATTTCTGCCTTTTATGCAGACTATAGGACGTCTTGCTTAAGATCCCCAGGTCTCCTATCCAAGCAGCTTGAGAGGACAGGCTGGTTTATTGCAATAGGCACATTACAAAATACTACATTTTATGTGAGCCAAGTACAGTTGTACCTTGGGAGTCAAATGGAATCTGTTCCAGAAGTCTGTTTGACTTCCAAAACGTTTGGAAACCAAACTGTGCCTTGGCCAAAGGCCTGGTGGAACAGCTCCATCTTGCAGGCCCTGCGGAAATATGTCAAGTCCCGCAGGGCTCTAGTCTCTTGTGACAGAGTGTTCCACCAGATCGGGGCCATGGCCGAAAAAGCCCTGGCTCTGGTTGAGGCTAGCCTAACCTCCCTGTGGCCTGGGATCTCCAAGATGTTTTTATTTGAAGACCATAAGGTCCTCCATGGGACATACCAGGAGAGGTGATCCCGTAGGTCCTAGGCTGTATAGGGCTTTAAAGGGTAAAACCAGCACCTTAAACCTGATCCTGTACTCCACCAGGAGCCAGTGCAGCTGGTATAGCACCGGGTGAATGTGATCTTGCAGCGAGGACCCCGTAAGGAGGGCATTCTGCACCCGCTGGAGTTTCTGGGTCAGTCTCAAGGGCAGCCCCACGTAGAGCAAGCAGCTGAAGACTGTGTCTGCATGCAACCTGCTCCTCCCACTTCAGTCCTCTTCTGGTCCTGGGAGACCCCTGCAAGAAGCTCCTGCAGCCAGTCAGAAGCCACGGAAGCCCTGTTGGATGTTCGGCTTCCAAAAATAGTTCCCAAACCGGAACCGTCACTTCTGGGTTTGTGGCGTTTGGGAGCCAAAACATTTGACTTGTAAGGCATTCGGGATCCAAGGGTATGACTGTACTCAAAGCATCCGGAATGAGGGCAAGAAATAAGGGCAAAAACATTCGCACACCTTTGTGCTGCAGTCTGAGAATGAGGGAAAGCTTCTCCCATGTTTGATCTCAACATGACGGTGGCGTCGTGTCGCCACACACAAATACGTCGTACACTCCATAGTCTGATAGGTGATTTTTGTACACATGCACACTGTACACCCTAGGTACGCCTCTGGTGTTATGCTAGTTTGAGTGTGTTCCAAAAGAGGCATTTATTAAAGCATTGACGTTGGCCTGGGAACCGTTCTGGAGCCAGATTGTTTAAAATGTCTGTCTACTGTTCTCCGTCTCTCCCATGCCCTTCCCAAATGTTTATTCATTTCTTTGTGCTTCTCTTTGCTAATTCATGAACATTGTTCAGGGACAGATTTAAGCTGAAACAGACCCTTCTTGAGTCCTGTCCTGTCCTTTGGACAGTTGGGTTTGTTTAAAATGGGCTGTTTGCAGAATGCGTGGAATGACCAGAATGTGGGCGTCTTTATTTTGTTCATTTCGTAGCATGTGTGCAGAGCGCTCCTCTGAAGGTTCAGAGCTCATGGGACAGTGATGGTGAAACCTCTCGATTGGCCAGGTAGATACGAGGCAAGTGTGTCGTCGTACGTGGGCCTAGATAAATCCATGCTGAGCTCCTTCTGAAGGAGAACACAACTAGCTGTTGGTGGGGATAATACAGGATTCTGGAGTGCCAAGGGGGTGGGGGTGGCGAAGGACGTTTACAGAGAAGAAGTGGCAGGTGGTATGTGTATTTAATCTTGCTTCCAGTTGCTTTTCATCTACAGCCCTCCAGATCCTTCCTCCAGGCTGTCTGGCTTGGAGATCTGGTTTCTCAATCAAGCGGTGAAATCTGTTTTAGGGAGAAGTAGCAGATAAAACGGGCTGTCAGGGAAAGACTGAAACATCCTTCTTCTCTGTGAGACTTCTTCCCTGCATATACCCATGCTTACTCCTACAGTAGAAAATCTAGTTCCTGCTGTAAAAAGGTAAATGTAAAGGACCCCTGACCATTAAGTCCAGTCACGAATGATTCTGGGGTTGCGGCGCTCATCTCTCTTTACTGGCTGAGGGAGTAGACATTTGTCCACACACAGTTTTTCCAGGTCATGTGGCCAGCATGACTAAGCCACTTCTGGCGAAACCAGAGCAGTGCACGGAAATGCTGTTTACCTTCCCGCCGGAGCGGCACCTATTTATCTACTTGCACTGGTGTGCTTTCGAACTGCTAGGTTGGCAGGAGCTGGGACCGAGCAACGGGAGCTCACCGCTGTTCTCGGATTCTTCCCATCATTTTGGCCAGTTCCGCATATTCCATTAGCTTCATTTGCCAGTCTTCCTTTGTCGGTAATTCCTCTTATTTCCACATCTGTGCTAATAAAATTCTTGCTGCCGTTGTTTTGTATAGGAAAAGCTTAATATCTTGTCTGTTAATTTCTCTACCTACAATTCCCAGTAGAAATGCTTCTGGTTTTTTAACATATGCATATTTCAACATTTTCTTAATCTCGTTATATATCACATCCCAGAAGCCTTTCACTTTCTTACATTCCCACCAGGAAGTAAAATCCTTAGGTTGGGTATTGGATTTATTTCTCTCCTGATTCTGTTATTATTATTTATTTAATATGCACAGTGGTAGAAATGCCACCACATTCTTCTTGACCTCTAGTTTTCTGCATCAGGAATCCCTCATTATTACACAAATTCCCATGGTTTCCACAGAAGACGTTGACGTGTGCATTTGGACATACATCTACAAATACAGTGAAAATTTGTGTGTTGTTGTTCTCGCTTAACGCATTCCATTGACGGCATTCCTTTACACAGTTTATACGTTTTTACAGCTACATGTTTGGTGCTCAGATATAATCCTTGCCCTTGAAGACAAATGCTTGGCTTTCAACGCCACTTCCTCAGTACCAACGGGAGGGTGAGATTCCCAGCCTTGGGCAGATTTCACCGCTCCGAGCTGAAACGAAATACAATGTCCGTCCTCCATGGACACTAGTAGGAAATGTTTCTTGTGTTAGCTCAGCTTGTGGCCACACTGGGAGAATTTGTTTTTACACCGAAGAGATGACGGATTTCTCTGTTTGGGGGAGGAAAACCTATGACTGATGGTCAAGCTGCAAAAATCCCGCCTTGGCAGAGGCTCCAGTCGAGGATTCAGAGGAGAGTGAAAAGCAAAGCAGTGGATGTCAAACGGATGCTATTTGCAAAGTTCATCTTGCCCTTTGCTATCCGTTATCATGCGGTTTTGTTTAAAGATATTAGTCACAGTCCTGCTTTAGTCATACACAGCTACTCTTGCACAACAAGTAGCGGCCCTGGTTGGGACTGTGTATTGCACACACACACAGAAATATTTATGCAGCTGCTTCAGAGGACTGGACAGAATGAGCTTTGCAGTGCAGATGCAAATGCGTACCCAAATGAGTACACGCAAGAAGGCTGCTTATAGTGCACAGCTCCTCTTGGCTGAATTGGCAAGTTTAATTAGGGATTCCATCTGCTCCCTAGTTTTTAGGGATCATCCATATTTTGAGAGTTCATGATCAGTAGGGGGGAATTTTGTTGCAAGAAAGGGTAGCCTCCTGAATTTTATTATATCTATACTATTATATGTATAATATTTTCCAGCATACATTCAAGTTGATTTACTGAGCTCAATTTATTTTAAAAAAAACCAACAGCCATTTGGTTGGGCTCTAGTGACTATGGATTGAAGGAGTTCACACTAGTTTAGGACTTTTGTAAATCACAGCAGGGGGTGGGGTGGACTTTGGTAACATGGTGCTCTGAGCAAGGACAAAATTCGGCTTCCCCCTAAATATGTCTTATTTTCACAATAATTCCCTTTCTTACAGTTGCTTTTTATGGATCTTCTCAGTAGGCACCCATATAAATATAGGTATGATGATGATGATGCACCCCCACACTGAGCACACTTTGTCCTAAAAAAATTCAAGTTCTGCAGAAAGAAACACTGAGTTCTGTGTCCCAGATGAATTATTATGCTGATTGAACAAGTTCACATAATTCTTTGTTTTGATAATTGTTGCATCCCCAGGGCTGGAGGAATCCTCCGTAGAGGGTGACTCAGAGCTCCCCAAGCCAAATGTCACAGAGGAGCAGCTTGTGTTGAGGGACCTTAAGGCTGATCAGAGGGGAGATGGCAGCTGGTCCTTCCTCCCAAGACATGGGTACTTCTCTGAATTAAAGGAGGCTACTGAATGGCAATTAATCCAGAACGCGGCAGCTAGACTGGTGACTGAGAGCAGCTGCCGAGACCACATTACACCGGTCTTGAAAGACCTACATTGGCTCCCAGTACATTTCCGAGCACAATTCAAAGTGTTGATGCTGACCTTTAAAGCCCTAAACGGCCTCGGCCCAGTATACCTGAAGGAGCGCCTCCACCCCCATCCTTCTGCCTGGGCACTGAGGTCCAGCTCCGAGGGCCTTCTGGCAGTTCCCTCGCTGCGAGAAGTGAGGTTACAGGGAACCAGGCAGAGGGCCTTCTCAGTAGTGGCACCCGCCCTGTGGAACGCCCTCCCATCAGATGTCAAAGAGAACAAAAACTACCAGACTTTCAGAAGACATCTGAAGGCAGCTCTGTTTAGGGAAGCTTTTCATGTTTGATGTATTACAGTATTTTAATATTTTTTTGGAAGCCGCCCAGAGTGGCTGGGGAAGCCCAGCCAGATGGGCGGGGTATAAATAATAAATTGTTGTTGTTGTTATGATGATGATGATGATGATGATGATGAGTTGAGGCACCACAATGTGCAGATTTGGTCAACCACCAGATAGGGGCTCCACATGAATAAAGGGACACTCTTGAGACAAGGTGCTTTTTGCTAGTAGAACATTTCCTTATGTAAGACCGATCTCCTGAAACTGTGCTGAGTGGGACTCTGAGGCTCAGGATTAAAAGCCTTCGGTTCTAGAAACAGGGTCCTGGAACAACAGCTATATACCAGCTTCAGTCATGTGTATCGCCTGAGTTATTCTAATCGACTTCCCCAATACCATTTCAACGCATGCTGAAAGGACTCTTTTGGACACTGTGCATCTTTCCCAGTTGAAAATCTGTGCAGAAAAGCCATGTTTTACTTCTCTCTCTCCCTGCCCCCTGAAAAATATGCAAGATCATCAGTTGCAGACGGTTTTGGCAGGTATGCATAAATCATTCCAGGCTTGCTTCGTATCTGGCTGCGATTCACACACACACACACACAAAAAAAAACCCTGCAAAAGCTTGCTTTAATGATTGAAGATGTTCAGTGAACCAGGGGTCATTTATGAGGGTGTCAGAAAAAGAAGAAGTCTCAAACTGGAGCGAATATGTGGTGTGGTTTTTCATTTTAGCAAAAGCATTTTGCATAAGGAATGGAAGGGCCCAAGAAGTACCTCATAAGTGGAATGAAGAAAAATTGCATGGGGGAGAAAACAGCAAATCTAATTGTTCCTCACCTTCTAGTGATTGACCAGCTCACACAGAGCTCTTCGCTCCTTGAAGGTTTTCCCATTCAGCTTAGTGGGCTATGGGGCAGAAGCAGACAGTTCCTTGCATATATTGCTTTGGTTGCACGTGGAACTTGCTTGTCTCTTGAAGGAAATGGGAGCAGCGAGCTTATGTAATAGCTAGCCCCTCCCAAACCAACATGCCTGTCCCTTAAGATATATAGAAGAGCACCTTCATAGAATAATTGAATAGTAGAGTTCGAAGGGACCCAAGGACCATTTAGTCTGTATATAAATTTATAATACTTAAGCTGGAGGTATAGGAAAGACTGTGCAATATATCTAGTCTCAGGTATCATGGATTTGCGTAATGCTGGTGGTCAACAAAAGAGGTTTAAAGACTGTCTCAAGACAAATCTAAAAAAATGTAGTATAAACACTGACAACTGGGAAACACGGGCCTGTGAGCGCTCCAGTTGGAGAACAGCCTTTACCAAAGGTGTCATGGACTTTGAAGATGCTCAAACTCAGGAGAAACCTTCACCGGGATCAACTCCCGCCCGGAAACCTATGTCCCCACT
Organism: Podarcis raffonei; assembly: GCF_027172205.1. Lineage (NCBI taxonomy): Eukaryota > Metazoa > Chordata > Lepidosauria > Squamata > Lacertidae > Podarcis > Podarcis raffonei. The sequence goes on along the minus strand of NC_070613.1, from coordinate 54,635,708 downwards.
GTGGAAGGATGTGTGGATCCAGAATTGGCCTCCGCAGTCACTTAAGGACTCACTGTTAAGACTGTGTTCATGGAAGACAATCTTACTCAGCTATGAGTGATCACCAAAGAAGAAGAAAGAAGACTCAAGAACAAGTTCTTAAGCATACCCTCCACAACAGGCTTCCTTAACCTTGGCCCTCCAGATGTTTTGAGACTACAATTCCCAGCATCCCTGACCACTGGTCCTGCTAGCTAGGGATCATGGGAGTTGTAGTCCAAAAACATCTGGAGGGCCGAGGTTGAGGAAGCCTGCTCTACAATGCGGGAACACAAAATACTGACCTACTTAGGAGGGTTGTTGTAAAGATTAATTAGATAATATATGTACCCTGAGGTACTCTATAAATGCTTATTATTACTGCTACTATTGTTTGTGAATGACAAGCTGCAACTTATTTACAGCACAGGTCATTGGCATGGAAATCAATACATCTTCTAAAAGCGATATCCAGCCTCTAGACTGAATGTGGCCCTCAGATTCTGTCCTACTTGACTGTGGCCCCCTATTCCTCAAGTTACAGGCTGGAGGGAGGCAGAAAGCAGCAAATTGTAGGTGCTGGGAGCCCAGTCTGGATTGGGAATCTGTCATGTGGGGTGTAGGGGCTGACACTTTGTCCTCCTGCCCCTGTTCTGGATTGGGCCCCCCGCAACTGCATTGCCAAAAAGAATCACTTCTTTCCATCTAAATAAATATATTTAAGGTTTCAGTGTTTAAAGAAGATTTGTCGATGGAATGGCTTGAGTGAACCTGGCTATGCCTACAAGATTAGAAGTGACTTGAACTCGAGGTAACAGAAGCAGAAGAGTACTGAAATTCCCATTTTCAGCGTTAACATAACTGAATCAACTTCAGCCCAGATAGATAGTCAGTTCAGTGGCTAATGACCAAATGAAACAAGCTGAATAACTGTGGTCTTTAATATAATCTCACACAATTGTATTACCTCCCAATTACTTTTTTTGACCTCTTAAGGGCTGCACTTCCCCTAAAACACACACTATCTGCAATTCCGAATGTCCTTCCCATGCGTAATGTACTGAGCAAATCAATAGATCAAGAAGAATGAGGATCTGACTCGCAACCTCTCTTTGTAATATACAGTTCAATGAAAGACAGTCTGCCTGCCTCAGAAATATAACAGCTGTTCTTATGCGAAATGCCCATAGCTTGTAGACCCCTCTTTGGGCTCTTAAGAATCTTTGAGTCAGCTGGTTTGTTTCTGTAGACATATTTAATGGACAGAAAAGATTTATATTTCCAAATAAAATATTTGGTTGGGAAGTTCCAAAGAAGGGGCATGACACCCTTTAAAATTATATTTTTAGGCTGGATAGAAAAACTCACTCAGCACTGAGATAGGGTGGAGCATGGAAAATGCTTATTGTAAGTTTTTGTGGGTTCACAGGAGGTTTATAATATTTGCTCTTAATGGGAGCTGGGTTAATGCTCTCAGTCCCTATGAGCAATTCACTCCGATATACTTTCGCAGGTTATACATCCCATTAACCAAAATAGTCATGCTGAGTTCATACAGCAGGTCATGAGGACAAAATTCACGTTAGTAAACATCTAAGAGGACTCCCTCAGAGGAGGGACTTTTTAATCCTTTTTTTAAATAAAAAACCCCCTAACATCCCTCAAAATACATCTGTGCACCGCTGAGTATTCCACGATCGCTTTCAGTTAACTATATACAGTGGTGCCCCGCAAGACAAATGCCTCGCAAGACAAAAAACTCGCTAGACGAAAGGGTTTTCCGTTTTTCGAGCTGCTTCGCAAGACGAATTTCCCTATGGGCTTGCTTCGCAAGACGAAAAAAATTCTGGGTTTGAATTTCTGTGTGCTGGGTGGCTGGGGGAACAGTTGGGGAGGGGTTTGCAAGAATCTGGAAGCTTGTGTGGTTTTTTTTCTGCATTTTTATAATTTTCTGTGACCATTGGGCCACTCTGCTGTTTTTTTAAAAAAATTCTGGATTTGAATTTCTGTGTGCCGGGATGGCTGGGGGAACAGTTGGGGAGGGGTTTGCAAGAATCTGGAAGCTTGTGTGGTTTTTTTCTGCATTTTTATGATCTTCTGTGACCATTGGGCCACTCTGCTGTTTTTAAAAAAATTTCTGGGTTTGAATTTTGAAATGCTCTTTACAGTATGTGTGACTTTAAAGAGCACTTAATCAACTCTTGTTGTACCAAATTCGGCTTTGTTTGGACTTTTTTTGACCATAGGAACGCATTAATTGATTTTCAATGCATTCCTATGGGAAATCGTGCTTCGCAAGACGAAAAATTCGCTAGACGAAAAAACTCACGAAACGAATTAATTTCGTCTTGCGAGGCACCACTGTACCATATTTTTCGCCCTATAGGATGCACCGGCCCATAGGGCGCACCTAGGTGTTTTTTTTGGGGGGGGGATAAAGAATTTTTTTTTCATCCCCCCCCCCCAGGCACGGGGCTGGGGCGGGGGAAGCCCGAGCTTCCCCCGACCCCAGCCCCCAGAACAGGCTGCTATCCGCAGCTCTCCCACGACTTGCGGAGAACTGAAGCCTGGGGCGTGCTGAGCTCAGCGCGCCCCAGGCTTCTGGGTGCAGGCAGCTCTCCCACAGCTTGCGGATAGCTTCCTGAAGCCTGGAGAGCGAGAGGGGTCGGTGCGCACCGACCCCTCTCGCTCTCCAGGCTTCAGCGAAAGCCTGAATTCGCCCCATAGGACGCACACACATTTCCCCTTCATTTTTGGAGGGGAAAAAGTGCGTCCTATAGGGCGAAAAATACGGTAATATAAACTGCCCTGTGATTCTCAAATGAAGGGCGATATTTAAATTTAAAGAATAATAAAATAAAGTAAAATAATAAAATAAAATAAAATAAAATAAATAACAACAACAACAACAACAACAACAACAACAGGGCCCTGGCCTGGTCTCCTGGGGTTATTATTAGTGGCCAGAATGTTAGTGGCATGTACCCCATGTTTAAGATTTGAGCTTTACTTAGGACCGGGGTGTAAAAGTTCTTAACATAGGCAGAGAATTTGTTTTTGAACATGATGCACATAATCCAGCAAAAGTTTGTCTTGATTAAACTCCATTCCATTGTTTTCTACGGGGTTTCAGGGGTGATTTTATGAATGCTTCTCTGGGAGTCGGCCCCAGTGAATACAATGGGGCTTGTCTCCATGTTAAAAATGCATCTGTCAGGGTGGTAGTCCAACTACATTGTGTTGGTTTGTGGCCAGTCACCCCAAGAACGGGAGACAGATCTGCTTAGCATGCCTGTGCAGCAAATAACAAATGTTTGTCACCTTTGTGTTAAATTCTATAATGGGATGCAGGTGGTGGTGTGGTCTAAACCACTGAGCCTCTTGGGCTTGCCGATCGAAAGGTCAGCGGTTCAAATCCCCGTGACGGAGTGAGTTCCTGTTGCTCTGTCCCAGCTCCTGCCACCCTAGCAGTTTGAAAGCACACTAGTGCAAGTAGATAAATAGATACCACTGTGGTGGGGAGGTAAATGGCATTTCCATGTGATCTGGTTTTCGTCACTGTGGCCCGTTGCGGTGGAAATGGTTTAGTCCTGCTGGCCACATGACCCGGAAAGCTGTCTGTGGACAAACACTGGCTCCCTCGGCCTGAAAGCAAGATGAGTTCCACAACCCATAGTCACCTTTGACTGGACTTAACCGTCCAGTAGTCCTTTAACATTTTTTACCTTTTAAATTCTATATTCTGTCCCCCCATTCTTATAGTGTCTGCTGAATATTAATCCTCGGGTGTGTACACACACACACACACACACACACACACATATATATACACACACAGAGAGATTGCTCTCTTTTCCTTTTAATTTTACACCCTTTGGTTCCTTCACCCAGCTTCATTCTGCAGCTCTGTTCTTCTTCATCGTAAGATCAATCCGCTTCAATAGCTAAAACCACAAAGTGGGTCATTTAGCCTGGCAAAGTAAAAGCTCTGATGGCAGCTCAGTTTAATCTTTTAAATACACTCTTATAAAAACCCTCTAGTAAATATCATGGCACTATAATGAGGGTTTTTAGTATTTTATAGACTTTTTCCTCTGCAGTATCACGCCAAGTGACTTGCTTGGGTATCAGCTGAATTTAAACAAGGATGCTTATTACTAGGGCTGCAACACTATACAGCAGGAGTGGAGAACCTCAGGCCCACAGACCCAATTAGGTTTCCCCATTTGGCCTGCCAGGTCACTTTGGCCAGGCCAGGCCTAACCATCCATCAGGTAAGAAGGTGACTGGGCTGGGCCCAAAAGGGCTTCTGCAATGCCACCCATCACCTGATCAGTTGGGTTTAAAAGTCCCAAAGCTCAGGTGATGGGTGGGCTTCAAGAAGCGCTGGACAGCCGGTTTCTGGGATGTTGACGATCAGCTGATTGGTGAGACTTCAAAGCACATTGTGTGAGTCCTGTGCTTCGAAGTGTCAACAATCAGCTGATTGCCAGGGCTTCAATGTGCTGATGTCATTTTGCCAATTGACAGGTAAGTGGCCTGACCCACCGGCCACATCCAGCTCCCCACCCCTGCTGTATGCATTTAACCTAGGACCAACTCTCATTGAGAGCCAGTGTGGTGTAGTGGTTAAGAGTGATAGACTCGTAATCTGGGGAACCGGGTTCGCGTCTCCGCTCCTCCACCTGCAGCTGCTGGGTGACCTTGGGCCAGTCACACTTCTCTGGTCTCTCAGCCTCACTCACCTCACAGAGTGTTTGTTGTAGGGAAGGGAAAGGAGATTGTTAGCCGCTTTGAGACTCCTTCGGGTAGTGATAAAGTGGGATATCAAATCCAAACTCTTCTTCTTCTTCTTCATTATTTTAAGGGTTGCCCAATTTTGCAATGAAAACCACTCGTGTGAGAACTTGTTTTTTGTTGAAAACCAGTATATAAAGGTCTCTGGGAAGGAGCAAAAAGCTATTTAAAGCACTGAAGTCTACATTGCTCAGACCCACGCTGGGTGTCTGAGCACCTAGCAAGTACTTTCTGCACAATTTCAAGCCTACGTTCAAATCCTTTCAGGGCAGAAACCAACTTGTTTTACTTTTGTCAAATCTGATATTCTTAGGAAGTTGAGGGTTGGGACCAATATTCAATATATTTCACTTTTATCCTGCAGTATGCAGTATGTGTGCCTGGCGTGGTTGTGGCCAGGGGTGTCTCAAAGCCACAGACGGGGAAGGAGCCGTCCAGCGATGAAGATGGGAAGAGTGCACAGCCTACAGAGAATTAAAGGGCTTACTTGAAGGACGATGTAAAGCACTTCCACAAAGCAAGTAACAGTCGAATATTTATTATGGAAAAACATGACCATTCAGAAAGGCCCCTGCTGAATGCGGCTTATCAGGTGCTTTCTGCCTCCGACTTAACTGAACGACTTATCTTTTGGTAAGAACCTACTCATCTTGCTTCTTCCATGTTTCAGAATGGTTTAGATTTAAAAGAAGACATGCGCCGGGGGTGAATTCCACAACTATCTTCACATCTTCATTTTTAGGAAAGTAGTCATGGTTTGGCTATGCTGACATTTGAAGTTTAGAGCCTTCTGGTTAGCAGATTTGTAAGATTTAAGATACACGTTTTTCAGCGGCTTTTACAGACAACATTTTACTCTGGATTTAGCATGACAGTATATTCTTTCTTTCTTTCTTTCTTTCTTTCTTTCTTTCTTTCCCCACAATTGAACAATATACAATATTACAGAACAACATTTATTATACAAACAGGATCTAGTTTTTGTTATAGAAGCGGCAGGATCTGGATGAAAGAGCGATATTTATATAGCAAAGTACTTGCTACTGTTCACTTCAAGAGGAGCATTTGAAGTAGGGAAAATCCACACCAAATATTTAAAGCACGTTCAATGGGGGGAAAAATAATTTTTTTGAAATTGTTTTTATTTGATTTTACAAATATAAATTTATAACAAAACCAAGTACATATCCATATAGAGATTTTTCTGAATATCGAGACTTCCCTCCATCCTCTCCATTGGTCCTATTGCCAACGTTTTCAACTGCATATCATTTCATAATCTATATTTTAAATCTAACCATATTGTCCATAGTATTTGTGACATTACAAGTGAGATTAAAATCCTGCTAATGTTTTCATCTGCTTACAGTTGTCTAGTAAATAAATTATAAATTTTCCCGATTCTTTCTTGGAGTTATGGCTTCTTGGTCCCTGAGCTTTCTGGTCAGTTTTGCCATTTCGGCGTAGTTTAACAGCTTGGTTTGCCATTCCTCCCTGGTAGGGACTCTAGTAGCATCCATGTTGCTGTTGTCACGTACATAAAGAATATTTTCTACTCCTTTGGGATGTCGGTACCTACAATTCCTAATAAGAAGGCTTCTGGTCTTTTTACAAAAGTTATTTTAAACATTTTTTTTTCAATTCATTGTATATTGTTTGCCAGAAAGCCTTTATTACCTTACATGACCACCACATTTTAAAAAAATATGTTTAAAATGTTTATTTTTTACCAACCAAAACACAAACAGTGAAACCCCCCCAGGCCGCTGATACATTGAGTATACATAATCAATAATAACATATTCAAATCAACCATATGTACAATTTTATATATGTTAACACTCCTCCATCCACAAGGTTTACTTAACTTTTAACATTTTAATTGCCCCATATTGTTCAAACCTACCCAAATAATTCAATATCTTCTCAAACCAATCCTACTCTTTCTCACTGACCTTAAACCCTTTCATTCTGTGTATCCTCACAGTTAGATATTCTAAAATTATAATATTATTCAGTTTTTTCCTCCATTGGTTCACCCCTAGCTCTTCTGCATTTTTCCAATTACTCGCTATAACCTGTCTGGCTGCAGTTACCATCAGTTTTACCCATTTACATTCCTCTTTTGTTTTTAACTCAATGCTACTCAGACTAATAAGAATCATTAATTTAGATATTCCCACCTTCCTACTCACAATTCCCAATATTTCTATACCAATCTGTTTCCAGAATTCATTAACTAACGTACAATCCACATGACCACCACATATGATAAAAGGTACCTTCTTTTTCTTTACATTTCCAGCAGCTATTTGTATTTGTTTTATACATTTTTGCTACTTTCAGTGAAAATTTGAAGCATGTGAAAGAATCCTGGGAATTGTAGTTCCTCCACCACCGAGCTACAATTCCCCAAACCTGAAACAAACTACAGTTCCCAGGATTCATTTGGGGGAAGTCATGTGATTTAAATGTGCGGTGTGGATCTGAGTCACGTTGGCTCACAGGCTGTACCATCACTCAGGAAGAGTCATGGCAGAACTAGGGTGGGGTCTAGGAAGACGACAATGAAGCTGGAAGGTATTACCTTCTGTAGGCTGTCTAAGCTGCTGGCGTTCAACTTTGGTGTGTAGTCTTTCCACTCCTTTTGGAGGGTAGGATCTAGATGTGGTGTTATCCCACCACATCTCTTTTTCGAAGAAGGTATGGTGAATCTGCGGGTGGCGCTGTGGGTTAAAGCACAGAGCCTAGGACTTGCCGATCAGAAGGTCGGCGGTTCGAATCCCCGTGACGGGGTGAGCTCCCATTGCTCGGTCCCTGCTCCTGCCAACCTAGCAGTTCGAAAGCACGTCAAAGTGCAAGTAGATAAATAGGTACCACTTCAGCGGGAAGGTAAATAGTGTTTCCGTGCGCTGCTCTGGTTCGCCAGAAGCGGCTTTGTCATGCTGGCCACATGACCCGGAAGCTGTACGCTGGCTCCCTTAGCCAATAAAGCGAGATGAGCGCCGCAACCCCAGAGTCGGCCACAACTGGACCTATGGTGAATCTGCAGTCCCTCAAAGTGCTGCTGAACTAGAACTCCTGTTATCCCTGACCATCGCTCATGCTGACTGGGAAGCTGGGATCCAACAGCTGGGAGCAAACTTGGAGTTTTCCTTCATCCTTTCAACCAGCAGTCATACCAGACTATTTCTTTCTGCATGCCACTGTGATATATTTACCAAACTCCAGCACCATCTTGAGCAAGCTTCCTCAACCTCGGCCCTCCAGATGTTTTGAGACTACAATTCCCATCATCCCTGACCTGCTAGCTAGGGATCATGGGAGTTGTAGTCCAAAAACATCTGGAGAGCCAACGTTAAGGAAGCCTGATCTTGAGGGCCACAGGTTCCTCACACCTGCTTCACAGGTAAACAGAAGGCTTCCTCTAGCACCTGACTCTTCTATCATAGGAACTCCCCACCCATCCTGTAAGCGGAAGGGGCGTTCACTTACTCCATCTTTATTTGCTAGACAAAGCACTCTTCTGCCAGCACCTGGAAGGTTTGGCAGAATAAAGAACCAGGAATTCAAATGCAGGCAGGGTTGCCATATTCCAAACAGTGAAAATCCGGACAGAAAAGTTGTTGAGCTTTTGTGATCTATTATTATGGGTACTTGGCAAAAACGACACTGCCAATATACATCCGGATTTTCCTGAACTTTTTGTTTTTTGCCAATTTCTGCCCAGACACTGCTACCAACTGCAGTATTCCATGGAGTCTTCTGCATGTTGTCCTTCAAAATTGGCCGAGCTACATACTTTAGAGGAGAAATGTTAAAAATGGAATTATTTATGTGAACTATTTTTCTTTCAGGAATCTATCTAGCCTGTGGGACAAAGCTTGCCCCCTCTGAAATACAATTTGCCTTTTTGCTGCCAACCTTTGAGAATTCATTTTTCATTCCCTTTTACAATAATACACAGGAGTCAAAATGGCTTAAAAATAAATAAGCGTCCTGTACTCTTCAGTCTCAGCCCCACTGATTAAAAATCCCCCCATTGGTTAAACGCAAAATTGTCCTAGTGCCCTAGTGTAGCTCTAGTTGATTAATCTACAATTAAAGCTTTCAGAGCTTTTAAATTTTTATTTCAAAAACTGCTGGGCAGTACAGCTTGGCTCTAAAATGGTTAAAAAAATCCTTTGCTGTGCTCCTTTGTCAAGATCTGTGGAATTCAGAGTGTGCTGTGAAAACTACTGTTTTTCAAGTGCCCGTATATCAGCATATAGCTGAAAAAGGAAGAAATATCTTCCACTTATTCAAACTGAATCAGTGTTTACTTAGCTTCGTGGAGGCAGCCCAGCCTTGTCTGCCTGAGGCCAAGGTTTAGCCTAGCGGTTGGGGAATTGAACACAGAGCCGACCGCGCTGCTTGCGGGAGAGCGACCGTTCTCCTTTGGCCTCCATAACCACTGTGGAAAATCAAATGAAAACAGGGCCCTCCAACCTGATGGCATGAAACAGTCTGTTGAAAGGCCTCTGGTTTCTCCGGAATTAAATGATAGGTCTTGGCAGACAAGCTTTCTATTAGCAAGTATCCCGAGTGCCAAGGTTCTGCTTTTCTCCATATATACATTTCAGCTCATAGCCCCGGCTCCTTGAAAGGGTCTTCTTTAACATATTTACAACTCCAGGTGATTGATAAACATGTTTCTCCTTCGCTTTTGCTTGCAAAAAAAAATATTGACGAGAAAATTTGTTAAAAGCAGAGGTGAAAGGCCTGCGTAGTTCCTTGCAGACAGACACAACTTCAATTTCTGAATCTTTGTTTGAACTCTGGAAACTTCCTTTCCTGCCAATAAAGTCAACCAAAATATCCACCTTTTCCTCTCCCTCAAACATTTGGAGGGTTTTGCCCATTTAGTGGGTTTGCAGCACCATTAAAAGGCTGCAAGTAGTTTTACTTTGTTGGCGCATATGAAGTGCCAATTACATTTCCCCCTCCACTACCGAAAGGAATAGCAAATTGCCAGCTGCTTAATTTATTACTCTCTGTCAAAGGAGGCAACTCGCAGGGGCCGTGGGGGTTTTGGCCCCCACAATAAAATATTTGAGGGGCCAAGCCCCCACAAAGTTGGTGGGCATTCTCATTCAAATGGTGTGTGTGTACTGCATCATATGATTGATTATGCAGGGCGGGGTTTATCTGGGACCCCATAATATTTTATTTAAGTTGGTACCCCACTCTCTGTGTTTGTGTGTGTGTATACATATTTGCCACCAAGGGGGGGACACTATTTGTATTTTCTTTCATACGCACCACCACGTTCTCCCCATCCCCACTTTACTTAACATTTAGTCTAATGAATAGATCTGCTTGTTCATTATTTTCCAATGTTTGTTTGTTAAATTTCTGTACTGCCTTTCATCTGAGGATCACAGGGCTGTTTATATATAAAAACACAAAACACAGTAATGAACAAAAGCAATACCCACCCACCTCCCAGTTTAAAAAGTCATATAATCAGCTCAAGACCTGGTTATAGAGAAATGATTTCACCTAGTGGCTAAAGATATGCAACAAATGTGCCAAGTGAGCCTCCCTGGGGAGACCATTCTACAAGCGGGGAGCCACTGCAGAAAAGGCCCCGTTTTCGTGTTGCTGCCCTCCAGACCTCTCAAGGAGGAGGCACATGAAGTGTTGGGATACTGCCAGGGAGATAAAGTCCATCTGAGCCCCCAAGCTCGGTGCCGGACGATCCATCGACCTCCCGTAGTCACGCAGTATCAGCAATTTAGCGACACGAAGCCTCAGGCTTGTGCACACTCTATCAGCAGAATTCACACAGCAAAAGATGCACAGCAGGAAAGCATATTTACAGTTTATTCAGCGTTGGTCAGAACAAAAGAAGACATGACCGTCTGCTCCGACTGCTCAGGCAAACAGCAAGAAAACGAAAGGAACAGACAACATAAACATCCTGTAAGACAGGAAATACGTAGACTCTGTGACTCACAAAGCCTGCTCCCTTTTAAGGTGGAACGGAAATATCCTAACATGAAGAAGGGCCTCAGATGATGATTTCAGGGTCTGGGTTGGTTCATATCCCCATAGTGATCCTTGAGGTTTTAGCTGGTGCTATTAAAAGGATTGGCTTACTGTGGGTTCTTCCCGCCCTCACGTCTCCTTCTTAGCTGCATCCTAGCAATTTGCGTGTTGAGACCTTTAAACTCCCCCCCCTTAAATAAATTCAGACAAGACTCAAACTTTGGTTTGATTTTTGGCAGAATTTGGGCCACAACTTTATTGATTACAGAAAGTGAATGGTTGCATAGGCTCTGGTTCGACTAGCTCCCTGCCATGCAGGTAGTGCTGACCCAGGGTTCCAGCATAGGTCAGCCAAGGGTGAACACCTGGATAAGCGGAGAGCTGGGAATGAGCTATCTCTGCCCCCCAAATTCTCCCCTGGATTCAGGCATGGGCACAACCCCCTCTGAGGGGTTGACCAAATCATTGAGTCCCCGGATTCCTTTAACAGAATACCCTTCACACAGGAATGGCGAGAGCGTTCTCCCATCCCTAACACCTGAACCAGAGCCTATCCGCAACCTTACAAGTTGTGACGATTTGCTACACGGCAGGCGAAACCCAAATGGCACCAGCCAATCAGCCAAGTGGGGAAAATTCCTGCCGTGCTCCTGTCCCAACAACAGACGACACATGACAGCATAGCAAGGTCAAGCGCACAGCCCTAAAAGTCGGGAGAGGTGGGCGGGTGTTTCAATGCATGCACCAAAAGAGGAAGCTCTGGGTCACATGCATAGGTATATATAGGTCCCTTGATCCGTTTAGGCAGTGTCCCATTGGCCTGATTGAACCCTACATAAAGGGACCTACCAATTGGGTGTTGTGGCTATCCAAATGTACCCACCCACGACACAGGGTTAGGTTGCTAGGTCCTACTGCAAAATGTGCCCTCTTTAAGGGAGGACCTGATTAGGCGACAAGAAGTGACAGAGAGAGCAAAACTGCAGGTGGAAATTCCCTTTCCAAAAAAATTATGTTTACATCCCACCTTGTGGTCCTTCCTCCCATTACTTTAATTACCTTTGTTATGTACAGAAGTTCTCACCCTGGGCCAGCAGGGGGATACTGTAGATAGTTTTCACTCAGGTCCACGTCAGTTATTTTAGGCGGGAAACCCTGGGTTGTTGTTGCTACAATGTTGAGAGCTTGCTGACTATAAAAGCAGGCCGGCTGAGCTGTTTGCTGTTCAGTTTCTGTTCCAGCTTACAAAATAAAGAGCTGCTTTGGAGAAATCGCTGTGTCGTCTGCCATGTCTACCCACTATTCAACAACCTTCATAACTACATGTAGAAGGTGCAACCTGGAGGACCTCCCTAGCTTCTCAAATGGCAGTGTTCAGCTGCCCCAGTGCATGGAACTGAGAACAGTGCGAGGGAATTTATGATGGCCTTTTCCCTTTGGTTCAGCTTTAGAACTTACTAAGTGCTGTCATGTAACTTTATTGGAGAATAGTAACAGAGGTTGTCCCTGCAGGAGGCCTGCGACCAGGGCCCGATTTAGGTTTGATAAGGCCCTAAGCTACTGAAGGCAATGAGGCCCTTTATATGTCCAGCTGTCCTTTGTCAACAACAAATTGTCGCTGTTTTTTTGTGTTGAATATATGCTATGTGGTAATTTATGGACCTAATAGGTATCTAAAGCCATTTGCACATAACAAAATATGTCTTTTATCAAAGTAATTGTTGAACTGAAATACAATTAAGAAGAAGGATATTAATAGTGAAATACTTTTTAAAAATTTTGGGGCCCCCAAGAAATTGGGGCCCTAAGCTATAGCTTGTTTAGCTTATACATAAATCTGGGACGCGGGTAGTGCTGTGGGTAAAACCTCAGTGCCTAGGACTTGCTGATCGTAAGGTCGGCGGTTCGAATCCCCGCGGCGGGGTGAGCTCCTGTCGTTCGGTCCCTGCTCCTGCCAACCTAGCAGTTCAAAAGCACCCCTAAGTGCAAGTAGATAAATAGGTACCGCTTTCTAGCGGGAAGGTAAACCGTGTTTCCGTGTGCTGCACTGGTGCTGGCTTGCCAGTTGCAGCTTTGTCACGCTGGCCACGTGACCCAGAAGTGTCTTCAGACGGCGACGGCTCCCGGCCTCTTGAGCGAGATGAGCGCGCAACCCTAGAGTCGGTCATGACTGGCCCGTACGGGCAGGGGTACCTTTACCTTTTTAAATCTGGCACTGCCTGCCACCCCATTCTTGCACCAACCCAATGAATATTTGCAGCAAGTTTTGGAAATACTTCTTACTGTGTTCTGCTGAGCCCTCTTAAACTCAGTTCATACAAAGAGAAGGCCATCATAATTGGTCAGGTGATTTATAAAGGACTTTTCCTTTTCCTTGGAAGACGTCAATTGCAAAGATTTCTAACTTATTGCAAGTAATAAGCAGGGCGAGGGGAGACCTTAATAAATTCCTTACAGACTGATGTACGCTCTTGCCTAAATTATTGTTTCTGCAGTATGGTACCATTGAAAACAATTTCCTTAAGAGCCCTCCATGTCAGGTTTGTGCAAAATAAAAGCATCAGTAAGTCCTGTTGATATGGGTTTCTTTAAAACACACACACACAGTGAATTTGAGACATGAGAGCAAAGTGTCCCAAGTCCTTCTGGGCTCCACCCAAGCACCATCCATGAAAAGCAAATAAACTACTGCCTGAATTGCCTCTATAAGATGGTCCTTTGGCTCTATTCAAGGTATGAAAATATAAACTTCTACATGTTGATTCAGCAAAAACTTAACTCGGTGTGAGGCATGCTATTGCTGTTGCTGCTGCTGCTGCTATGGTCTCCCTCACCCACTCCTAGATGCCACAACACACGCAGCCTATTCCAGATTTTGCTCAGAAATAGCACCCGGTCCTCAATCTTCACTCTTCCATAAATGAACCAAAGCACCCATTCTCCATGCCAAGAAGGCTACCAGATGTTTAGTTCTGGAAGTCATACGGTTCTGTGAAGTTAATGTGGCCCAAGGGCCATGGTTATCTCTGGTTACAAACTGTTGTAAAGAGAGAGAAGGGCAGTCTGGAGGTGATGTTTTGCCATAAGACAAAGAGGTCATAGAGTCCAACGAGCTAAAAATCTGAATCACAGAATCCTTGGGGATTGTCATACCAGGCCCCAAAAGGAACTGAGTGCTGGGAATGATCTATCAAGCCCCTTGGCCAAAATCTGATCCCCAGCCAAGCCTGTGTCATAATAAATGTATTAATCTCTTAAAGGTTTTTGTTGCCTTTGTTACACAGAAGTTGTTACTCATGTGCACAGGAGCGCATCTTCTTCCCCAGTGCCTTCAGGGCCGAATTTAGGTTTGATGAGGCCCTCAGCTACTGAAGGTAATGGGGCCCTTTATATGTCCAGCTGTCCTTTGTCAACAACAAATTGTTGCTGTTTTTTGTGTTGAATTTATGCTATATGGTAATTTCAGGACCTACACAACACAAAACACTGTTGCTGTATGTAGGTTTTATTTTATTCATTTTTTATCTTATATTTTGGAAATGTACATCCATAAGTCTTTTCCTTTAATTTTTTTGCCCCCCCCAAAAGAGTGGGGCCCTAAGCTATAGCTTGTTTAGCTTATACAGTACGTAAATCTGGCACTGAGTGCCTTTATGGAGTTTTGCCTACAGCCTATTAAGGAAGGGAGGTGGTGGCGGAAGCAGCAACATTTTGATGTTCCAAGGACTCTATTCCACAGCTGGACCAAAAGGTCCTCCTGCTGCTATACAATAATCCTACAAACCCTCACTTCCTGCACTGCATGTTGCCCTCACGTTGCTGGTTCATCACCCCTGCATGACAGCAGACCTTATCAACCTTATTCCTTCCAGATGTTCTGGACTACAACTCCCATCAGCCACAGCAGTGGAGGCTGGTGCTCATTAGGACTGGTGGGGGAAGGAGGCTGGTGTGGGATGTGAAACACAAGAGCAGTCAAGTACAACATTCCTAGAGTGAGCATGTTTACACATGGGGAGGAATGTTTGTCCAGCCAGCAGGTCAACTTCCTGTTTCCTTCTGGGCTGGGACAGACTTTCTCTGCATGTGACTAGAGGTGGGCGTGGCCTCACCTGTGCAGGTAACGACAAAAGCACAGGGCAGGGCAGCCGTCTCTCTCTTTGAGACTACATGCATCGAAGAAGCAACATCTGCTTAGCCAAAGATGCTCTCTTGGCTTCTGCCAAGAGAGGACAAAGGGACTGTCTCCTTATGAGATAGTTTCCAGGTATATGTTACTTTTCTAAGCTAAGTCTGCCTTCTGGGATCCAATTGTGAACAGAATGTGAGTAAACTCTTTTTTATACCTTTATAGAAGACTGTGTCGTGTCTTATCTTTTATGAGGGAATAAGGGGAAAATACCAGAACAGTTATTGTAGAGGCTTTAGCAAGCCTGAGGAAACGCATCTGCTGCAAGTTTAAAAAGGGGAATGTTACTCTGCTAAACTGTGAACTTGTTAACTCAAGTTGGAAAGGCTATAATAAAGCAATATATCCTCTCCTGAAGATTCCCACAGCCGGGAGGCCAACAGCAGGTGGCGCCAGAGCAAATGGCAAGCCTGTAATGGGTGGAGTCAACTTCTGCTCTTGTCTCCTCCCTTTTGAGCTCTGCAAAGGCAACACAGATGGAGGAGGAGGAGGAGGAGGAGGTTGACAAACAGCACCACTCCTTGTGCTGGTTGTAAGTGAGGCAGAACTGATGAGTCCTTGGTGGGGCAGTGCCCCACTTGCCCTGACAGACCAGTCTCCACTGAGCCCCAGCCAGCACAGCTGGGAATAACAGTATCTTTAGTCTGAAACATCTGGAGAGGATCAGGTCCGTGAAGGTTTACACAGTTACAAACAAGACTGTGAATTCTGGTAAGGCACCTACTGCCTCCCCGATTTTTAGCAAACACCAAGAGTTTAAACCTAACAGCGTTCCAGTCATCCAGTGACATAAATTAAATGTGAAAAGGAGAGGGAGCTGTTTTAAAATCCACATATTCCTTTGCCACCTTGCTGATCAGGCTGCAATTACTAAAGATCGGGTGATTGGCTCTGCCCTGTGCTGAAAGATTGTTTCCTTCAAACCTTGTGCTCTAATTTCCTGTCTTGTAATTGTCTCTTCCACATGGTTACACCAATGTGCAGAGCGTGTAGCCATATGATGTGCTTATGCCACTGGAGAGCTTCAGCGTTTCCAGTCACATGGCGGGGCTTTAAACCCCAGGCTTTGGAAGTGCCAGATTTTAACGTGGCTTGGCAGCCCAGAGCAGGAGCCTCATTGCAGACAAGCGATCCCGAGAGTATCTCGAAATTAGCCGAAGCTCTGGCAGAAAAGGATTATCTTGTTCAGAAAGTCAACAAATGGCTCTAATTACTAGAAGTGCTTGTGTCTGTGCGTTGGCCCGGGCGCATTAGGCATTTTGAAACTATACGACGACAAAGAACATTTCCCCGTGTGCAGCAAGCCTCACAGCGGGGCCAGAAAGCAAGGCTTGCCAGTGAATTATAGCAATTGAATTTAAAGCAGAGGCTTGTTCGCTCTAGAAAAATAGCTACCCTTCTAAACCAACATAGAAAAGCATTCAGTGCCTGCAAAAAAACCTATCTGAAACATTATTTACACGGCATACAGTGGTACCTCAGGTTAAGTACTTAATTGTTCCGGAGGTCCGTTCTTAACCTGAAACTGTTCTTTACCTGAAGCACCACTTTAGCTAATGGGGCCTCCTGCTGCTGCCGCGCCGCCAGAGCACGATTTCTGTTCTCATCCTGAAGCAAAGTTCTTAACCTGAGGTACTATTTCTGGGTTAGTGGAGTCTGTAACCTGAAGCGTATGTAACCTGAAGCGTATGTAACCCGAGGCACCACTGTACATATTTTCATTTTTTAAAATATATTTGTTTCATGCCACTTCGACTCTTGGGGTATTTCTGGAAGGATCTGAGTAACCAGTCTCTGAGAAGGGGGAAGGCCTATTAAAGCAGTCTTAAGCTGGTAAGCAAGGATGCGCATCTTGTGGTCATATGCTATGGTAGAGGACCATATTAATATTACAACAGCAGCAGCAGCAGCAGCAGCAGCAACATGATTAGTCACTTTCTTCTTCACAAAAGTGACACAAAGTGACTTAAGAAAACACAAAACGCTAAAACCAAGTCGGACAACCAACCAATAAAAAAACTAAAAATGCAGCTATTTAGGTCAAAGACAGGTATTAGAAATCCTGCCCCATGGAAAGAGGCCACAAATACCTGAAGCCCTTCAAATTAAGAGCCAAAAACCGGGTTAAAAAAGAAAGTGGACAATATCCCTTTTTTGCCGTATTTTTTATTTGCTTGCTAGTTATTGAAATTTATATTTCGTGTCTTTCCTGACTATGTGGTAATTGATGCTAGGGTGATTCTCGAGAACTCTCCTTCTGAACCACCCTAGAAAGGATCCAGAAACAGCATTTCCTCTGGGCTCCATAGCTTCTTCCGTGTAACGCCTTGGCCTGTGACTCGGCCGGTCAGACTTTTGGTTTAAGTGTTGTGGGAAACTTCTCGCTGCTTGTTTTGCAACAACCAGCCTTTCAGGGAGCCAAAACCAATGATGTCATGTGAGCACAAACCTTGCTTAACTTCCTTACCTGTCTCTGTGGAAAGATGCACATGTTTTGCAGAAAGAGGAAGAAGAAGAAAGCTTTCTGCAGAATAAAGAGCCCAAGAAGTTTTAAAGCGTGCCAGGGTGACATTTGCTATAAACTGCTGCAATGGACTGATCCGTTCGGAAGAAATGGAACAATCGGTTTTTTTCTGGCAAAATAAAAATGTTGAGCTGCTTAATTCCAATTTCCAACTCTATTGGCACACAATTATTGTTTCAAACTTTCACACTGGCTTTCCTCCTCTCTGCAGAAGGACCACTCTGGAAGCTTTGAAAAAGTTAACTTTACGCACCCACCCCCTGCTCCCTACAGGCCTTCTGCTGTGTCTATTTGTTTTCAGAGAGCTTGTATTAATACTCCATGCTGACTGAGACTAAGCAAACTAATAGACTCTTTCAGCACCTCCGTCGCACTGCCTGCTGTGGTAATCATTCAACAGCCATGGCTCGCTGCAAACAGCAGCACTAAACTCGCCTTTCAATTACTGGTTTATTATTCTAAGAAGTCTTGAGAGGTGAGTGGTGATAACCACATGCCAATACTGCGAGGGACTCTGTGTGAAGTTCCTCGCGGGACACTGCCAACACAAACAGCGGTTCGAGCAGGTCTCTTACGCTGGTGACTGACAACATCTCACACAGGCTTAAAACAAGCACCCCCAAAAGGAAAACAGAGTCGACTCCGAGTGGGTGGGTAGGTGGGTGGGAGATCTTTAGAAATGGCAACTGAACTCTCTGGTCAGTCTTGGGTTTCTCATTCTTTGGGCCGGATTCTAAGGCCAAGGGGAAGGTGCTATAAACTTAAAAGGAAACCATCGCTCTGGGCCATGCTCAGACAACATATAATATCTGGGGGAAGAGAAGGAATCATGCAGACACAGTTCCATATTAATTTGGAAATATACCTGTGTGCTCGGCGCTCCCAAATGTAAACACGGGTCTACAATTTGTAGAGCTGAAAGTGGGGGGAAAAGAAAAGAAAATGGCACATTCATCACCTGGGTCTTTTAAAAATACTTATTTCCCCCTTTTGATGTAGATATTGGACCTTTGAGGGAATGGCAGTGGCCTATGATTAATGCAATGAATGTTTTGACTAACTTTATTCCATATTAAATATTTTTACTTGTAGGTCGCAGGATAATCTGGTACTTCTCCCTTTGAATCGAAGGGACCCGAGCTACCTGATGATTCTATTATGGTTGGAGTTCCTCTGAACAAGGAGGTCAGAGAGAGGTTTGGATAGACTACAGCTTCTTTCCATGTTACAAAATCTGGGCCAAGTTCAAGGTGCTGGTTTTGGTTTATAAAGCCCTATACAACTTGAGACCAGGACACCGTAAATATAATCTTATCCTTTGTATACCCAATTGCAGATACTATCTTACTAGGAGGTCCATTCTGCACCATGTAGGAATCAGGCTTTTAGTGTTGCAGCATCAACCCGTTGTCTTTAAGAACCATCTGTTGTCTTTTCAGTGCCTACTGAATACCTCCCTTTTTCAACAAGCTCTTTCAGCTGAGATCTTTCCCAGTCAGTATCTGCACTGAAACTGATTTTAAGATTTTAAAGATGTTTTGAAGATATTTTTTATTGCTTTATCTTTTGTTGTTCGCAGCAGGTGACAGGATCTCCAAAGATATGATCTATGGGGAGCTGGCTTCAGGTACGATACGATAATCTTTGTTGACATTGTCCCATGCAGAACAATGAAATTGAAAAAATCTATATCGGACATTCAAAACCAACAAGCCTGCCATCCCAGCTATCCCAGCCTGGCCAACCCCCTAAAAACTCTGATACCCCACAATTAAATACAATATACTCCCTCAGAGACCACGTTACACTGCGTTTAAAACCAAAATTGCATTTGAATAAAAATTGTTTCTCAGACAGCTAGTCCTAGTCTTTATAAACCTGTACCTTCTTCCAGAAGGCTGAAGATGAAAGAGATCATTTCCGGGGTGCGTACTATCCTGCACTATCTCTGCAGCTTTCTAATAACACCTGGAAGCATAGATTTGATCCAAGGTGGGTTACAAAGATGTCTGCAACCATGAAATAAAAGCTGGCAACATCAGCCCTGCCATGTGGGAATGCCTTGCAGACAACTGCAGTGCTTGGAAGACAGACCATGTATCTACAGCAATGACCAGAAGAGAGTGCAGAGAGAAGACATGCCGTGGTATACCTGCATCAGCACAAGGGGACGCCTTCATCTGCCCCAGCTGCAACAAAACATGTCTCTTCAGTATTGGTCTCTACAGCCACGGCAGGTGCTGTAACTCTCCAATGGTTTGACTTCACCCCTGAAGGCACACTCTCATACCCTGATCAGAATCAGGACAATCATTTTTTGGTACCTAGCTGTCGTGGGAGCCAGCTGATTCATGCAAGAGCCCCCAAAATGAGCGTCTTTCAGTCCAGTGCTCTGTTGCAAGCTAGCTAACGTTCACCAGAGCGCTAGACAAAAAAAGGGACATTCCGGGATCCAGTCAGAAGCCATGGTCTCCCATCGTCTCCCAAGACAGACAGATGCCAACTAGTGTTGTTTGCCAACTGATGTCTTTTGGGAAGGGCAGGATAGAAATACAGTGGTACCTTGAGTTACATACGCTTCAGGTTACATACGCTTCAGGTTACAGACTCCACTAACCCAGAAATAGTACCTCGAGTTAAGAACTTTGCTTCAGGATGAGAACAGAAATCGTGCTCCAGCGGCGCAGCGGCAGCAGGAGGCCCCATTAGCTAAAGTGGTGCTTCAGGTTAAGAACGGACCTCTGGAACGAATTAAGTACGTAACCAGAGGTACCAATGTATAATGAATCAATAAGTAACAAATCAGAAAAACTTGAGTCTTTGTCCCAGAAACGGAAACCTAAAGCAGGGATGAGGAACCTGTGGCCCTCGCAATTGTTTTTGAACTCCCAGCTCCCATCAGCTCCAGTCAGCAGGATGTGTTATGGCAATAAAATGTGATAGGTTCTGGGTTGGGGGAGGGGATGGTGGGAAGAAGAGAAGAAGAGTTTGGATTTGATATCCCGCTTTATCACTACCCGAAGGAGTCTCAAAGCGGCGAACAATCTCCTTTCCCTTCCTCCCCCACAACAAAGACTGTGAGGTGAGTGAGGCTAAGAGACTTCAGAGAAGTGTGACTAGCCCAAGGTCACCCAGCAGCTGCATGTGGAGGAACGGGGAAGCGAACCCGGTTCACCAGATTACGAGTCCACCGCTCTTAACCACTACACCACACTGGCTCCACCTCACAGCTCCCCATCTCTGACTTACAGTGAATGATATGCACAGGACTACCCCGGGATTGCCACAATGTGCTTAGGACGTTTGCTGTCTTTTCTACGCATCCCCCCATACCTTACCATTAGCAATCTGGCAGAGGAGGGAAATGGGGAGGAGAGATTCTCACTACCAGGAGAAGGTGCAAAATTCAGTCTCTGGCATCTCAAGTTAGAAGGATCAGGTGAAGGGAAAGACGTCTGGAGAGCAGCTGCCAGTCAAAATGGGCATTACAGGACTAGATGGACAAATATTCTGACCCTGGTTCTAGAAAGGCTACCTTTACAGCCTATTCAAAGCACAAACAGCCCTCAGGAATTCTGGTCTCTGTAGTTCACTCCTCAGAGAGTTACAGTTCCCAGCAACTCTCAACAGACTACAGTGCCCAGAATTCTCTGTGGGAGGGAATGTACTTTGAATGTGCTTTAAAGGTAGAGTGTTTCTGCAACCTAAGGCAACTTCTGTTTCAGAAGTGGTTTGCTGTGTGGTGTGAGGGTTGTGGGGTGGTGGTCTTTGACAAGATGGCAGGTTGGGGAGCCACAGCCTCACAGAACTAGTTAAGTTATTTGGGTCCCGGCCATTGTATTTAAGATGGTGAAAGTGACAACTAAGTTTGGCAATATATAATTAGGCCAATTCTGCTAGGATCAGATATTGCTTCAGGAGACATTTGGGATGAGATGCTTCGAGGGCCCATTAACTTAATTCCCCAGTTAGTCTTTTCCTCCACTTCTTACCAGTCACTCGTGGGATCTGAATATTCCTTAAATAGAACTCATTTCAGATAATTGGCATCTTTCAGCAGAAAGGAGTTTTCTGCCACTCTCCCCGAGGCAACTCATTCAGCAGGAGATAAGAAATGTAATGAAAGTAATAAAATTAGTTAATTTGCAATGCTTCCTTTGCTAAAAAGGGCTGTCTCGCTTCCTCTATCTGGAGCACGGTGATATTCTTAATGAAAAACTTTCATGCTTCATCCTATAAATTCCTTCTCATATATTGGCGAAAGATTTGCATGAATAAATGCTGCCAAATCAGATCCCTGCCAAAAAAATAAAAAATGAAGTGTTGAATAGATCCAAACAAGCAGCTTTCTGACTGACCTCAATAAATGGCTAATTATTTTCAGAATCGAAAGGGAAAGCGCCTTTCCCTTTTTCTTGCATCACCAAAAATTTACTTCTTGTGTGTAGAAGAATTACCTGCCCTCCGACTGTGTAGGAACGGAGCAGTGCCGGAAATGCAGCATGTGGGCTCCTCTTTGTGGGTGGGAACATTGATTAAATGATCCCATTATCATTTATTTCTCATGGCATCACACACAGTCTTTCCTGGCAGTTTGGGGAGCATAGATCCTTGTTGCCCAAATCTGTCCTTGACCCAAAGTCTATCGCTGCTGCATTTTGTACAACCCATTAAGTGGTGTCTGTGATGTCGTGAAGCACCTATCTCTTTACAGAAGTAAAGGTTTTTTCTCTCCAGGCCCACGTGTAACCAAAGCTGTTGAACAGATGGAGCTTGACTGCCTTGCAAGCCTGAGATGGTTCATGTTAAAATCAAATCAACAATATAATCCCGAAGTGACTACAGAAATATGTGCCATTCCCCCCCCTTTAGTATCACCAACATATCATAGTTCATTTGGTGTGTCAAAATATTAGAAACAATATAAGACGCAGTAAATCAGATCAAACCACTTGTTTTAGATGTAAATTGAAAGGTTACACTGACTTACTTCTGCTTTGCTCCAAAGTTAAGTAGATCTTAACTTTTTGATGCATTTTCTAGCTGAGCCATTTATTCAATCCAAACCCAGCAAGAAAGATTCTTACCGATATCAATGGGTTTTTGATGACTGGCATGTGCCTTTGTCAAAAAGTTAGCCAGGTCCCATATCTAAAATATCTAAAATATTCTTGGGCTCACGGACTCTCACAGATGGGGATGTCAAAATAATTGTGCTACTCCCACAAGAAACAGAAAACGGATGGGGCCAGCTCAACTATTAGGCAGAGTGAGGCAGTTGCCTAAGGTAATAGAGACTGGGAGAGGGGCAGGGCACAGCCGTGAGGTGTTGGAGAGAGGAGCGTGTCAGTGTAGCCCCCTCTGTGATCATTAAGCTGTCCTGCTGCCTTCAGGTGCTCTCCTGTCGTGTTAAAGTCAAATTCAATTGTCCATTGAGTCTGCTTCGGTTCATGGAGTGCACCTGGAGGCACCATCTTGCCCTCAAGCACCAACTTTAAGGCATCCCAATTATTGGGAGAATATGAAAAAGGAAAAGCTTCATTTCCTGCCTTTGAAGCGTTGCTTTGTGATAACAGCGAGCTGACCAACACTCCGCCACTGAGCAGGTTCTGGCCCAGATGTGGGTGTTGGAGCACCAAATAAGCCTCTTGACAGGGAGAGGCAGAATTTTTTAGTGCCAGATAGCTGCTTGCAGATCCATGTATTTATTTTTTGGTTGAGTAGAGCCAATGTGTGTCTAGAGAGTGAACTAAGCAGGCTTACCTGGACAATTGAGGGTGGAGTTAGATGATGATGGTGATGATTTTATATTTATTTTTTTCTATAATTTTTATTAAATCTTCTGTTTTACATTTTAGAATATTCACTTAAACAACCTTAAAATATCAACAACTTCCCTTCTTTTCTTTCCATGGTTCGTTTTGCATAACATAAATCCCTGCATATTTTACATAAACAGCATTCCATTATTACATCCATCAAAACTTATTTACACTGTTGAATTTATCTTAATGCTGCCCACGTTTTCAAGTGTACACAATTTCCCCCTGTATAATCAATAAACATTTTCCAGTCTTTAAACGTACAGTATGTTCTTCTTGTTCTCTTATTCTATATGTTAGGTCCACAAGCTGCGCATATTCCATCAGTTTAAGTTGCCATTCTTCTTTAGTTGGGACCTTGCTCGCTTTCCATTTTAGTATTATTATTTTATTTGTACCCTGACCATCTAACTGAGTTGCCCAGCCACTCTGGGCAGCTTCCAATAGATATAAAAAACATAATAAAGCATCACACATTAAAAACTTTCCTATACAGCGCTGCCTTTAGATGCCTTCTAAAGGTTGTGTAGTTACTCATCTCTTTGACATCTGATGGGAGGGTGTTCACAGGATAGGTGCCGCTACCAAGAAGGCCCTCTGCCTGGTTCCCCGTAGCTTCACTTCTCACAGTGCCCTCAGAGCTGGATCTCAGTGTCTGGGCTGAACAATGGGGGTGGAGATGCTCCTTCAGATATACAGGGCCGAGGCTGTTTAGATGGATATAAAAATGTTGTCTTCAGGAGAAGATGTATAGCCCTCATATCTCACACTCCAGAACATCTAGGAGAACCTCAACATTCTGGAAGTGGCACCATATTTCCTTGAAACATTTCAGTCAGGTTTCCCACTCTAATTTCATGTAGGGAGTAAAGAATGGGGGAAAGGCCACCGAGACCATATAACACCGGTCTTGAAAGACCTACATTGGCTCCCAGTACGTTTCCGAGCACAATTCAAAGTGTTGGTGCTGACCTTTAAAGCCCTAAACGGCCTCGGTCCAGTATACCTGAAGGAACGTCTCCACCTCCATCATTCTGCCTGGCGGTTCCCTCGCTGCGAGAAGCCAAGTTACAGGGAACCAGGCAGAGGGCCTTCTCGGTAGTGGCACCCACCCTGTGGAACACCCTCCCACCAGATGTCAAAGAGAAAAACAACTACCAGACTTTTAGAAGACATCTTAAGGCAGCCCTGTTTAGGGAAGCTTTTAATGTTTAATAGGTTATTGTATTTTAGTGTTCTGTTGGAAGCCGCCCAGAGTGGCTGGGGAAACCCAGCCAGATGGGCAGGGTATAAATTATTATTATTATTATTATTATTATTATTATTATTATTATTATTATTATTAAGGGTTGGTGGTGTGAGAAAAAGGGGGAGGCAGAAAAGGGGGAGTTTGCCCCATCATCATTTGACCTGGCTGTTGCTGCCATGTGGCTTCCAATAATATTATCTCTGAGGTATTTCTTCTGATAGATAAATTCATGGAGAATCTCAGTAGTCATGACAGCTGTGTAGTACCTCGAATATCAGAGGCAGGAGGCGAGAGAGAGAGCCATTGCATTCATGCCCTCTTTGTGGTTTTCCCACAGGAACCTGGTGGTGGGCCACTTTGAAAGCAGGGATGCTGGACTGGGTAGGCCTTTAGTCTGGTCCATCACCTTACATTCTTGTCAAGCAATGGGACCCTAAACAGAAAAAAGGTTCCCCAGCCTTTAGACCTCTGAGTGGCATTTGATACAGGAACCCTCACAGCCCGGCTGGCAAAGCTAGATTACTGGGCCAAGTAATTCTTTAGCAGGACATATGTACTAAATTAGGGCTCCCTCGGCCTCCTGGGAATTTCAGTGTGAGCAGAGCTCCACCAGACCTCAGCATTATCATCAACGTTATTTAACAGCTATAGGAAGCTGCCGGGAGAAATTGTCAGGAGCTTTGAAGTTGGGTATCATCAAGATGCTGATTTGTGATTATATGTCATTAACTGAGCATGCAAGAGCAGCTGCCTTAAACCAGTGTCTGTTGACTGTGGGTGGGTGGGGGGTGATAAACAAGCCAAAGTGGAATCCAGACCAGACAGAGACCACGTTGGCGCTGCTCCTAATGCTCTGGGTGCAGCAATGTTCCCTTGTAGCACAATGGCAATCAGTCCATCAGAGCAGGTTAACACCTTAGGAGTTTTCTCGGACTCCATCTTGCCTTTTGTTAGGGAGAGATGATGGGAGTTCAGCTCCTTCTTGCTGATGGCAAAACCTGCACGCCTTTATGGGTAGCAAGGATTCGATTGTGTTTATGCATACATTAGTAAACTCTGGGACTGAATACTATAATGTGTTTCACATGGGGCTGCCCTTAAAGATGACTCAGAAGTTTCATTCAACACAAACTTTGCTCAGACTGTTTATTTGCCTAGGTCTCTGCTTTTTTATTTTTATTTTAAAAAACATATTCCCTGGGTTCTTCTGTTTGTTTAGGATCAGAGCAGATCAGCCGCATACCAGATAATCTGGATAACTATGAATTACAGCCGCCACTAACCCTTTTGCTGCATTACGGCAGAAAACATATATTAGCTTTCGTTTTTGTTGGACTGCTTGTTTACTCTGAGGGTGTTAGTTAATTCTGAAACAGTTGCACATGTCTTTTAAACCACAACCCAGGCGTTTCTGCACTGTGGTGATGTAAAACATGAGGCAAGCCTCCTGGATCAGGCCAGTGAACGGTCTAATCTGGCATTCTGTTCTCACAGCGGCTGAACACATGCCTGCGGAGAGCCTGCAAGATGGAACCGAATGCACACTTGCTGTTCCCCAAAACTGGTTCTCAGAGGTGCAATGCCTCTGGCAGTGAAGAAGAAGAAGAAGAAGAAGAAGAAGAAGAAGAAGAGGAGTTTGGATTTGATATCCTGCTTTATCACTACCCTAAGGGACGTGGGTGGCACTGTAAGGGACATGGGTGGCGCTGTGGGTTAAACCACAGAGCCTAGGGCTTGCCGATCAGAAGGTCGGCGGTTCGAATCCCCGCGACGGGGTGAGCTCCCATTGCTCGGTCCCTTCTCCTGCCAACCTAGCAGTTCAAAAGCACGTCAAAGTGCAAGTAGATAAATAGGTACCGCTCTAGCGGGAAGGTAAACGGCGTTTCCATGCGCTGCTCTGGATTGCCAGAAGCTAGTGGCGTAGCGTGGGTTGTCAGCACCCGGGGCAAGGCAAGTAATTTGCGCCCCCTAACCCGTGGATTTTAGCACTCGAGTGCGAGCGCCCCCCCAGATGTTGTGGCCGGTGCGGCCGGCCCCCCTGCACCCCCCACGCTATGCCACTGGGGCTGGGGGCGAGCGAAGGAGCCAAGGACCCCCCCCAAAGGCTCAGCAGGAATTTATTAAATTTATTATTTGCGGAGCCCCCGCGGGCCGAGGCAGCCGAAGCCCCCTCCCCTCGGGCGCCTCCCCGCCCCCTCCTCTCCTTGGGCTGTAGGTGGAGCCCGCGCTCTGAGGCGCTCCAGATCCGGGCTTGGCGAGCGCCTCTCCTCCTCCCGGCCGGGTCCGGGGGCTTCCAGCCGCGCTCCGTCCTCGCCCCCCCCCCGCGGCTGAGACTTGCGCTGAGAGCCGGAGCCAGCGGCGCCCCCTTCCGACGGGAGACCCTCGCCCGCCCGCCGGCTTCCTCTCGGAGGGTTTTGGGGAGCGCAGGGCGTGTCGAGGCCCCTCGGAGCTCTCCTCCCTCCCAGTCGGCAGAAGCAGCCGCCGCCTGTGGCTGGGCTGAGGGGATGGCGTCGGCGTCGGCATCGGGGTGCGGAGGCTGCCGGTGCCCGGCCAAGCGTCGGTGGCGGCGTCGGCGCTGCTGCAGCGGCTGCTCCTCCTGCGAGCAGTGAGTGGAGCGCAGCCGCAGCGGCGGCGGCGGGGGGTGGGGTGGGCGCGCGCTAGGGCGCAAGGCTGGCGGTGGCGGCGGGGAGCCCGGCGGAGGAAGGAACTTGTCCCTTCCCTCTGGACTCGCGCCCCCCCAGATGTTGCGCCCGGTGCGGCCGGCACCCCTGGCACCCCCCACGCTACGCCACTGCCAGAAGCAGCTTAGTCATGCTGGCCACATGACCTGGAAGCTGTACGCCGGCTCCCTCGGCAAATAAATCGAGATGAGTGCCACAACCCCAGAGTCGGCCACTACTGGACCTAATGGTCAGGAGTCCCTTTACCTTTACAAGGAGTCTCAAAGCGGCTAACATTCTCCTTTCCCTTCCTCCCCCACAATAAACACTCTGTGAGGTGAGTGGGGCTGAGAGACTTCAGAGAAGTGACAGCAGCCGTATGTGGAGGAGCAGGGAAGCAAACCCGGTTCACCAAATTATGAGTCTACCGCTCTTAACCACTACACCACACCACACTAACTCCCTTATTCCTCGAAATGTTCTAATCTCCTTGCAGTGCGATACGCTCATTCTGTAAGCACGAACCTCCATAAGAATCTGAATGAGTTTAAATGAGTTCCAGGTGGCTTGGATGGCAGAAACTCCAATGTCCTTGTGTCCAAGGTATAAGCAGACAGTTGAAAACAAAGCAGACAAGCCATGCTGTGAGCCTCATGCAAATAGGACTTCTGGTTTAAATGAAACTATTCCATTTATTTTAAGGGATTCAA
This sequence comes from Podarcis raffonei, assembly GCF_027172205.1. Lineage (NCBI taxonomy): Eukaryota > Metazoa > Chordata > Lepidosauria > Squamata > Lacertidae > Podarcis > Podarcis raffonei. Next base: position 54,607,709 of record NC_070613.1, on the reverse strand, counting down.
AGCAGCCTGTTTGGTGTCTCCAGCTGCTGTGGGCAGCCAGAATTAATTATGCTGCTTGCACCGTCAGCAAATACTTTGCAGAGGCACCCATCCCTTCTCTCTACATGCATATTGTATGATTCCTCATCAGCAGCAGCAGAAGCCTGTGCCCATCACCAGCAGAGCTCAGCTTCGCAATTTAATCCATTCTCCTCCGTCTACTTCTGGGCCCTGCTTGTTATGCAGCCGGCATTCACTCAACATAATGCTTGCTACCTGCCAATGTGCTTTGAGGGATATTGTTAGCATTAAATTTGCCATTTACATTTTCATGTTTGACATAATTGAGGAATGAATGCTCTTATGAAAATTAAACTTGTGGTCCTCCTGGGCTGCTGTAACCCTGTTAAAATGTAATGCGATTCTTGATGCGTCTTCTTTAGGTTTTTATTAAATAGAATATCAGTATGACTAATTCCCCTGGTCTAAATGCAAGCTGGGAAACAGCATTATTGATAGGCCTGAGCACAAATGGCCCTCTATACTCAGCCTCTAATGGCCTAATAATGCATTATACTTGAATCAGAAATACTTTGAGTTGTAGTGCTTATTGCCATTATTGAAAACACCTGGATGCACCATTCATCAAGGCTCCCTCGCAATGGGCCCATTTGTTTATTAGTCTGTCAGTAAACATCTTGATTTAGTTTCTTGTTCTACTGCTTCGGGTAAGATTTGGAGAGGGGGACAGGACTGGGCAGGTTTTCTTTTTTGTGGTTTCCCATTATTAGTTTTGCTTCAGAAAGAAAGATAATGAAAAGTTTAGACGGAGCTTCATAAAGAAGACATTCCCCTGCCTGCCTTTCCCTCAAGGGTGATTTTTCATCGCTTGGGACATGGACGGCGGCCATCTTGCTTGCCATCAAATCTAAAATGGGCAACAGCGTCATTTGCGCTGCATATATGCTACAGAGGCAGTGTGGCACAGTGGTTAGAGTGCTGGAGAGACCCAGATTCAAATCCCCACTCAGACACGTAGCTCACTTTCTGTCTCTTAGTGTAACTCCCCTCAAGGCTGGCCCCCTCATGAGGCAAGATGAAGAGACCACCTCAGGTGGCAGGATCCAGCCTCCAGCAAAAGCATCACTTGCTGCTGCTGAAGATTTTCGCTCGCGCCTTCTTTCCTGGTGAGGGGAGGCACCATTTTGCAGTTTGCCTCAGGAGCAAAAATATTCTTGGGCTAGTCCTGACTCGCTTGGAGTTCATTGGAGAAAAGGCAAAATATAAATGTAACAAAATAAGTAAAATAGCAGTAACATGAACAATCCATGAATAATCATAGTTTAGAGGTCCCGGGCCCTAAGGAAGTCAGACTATCTTCCACCAGGGGCAGGGCCTTCTCAGTGGTGGCTCCGACCTGGTGGAATGCTCTGTCCCATGAGACCAGGACCCTGCAGGATTTAACTTCCTTCCGCAGGACCTGTAAGACAGAGCTATTCCACCTGGCTTTCAATTTGAACTTAGCCTGATCTTTTATTCCCCTTCCTTCCCTCCACCTCCCCTTTTTATGAAGATTACCCGCTCTGGGATCCCACAGCTAATTCTCCCCTGGTCTTCTCGCTGGCCCAAATAGGACTAATTTAACCAGCTATCCCTGGTGATCATCTAATGTTTATTGGATGGATTTCCCCCCTAAATTGATTTTTGAATTCTGAATTTATTATTCACATTTTATATTGTATTTTTTGCTGTTTTTTGTTGCATCAATTAAGTGTTTTAAATCTGTTGTTAGCCGCCCTGAGCCCGGTTTTCTGAACCGGGAAGGGCGGGGTATAAAAAAATTATTATTATTATTATGTGGATTCTTCCGCCCCAGTTTCCCACTGCATGCACCACTTGTGGCATCCATGCTGCAGGTTGGCTTACCTGTGTTTTGGAAGGTGAGAAAATTTAAAAAATGTGTTGCAAATCCCAGAATGCCTTGCAACCTACCAGGGTTTCTCAGTGCGCAACTGATTTGGAAAGGATTTCAGTGGGAGAGTGAAAACCACTGATCTAGAAGTGCACTCTGTACATAGTGTAAAGTATCACCCATGAATAGCAGCTTCTAACTAGAGATGGGTGGAGCCGTCTAATTCTTCTCTGAAGATTGAGTTATGTAACCTGGTTTTTCACCCTCAAGTCCGCTGAGCCTTCCAGAAGGAAAGAAGGCGCTTCAAATGAGCTTTAAAGGTACAATGTGTACACAGGGTTACGTTTTCATTTTGCCTTATTGTTTTTAATTATTTGGTTATTCTGCCTTTCTGAGAAAATCAATTCACGTGGACACAAATTGCAGCCCATCGAGTTGAATGAAGTCTGAAAGCTTTTGTCTTCTGGCCTCCCAGGCAACTTGATGAACTGAACAATATAACACAACACGATGGCCAATAACAATGGCACTAAACACTATTTATAGACTAATACAAACAATCAGAAATTACAACCAAAGTCTCTAAATCTTCTTCACCAGTCTTGGTAGAATAATTCAAAAGTTCAATACAGTGTATACATAATCTGTCACCAAAGATCGCCGGAACAGAGTTTCTGGATAACCAATCTGTTTTGTTCAATGCTTCATCAGCCAATCTCGATCAATTCTTCATCAGCCAGACTTGTGAGAATTAATATGAGAAGGATGCAGTTCAATTTCTTAACAAGCCAATCTTACATGTAAGCAAATATAAACGCTGTAGAAAATATGCTCTGGGTCAGTGCTCAGATGATACTGTAGTCAGTCTGTTCCAGCGATATTTGGTGACAGATTATGTATATATTGAACTTTTGAATTATTCTACCATGACTGGTGAAGAAGATTTAGAGACTTTGCTTGTAATTTCTGATTATTTGTATTAGTCTATAAATAGTGTTTAGTGCCATTGTTCTTGGCCATCGTGTTGTGTTATGTTGTTCAGCTTGTCTATATAGTCTATATTGTTGAAGGACTCCCAGGCAGCTTGGCAACCCCTCACCCCGGTCTGCCAGTTCCAGGTGCGCCTCAAAACAGGAGGTTTCTTGAACCATGGAGGGCTGCCTGCCAGACATGGCTGGTGAGTCATCATGAGCAATTGAGCTTATCTGAGACACTCAGGTAGGGGGAAGCAAGTTGGGGAAAGTTCAAGGAAGACTTTGCAGACTCTACAAAATAGAAAAAATTCCTGTGTGTATCTGAAGAAGTGTGCATGCAGATGAAAGCTCATACCAATAACAAACTTAGTTGGTGCTACTGGAAGGATTTTTTTTATTTTGTTTCAACTACAGCAGACCAACACGGCTACCTACCTGCTTGCAGACTCTGCAAGAGCCCAGCAAAGTAATGCAATATATCAGCATTCATCTTGGTAGGTAACAGATTATGCAAGCCAGGCATAAATTGTGGTGTATGTGGTTCTTGGCTTTCCTAAAAGTAAATTTGTTTCCTTGTATGAGGAATTTTATGTATTTATTTATGTTTCTCTGCTGTAACTCTCCAACGGTTTTGCTTTATCCCTGAAGTTGCAGTTTTCCAGCATCTCCTAAGACAGATGGATGCAAACAGCATTAACATTTATAAATTGCTTAATATTTCAAAAATCTGTCTCTGGAGGTGCAAAGCTTAGATTTGTGTATGTGTGTTTGTTTTTTAAAAATTAAGACTAAGGGTTTCAGAATGAGTTATAATAACATACTGGTCAATATCATAGAGAATGTATTGTTTTAATAGTATTTTCCCCCAATGACCGCTAGATGGCACTAATATATAGCCGCAAAGAGTGTAGGGAACAGGCCCATATTAATCAATGCCTTGCTATATAACAAACTATATAGCCTGGTTTAGTAGATGTATCTAGATCAGCAGTAATGGAACGATAAGTATAGTGGAAGAAGTTGTGTAACTTAAGAACGAACAATATACTGTTTAATCAGATCCAGCCTGCATAAATGGAAGTCTTAAAAATTGCTCTCACCTGATGTATCTCAGTGCATAGACTAAAACGTATCTGATTTGCAAAGGCAAGCGCTGTGGCAGAACACAATTAAAATTGATTGTGTGCCAATGTTTTTAATTGCCTCGCATTCTGACTGATGACTTAAGCAAACAAATTTGATTAGCAATTAAAAGAAGAGTGTTTAAGAGAATTCTAGAACTCATGTGGTCCTTGGGAGTTCAAAACCTTTCAGCATAATCTATCCTTTTGAGGTTCAAGGTCCATTTCTTCTACTGTTACGTTTGAGAAAATCTGAAGGTAGAAACATCATATTTCTAAGTATTGAAGGGCTGGACCGTGATTTGGAGAGAGACTAATTCAATAAAATCTATTGCCAAAAAGTGAGGAGGAGACTTGTAAGCTGCCTTGTAACTGCATCTTCAAGATTAAGGTCTAAAGACAGATGCAACTTTGATAGAGAGTAGTAGAATCTGCAGCTTGCTGGTGACAGCAGTCATGAAATTAAAAGACATCTGCTTCTTGGGAGAAAAGCAATGACAAACCTAGACAGCACCTTAAAAAGCAGGGACATCACCTTGCCAACAAAGGTCCGTATAGTGAAAGCTATGGTTTTCCCAGTAGTGATGTATGGAAGTGAGAGCTGGACCATAAAGAAGGCTGATCGCCAAAGAATTGATGCTTTTGAATTATGGTGCTGGAGGAGATTCTTGAGAGTCCCATGGACTGCAAGAAGATCAAACCGATCCATTCTGAAGGAAATCAGCCCTGAGTGCTCACTGGAAGGGCAGATCCTGAAGCTGAGGCTCCAATACTTTGGCCACCTCATGAGAAGAGAAGACTCCCTGGAAAAGACCCTGATGTTGGGAAAGATGGAGGGCACGAGGAGAAGGGGACGACAGAGGACAAGATGGTTGGACAGTGTTCTCGAAGCTACGAACATGAGTTTGACCAAGCTGCAGGAGGCAGTGGAAGACAGGAGTGCCTGGCGTGCTCTGGTCCAGGGGGTCACGAAGAGTCGGACATGACTAAACAACAACAACAACAACAACAACAACAACAACAACAACAACAACAACAGAATCTGCAACTTAGTGGTTATCAGGGACACTTGCAAATGTTGACCATTAATGACACTTTTGCCCTGAATGACCACCAGCTTAACTCTACTTATCATGAACCTGGACCACAGGTGGTTATTCCGCCCCTCATTCTGTAGATGATCACGGCCCAGGAAAAGAGAGGAACATACTGGAAGTACATAGACTGGCCAAGCAGATGGTATTATTGGGAAGTATTTCGCGGGTGGCGCTGTACGGGACGCGGGTGGCGCTGTGGGTAAAAGCCTCAGCGCCTAGGGCTTGCCGATCGAAAGGTCGGCGGTTCGAATCCCTGCGGCGGGGTGCGCTCCCGCTGCTCGGTCCCAGCGCCTGCCAACCTAGCAGTTCGAAAGCACCCCCGGGTGCAAATAGATAAATAGGGACCGCTTTCTAGCGGGAAGGTAAACGGTGTTCCGTGTGCTGCGCTGGCTCGCCAGATGCAGCTTGTCACGCTGGCCACGTGACCCGGAAGTGTCTTTGGACAGCGCTGGCCCCCCGGCCTATAGAGTGAGATGGGCGCACAACCCTAGAGTCTGTCAAGACTGGCCCGTACGGGCAGGGGTACCTTTACCTTTACTTTTTATTTTGCTCCTTGTACCACAGTTTTCGCTTCCAAGAAGAAGGGCTTCTGGCAAGAGATGTGTTGCACCTCACAGCAGTTGACAAGAATGTGTTTGCTAGGAGTCTTTCAAACCTGATCAAGAGAGCTTTAAGCTGAATCCTGAGGGGGCAGAAGACAATATTTCAGAGGGCACTAAGTACTGGTAGGGATGCGGGTGGCGCTGTGGGTTAAACTACAGAGCCTAGGACTTGCTGATCAGAAGGTCGGCAGTTTGAATCCCCGCGATGAGGTCAGCTCCTGTTGCTCGGTCCCTGCTCCAGCCAACCTAGCAGTTCGAAAGCACGTCAAAGTGCAAGTAGATAAATAGGTACCGCTCCGGCAGGAAGGTAAACAGCGTTTCCGTGCGCTGCTCTGGTTCGCCAGAAGCGGCTTAGTCATGCTGGCCACATGACCCGGAAGCTGTACGCCGGCTCCCTCGGCCAATAAAGCGAGATGAGCGCCACAACCCCAGAGTCGGTCACGACTGGACCTAATGGTTAGGGGTGCCTTTACCTTTACTTTAAGTACTGGGGATAAGAACTTCATTGATGTGCAGGAAACTGGGGCGGTGGTACAGGAACCTGCTATTAGGTAGGATAGAACATAAAGAAGCAGCGGGAGGAAATGACTCATGGTTTCAGTTGTCTCTGTATTAATATACAGAGCATGGGGGAAAAACCAAACAAATTTGAGCTCTTAATAGCAGATGGCATAATTTCATGTGGAATATTTTTATTTGCTGTTTTAATGTGTTTGCAAACCGCTTTGAGATTTTTTCCTTAAAAATATAAAGTGGTAATAATAATAATAATAATAATAATAATAATAATAATAATATGGAAGTGGTGGTAGATGTTGCTGCCACTGCAGTAAATAGCTTAAGGTGGATAGCTGTGGGCTTGCTACTCAGTGACCCTCAAATCTCTGCAGGTTATGGACTGAGTCTGTCAGAATCTAGCAGACCTGAGCCGTGGGGGTAGGAGACCGGGTCCACCATGTTTGCCATGAAGAGAGAAATATATTTTGGAGGGAGACTAATTCAATAAAATCTATTGCCCAAAAAAATCCAGCTGGAGAGGTATTATTGAATTCATATCAGAACGCTGTAAATGAAAACATTTATAAGTGTTGGGCTCAGGCCATTTTTGCTTTAAATCATCTTGTGTCTTTATGTGGAGAGAGAACAGGCCAGCAGAGTAATGAGTTTTGAGTGTTGCCAGAATGCATCCATCTAGTCAACAGGACTGGAGCAATAGAATAGTAGGCCTTCAGCTCATCCAAGCAACTGCACATCTTTGCAATAAAATTGGCACATGCCGTCACCTGTTAATTTATTTATCAATTAAATATATGTATCACAGCTTCCTCCAAATGGAGCCTAGGGTGGCATAACTTCTATTGCCATCTTTTATGCACAAGCAGAGGAATGGACAGGGCATTATGTTAAAAAGGAGTGTCTTTTCTTCTCTGTAATTTGCACAAAACATTTAAAAAATAGTTTGCGTGTTGAGGTCCCCCAGGCCACCCCTAAATAATTCACAATTCACACATAATTTTTGTTTAAGGTTTTTGGCATAATTTTGGCCACAACTTTATTAAAATACATAAATGTGAGTGGTTGCTTAGTCATTGGTTATGACTATCTGTCCCCACGCCCAGGGACAGAACTGACTTCCGGATTCCAGCAAAAGCCAGTAAGGGAAAACAATATTGGGGAGAGCATGGAGCCAGGCACCAGACCCTCATCACCCCCACATGCTCCTGGGGGGTTGTGCGGCCCTAAGCCCCCTTCAGGGGTACGGATGAAAGAATGGCAAGCCCCTGGATTCCTTTAACGGAATTCCCTTTCCGCAGCAGCATTGGAGGGGCAGGCACTGCCAATCCATACCCCTCCATCAACCAATTTTTTAACCAATGCCTAACCACAACCTTACAAGTTGTGACGATTTGCTACACAGTAGGCAAAAACCAAATGGCACCAGCCAATCAGCCAAATGGACAAAATTCCTACCAGGCCCCTGCCCCAAAAGCAGTCGACTCCATGACAGGTATAGCAAGGTCAACGCAATAGCCCTAGATTAGGGAGGGTGGGCGAGTGATCCGATGCATGCAGCAAAAGAACCCAGTCAGTGCTGTGTGACTTGATTTTATAACCTTTGGTCCATCCCCCTAAATGGCAACACCAAAATTTGCCCAGTAACCCAACCGCCCAATCACTGTGGATGGTCATCCATACTAACTGCAACACGTGCTCTCTATAAAGGAGAACACGCTTTCTGAAAAGCGTGTTCCCCCACAACTTGGTTTAAAGGGGGCAGAGCTGCTGAGGTCCTAATAACATTGTTCTGCTGGCCAAGTCAGTCACCCAGTTGGTCATTCCTGGTCTACACCAATTAAAATTAATGCAAATGCTCAAAGCTACATTGCTACATTGATGACTTTACTAAGTGTACATGCAAGTCAGTATTTATAAAACTGCAGGGTGCATTTAATGTAATTCAATCAGATATGATTGAATGAAACCTGTTGTTAAATTCAGCCAAAGGTAACACTATGATTTCGTATCTCCATTTTCTAACTCAAAAAATACCAAGTCTGGATGGCTTAAAATAATAACCTTACGAAATAATATGATTGGATAAGTAAAAAAATACGAACATTTAGGAATCTGGGTTGCTCTGCATAGTACATCCATTACATTAAATAAATGGCAACTGTGGTACTTCCAGGCAAGTGACTTTAGTGCCATTTTGCATAATAGTTCCTTTCCCCATGCAAGCGATAAACAGAATAGCAATGGCCTTTCCACACTACCAAAAGAATTGCATTTTTTCCTATGCATACATTCTGCTGTGTTTTGTCCACAGTATATTGTGGACGAGGAAACGGAAAGTACAATTCAGACACACAACTGCTTAAATTCCACACACCTGGTCGATTTATTTTTTAAATCAATTGTTTAATTTGCACTCTAACCTACTTTTTAAAGTGTGATAGCCCAGTTTGTATCATGATATTAAAGTGTGTTTTTTAATGTTCTGTCAATTTTTTTAGATTGGAATTTTTTATCTTTTAAAAAAATTGCTAAAATGCTGGTGACTGGAAGGCAGTGGGTCCCCCCCTTTTTATTTAATAGCAGTATAAATATTTAGCATTAACATGCTATTGCACAAACAATTCAATATATATATCTCTGAAAAGGTCTTTTAACCCTAGTTAAAAACTAGGTTTTTTTTGTTTTAAATAAGGGTCATAAAATGGCGAAGGAAATAGCAAAGAAGGTGTGCCAGCATTGAACTGTTTACTGTAAATTTCTGTCCTCTGTGGACTCTTATTTGTGGCTTGCTAGAATAAGCTTTGTCAGGAAACACCAAATGCAGCCATTCCCCTGTAGATGGCTCTGTGTTACTGTAAAATTCTGAACTGAGATTCATAGAGGAATTAGCCAGATATTGCTGTCTTTAGCCAATGTATCATTTCATAATACAATCTTCTGGGCTGCTGCAGTTCCATATTGAATGCAGTCTTCATGGGTGCTAGTACTGTTCTGTGATCCCTAGATGAAGGATGGTATATAAAGGCAATACACAAATTATTATTATTATTATTATTATTATTATTATTATTATTATTATTATTATTAGTGTTTGCATTTATGATTTTGAAGTGCATACATGTTACTTTTGTTTGCATCCCTTGATTATTTCTTTACTGGCAGCTATCCTCATGATTGCTGTTCTTATTCCTAAAGTGCATTTTAAAATCTAGTAAAATTCTAAAAGGAATCTGAGCCCACAGATGTAAAATCTAAATAAAACCAACCCAGGAAGCAGGGCAAGGAAGAACAGCTGCAGGAGTGAATTGGCTCCACTAGAAAGTTTGGAGTTTGAGATCACAGCTGTTAACAACAACCTCCCCGCTTCCTGTAATGTTAGAAATGTAGTGGCTTATTCGTACATGGAAATGTTCAGAAGATGAACACACACACACACACACATGCAGCTCAAAGCTATTTATTTCCAAAGTAGTGTCAAAAGAAATGAAAGCTCTTCAGAACTGAGATGGCAAGTGCGCTTTCCCTGGGCTTCTTGTACACATGTCAGGTTCAAAATTGTGCGCCCGGAGTAGGGTGCCATTTTGTGGTTTGGTTTGCCTCAGGTGCCAAAATGTCTTGGACTTGGCCCTGCATGGCATACCCTCTGATGAAAATAGGGACATCCTATTCAATGATAACATTATTATTTCTACCCTGCCCATCTGACTGGCTTGCCCCGGTCACTCTGAGCAGTTTCCAACATTAAACATTTCAAAAACTTCCCCATACAGGGCTGCATTCGGATGGCTCAGGGTCAGATAACTCCATACCCTCTGACATTTCTCTGATGAAAATAGGGACATGCTGAGGGAAAGTGGGGCATTCTGGGATCAAATCAGAAATGTGGACGGCTTCTGTAAATCCGGGACTGTCCCTAGAGCATAGGGATGCTTGGAGGGTCTGGTGGACTGGGGAAGGCAGGTAAATTAGCTGCTCCTCCTGGTCTGTTTTCTGAGGCAAAGCCCTCAGTGTGGCTACTGGGTGGATCAGCCCTCATGGAAGACCTTTGCTGATCGCAGCGCATGTCTGCTGCACATGCCCAACCTCGGACACACTCATTGTGGGGACACAAGGGTACATATACTGTGGGAATGTTCAGGGTGGCAGGAGAGGATATATTGTTTATTAATATCCTTCCTAACTTGCACTAGCAAGTTTCTTTTTTTAAAAAGATATTTATTGAGTTTTTCCACCTTTATACATTAAAAAAGAAAAAAACCAAAAAAGTTAAAAACACATAAAGTTTACAATCCTTATTTTCAATAACATATTTCCCTGACTTCCCCACACCTCCCCTTCTTATATTCCAATTCAAATTGTTAATTCAACAAGTTCTTGTCCCCAATTTTTGACCTTTTTATATTTAATTCATTTTAGAAAAACCAATTTTAACTTATAAACATCAGTATTTAAACATCAGTGCTCATTCTTAAAACTTTTTTCTAAAGTCGACCCAAATTCCCTTCCACGAATTCTCCAATTTTCATACTAATAACAAAACAAAATAGAAAAAACAGATTATAATTATGCACCCTTTGGATTCCCAAACCCCACCCCACCCTTTCCCGGTTTCAATCCCCAACAAATGTCCATCAGTCTTAGTGTACTATCAGCCTGGAGACCTCACGTCCGAGGCTCTTAATTCTCTCTCAATTCCTCTCTGCCGGTTTTTTTGGTAGTCCTTAATATTAAACACCAGATCTCGGAGAAGCTCTGTCCCGATAGGGTCCATATTTCTTCCTGCCAGACCTACATACTTAAAAGTGGAGCCCGAATCTTGTTTCTTACTCCTTTTAAGTCCAAATGTCCCAAAAGCTCCAACTTTCACCTTAATCAAATTTGTAATCCATAGGTCTTCAGATCTCCACATAAGGAGATATCTCCATTCTTCAATCTTCAATTCAAAACAGATTTTCATCATCCAGTACTTATTTTCCTTTGTAGCCATCATGTCAGGCCTCTGGCTCTCCTTTGTCATCTGCAACATTACATCTCCTCCTTCCTTTTCCTCAGAAACAACATATATCTCTTTCTCCACACTCTCAAATCTTTCAAGTTTCTCTTCTTGTCCAGCTGCATGGACTACATGAGTCAAGTCCTTATCAAATTCAATGAATTTGTTTACTGTTAAGTCCAGAGTTGCAACATTTGTAGCCAAAACATCAATTTGGCCTTGTAACTTTCCCAAGAGAAGAAACACTCTGTCCAATTTAGCTTGAATTTTTCCTCCTTCAGCCATTCTTGTAATGTCCCAAAATCCCCTCTAGAGGGATTTTGGTTACTTTATCTTCCTTCCAGTTCAAATCCAAAAATCAAGTTAGTTTGTATCAGTTCTTCCTTGTTTTCAACAAAATATAACCAAATTGTAGCAAATATATCCAGCAGAGACAGCAGAAACAAAGTTCTCTTTTTCCTTCTTGACAGCTAATTTGACAGCTGTCAAACTCTTCTATATCTCCTCAACAGGCACTCTCGCAGATCACTCCCGGGTCCGGGGGGGTGGCACTTCAGCTCTCAAAATTAGCTCTTATCCTCCAGTGAAATTAATGTCTTTTACCCAATAAAGAAGAAGAAATTCTCTCGACCTTAGTTAGCTAGTCCTTGCTTTAGATTATTTATAAGACGGGGAGACGGACTTCCTGTTTGCGCCTTCCCCGATCATGCCTAATTAAAAAAATTTTTTTCTTTACAAATCCAATTTCCGTATTACTCACAGGTTGTTGCTTTTAGAGTCCAATTGTTCACAAGAAGAAGTCAGCGCTCTCCGACCATGGCATACGGCTTCACTCCGCAGGAGAACCAGTCGACTCTCAGCACCGCGCCGCTCACCCCGTCCCCCGTTCCGAAGCCTTTAAAAAGGCTCCTTCGCGGGTCGGGGGGGCGCAAATGGTGCCCGCTGAGTCACCAGGTTCACAGGCTTCAGCGCCTGTGGTTTCTGAGGGTCCCCGCGTCGCCGCAGCGGCAAGACCCGGATCCTGCGGAGCCGATTCCCTCTGGAGCTCCGACGGAATCCGCCATTAGCCGATGGCGCTAACCCAGAAGTACACTAGCAAGTTTCTTTATGTAGCAGAGTTACATTCCCCTTCCTTATATGCACAGCAGATAGCTGGTTGCAGGCTCATGTGAGCCTTCTATTATACACTATAATATCCTTCCAAACTTGCACTAGCAAGTTTCTTTTTGTAGCAGAGTTACATTCCCCTTTCTTATATGCACAGCAGATGGCTGGTTGCAGGCTCGTGTGAGCCTTCTCACTATTATACACTATAATATCCTTCCTAACTCGCACCAGCAAGTTTCTTTATGTAGCAGAGTTACATTCCCCTTTCTTATATGCACAGCAGATAGCTGGTTGCAGGCTTGTGTGAGCCTTCTCACTATTATACAGTTTCAGATTGAATTGTACGTTCCTGGTAAGTTCCCTTTAATCCCTCTTAAAAGAATAAAGACAAGACAATCATATTTAAAGTCAATAAAAGAAGTTTACTCACATCAGTTCACAGTTGGATTCCTGAAGGCGGACTTGGTTACAAATATGTACATGTGGATCTCCCCCATATGGGGAATAGTCCCAGTGCTTCTGCTAGCTGAGAGCTAGCAGAGGATTCCTAGCTAAAAAGGAAGGAAGTGAAAGAGAGAGAGAGAGTGCTGCGTGACTCGTCTTTTTGCTACCTGGACAGGTAAGGTCACAGCCATCTCTAGCCACATGCAAGGGAAGGATGCTCCAGCCCAGGAGGAACAGGAAATTTCAACTGGCTGGACTAACATCCCCCTGCATGTCCATTCTAGAAAAACAAGGAATGTTGATTTTGACTGCTCCCAGTGGATTACATCCCACATATACCCCTAAATATTTTGTGAATCTAAGTTTGGCCTCATTGAGGGCAATATTTCAATATGAGTAGGGAGATGAGATGGGACGCGGGTGGCGCTGTGGGTTAAATCACAGAGCCTAGAACTTGCCAATCAGAAGGTTGGCGGTTCGAATCCCCGCAACGGGGTGAGCTCCCGTTGCTCGGTCCCTGCTCCTGCCAACCTGGCAGTTCAAAAGCATGTCAAAGTGCAAGTAGATCAATAGGTACTGCTCCGGCGGGAAGGTAAACGGCGTATCCGTGTGCTGCTCTGGTTCGCCAGAAGCGGCTTAGTCATGCTGGCCACATGACCCGGAAGCTGTACGCCAGCTCCCTCGGCCAATAAAGCGAGATGAGCACCGCAACCCCAGAGTCGTCCGCGACTGGACCTAATGGTCAGGGGTCCCTTTACTATTTCAATATGAGTAGGGAGATGAGAGTACCCCAAAACATTTTTTTTTAAGAAATAAAGCACTGGACACACCTAACACAGTTGCTTGGAGCCTGATCAAGATGTTGTTTTTGGGGTGGGTGCATTTTTACACCTCATAAACGACAGAGGCTGAGGTGATCCTGAGGAATAATCCTATGGTGTCTGAAATATAAGGGCAGGACTCTTGTACCCCCTTTGGTCATGGTGTCACAATATAGGAGGCCTACGTGGTTAAAAGCAGAATCTTGACAGGCTGCCTTAGTTACAGAAAGAGTCTTGTTGAAACATAATGGAGAGAAATCCAAAACAAGTTACAGTTTCAGACCGGTCTTCTAACAGAAATATCCACCTTTGAAATTCTAACGTAACAAGAGTATCCATGACTGGCACCTAATTTGGTCTACAGCACTCAGCAAAGTCTGCAAGAGACACTTTCCATTATAAAGAGTGGTGGTGGTATATCCGCCCCCCTTCCTTTTCCTAGTTGAGGCCAAAATATTATTTTTAAAACCCCAAACTCTACCACTAATTAACTTCTTTCTCAAAATAAATTGAAAGTGTTCCTCTATCAGAAAAAAGGGGGAGAAATATGATCCATATCCCACAAGGATACCAAGAAATCGATTTTTCTGCACGAGATTATGCGGCCTAGCTATAAAGGCTTAAGGCTTTTAATTTGCTTACACCATAAATAGACTGGTTGAGCTCTATACATCATACGATCAATGAAAAACAGTTTACTTCAAACTTGGTTCCATTTTAAAAGAATTCCATTAACCAGTAATAAAGGCCTCCTATTAATATGATTACTACAGGGGTTTGAGCAAAGAGGGGAAGATACGTTATTTTATCCTCAGTGTGGATACTGTAGAATTTCTTTTAAAAGATGAAATGGAAATAAAGGGAGAAAGTAAGATGGGGGAGGAGGAAGAGGAGTATATAATTTGATTTTTCTTGAGTCTGTCTTAAGAAAATATAGCCATAGCCTCTGGCATTCTGTTTGACTGTTTCCACAAAGGGGAAGAAGCACTTGCACCATTGAAGAATTTGGATTCTTATTGGACTCTTTGTTCATGTCAGCAGTAAAAAGGAGTTTTAGTTTCTAAAACTGGATGTTAGTTGCTCATTTCAAGTCCTGCTATTGGTAGGGGTCAGTTGTGCTACAGTTTCCAGTGGGGAACTCCAGCGGGCAGCTGGCGTTCAGCTGATTTGCAGTGGCAACAAGCCTTCCTGACCAAAGAATACTGTATTTTCTCTGTGTATAAGACTAGGTTTTTTTAACAAACAAACAAAAAAGTTTTAAAATTGGGGCTCGTCTTATACACGGATAGTGCTGAGGGGGTGTTTTCGTAATTTGGAGTCCCCCAAAATTTGGAGTCTTATACATGGGGGCGTGTTATACATGAAAAAATATGGTAATTGGGAGTACACTTTTAGGTTCTCAGCCGTTCACTGGCAGCCACATATGTCATCAGGTGTGGAGCAAGTGGATGTGGACTTTGTGGGGCAAACTGGAGCCCATCCTCAGCCAGATTAGGCCTCTGGCCAGAGGATCCTCACCTCAGCTTTATATGACACAAACAGCACAATGCATGGAGTCATAGAATTGTAAAGATGGAAGGGACCCCATGGTCATCTCGTCACATTTATATGGAAGTAAGCCCCACTGAGTTCAGTGGGGCTTACGCCTGGGCGAGTGTTTGCAGGATTGCAGCAAAGAGCACCATTCCATGCTTGTCTGCTCAGAAGTAAAGCCCATTGAATTCAGTGAGACTTTGTGGTAACTCTGTATACTATCCATTGTATAGGATTGCAACCTTACTTACGAATCTAGGGTCAAAAATATTTGTTGTCAAAACTAAATATATTGATCTTTGAGATTCATTCTAGCAATATAAACTCTTTTGTGCCCCTAAGAGATTTCTGGGGGTATTTGTAGTTGAGCTGTGAAGGGTGCAATTTTTCAGCACTGTCTTTGAATTCAGCCAGGAGTTCTACAATTCCCACATGAACTTTCTCACTTTGAATTTTCAACTATTCATCCCCTTTCATCTTTTCAAGTTCCAGTTTCTACTGTGCCCACTCCAACTCGCTAAAATATTGATTCTCCGTTGCTATCACTATGGATCCACAGGACACTGTATTTCTCTTAGGGCACAGACTTGCAAGCAGAAATTGTAAAGTTGCCATTCCGCATTTCAACAGTGGAGAATGTTGCAAAAATGGTGGTTAGGGGTGATTTGAAAGTCACAGTTTAGGCTCCTGCACACTGTTGGGTGACACTCGGCCAGAAGCCTAGGCAAAAGAGGGGTTTTTCCTTGTTTGGTGGAGAAGAAATGTGGTTTCCAGCTTAATGCTTGTATTCCTGTTTGTAGCTCTTGGAATCCAGACACCCACATCTGTTCTGTCTGCCCATTCTTCTGAGATTTGGCATGGGTAAAACAATTTTGCTATTATGTGTGAACACACTCATTTAGGTTAAGTGGCCTGAGATGCTTTTAGCTGACTTGCAAGTTGCGACTGTTACTGGACAGGGATAATCTGGCCACATTAGCCCACCTGTTGCTACTGGTAACCTCCCAATTAAATTACCGCAGTGCGCTGCATTGGGGGGGATGGGGGCTGCCTTTAAAGATGATGATGATGAAGATGATGATGATAACAATAATAATTTATTATTTATACCCCGGCCATCTGGCTGGGTCTCCCCAGCCACTCTGGGTGGCTTCCAACAAAACACTAAAATACAATAACCTATTAAACATTAAAAGCTTCCCTAAACAGGGCTGCCTTTAGATGTCTTCTAAAAGTTTGGTAGTTATTTTTCTCTTTGACATCTGGTGGGAGGGCATTCCACAGGGCGGGCGCCACTACTGAGAAGGCCCTCTGCCTGGTTCCCTGTAACTTGGCTTCTTGCAGCGAGGGAACCGCCAGAAGGCCCTCGGCGCTGGACCTCAGTGTCCGGGCAGAACGATGGAGGTGGAGACACTCCTTCAGGTATACTGGACCGAGGCCGTTTAAGATAACCCAGAAACTGCAGCTAGTACAAAATGCAGAAGCTAGACTGTTGTGGAGAACATTATATAGCAGGGTTGGGGAACAGGAGTTGCCTGGCTTGCCAGATCATGAACTTACCTACCTCTTACATGCAAAGTTTGACAAGTGGGCAAGGCCACCTTCTTTTCAGTCACCTGATGTCACAAATGATATCAGGTGATTATTTTTTTGCCCACATAGGGCTTGCTGATTCCCTTGACAACACTCTACAAGATAGTGCTTTGCAAGACTTGGTGATCAGCTGATGGTTTGGGCTTGCAAAGCCCTGTATATGGTGTTAGGCAAGCAGCCTTACAGCCATGCCAAGTTTTCTCTGCCCCACACTTGACACCATCTATGATGTCCAGTGTAGGGCAAGTGGGTGTAACTTTGCTGTAGAAGCCTTGCAAGTCCAATGGACCGTTAAGATTTGGACATGGGCCAGAGGTTACCTACCTTACCCTACTCTCCCCCTGGCCTTGCCAAAGAAACAAGTATTTTTTGAAGTATTTTTGCTCCTGCTTCATCAGACATGTGACATGCGTATTAAGGTCATGGAATATTGTTATGAAACCGAAAAGGGGGAGTCACACACAAAAGTATTTGTTGCAACCGTGAATATTCTGGTTCCTGTTGCAGCCTTATTTGCCACTTTTCTTCCACCCTGCACTTTAGATAGTCAGATAAGAAAGCAGAGGGCAGCATTAGCAAATCTGTCTCCTTTCCTCTCTTGCCCTCGCATTCTCCTCCCTCAGCTCCACACCTCTCCCGTCGGCTGGTTGCTTCTAAAAGGATTAATTAGGAAGATGTGAGCAGGGGTTGGAACGTCAAAAAACAATCGTCACTTTCCTATCTGACCCCTATCACCAGCTGCAGAATTAACAAATTGAATGTCGTCAGCAAACAGGAGTGGCAGATGATATGAAGTTCATTACTAGCAGTGCAGGGCTTGTTGTTCAAAGCCCATTTTAAACAACTCTTGCTGATTAAATTCCTTGCAGGGACCCCTGCCAGACACTGTTAGAAAATACGGACATCTAACAAGTCTCTTTCTCTCTCTCTTTTTAACATGTGCCAATTATTTGTCTCCTATCTGCAGGTGCTGGCAAGGATCAGCACTTTGGCCCGGCTGTCTACAGTCTTATCCATTTGGCGCCTGATGTAGCACTCTCACATTACCAGCAGCGGGTTCTGGTTTTGACTGTGAAAAGCTGTGAGTATTACTCTCTTCCCCCCACACCTCCTTGCTCCCACTGCCCCCTTTTCCTTTCACCTTCCCATTCCCACAGCTCTCTTAAAAGTGCCTCAAAGTGACAAGAACAGAGACCCTTGGTAATCCTGCCAGAGACGTTACAAAGATGACACATACCGAGGAGGCGGTGGGGTGGCAGGTGGGGGGGGAGGAGGAAAACATTGTTTAAAGTGCACATAAACACTCAGGTGTACTTTTCTTTGGTGAGATCTTTAATTTTTTTAGATTTGTTTTGTTTTGCTCAAATTAATTTTGTGAAATGAAAATGGCCACCTGGGCTCTTTGATGAACCTGCCTAGTCTGCCCTGAAAAGAAGGCATGAAAACTATAGCTTCAGGTCAGTTAAAATCTTGCACCCTCCTAATTTCAGATTCACAGCTTTGCTGTAGGGTAGACAGGCCTGAGTGACAAGGAGGCTAAGGACCAAACTAGTTGTCACTTTAAATGTGTCCTTGCGTTTAACATGCATGCCTTTTGTCTTTGAAAAAAAAATTCAAATAGCATCCACAGGGGCAGATGCTATCTGCATTTAAAGAACAACAAAATGCACACTTTAAATACAAAGATGCATTTAATATCCAGCCCTTAGGCTGAAACTAGGTGTGATGGGAGACGTGTGGTGGTTGTTTAAAAGCGCCAGCAGCCCAGTATCTCCTTTCTCACCCCTCTTTAGCATTTACTGCTACAAGATGTGGGGTGGGACATCAGTGGGCTTTGAGTTTCTTTCCCCACACATGTGGCAGCCAATGAAGTGGATCACAGGCAGAGGAGATCACAGTACGATGAGGCCACATGATCACATGGTTTGTAGTACTAGATGTTGCGGGGGGGGGGGAATGGAAGAGAACGGTTGGATCAGCAACGCATCTCTTGTCATGCGCAATGTGGGTCTAGCAGGCCAGTCCAATGCAGGTTTGCTGGGTAAGGCCTAGCAATAACAAAACTGTAGGGAATTACTAGAGCCTTTCTCTCATGGGTTTTTAGTTTCAAAAGCCCAAATTGACTTTTTGTTGTTCCTTGGCTTAGTTTTATCTTTTCCGCCCTCCCCCCCGCCCCTGATTAAACCACCTAATTTTAGACATTGCCAATCAGCTGAGGTAATTTAATCACTTGGTTGTATTTTTCTGCTAGATGAAAACCCTGTGCAATTTCATGGTCTACTAAAGGGCTGGACCACACAAATATGGAGTTCATTTGATATTGTGTTAATTTGCTTGCCCAGTAGCTGATGGCTCTCAGCTGAATGTGTGAAGTGATTCTGTTGAGAAAGTATTGTGCTTGTGAGTTAACTTCAGGTGAGGCAGAAGTTTCGCCTGTGGTGATTTGGGCATTTGTATGAGTCATTGCTTGATGTCCCAGTCATGAGTGATGAGCATGCATGTGTGAATGTGCCCATAGAAGCTCACCATGTTGAACTGTGCTGGACTGAAGAACATGGGGCTCTTGTGTGAGCTACATTCTGGAGCCTTAAGTCCATGTGCTGCGTCCAGCATGTGCACTTATGTTTAAGGGTTGAATTAGATGTTGTGAGAGCTATGGATCTGCTACTGTTCTGTTTCCCCCCACTTTATATTCCCTGTAATGCAAACAACACGGTGGTTGGATGGTCATCTGTTGGAAATGGCCTAGCTCTGAATTTCCCCTAATGAGAAGGGGGTCCAGCTAAGAAGGCCTAGAAGCCCCACACCCTTCAACTCAACATTTCTTGCACTCCTTTTAGAAATGAAAACCCACCCCCCAACGTTCCTTTTTTGAGGCAACAGCGCTGGAAACACTGGCGATTGCCGTTGCTCTCCTCTTGCTCAGATTGCACAGATGGACACAGGAGTGGCTCTATTAAGTATTCTTTATGAACTGTGACAGAAAGTGCAATAAAACTAATGTTGGACCTTGGGCCTTCAGCAGGAGGCTCCTTGATTGAAGAGGGCACCAAGTAAGTACCGTACTCCATAGCCGAACAAAAACCTTAACGGAGTTAGCAAGCAGTAAAAGTGTAATTAATGTCATGTAATATAAAGATTTACCGTTTTCTGTAAGGACTCGCCCTCTACTCTTCCGTTAAGGAAGTTTATTTGCGCTGTAGGATGGTATGGTGGACATAGGACATGATTCACACATTATAGCCTACTGCAACTGTGGGTTGGGCCCCTGTGATGGGTGTGTGCCTTTGTGCTATTTGGGACACCCCACCCTGAACAATGATGTCCCAGAGAGGATCATGGGAGGTGAAACCTTCCACCCTCCCCCCAAAACATATACTGTTGAGTGTCTGACGTAGTCTATGGTTTCTGTATTCCAGGGATAGAGAATCTCTGACCCTACAGATATTGGGACTTCAACTCCCATGAACCTCAGCCAGCATGGCCAATGGTCAGGGATGATGGGAGCTGTAGTCCAGCACCCCCACCCCTGGTATCTACGCTCACAAAAAACTTGTGGTGTTTGGTGGACACAAAGGTAATGATTTGCGCAGGACCACACATGCTTTGTGTTGCTGAAAAGCGATTTCCAGGTTCATATCTTCAAACCCCAAACTTTTTCCACTGTTCTACATTGGCCTTGGTGGTTCTGACCCACCAGGAGTTTTAGAAATTGCTGGGTTAAACCACTGGTCTGTCTATCTCATCATGCCTTTCACACACAGTGGTCATACAGAGACACTTCAGAAAGGCTCATTTATAGGGCATGATCACAAGACCCATAATCATCACCTTCTAGTCATGGGTCATCTGCTTTGGGTCTTCACCAGATATTTTGCTCCTTGAGGCTAAGGACAAGATGGTGCCCTCTCTATTCGACATACAAAAGCTGACTGCAACAGAAGCTGAATTTGACTGGTGATGTCTTCCACCATACCTGAAGGCAGTAGGTTGGTATGGTAAGTTGTGTGCCGCACACAGCTCTGTCCTTCAACAGAGCTGAGGAGGAACAGGCAGCTCCCTTTAGGTAGGGTGTACTTTTAATTTTCAGATGGTCTATATCATGCCCAGTATGCAAGTTACCTGGGAATATTGGGCTGGCTGCTGTTGGAGACATAGGTAAAGATAAAGGGACCCCTGACCATTAGGTCGAGTCGTGACTGACTCTGGGGTTGCGGAGCTCATCTCGCTTTATTGGCTGAGGGAGCCGGCTTACAGCTTCCGGGTCATGTGGCCAGCATGATTAAGCCGCTTCTGGCAAACCAGAGCAGTGCACGGAAACACTGTTTACCTTCCCACCGGAGCGGTACCTATTTATCTACTTGCACTTTTGACGTGCTTTTGAACTGCTAGGTTGGCAGGAGCAGGGACCGAACAATGGGAGCTCACCCCGTCATGGGGATTCGAACCGCCGACCTTCTGATTGGCAAGTCCTAGGCCACCTGCGTCCCTAATGTTGGAGACATAGCGGTGGCTTAAAAAGACTTTCTCTCTGACCCGGCAAGATAGTTTGTATGTCACAAAGATGAATGAGCGTAATTGAAGGTTAAATCTAGACTCTAATTTCAAAAGATTACAATAATTTTGGTTGAGATACAAAGCAAAACCAGTCAATACACTGGCAGTGCACATTCAGTCAACTGGTTTGCATCTCAACTGGTGTATTGGATTGATTTTATACTTTGATAAGGCAGCAGTTGCAACTTCAGGTGATTTTGATAGTATTCAAATAGGACACGTGGCAACTTATAATGCCTATTAAATGTGCAACTACGTTAGTAGTGTTGAACGGTTTATTACTGACCCTCCTCTTGAGTTTTGGGGTGTTCTGCTTACCTTTGATACAAGGTTAGCACCAGTGTTTTGACTCAGGTCCTCCACAGATGCTGCTGTAATACCCTTGGCAGCTGCATTTAATCTCATGCGTGTGCGTCTCTTGTTATCACGTACAGTCAAACTTCATGGCAGCAGTCCACAGGGCACATGGCACAGCTAAAAGTACAGCCCAGCAAAGCTGCTGCCTTATCAGCGGCTATCAAATTAATTCGCAGTTTGATTTTTCCATCTGATGGTGTGTTTTCCTTGAACTGACCTCCTCAGGGGGTGGCAGCTGCAAGTGGCCATTTGCATCAAACAGTCCTCAAGTCACTTTCCATTAAGATGGCTTCTTCTTCTTCCTGTTAATGAATTGCTTGCATCTGTGAAATTACCGCCATTCATTCTGCTTTCGGTTTGAGTCACGAGTCCAGTGGGGGCAGCTAATTGCTTCCATGTGCGGCACTTGTTCAGGCTGAGCTCCTGTACCCCAGCTACTTAGCCCATGAAGTGGAATGTGGCCAAGCTGTATATGGGTTTAGTCTGAAGATGAGCCGGGGTAGTGGTCAACAGTGAGTCTGTGAGCACCTGTGAGTCTGCTCATGCTCCCAGAGGCCTTCCGTGGTCCATTCCGCTGCTGAAATTAGGTTTGAAGCAAGCATTCCATTGTAGCCAACAGAACAGAACTAGCAACAGTTTCTCTGGTCTGAAAACGTGTCCATGGGCCCAGAAAGTTTGGCGACCCCTAAGCCAGAGTGGTTATAGTGGTTAGAATTTTGGAGAGACTCGGGATCCAATCCCTCCTCAGCTCTGAAGCTCACTAGGTGACCTGGACCAATCACTGAAAGAACACAAGAAGATCCACCTGAATCAGATCAATGGCCCATCGCCTAATACAGGATCCTGCTCTCATGGCAGCCAACTAGATGCTTGTGGGAAAATGGCAAGCAGGACCAGAGTCCAAGAGCTCTCTCCTCTCCTGTGGTGTCCAGAAGCATTGGTGCCTCCGACCGTGGAGCACAGCATAGCATAGCCATCCTGTTGGTTAATAAATACCATTTTATCCCCATAGGCTTTTGTTGTAGATGACAGGTGTTGTTTTTATGAAATTGTGGGCTGTATCCAGTAGTAGTCCTTCTTAGGAAAGACCACTTGAAATGAATGAACATGATTAACTTAGGTCTATTAATTTCAATGGGTCTACTCTGAGCAAGACTAGCATTGCATTCAACCCTGTAATCTTGAGTGTTTTAAGCTGCCCTGAGTGGCGCTTTTGTACCAGAAGGGCAGTATATAAATGTTTCAATAAAATAAATAAATTGCCCACTTACTCGCTCTGACAGCAGCACATATACTGATCACACCAGTAACACATACTCAGTGAATCTTCTCACGGAAGAGGAGCAGTGGTCTTGTGCCTTTTGCTCATACACTGCTCAAACAAGTAGATTATGTGAATGAGCAGTTAGTTTGAGAATGAGAATGTCAGTTTGAGAATGTTATTGGAGTCAAGACAGAGATGATAGTAGGAAGTAGAAATATCTCTTTCATACCACCTTCAGCTCTCTGGAAACAAAAACAAAAACAGCTGCCCTCTTTCTCTGGTCCTAGTGAGTGCCTGTCTGGGGTGAAATCTGAACCTGGGATTTCCTGGTTCATTTCCCACATGCTTAGCTACCACACAACTTTAGCCTTTACTCGAAATTTTGCTTTGGCAAACCTGATTATGAAATTAGGTTTGAGCCTTAGGCCTGACATGAATGATCGAATATTAAGTTCCTCTAATTCTTTCCCAACAGTATGACCTATTGATCTAATGTGGCAGCAATAAATGTTGAGATTGGCTCCTTGCGTTTTCATAGCACGGCTAGTGGAAGCATGGTGATTATCTTCACAGATCAATACAGACAAGTCTTTCAATCAGCCACATGGCAAAGTGTGGCGCATCATCTTTGATGGCATGCTAATTCATATTTAAGTCTTGAGGGCCACGTGGAGGCTTCATCGGTTTTCTAAAGCATGCTGATAAGCAACCATTTAAGTGGAGCAGAGGTTAGCCATTGCATTTTGAAGCTGAGTGAGCACAATGACGAATACAATAAAAAGTATAGAGTTGACTAATGGATGTAGACCCCCGTATGACATTTATTATTTTAGTAGCTGATTACTTAACTGCATGCAAAGCAACTCACCTGATGTTCATTCCATCCTTCATTTTATCCTCACACTAACTCTGTTAGTGTGATCCGGCCGAGAGAGTGTGGTTTCGTCAAGGTCACCCCTAGGGAGCTTCATAGCTGCGTGGGAATTTGCACCGTGGTCTCTCCAGCCTTAGTCCAACGTCCTAAACACTGCAGCGTGTTATATCTATTGACAGGGACTAAGGCAAGGCAGACAAACCTAGACAGCATCTTAAAAAGCAGAGACATCACCTTGCCAACAAAGGTCCGTATAGTAAAAGCTATGGTTTTCCCCCTTAGTGATGTATGGAAGTGAGGGCAGGACCATAAAGAAGGCTGATCGCAGAAGAGTTGATGCTTTTGAATTCTGGTGCTGGAGGAGACTCTTGAGAGTCCCATGGACTGCAAGAACATCAAACCTCTCCGTTCTTAAGGAAATCAGCCCTGAGTGCTCACTGGAAGGACAAATCGTGAAGCTGAGGCTCCAATACTTTGGCCATCTCATGAGAAGAGAAGACTCCCTGGAAAAGACCCTGATGTTGGGAAAGATGGAGGGCACAAGGAGAAGGGGACGACAGAGGACGAGATGGTGGGACAGTGTTCTTGAAGCTACCAGCATGAGTCTGACCAAACTGTGGGAGGCAGTGGAAGACAGGAGTGCCTGGCGTGCTCTGGTCCATGGGGTCACGAAGAGTCGGACACGACTAAACGACTAAACGACAACAAGGCAAGGCGACACCATCACAACTCTTTACACTGTTATATGAAAGAATTCCTAAGAAATGCATCATTCCTAAGATGAAACTTGGGGGCAGGATCCACACAAGTTTCTGAACCTGGCCTTCTCGTGGGGCTAATTCAGTTGCTCCAAGACACTCCTGTTTGCGGCACGTATTCTTGTGTGTTCCACATCCTATCTTTCTCCACATAGCTGAATCAAGGAAGTAATAACCAGAGGTGACCTAGGCGCAACTGTGGCAAAGAGAAAAATAGGATTGTATATGTACAGCATTTATTACCACTGGGAAGTGGTGCCTGTCATGGAGGGTTGGACATTTAACAAGACAAAGGAGCTTTTTCATATAAGATCCTGATTATTTTTTGTTCTTATGAGGACCAGGTAGGACTCATCAATCTGGGAAGGTAGCCCATCTAGGAGAAGGAAAACTTTGATCCTAAACCTCCACTGCCTTACAGGATCTCTAAGGAGTAAGGCTAAGGAGTAAACGCTACCCAAATCCGGAATGGAGTCCCTAAGATGGTTGGATGGCGCCTTGTACACCTCCTTCTGGCAATTCATGCAGCCAAGCTGGTGCCAAACGTCTTGCTCTGCTTCCCTTTGGACCACATCAGTGAGGCTGAGAGGCAGGCGCTTGTCGTCTGGGCAGCCTAGGACCTCCATACACACTGCCCAGGCTTGCACCTCAAGGAGGTCACTTTGGTGCTGCTAACGTGGTAGTTTGACTTCAATCCTGGAGGCACACTCCATTGTCTCTCGAGACAGATGGATGCCAACACACAACAACACACCAAGGCCATTTGTCTTCATGATAGTGGTGATGGTGGAGAGTTGAGGAAGGTTGCCCTGTCATTGTAGCTCTAACAGTCTGATTGAGCCATTGGCTAACAGTTCAAGCATTCAGTTTTTCTGAGCAACTCAAGTGTTTTTAAGTTGGAAACTTGCGATTTAGTTGACTGCCACATCCATCCAGCTGAAATCCCTTGTGTTTCTTAAGCAAAGGATTCAAATACCACAACTGGTTATCTCTGAGTTCTACTGTGTTCAGTGGAGTTTCTCCCTAAATTTTTGCTCACTTTATTGGGAAGCAAGAACAATTGAGTTCAGTGGAATTTACTCCTGGGTAGACATGTACCAGACAGCACTTTTAACCCCCCCCAAACTGTCCTTCTGTATTTGAAGCCAATGTTGTCCCTTCATATGAAGAAGGTGGACCTCTCATTTAAATGCACACTGATTTGCTTGCTAATGCACTTTCTCATAGCAGAATATTTCTCTTTAAGCACAAGTGCATGTGTGTGGGAGAGGATTTCGTTTCCTGATGGTTTAATCTGTGATAGGATTAAAGTAGAACGGCTCCTTTAAAAAAAAAAAAGTGTTCCCTTTCTCCTTTCCCTCCCCCCTCCAATTACAACACTAATTTCAGTAATGGAGCATTAATAGAGTAATGGGCTGGCGAAGCCGGCCTGAAGGAACTGTAGTGCTCAGCACAAATTGAGTAAATAAACCATATATTAGATTTCTAAACAATACTTTTAGTCCAGTCCCTGGGGAAACAGAGTTGTCAAGTCTTACTTAAGTCAGCCCTGCAAAGTGTATGCAAAAAGAGCCATCCATTCATACTTTGAAAAACAACAGTGACTTAAAGCAGCAGCGTCGCTCTTTCTTCTGCATTATTCTAGGGACCCAGAGACAGGAAATGAAGAGAAAGGAATCGGCCAGTTACTCCGGCTTGATTTATTTGCCACTGGTATTCTGGATTCTTGCTTTCCTCTCTGTTGTCTTGGTAGGAAAGTGGTTGTATAGAAGAGAGCTGCCTCTTTGTAGAGAATTTGATGCAGACAAATGGTGGAGGAGGTAAGGTGGGCAGGTGAAAAAGAAGACAGACCTTCTGGACCTTTAGAAATACTTGAGCTGTGACACTACTATTAAAGGTTCAGAAGCCCTGTCTGCATTTGCCTCTGACCGCTCTGCCCAGGAGTATAGCCACAGCTGGAAACCTTCCTGGTTGGACTCAGTCCTTCAGGGACCTACCAAGATTTATTTGTTTGACATCACCTTGCCAACAAAGGTCCGTATAGTTAAAGCCATGGTTTTCCCTGTAGTGATGTATGGAAGTGAGAGCTGGACCATAAAGAAGGCTGATCGCCGAAGAATTGATGCTTTTGAATTATGGTGCTGGAGGAGACTCTTGAGAGTCCCATGGACTGCAAGAAGATCAAACCTATCCATTCTGAAGGAAATCAACCCTGAGTGCTCACTGGAAGGACAAATCCTGAAGCTGAGACTCCAATACTTTGGCCACCGCATGAAAAGAGAAGACTCCCTGGAAAAAACCCTGATGTTGGGAAAGATTGAGGGCCCAAGGAGAAGGGGACGACAGAGGACGAGATGGTTGGACAGTGTTATCGAAGCTACAAACATGAGTCTGACCAAACTGTGGGAGGCAGTGGAAGACAGGAGGGCCTGGCGTGCTCTGGTCCATGGGGTCACGAAGAGCCGGACACGACTAAATGACTAAACAACAACAACTGTTTGTTTAGCCATAACTGCCATGCAAGGGACTCTGCAGAACATCCTCACTTCACACAGAGCTTGGCCATATGCAGAAGAGTCGCCTGCGATGGCTTTGGGAGCTCTGGCCATGCGTTCACTTCAGCCAAGGGGCCAGCCAAACTTAAAGCAGTGCGCAATGCCCGTGCCTTGGCCAGATCCCCTGTGATGTGAGACCAGGCCTACAAGGACCCTCTGCTCTTTTCAAACCCTTCTCCACCCTTCATGGGCTGAGCTGAACATGCCGGATGAGAGGAAATATGAGATGTGGGGCTTGGGCAGTGGGACTTACTTCTGAGCAGTGCTGGATTTACGTATAAGCTAAACCAGCTATAGCTTAGGGCCCCACTCTCTTGGGCCCCCCCCAAAAAAAATAAAGGGAAAAAACATCTGGATGTACATTTCCAAAATATAAGACAAGTTCAACAATTACTTTGATATAATACATACAGTGGTACCTCAGGTAACATACGCTTCAGGCTACAGATGCTTCAGGTTACAGACTCTGCCAAACCAGAAATAGTACCTCGGGTTAAGAACTTTGCTTCAGGATGAGAACAGAAATCATGCGGCAGCGGCACAGCAGCAGTGGGAGGCCCCATTAACTAAAGTGGTACCTCAGGTTAAGAACAGTTTCAGGTTAAGAAGGACCTCCGGAACGAATTAAGTACTTAACCCGAGGTACCACTGTCTTTTGTTATGTGCAAATGGCTTTAGATACCTATTAGGTCCATAAATTACTATATATCATATATTCAACACAAAAAACAGCAGCAATTTGTTGTTGACAAAGGACAGCTGGACATATAAAGGGCCCCATTACCTTCAGTAGCTGAGGGCCTCATCAAACCGAAATCTGGCCCTGCTTCTGAGTAAACAGAAGGCTCACACAGTCAGTCCCAATTTGATTGGGATCTGTTCTGCAGCATCGTTAGCCTTGTGGTCAATTCTACTCTGACTTTGCGCACTGCTTCTGATGCACAACAACTTCATATGAATGAATGGTGTGCTATTCGCAGCATATTCAACATTGCACTTTGGCTAATGGCTGCAGACTGCGAGAAATGTGAGTTGACATGCAGCATAACTAAGACTAGCACATGATGTATCGCTTACACTCTGTCATATGACGGGACCTCTGCTGCTCGTATAATGAGATTGATCAAACTGACACCGCCAAATTAATTGCTCTGGGTTTCTCTGCAGAGCCGAAGCCCTGAAATGCAACAGGTTTAGCAATGCCCTCTGTCCATTTGGGATATTTCAGAAAACCACCTTCTGTGAGCTAACACATTGTTCTTCGGTCCACCTTGGTAGTGAAGAGGGGGGAAAGGCTATGGTGCACTTACGCAGGGATGCTGGTTTCTGGTAAATGGAAGCATTTAGCCCAGCTAAGCTAGCTTGATTTAGGAATGCAAGAGGTTTTATCTACACAAACACACACACACATACGCAAAATCAATATTAAGATGTACAATTGCTACTATGGTATTAAAAGAATTAGTTGATCTACATGCCAAATGACAGCCCACTTGATAACAGGGATTAAGTGTCCTGGGTTTCCAGGCTGTGGGTCCTGGGTCTGCTCCTTTGGTCCCTGAGGCAGAGATAATCTAATTAGGACAACAAAGACCAGGTCGATTTAGAGAAAGCGGGTGGGGGAGGGGGAAAGGTAGAGGGCTGTTAAGTGTGTGTGTGTTGAAGGAGAACGGCGGGCTGGTGGGGGTACAGCTAGAGACATGCTTTGAAAAGTGCCAGGGGAGAGAGGCGGACCCAAAAAACAGTTTAATCTCCCTGTTTGGCTCCACAAACACTGGGGAACAGATACACTGACTGCACCATGACCAGCCTAGCAAATAAATACATAAAAAACAGCGAGTGCTTTCAGCACACTCACTTGCTACCTAATTTTGAAACTGCACATTATGGAGCAAATGCAAGTTTCCTACGCCTGTGTTTTGCTTGTAAGGAAAGAATGATGAGAAGTACTTCAGCCCTGGCTATTTCCCCCAGTTCCCCGCCCAGAGTAAAAATTGCATGTGCAGTTTGGGGCTGGAGGTGGCTGTTGCTACATGGGTTTGGGAATGCATTTTGAACAAGGCAATGTGTTTTTCACCCTAAGGCAGTCTTCCCTGTGTGTTTACTTGAACTTTAGCTCTGCTGAACTCAATGACACACAAGAGGCAAGTTTTGCAGAATAAGGTAGTAGAGTTTATTGGCCTGTGTCACCTTAGGCCGCAGATGGATGACTGCATTTTCTGGCAGCCCCCCTCTATGAAATGCTCCCTGTTTGTAGAAAATCAGTATATCAGGAAGAA
This sequence comes from Podarcis raffonei, assembly GCF_027172205.1. Classification (NCBI taxonomy): domain Eukaryota; kingdom Metazoa; phylum Chordata; class Lepidosauria; order Squamata; family Lacertidae; genus Podarcis; species Podarcis raffonei. The sequence continues at coordinate 54,578,373 of NC_070613.1, read as the reverse complement.
TGGCTTACCGAAGCCCTTCCTTTAGTGTGCTAGTTTACTGTATATAGGGGCATTTTTCCTGGGGGAAATTCTTAAATATGACCTTTCACATCTGCAGTTTGAGGTGATAACAGTCCAGAATTCTGAAGCCTCAGCCTTCCTCCTCTTTCTGTGTAATGGGTAGAATGGTTCATTCTGAATTCCATGTGGGGACAGATAAGGGCAGGCTAGATGTTTCGGTGAACTGGTTTTGCTCTTCTGCATCCTTGTAATGTCTAGCTTAACACCGCAGGTGACATTATCATGCTGTGCATTTTCCTGTCCCTGCTGCTTACAGGCAATGAGACGAAGTGAGGGCAGGGCAAAGCACGGTGCAATTTTCACATCACACTTATTGTGAAACTGGACGTTTAAAGGAAGAAACACACAAAATGGCAGCTGCTCCACGTCCTTCGAAGTGCTCAGTTTTACCCTTCCTGGGGCTTACTCAGAGTCAATGAATTATGTCTTATCACAATTAAATGGTGGCAGTAAATTGTGTTAATGTGAAACAGAGATGCTTATTTGTAAACGTACAGTGAATGCGTGCCATAGAAGCACTGGCTATTGGGGTCTCCACCACCCCCCCAGCATGGTCCTCAGTGCTGAAGAAACATGAGTTTCCACTTGGAGGTGTTTGCTGCATAAGTGACAAACATATTTCACTTCGTAAAGTTTGAACTGAGCCTCAGAGATGCATGTGAAGAGAGGCAGCTGAGGAACAAATGGGATTTTTGTTCACTTTTATGATGTTAGTGGCTAATCAAGGCAGCTTTGTGTCGTTACCCTTAAATGGAATAAGTGGGATATTTGTGCAGTTGCTGCTGTCACTGTATGCTTGCCATCTTCAGGCCTTCTGGTTCCTTCCAGCAACGTTATGGAGTTCATAAGGTGAAAGGTTGATATAAAATGAGGCGATTGATTAGCTTGTTCACCTCACTTGATTTCTCATTCTTTCTCTGCTCCAAACTTGGCAAGTGAAATGACTGCCATGAGAAGAGCTTTGCCTCTATGGTGACCTCTGGTGAGAGGGACATTTTATCCTTGGTGCTAGATCTGCGATAGCTCATTCACACATGCACGTTGTCACTGTTACAGGCACCAAGCTATCAACATGTATGTGGGAAGCAGACTCAAGTGAAGCCAACTTATGGAAAAATCAAGTTTGGGATGAAGAACAAACTCCACCCGCCTATTTCTGCATGCTTCCTTGCCGTGTCCACAACATCTGGTTGGCCTTGACAGTTTGGGGGAAAACTGTACCACAAAGCAGAAAACGTTTGAACAATGGTTTCCTTCTTTTGCTAACCCCTCATTCCGTCCCATCTCATTCCCTGTTGCCTTTCCTACGGTCCAGAGACAAATGTTTGGAAAAGGCCGCAGAGATGAGGTCATTGCTGGGTGCAAAAGTGACAGGCAGGAAAGCTGGCTACATCACCCTCTGCTTGGTAAACCCTTTTTCCCATGAAGCAGATGTGAGGTTATTTCCCTCTCCCCAGCAGCACGGAGACATCAGCACTTTGGAGACTCTGCTGTTGTGGTAAAGCTTCAAGAGTGCAGATAAGACCCTGAGACGTGGAGCCATCAAAATGTGAATGTCTCGCGCTGGGTTCACATTCCTGCCTTTCTTTCTTTTTTAACTATTTATTTGAATCAAGGCACAAGTTTATAAACAAGAATTCAAAAGGCGGCAGACCCCTGGACGCAGTGAGAAAGGGCACAGGGTGGCTCATTGGTTGCTGACTCAACATAATTCTGGGGCTGAAACCATTGGAAACATTGGGGAGGCGGTTTATAAATTCTTCAATAAAGAAACAAACAAATTGTTTATTATACCCCACCCATCTGACTGGGTTGCCCCAGCCACTCTTGGCAGCTTCCAAGAAAAATGCAGAAGGTAAGCGGGGTGAATCAAACATTGAAAGCTTCTGAAACAGGGCTGCCTTCAGATGTCTATGAAAAGTTATATAGTTGCTTAACTCTTTGACATCTGCCGGGAGGGCATTCAAAAAAGACCTTCTGCCTGGTTCCCTGTAACTTCACTTCTCGTAGTGAGGGAACCACCAGAAGGCTCTCAGAGCTGGACCTCGGTGTCTGGGCTGAACGATGGGGGTGGACATAGGTATATGTCCAATGTGTTCTGTTTTCATCCATATTACCCTTCCTTCCTGATTCTTCAGGGCATTCAAGCCAGCTTTTTGAGATTGGCTGAAGAACTCTGCTGCACCCAAAACCGGGTTTCTTCCTCATAACCAAGCAATGAAGTTGACACAAGCTCTACTAACTCCAGTGTCTGTCTCCCAAATTCATTGGGTTCAGGGCAGCTTCCGCTTTTTCTTTTGGCTATGCACATTTCTCCATGCTGGCAGGCAAGGGCACTGAAAAATTTTGGGGCGTGGTGTGGCCTTGGAAGAGGGGTTATGATCTGGGGAGAGTCCTGAGGGCCAGATAGAGAGACATTTGAGCCCCAGCACTGAGGTTCTCCACCTCCAGTTTGTGACATGTACTATAGTTGTGCTGCTTGGTTTTTATTCTTGCCCTGGTCATATTCCTTGCTTTTGAGACTTTATTTTTTTTAAAAAAAAACATATTGGAAGCTGCTTTGGGCAAGTTTTGTTGGAGAAATGACTCAGAGATGTGAAAAGAAAGGCAACGTAAGTCGGTTGTTAGGGACGCGGGTGGCGCTGTGGTGTAAACCGCTGAGCCTTGGGCTTGCCGATCAGAAGGTCAGTGTTTTGAATCCCCATGATGGGGTGAGCTCCCATTGCTCGGTTCCAGCTCCTGCCAACCTAGCAGTTTGAAAGCATGCCAAAAAGTGCAAGTAGATAAATAGGTACCACTCCAGCGGGAAGGTAAACAGCATTTCCATGAACTGCTCTGGTTTCATCAGAAGCGGCTTAGTCATGCTGGCCACATGACCCAGAAAAACTGTCTGCGGACAAACGCCGGCTCCCTCGGCCAGTAAAGCGAGATGAGAGCCGCAACCCCTGAGTTGTGCGCGACTGGACTTAACTGTCAGGGGTCCTTGACCTCTACCTTTTTTAAGTCGGTTACTACAGAACACAAAGGAAGATGCTTTATATTGAGTCTGACCATTGATCCATCTTTGTTTGAATGACCCTGAACAATTTAGCATCATCAGCAAACTTGGCTACCTCACTTCTAACCCCTAACACTAGATTGTTTAAAGCAGATGTTCTACCAATGAGCTACACCCCTTCTCCAAGTGCATGATTCCTTGCTCCAGATTAATTCTAGTAACTATATGGATCTTTGGTTATCTGTGGTTGTTCCTTCCTATGTACCGAAGGCCAGTACAGATTCCTAAATTCCCTCTATTTCTGATGTTCAGGTGTGACTGCCATTGTTTATGGAGCTAAACCAGTACTATCCACAGTAGGAGATGCCAGCAGACTAGAGAGAATGAACTCCAGGTCTGTAGAAGCATAAACATGTCTTTGGAATTCTGCCCCTGCCCATACTTAGGTTTGCAGGAATATGAAAAATCTTTAAGCAGGGCTGAAAACAAATAAATACGATCCATTTGTGCTCAGCAGAGCAGGGTATGGCTGATTGACTGGGACCCTGAACACGCTGCTCTGTTTTGTTACATCTCCCTCTCGGATCTTATACAAAAGCAGTATCGTTCAGGTCTTAATTTGTGCCAAGTTTCACTCCTGGTTTCTGTTTTGAACGCTGAACCTTAGAAAATATGGAGCAAGGATAGGCAGTTTAGCCCTGACATGTGTGAAAGGTAACTCCATCAGGTCAGCGGGTGCTGCTTCCAGGTAGACGCATGCCGCCTAGATGATGGACATTAGCCAAGCTAGAGTGCACCAGTTCAGAGCTATTTACATGAGAATGCGGCTGGGATTTCATTCTCACAGACTACCCAGATCATTTCTGAAAGGCCATGCAGTAGCTGAACTTAGGCAACTTTGCTTTACTTAAGAGAAATGCAAGGGGAATCAGCAAAACTAATTAGAGATAAGACAGATAAGGTGTCAAAACAGAAGACCACCAAAGCACTGGGGCTCCCAAAGGAAGCGGGACAGGAGCCAACAGGTAACAGAAGTGCAGCTGATTATCACAACCTAATTCCTTTCGCTTGGACAAATCCTGTTGACACCTGTGGGAGTTTTGTAACAGTAAAGTTATTGCATTGGGCTGGCTGAATTGGGTGCTGTTGGCACGTCTACTTGCAAAGAAAATAAGGTTGAGCACATGGTGTGGCAACAGAAAAATCATTGCACGTTAATGAATGATTTGAGCACACACTAAATGACACAGCATACATGCCCAAACTGGCTTCCCTTCTCATTTTGAGGGCTATTGTGAAAGGCACACGTGTGAAAATGATGGCAGTGAATGCAGTGCCGTTAAAAAATAAAAGCACTAAAAACTTAAAATATGGAGGTAACAGATCTTGCTTCCCCTTCCCCTTTTGGCAACCAGCTAGAATGCCAAACACTGATAAACATTCCCCCCCCCCGGTCCTTTATCCAAGACCTGGTGACCTCTCCATCATTTGTGGTTGATGTATTCCAGTAGACAGAGTACTACAGAGTAGGGACCCTGTGCCTACATTTACCTTTTTCCTAGGTAACAGTACCCTGCATGGCTTTGTGCCATGCCTCTCAGCTTCAGTTTCCTGTCTAAAATGGAAATCATGCTGGCCAACTTTGTAAGATTGTTGTGAGGACCAGCTAGATATACAGTAAGTGGTCAATAACTTTGGCTTTGGGACCTGAAGGGAGGCCTTCCTCCATCACGGCCTGCATGAAGAATTGGCATTGTCAGGTGCCTGTCAAGGTCAAGGCCCCTCCCATGTCCACCTCCTGGCCCTGCTCCTGCTCCTCTTATTCTTTCCTGTTGCTGCTTATGCACCTGCCCTCTCTGAGCACACAAGCAATGACACGAGTGAGATAAAAAAGGGGCACCCTCCACTTTCCTGGTCTCCTCCTCTGGGTCGTTGAGTAGACTGGACCGAGGGGCAGAAAGCAAGTGAATTAGCAGCAGTAGAAGAGGTGAGGATAGGTACAATGGGCTCACTGAGGGCATCTTGCCCAAAAGCCACCCCAAATTGGAATCAACACTGGTTTCCATAACAACCAGGAGGACATTTGAGGACCACCTCCAGGTTTCCCCTGCCATCTGAGACCAGAAAGAGGAAGAACCTTCTCTGTGGTGGTACCTCACCTGCGACATGCCTGGGTGGTTTGCCTTAATTCACCTCAGTTAGCTTTCTTATGTCAGGCAAATACATGTCTTAGGCTTCTAAAGTTGAATTTTTTTTAGCTGTTTTGGTTATTTCTTACAGTTCTAAAGTTTCTATTCCATAGCACTTTTTTAAAATCCAGTTTTATTTTTAAGTATGGAAGTATGGCTGAAGAGCAGTATATTTGTTCCTAAAGTAAATAAATAATATAGACGTTAATAATAGAAGTTGCTGTAACAGGGACAATGTTGGCAGGGCTGGGGTGTTACTTTTTTACAGTATTTTAGGATATATTTTTCATATTCTCTGCTTTTGCTCAAGACCTTTGTCCCTCAGTGAGGCTTGAGCTATATGAAAATGTCACGTGTGTAACTTGTAGTAGGATCTTGGGTGCAGGTTCTTTCTACCCGAAGGGCCCATTGACTGCTGAAATGACGATGTCCAGATCATTGTGGAAGAACCACTTATATGATAAGCAATGCAGATGATTCCCCCTTCTTTTACAGTTATCAGTTCATTGTGATAGGCCTGCTGTGAAGAACTGACGTGGGTAAACAGAAGGAATGTGACAGGAAGCGTACGGTTTTTGCCCACAGTGGAAATCGGGGCTCAGCATAATTAGGCATCACTTCCTTTTCACACACAGGCAATTACAAGGCGCTAAGTTGAGCTTTGTCCCCCAGTTCCTATTGTTGACATCAGAATAACCTGTAAGCAGAGCTATTTGCACAACTTCTGTGACTACTTGGCCTCCTGGAGGAAGGCCACTGCTTGTCAACACGGTTGATGCTCTCTCCCACATACAAATATGGCAGAGATCCAGGTGCAACTAGATAAAAGACTCTCCGGAAGGGTGATGTGACACACTATTTAATTGGGATCCGCCATTATGGGACAGACCAAGTTGCAGAGATAAATAGTCATGGGGGAGGCGAGCTCTCAGTTTGTTATCATATCTGTACTTCAAGTCTGATTTGGCAAATCTCCCCTGAAAGACTAATGTTTGATGCAACCTGTCTGAGAAAATTAATGAGCAAACGCCTAGATTTTATTTCATCGGAACTGAGAGAAGATGGCATCTGCCACCAGAGAAGGACTTTTGGATTGATTCGGAATAAACACCAGCGTGCGAGGACATACTGCAAACAATAGACTTATCATCTGCAAAAAAAAAAAAAAAAAAAAAGGAGAGTCATACAAATTTCACACAGAAGCATATTATTGCTCACTTCAACTCGCCTGTGGAAACAACTCAGAGGCCATGAAGGAAGGGATAACAACAGGAAGATTTAAAGAAGGAACTATTGGAAACTCAAGGCAATAGAAACATAGATGTATTTGTATAATTTGGAATGTGCAAGGTGATCTGATTGGATTGTTAAAATGGAAAACTTAAAAAAATTATTAAATAATAAACGGAGACCCAGGTGCAACAGGGAGGATCTGAGGTTCATGACCCATGTGAAGCCACCAGTAAGGTGCTGTGGCTGGGGCAAGCCCCTCAAGTTGAAGCGAATGGCAGTCGTCCCCCCACCCCACCTCTCATCAGCAACATAAAGTTATTAACTTCTCTTATGGGGCTGCTGTAAAGATTATTAAGATAAAGTATGTGAAGTGCTTTGACCACTTAGGGAAATGCTCTCTAAGTATTCATAATAATAGCTATTATTGCTGTCCCCTGGTAGGTCACTTGTGGGTTTTTGGGTGTGTTTTTTACAGAAAGTTCATTGATAAGCAAACTTGTTTCTTCTGTGGGTTCCTTCTCCTTTCTCTTTCCTTGCAGTTTGCAAGCTAGGTTTTCCTATGTGGTGCACTTTGTAAGAGAGTCTGAATTATCCACCTTCACTTGCTTCTTTGCAGAATTGCGGCCTGTTGTCTGTTGACTAGAAGGGCGGAGTAATCCTCATGCACTTTCACTTGATCCCCTAATGTCGATTGGCCCGTCACGTCTAAAGGAGCTTGTGTGGGATAAATCAGCTTGAACAGTAAAATAGAAAAGTAAGGTGATGAATCAGGCCACAGCGTGTTAATGCAAGCCTACACAAGAAAAGGTAAGTGAATACATGCAAAATCTCCTCCTGAATGGCAGTCACAATGTGGTTTTCTGTTTGAATGTAACACTAAACCTCTTTTCTCCTTTTCCTCTCAGCACCAGAATTACTAACTGAAGCTAGAAACATCTCTAATAGTATTTAGAAACCGCCACCTCTATAATCATTACAACAGTCCTGCAAGATAGGTTGGATTTAATTAAACCCTGCTCAGATTTGGGGAATGAGACTGGGATTTCTGGATTATCCATCAGTGAAGTCATGTTTGAAGCAGAGATTTTTCAGTGAGCAGATCATAGTTGAGCATAGTTGGGCGGAGATACACTGCCGGCACACGGGCAGAATGGCCACTTGGAAAACTCCCAAATGGCAGGAAAACTATAGAAAACACATGGCCAGAGCTGATGGCCATAGGCATGGAAGACTTGTGGCACCGTCCATTAAAGCACAAAGAAGTTCAGTGGTTCAAATTCAGATGGGGTTGGGGAATTATTCCTCAGCTGGAACTTTTCAAGATGTAGCGATGGTCTCTCCAGCTTTGATGGCTTTCAGGGAGGATTACATAGAGGACAAGGCTATCAATGGCAGCTAGCCATGATTACTTTGTGCTACCTCCAGTGTCAAAGGGGTTCTGTGGGCAATCACAAGTCAGAAGAGTGCTGTTGCACTCAGGTCTCGCTTGCAGGTACCTGGTTGGTCTAGGGTTGCCATGTGTCCTCTTTTTCCAGGACACGTCCTCTTTTTCAGGGGTAAAATTTCTGCCTGGGTGGATTTTTTAAATTTGCCAAAATGTCTCTGGCTATACTTTCTGGATGAGACATAGGCATAACTGGTGGCTGAAGACTTGCTTTCCTCTTCTCTTCTCTCTATATCACAATTTCTAGAGCCTACATATAGTAATTTTGCCTGGTAGCAGAATCGTTTTTTTGCAGAACTAGTAAAAATTTGCAGATGTTCATAGTTTATTGAAGTAACAGAATTTGAGTGTCGAATTTGTATTAGCCTGATGCAGAATTTCGTTTCTTGATTTTACGTTTCGTTCATTTTATTTTTTGCAGAGTGGTGGTATTCAAAGCAATTGTCTACTATTTGTATTTTTGTTGTAACAATGCATGCATCAGGCAAAGCATAATGCACTGAGGTCTAGTTTTTCCTGGCCACCCCACCCCGCCAGCATAAATATAGTAGGTAGGGATTTGAGATAGCTATAAGAGGGAATGTTGTGTTTTAAAAGTCATTGGAGACAGTGAAGTTATGCTCACTCTCTTTAATACTAACAAACCAAATGCTTATAACTCTTATCAGGCAGTCTCTGCAATGTCTGCATCCCTTCACTAATTTCAACAAACTGTCCTCCAGAGTGGGAAGATTAGCCTGTGTGTATGTTTATTCTCTGTGGAATTATAGCCATGTTCCCTTCAAGTGAGCAAGATACGAAAATAAAATCTTGTTTGCATTTCCTCCTCCTCCTCCTCCTGCAATGGCGGAAAGAAGCTGCAAGTGATTTAATGTGCAAGCATACACAGCCCCCTTCCATTTTAGGGGTCTTTCCAAGCTTTGAGATGGCAGATGCTTTCTTTCTGAAGCTCCTGCCGTGGTGATCCATATGCAAGAGGCTCTTCTCATAATAATTGGCTCTATCTTCCATGTAAATCCAAACATTTGCGTTTGGAAGAATGTTTTTGTATGCAAGTCTGTGTGCACGCTACTCCCCAAATGAAATGAAATAAAAATAAGGTTTCTGGGGCTGAGTAATCCTCTACAAGGCAAGCTGAATTCTGTATCTTGCCTGCAAGATTTAAGAAGTTCATCTTCATTTGCATAATTTATTTTGCTTTTGCGTGAGATGAAGAAGGAGCCATGAAGGATACTGGAGATCTGCCCCTGCCATTTCAACAGGAATTCCCCACATACTTTTTAGAATATAAGAAGAGTGCTGCTGGGTCAAGCCAGTGGTCCATCTAGTCCAGCATCCTGTTCTCATTGTGGCTGAAGAGATGCCTTGGGATCCAGGAAGCAGGATTCGAGCACAAGAGCCCTCTCCCCTCCCATGGTTTCCAGAACCTGGCTTTCTTTTCCCCCTTTTTTAAATTTTTTATTTTATTAAAGTATTCCAACATTAATACATACATATTACGATTATACAAACATACATTTCATACAGTGCTTAAAAATATTCATACATACCCACACTCAATCCCACACATACTTCCTTTTCCCACCACCATCCCTCACCCCTCACCCTACCCTTGTGTTAGACTTCCAATCTACTCAATTGCAATTTCTTTCCACATCTATTACTTTCTTTCACACACTTTTAAACCAACTTTCTACTTCTTTTTCTGTTATACATTGTTATCCATCTTATTTAGTATTTATAACGGAAACTCATTTATTCTAATAGGAGTTCTGATTTTTCAATATGATTTTGCAAATATCCTTTAAACACCTTCCAGTCCAGAAACTGGCTTTCAGAAGCACTGCTGCCTCCAACTGTGGCAGCAGAGCAAAGCCATCATGGCTAGGAGCCATTGAAAGCCCTTTCCAGTTTTGCCCACCCCACCTTATCAAAAGCTTTCTTGGGAGTAAGTTCCACTGAACTATGCTACTCATGCAGTGGTTGACGTTTAGAAGATAAGATAAAGGTAAAGGACCTCTGACAGTTAAGTCCAGTCACGAACGACTCTGGGGTTGCGGCACTCATCTCGCTTTACAGGCCGAGGGAGCCGGTGTTTGTCCGCAGACAGTGTTCCGGGTCATGTGGCCAGCATGACTAAGCCGCTTCAGGCAAAACCAGAGCAGCGCATGGAAACGCCGTTTACCTTCCTGCCAGAGTGGTACCTATTTATCTACTTGCACTTTGATGTGCTTTCGAACTGCTAGGTGGGCAGGAGATATTTAGAAGATTTGTTGTTGTTTAGTCATGTCCGATTCTTCATAACCCCATGGACCAGAGCACGCCAGGCACTCCTGTCTTCTACTGCCTCCCACAGCTTGGTCAAACTCATTTTGGTAGCTTCAAGAACACTGTCCAACCATCTTGTCCTCTGTCGTCCCCTTCTCCTTGTGCCCTCCATCTTTCCCAACATCAGGGTCTTTCCCAGGGAGTCTTCTCATGAGGTGTCCCAAGTATTGGAGCCTCAGCTTCAGGATCTGTCCTTCCAGTGAGTACTCAGGGCTGATTTCCTTCAGAATGGGTAGGTTTGATCATCTTGCACTCCTTCATGCATCACTGCCTTGTTGTGGCAAAGGGGATTGAATAACTCAGAGAAGCTATGAGCTATGCGGTGCAGGACCACCCAAGACGGACAGGTCATAGTGAAGAGTTTTGACCAAATGTGATCCACCTAGAGCAGGAACCGGCAAGCCACTCTAGTATGCCTGTCAAGAAAACTCCATGGACAAAGACAAGAGGCATTTAGAAGATTGCTCCATACAAATGAATGAGGATCTAGATTTGGGGACCCTTTTTGAGGCTGTGTGAGAAGCACTGTGGGATAAAGGGCAGGTTTGTAGCTGCCCTTGGGAAAGGGAGCAAGGAAGTGTGGAAATTCAGCATGATGGTTCAGTGTGTGAATGGCTCCCTCGTGAGCTTGAAACTCTGGTGCCACATGTCTAAGCTCTGGAGGCAACGTCTGGCTGTGGCGGCAGAGAGGAACAGCTTTTGGTCAGGAGAGGAACCAGCAGCTAAACGCACCAAGTCAAGAGAAGCTGAAGAAAGTTCCGCCTTTGTTAATAAGAACTTGCTTTTTCTTTCACTGCTTTATCGCAGATAGAAAGGAAGCTTGTAGACAGCATTGCGCATAGGCGGGATCTGCCAGAATGATGTCACAGAGAAAGGGAACAGAACCCAATTGTGTGTTGTGCATACTGGAAATCTCACTGGAATGGTCCACAGCGGCTTCTTTATCAATTAGGTAACGTCTGACCCAGATGGGTGGAAGTTCAGTGATTTTGCACTTGACGGTGTTGATTTGTTACCAAGCAATCTTAAAAGGGCCATGAGGTCCTTTTATTTTTCTGAATAAAATTGAATGGTGACAGAGAGTACGATCCAGTCCACCTAGTCCATGGCTTCTAAAAGGTACCAAACCTTTCTGGGCCTATTTGCAAGTTGAATCCACCTTTCAAGCCTTGTTTTCCACCTCTGGAACTGAAAATGCAAGACCATCACATCAGTAGTTGACATCAGAAAAGTGTTGATGTTTAATGCTGCTATAGGTATATAGCAAGATGGGACGCTGGTGGCGCTGTGGGTTAAACCTAGAGCCTAGGACTTGCCGATCAGAAGGTCGGCGGTTCGAATCCCTGCAATCGGGTGAGCTCCCGTTGCTCGGTCCCTGCTCCTGCCAACCTAGCAGTTCGAAAGCACGTCAAAGTGCAAGTAGATAAATAGGTACCGCTCTGGCGGGAAGGTAAATGGCGTTTCCATGCGCTGCTCTGGTTCGCCAGAAGCGGCTTAGTCATGCTGGCCACATGACCCGGAAGCTGTACTCCGGCTCCCTTGGCCAGTAAAGCGAGATGAGCGCCGCAACCCCAGAGTCATCCGTGACTGGACCTAATGGTCAGGGGTCCCTTTACCTAGGTATATGTAGGCAGTACAGATCGGAATAGAATTTCAGCGTGACATAGAGGAGAGGGAGCCTGTCTCTTAAAAGAGTCCCACAACAGTAGCAATGTGATGAGAGCAAGTGGAAGGAAAGCAAGCAAACCCCTAGAAATGGGGTGAGTGTCAGGGTGTCAATTTATGTTTATCTCTATTTCTCATTTTCCAGTTCTGAATTCAGCTCCCAACATTTCTGCAGCAATCTGTGATTTGCTTTTGCTTTTCAAATCCTCCTGGGGAAAAATCTCAACTTTTTAGTGTGAATTTCTCCTAATAAACCTATTTATATGCAGTTTTGACTAATATACACATTCTTGCAAGCCATTTCCCTTACTACAATGCATTTTTGCATGGGTTATTTTGTGAAGATGTGATTTTTATGCACACCTTTGCCTAATACATGCATTTTTGTAACGCATTGGTTGGTTGTAGAAATCCATCACAAAATCTGGAGGAGTGTGAATTTTGAAGATAGCAGTGTTTCTGTTGACATATTGGTTCGAGAAGTGCAAATTAGGTATTTCCTCATTAAAATGCAAGCAAAATTGAATTTCTTCCTCATCTGTAGTTGCAACCCACACTTTTTTTTTCTTTCAACGTCACTTTCAATCCCATATTTGCATATGTGGACCTGAGTGAAGACTATCTACAGTATCCCCCTGCTGGCCCAGGGTGAGAACTTCAGTACATAACAATAAATAAGTGGGTTTGGGGTTGCAGTTTGGGCACTCGGTCTCTAAAAGGTTCACCATCACTGACCTAGAAGATGACATACTGGCAGATCTGGTAGTATTCTAGCCAAGTGGCAGCCCTACCTCACAGGAGTGCCAACTTGGCTCTGCGACCTTGGGTGCTATGCAGTGCGCATGGCCCTGGCCCCGAAATTTGTGGGTGCCCAGCTCTTTCATGGGGAGTTTTGTGGGTGCTCAGCCACTCAGGGCCCCAGGGAGTTGGTACCTATGCTCCCTCTAGCATCTTCTGCCTGTGTTTTAATGAATTCAGTGGTGCCATAGCACAAGGGTGGCAAACTGCTGGTCCATGGGCCAAGGCTAGCCCCACCACCTGCATTTGTTTGGTCCCTCAGAGGTCCATGTATTTTGATGGAGGCACCTGTAGCATAGTGCAAACACAATACAGTGGTACCTTGGGTTAAGTACTTAATTCGTTCCGGAGGTCTGTTCTTAACCTGAAGCACCACTTTAGCTAATGGGGCCTCCCGCTGCCGCCGCGCTGCCGGAGCACGATTTCTGTTCTCATCCTGAAGCAAAGTTCTTAACCCGAGGTGCTATTTCTGGGTTAGCGGAGTCTGTAACCTGAAGCGTCTGTAACCTGAAGCATCTGTAACCCGAGGTACCACTGTATAGAAAAGTTGTCAAGCACACATGGACAGGGGAACAATTGATTTGTTAAAATATTATAACTCACTTGGTCTCAGGGTACATAATCCATCTAAAGCAACAATTCATTATATAAAATGATTATTTTATATAAAACATGCCTAAAAACTATAGATAATCAGCACTAATAAGCCACGAGATTCAGCACGGTTTTAGGGAACAAACTTAACAACACAGAGATGTCTGAGCGAACAACCAGGTTTTGAACTGGTACAGAAATGAATCTGGAGTAGGCAGGTCTCAAATGAGAGGTTGAGGGCTTGAAATTGGGCCAGCAGCAGCAGCCAGTGCAGTTATTTAAAACACAACATATATATGGCTTCTGCATATATTTTATTTCGTAGGCTGTCCTGCTGCATTCTGCACCAGCTTCAGCCATTTTCAAGAGACAGTTGACGCAAATGGCGTCATGAGGCCTCACCCTGCTGCCATTAGTTCTCCGCAATCAGTGTAATTAGACAAATGTGAAGGCAGGAAGAGAGATCTGGCCCAATAGGACTTCAGCCGCCAGAACACAAGTGATGTGTTCATTCCTGCTGAAGGCCCATTTTTTATCCCTTAAAAACAGAGCAGCTCCCTAAAGCCCCTTTAAGTCCCTGGTATGTTAAACTGATACCGGAGCTCAGCTGTTGCAGCGCCAGAAAGACAAATTCGGCTGAAGGGAAATGGTGTGTGTTTGTCATCCAGGAAGCTAAGTCCTTGCCTTCATCTGCAGCCCCTTTTCCTGCTCTGTCCTCAGTCTAAGAGCGAAGCGGGGGGGGGGGAGGAATTGTGAAATCTCAGAAGGAGAGTAAGGAGCGCCTAAGACTTAGCAGCCAGAATGCTGCTCTGTCTCCACTCCCAGCTCAGTGGACGGTGGTATCCAGCCCCTGTAGGCCACTGAGCTAGTAAGGAAGGGAGAGAGCAGGATGGAACTGCTGAGTGGAGAAAATGCCGCAGAAACCAAAATTGATTTAGAAGCTTAAGTAAAAAAATTCATTACTAAAGAGCTTTCTTCCAAGAGCCCCTTTGAGAAACTCTGTGTTTATATATTGCTGTTTGCCTGACCCAGGCTGCCAATACTTAGAGTAATGGGTTCGTTTTTATTTATTTATTTTTGTTACCCTCCCCATGGCAAATATATGGAACCAGAGCTGAGAATCTCTCCGTTTCTTTCTGTGTCTGTCTGTCTGTCTGTCTGTCTGTCTGTCTGTCTCTCTCTCTCTCTCTCTCTCTCTCTCTCTCTCTCTCACACACACACACACGGCCTTCACAGCACCTTCAGTGACAAGCTGTGGAAATGGGAGAGAGGCAATATTCTGGCGCTACTAGGGCCACCAGTTTGCTGCAAGTGTCACAAACGTGGGACACTGAGGTGGTTTGGGGCCTGAGTGCTCTGAAATCAGGAACTATATAGTATGATGAAATGAAATGTATCACTGTGCTGCAGGACAAATTTCAAGGAAGAAGTCAAGACACTCTGGCTACAATCCAGCATGGAGTCAGCTCTTGTTGTTGGTGTTGTTTAGTCATTTAGTTGTGTCCGACTCTTCGTGACCCCATGGACCAGAGCACGCCAGGCACTCCTATCTTCCACTGCTTCCCGCAGTTTGGTCAAACTCATGTTCGTAGCTTTGAGAACACTATCCCACCATCTCATCCTCTGTCATCCCCTTCTCCTTGTGCCCTCAACCTTTCCCAACATCAGGGTCTTTTCCAGGGAATCTTCTCTTCTCATGAGGTGGCCAAAGTATTGGAGCCTCAGCTTCAGGATCTGTCCTTCCAGTGAGCACTCAGGGCTGATTTCCTTCAGAATGGAGAGGTTTGATCTTCTTGCAGTCCATGGGACTCTCAAGAGTCTCCTCCAGCACCATAATTCAAAAGCATCAATTCTTCGGCGATCAGCCTTCTTTATGGTCCAGCTCTCACTTCCATACATCACTACTGGGAAAACCATAGCTTTAACTATACGGACCTTTCTCGGCAAGGTAAGTCAGCTGTACTAGAGCCCAATGATTTCAGTTAGCTTAAAGCATGCCTATTGGACTTCAGACACTGGCTCAGATGCAGGCTGACCCAAAGATAAAGAGGACTGCCGCTACCTTTAATAATTGCATAGAAGGGAGAATTTCAGCAGGCATGGGTTTTCTTGTCCTGGCAAAAATTCCCTTGGCTGCACAGCATAGAAGCTGCAATATACCAAATCTACCATTGCACAGATATAAAATACCTCATGATAGGCATTCTTAGTGCAATCTGCACAATATCTAGGGCTTTAACAATAGGGAGTCACCTATCACTGCCACATGCCTCTTCTTGCTTGGAGTATTCCAAGGTTTGCAACTGCTATCTCTGCGGCAGTTTCTGAAATAGAAAAGGCTGGCTTATCAGTTGCTCAGATGCCAGCCCCAGCTATATGGAACTGGGCACGATGGGTATCTTCTTCTCAAACAAAGCACTGCAACCACCAACCACATTTCTTGTGTGGCTCCCATTGATTTCATCAAAAGATATTCCTTTTGGGTCTTGCCCTTTATGCGTTTTCCTTCTAAGTTATCTGACCAAGCCAACCAGCTAAATTTTTATGCTTGTTTCAAATAAGGAATATGAAGGACATCCCACAGAAAAAGAAAACAATTTTTCTATATGCCACGGCAGCCGCCAGAATAGCCCTGAGTGGTACCTCAGGTTAAGTATTTAATTCGTTCCGGAGGTCCGTTCTTAACCTGAAACTGTTCTTAACCTGAAGCACCACTTTAGCTAATGGGGCCTCCCGCTGCCACCGCGCCACTGGAGCACGATTTCTGTTCTCATCCTGAAGCAAAGTTCTTAACCTGAAGCACTATTTCTGGGTTAGCGGAGTCTGTAACCCGAAGCGTATGTAACCTGAGGCATATGTAACCTGAGGTACCACTGTAAATGGAAAGGGGAGACGATTCCCACAAAAGATGATTGGGTATGTAAATTAAGCGAATTTATAGAATTAGCAGGGACGCGGGTGGTGCTGTGGGTAAAACCTCAGTGCCTAGGACTTGCCGATCGCATGGTCGGCGGTTCGAATCCCCGCGGCGGGGTGCGCTCCCGTCGTTTGGTCCCAGCGCCTGCCAACCTAGCAGTTCAAAAGCACCTCCGGGTGCAAGTAGATAAATAGGGACCGCTTACCAGCGGGAAGGTAAACGGCGTTCTGTGTGCTGCGCTGGCTCGCCAGATGCAGCTTGTCACGCTGGCCACGTGACCCGGAAGTGTCTGCGGACAGCGCTGGCTCCCGGCCTCTAGAGTAAGATGAGCGCACAACCCTAGAGTCTGGCAAGACTGGCCCGTATGGGCAGGGGTACTTTTACCTTTACTTTACCTATAGAATTAGCAAGGTTAACAGCACCCACCAGACAAATCAAAAATTAAGATTAGAATGGCAGTGTTTTGAGGAATATATGGAAACACACTGTTCTAAAAAGAGTATGTTGATATGCATGGATTAAGTATGTAAAGTATAAATGAGAAGAATAATTAGAAAGGGTTATAAGAGATGCATTATCCAAAGAATGCAATGACAATATTCAAATTTTCACCAAAGGAAGTCGAGTAGTGGTGAAGGGAAGTCAGGGGTGTATATAGGGCTTTGTGTTTGTAGGATAGGGGTATATGTATTTTTTCTTTTTGTATCAGTATATGTTAGTTTATTTTATTTTCATTTTTTGTATCATTTATTAAGAATAAATTTAAAATTATTTAAAAATGAAGAAAGAAAGAAACATGAATCTGTCTCTTCAAATTGGATCTCTAGACCACACAGCCTTATAACCAAGGGGCACCTTTGCTGTTGGAGATGGTCCATGAGCCTCAGGTGTAAGAAAACCTTGAAAACCAGAATTCCTACAGTGATGCTGCACTGACCTTTCTGCAATATCCCTCCAGCATATTCTTCCATGCCCCCTTGGTACTTCTGCCTCCTTGCTGGCGTATATACCCTCTCTTTCCTTCCCTTTCTTTTTTCCCCCCAATTGAGCATATATTTATATCTTGCTGGTTGTGTTGCCAAGGAGCCCTGAAAGAAAGCAGAGCCGAGATAACTTCTAATCCACCTTTCTGTGATAATGTGGCGCAAGTGAAAAAAGCCAGGGTTCCTCTCTCGACGTTGTGGTAAGAGACCAGGGGCCTTTAATAGACACCGTAGACAGAAAGCTTCCCAAGGACAGTCCTGAAATGGAGGCAAAGACTATGTTTCTAGAGAGCCAGGAATCGTAAGTGTTTTCAGAAACTGAATGGAGGCAGGAGAGGTGTGGGCGGTTACTGATGACTCTCATGGAAGAAACAAAGATGTCAGGGCAATTGACACAATAAAAAACAGACAGCCATTTAGAAAACTGTAGGCCTGCCCTTTTATTTAATTTTTAAAAAAAATACTATTTTTTTCTGGCGATTAAAATTTTATTTTTTACCAACAACCAAAACACAAACAGTGAAACCCCCTGATACATTGGGTATACATAATCAATAATAACATATTCAAATCAACCATATGTACAATTTTATATCTGTTAACACTCCTCCACCCACAAGGTTTATTTACCTTTTAACATTTTAATTGCCCCAGATTGTTATTTTATTTAATTAATAAATGTACAAGCTGCTTTTCAA
Source organism: Podarcis raffonei (assembly GCF_027172205.1). Taxonomy (NCBI): domain Eukaryota; kingdom Metazoa; phylum Chordata; class Lepidosauria; order Squamata; family Lacertidae; genus Podarcis; species Podarcis raffonei. The sequence continues at coordinate 54,560,466 of NC_070613.1, read as the reverse complement.
GAGAGAAATCCTGACAAAAATGGCGTATAAATACAAAATTAACCAACCATCAAACGATATAAAAGTGACGGAAAAGTTTTAAAACATCCAAAAATGCAATATATTAAAAGGCAGCACAGAGCCACAAGCAACATGGCAGAAAACTGAGCACATTGTAAACAAAAAAATATCACAATGCAATTTTTACGGTCCAATGTAGATCTGTCATTAAAAGGTTAAGCAGAAAGGCTAGTTTTGAGAGCCCATTTAAACCTATCAGACGATGATGCTTGCCTGTGCTGAAGTGGAATTGAATTCTACAGATGAGGGGCCACCACTGAGAAGTCCTTGTTCAGCGTGTCCACCAATCTAATTGTGGGCATCCAAGCAGGCCCCGTGAAGCAGATAAGTTTATATGTGATAATTGTGTGATTCTGCAATATTAGTTGATTCCTTAACACATTGGTGTCATTTCGGTGGGAAAGTGCACATGTTTCTATTGAGAACCTGCACAGGATAGATTAGGGGCCAGAACCAGAAAAAACAGGTTCAAATCTTCACAATTTAGCTCCACCCTCACCTCTCTCTCTCTCTGCTTTAGCCAACCTCACAGGCCTGTGAAGAAAAATTAGAGACGTGCTAGTCTGAGGTCCTTAGAGCCTGCTAAAGATAGGGAGGCCATGGAATTTGTTATGTAGTGAAGTTCTCACCAGTGGCGTAGCGTGGGGGGTGCCAGGGGTGCCGGCCGCACCGGGCGCAACATCTGGGGGGGGCGCGAGTCCAGAGGGAAGGGACAAGTTCCTCCGCCGAGCTCCCCGCCGCCACCGCCACCGCCACCGCCAGCCTTGCACCCTAGCGCGCGCGGGCCCCCCGCCACCGCCGCTGCGGCTGCGCTCCACTCACTGCTCGCAGGAGGAGCAGCCGCTGCAGCAGCGCCGACGCCGCCACCGACGCCTAGCCGGGCGCGGGCAGCCTCCGCACCCTGACGCCGACGCCATCCCCTCAGCCCAGCCACAGGCGGGGGCTGCTTCTGCCGACTGGGAGGGAGGAGAGCTCCGAGGGGCCTTGCCGCGCCCTGCGCTCCCCAAAACCCTCCGAGAGGAAGCCGGCGGGCGGGCGAGGGTCTCCCAGTGGAAGGGGGCGCCACTGGCTCCGGCTGCCAGCGCAAGTCTCAGCCGCGGGGGGGGGGCGGGCGAGGATGGAGCGCGGCTGGAAGCCCCCGGACCCGGCCGGGAGGAGGAGAGGTGCTCGCCAAGCCCGGATCTGGAGCGCCTCGGAGCGCGGGCTCCACCTACAGCCCAAGGAGAGGAGGGGGCGGGGAGGCACCCGAGGGGAGGGGGCTTCGGCTGCCTCGGCCCGCGGGGGCCCCGCAAATAATAAATTTAATAAATTCCTGCTGAGCCTTTGGGGGGGTCCTTGGCTCCTTCGCTCGCCCCCAGCCCCAGTGGCGTAGCGTAGGGGGTGCAGGGGGGCTGGCCGCAACATCTGGGGGGGGGCGCTCACACTCGAGTGCTAAAATCCACGGGTTAGGGGGCACAAATTACTTGCCTTGCCCCGGGTGCTGACAACCCACGCTACGCCACTGGTTCTCACTATGTAGTGAAGTTCTCACACCCTTCATGGATCACTGCCTTGCCATGGCGAAGGGGCTTGAATAACTCGGAGAAGCTATGAGCTATGCCGTGCAGGGCCACCCAAGATGGACAGGTCGTAGTGGAGAGTTTTGACCAAATGTGATCCACCTGGAGCAGGAACCGGCAAGCCACTCCAGTATCCCTGCCAAGAAAACTCCATGGACAAAGACAACAGGCATATAAAAGTTATGACGCTGGAAGATGAGCCCCTCAGGTCGGAAGGCGTCCAACATGCTACTGAGGAAGAGCGGAGGACAAGTACAAGCAGATCCAGAGCTGATGAAGTGGCTGGGCCAAAGCCGAAAGGACGCTCAGTTGCAGATATGCCTGGAAGCGAAAGGAAAGTCCAATGCTATAAAGAAAAATATTGCATAGGAACCTGGAATGTAAGAACCATGAACCTTGGTAAGTTGGATGTGGTCAAAAATGAGATGGCAAGAATAAATATTGACATCCTGGGCATCAGTGAACTAAAATGGACGGGAATGGGCGAATTCAGTTCGGATGACCATCATATCTACTACTGTGGGCAAGAATCCCGTAAAAGAAATGGAGTGGCCCTCATAGTCAACAAAAGAGTGGCAAAGGCTGTACTGGGATGCAATCTCAAAAATGATAGAATGATCTCGATACGAATTCAAGGCAGACCTTTTAACATCACAGTAATCCAAGTTTATGCACCAACCACTGGTGCTGAAGAAACTGAAATTGACCAATTCTATGAAGACTTACAACACCTTATAGAAATGACACCAAAGAAGGATGTTCTTCTCATTATAGGGGATTGGAATGCTAAAGTAGGGAGTCAAGAGATAAAAGGAACAACTGGCAAGTTTGGCCTTGGAGTTCAAAACGAAGCAGGACAAAGGCTAATAGAGTTCTGCCAAGAGAACAAGCTGGTCATCACAAACATGCTTTTCCAACAACACAAGAGACGACTCTACACATGGACATCACCAGATGGGCAGCATCGAAATCAGATTGATTATATTCTCTGCAGCCAAAGATGGAGAAGCTCTATACAGTCAGCAAAAACAAGACCTGGAGCTGACTGTGGCTCAGATCATCAGCTTCTTATAGCAAAATTCAAGCTTAAACTGAAGAAAGTAGGAAAAACCACTGGGCCGGTAAGGTACAATCTAAGTCAAATCCCTTATGAATACACAGTGGAAGTGAGGAACAGGTTTAAGGATTTAGATTTGGTGGACAGAGTGCCTGAAGAACTATGGATGGAGGCTCGTAACATTATACAGGAGGCAGCAACTAAAACCATTCCAATGAAAAGGAAATGCAAGAAAGCAAAGTGGCTGTCCAATGAGGCCTTACAAATAGCGGAGGAGAGAAGGCAAGCAAAATGTGAGGGAGATAGTGAAAGATACAGGAAATTGAATGTAGAGTTCCAAAAAATAGCAAGGAGAGACAAGAAGGCCCTCTTAAACGCGCAATGCAAAGAAATAGAGGAAAACAACAGAATGGGAAAAACCAGAGATCTGTTCAAGAAAATTGGAGATATGAAAGGAACATTTCGTACAAAGATTACCATAATAAAAGACAAAAGTGGAAATGACCTAACAGAAGCAGAAGATATCAAGAAGAGGTGGCAAGAATACACAGAGGAATTATACCAGAAAGATATGGATGTCTCGTACACCCCAGGTAGTGTGGTTGCTGACCTTGAGCCAGACATCTTGGAGAGTGAAGTCAAATGGGCCTTAGAAAGCACTGCTAATAACAAGGCCAGTGGAAGTGATGATATTCCAGCTGAACTATTTAAAATTTTAAATGATGATGCTGTTAAGGTGCTACACTCAATATGCCAGCAAATTTGGAAAACTCAGCAGTGGCCAGAGGATTGGAGAAGATCAGTCTACATCCCAATCCCAAAGAAGGGCAGTGCCAAAGAATGCTCCAACTACCGCACAATTGCACTCATTTCACACGCTAGCAAGGTTATGCTTAAAATTCTACAAGGCAGGCTTAAGCAGTATGTGGACCAAGAACTCCCAGAAGTGCAAGCTGGATTTCGAAGGGGCAGAGGAACCAGAGACCAAATTGCAAACATGCGCTGGATTATGGAGAAAGCTAGAGAGTTCCAGAAAGACATCTACTTCTGCTTCATTGACTATGCAAAAGCCTTTGACTGTGTCGACCACAGCAAACTATGGCAAGTTCTTAAAGAAATGGGAGTGCCTGATTATATATATATATAATATAATCATAGAGTTGGAATGGACCACAAGGGCCATCGAGTCCAACCCCCTGCCAAGCAGGAAACACCATCAGAGCACTCCTGACATATGGTTGTCAAGCCTCTGCTTAAAGACCTCCAAAGAAGGAGACTCCTCATCTGTCTCCTGAGAAATCTCTATGTGGCACAAGAAGCTACAGTTAGAACTGGATATGGAACAACTGACTGGTTCTAAATTGGGAAAGGAGTACGGCAAGGCTGTATATTGTCTCCCTGCTTATTTAACTTATATGCAGAATTCATCATGTGAAAGGCTGGGCTGGATGAATCCCAAGCCGGAATTAAGATCGCTGGAAGAAATATCAACAACCTCAGATATGCAGATGACACAACCTTGATGGCAGAAATTGAAAATTAAAGAACCTTTTAATGAGGGTGAAAGAGGAGAGCGCAAAATATGGACTGAAGCTTAACATCAAAAAAACGAAGATCATGGCCACTGGGCCCATCACCTCCTAGCAAATAGAAGGGGAAGAAATGGAGGCAGTGAGAGATTTTACTTTCTTGGGCTCCATGATCACTGCAGATGGTGACAGCAGTCACAAAATTAAAAAACGCCTACTTCTTGGGAGAAAGGTGATGACAAACCTAGACAGCGTCTTAAAAAGCAGAGACATCACCTTGCCAACAAAGGTCCATATAGTTAAAGCCATGGTTTTCCCGGTAGTGATGTATGGAAGTGAGAGCTGGACCGTAAAGAAGGCTGATCGCCGAAGAATTGATGCTTTTGAATTATGGTCTGGAGGAGACTCTTGAGAGTCCCATGGACTGCAAGAAGATCAAATGCATCCATTTTTAAGGAAATTAGCCCTGAGTGCTCACTGGAAGAACAGATCCTGAAGCTGAGGCTCCAATACTTTGGCCACCTCATGAGAAGAGAAGACTCCCTGGAAAAGACCCTGATGTTGGGAAAGATTGAGGGCACAAGGAGAAGGCGATGACAGAGGATGAGATGGTTGGACAGTGTTCTCGAAGCTACAAACATGAGTCTGACTAAACTGCGGGAGGCAGTGGAAGACAGGAGTGCCTGGTGTGCTCTGGTCCATGGGGTCACGAAGAGTCGGACACGACTAAACGACTAAACAACAACGAAGTTCTCACCCTGGGCCAGCAGGGGGATACTGTAGTTTTCACTCAGGTCCACATATGCAAATAAGGAATTGAAAGTAACGTTCAGTGATTTGATAGTTACAGAAAGTTGTTACTGTTGCTTTGTAGTGGATCTCTATATAAGCAGGCTGGCTGAACCCTTCAGCCCAGTTCTGTTCTGGGCCTGTGAATAAACAAGAGCTGTTTGAAGAATCGCTGTGTCGTCTGCTATGTTCACCCACAACTTAACAGAATTCATGGTTAAGCTTCCAGTGACCCGCAGTGAGACTTCCTCCCTTTGACGACCTCCCTTTTTTCTGTGTCTGCCAGCTGTAAACAAGGTACAACCTTCATGGGACTGTAAAACTTCATACACATGTGGAACCTGACATGTTTAAAAGCATCCCAAAATTAAAATCTCCTTATACAGTACTTGAATAACTGGTACCTCAGGGATAAAGCTTCTAAAGGCCCACTATGTCCCTGCCATTGGTTTTTGTTGCTGCTAGCATTATCTGGGAACATGTTTATCCTCCATCTGCGTATCTGATGTGGTACAATCCTGCAACCACATCCTCTGTTCAATGTTTTAACCACCCCAAAGTACCAGAAAGTGGGAGAAAGGCAATAGGATATTCTATAAAACCCTCAGGGTTTTAGGTGAGGGTGGTATTCTTAGAGCACTTCGGTTGCTTAGTTCATTCTGCACTGTGCTTGCTAAGAGTAATTGTTTCTCCAAAGGCCAGTATAAGGGGGCGGTTGAGAACCACTTGCGGTAGCGATAATAAAATAAGTGATAAAGGAATTGGAGAAGGTTTCTCCCTGCTAAAGTTGGTTGGTTGGATTGGGTAATATGATCTGTAATTCTACCTGCAGAGTGGCTGATCCAATTCCTTTGACTTTAGCTGGATTTTGTTTCTGTAACTGGGCACAAGAATGCAGCACAGAACAATAGAGGTGAAATATACTCAGAGTCCTGTAGTGATTTCATGCTCTTTATTGCAACTTGTAAAACAGTGATTGAATTGCCCCCCAAACATCAGGCTTTTATATACATTATTTACACAATGAGTCCCGTCTGATTGGCTGATTCTGCTTCCCTCCTGGAGCCTGATTGGTCTTTTCCTGCAGGCCAATCAGTTGTTGCATTCTAGGATCCTACTTGCCTATTGTTCTAGGATCCAAGCTTAGTACCATAGCTGTCAACTTACAGATTTGAAAATAAGAGACCAGCAGCCATAATAAGGGATTTTCCAAGCACAGGTACGTGCAACTTCTGAGCCCCTCCGAGCCAAAGGCAGAAAGCCCAGCCAGCAGCCAAACGAAGCCTCAAGCGGTGGTTCCCACAGCGCAGCAACCCGGCAAAGGGGATGCAGCAAGGAAAACCACCATCACCTCTCTGCTGCGAAGCGCTGAGCAAAGGCGAGTCCCCAGGCAACGCAGCCGATTTGATCGGCACAAGGCATGCAAGCTCCACCCCCCTGTCGTTCTTAGACTTCTTATTGGGTGAGCAACGCAGCCAAGCAACACAGTTGGAGCCTCCCTCCTCCCTGACCAGCAGGGAGGGAGGGAGAGGAGCTGCTTCCTTTGAAACCTGGGAAATTTAAGGGACATCATCAATAAGGGACAGCAGCGGGACACGGCGCTGGGATAAGGGACTTTCCCGCCAAATAAGGGACGGTTGACAGCTATGCTTGGTACATATCAAAAGATGTGGTTCAGAGGCTGAAAATCGCATCCCTGTGATGGAGGAGAAAACGCTTTCCACCCCTGATGTAAGACATGATACGGATGCCCCATTGTGACAGTGCACAGTTGCCCAGATTTTACGATTCAGAAGAAGGAAGATCACACAGTTTGCATGTATGAACCTCAGCTTCACATGCCCACCCACACCTATCTAAAAAACACACAAAAAAACTTGGCCCCAATTAAGCATCTGAACTGGGCTGCAGTAGTGTTAGCTGTCAGCAGAGCTCATGTCTTTTGCTTTCATAAATAAACCATTCTTGCTTAGGATATTTTTCGAATTTATTATTATTTTAAATGAAAACAAACGCGAAGATATTCCTCACAAATCTTTTGCAGACCCTTTGCCAGGCGGTTTATTGTTCTTCATTCCTGACATTCACATGTGCATAAATATGGTAAAAAACTGACACCTGATTCAGAATATGTTTACTTGGCAAGAAATCAAGAAGCTGGGTTTTAATAGTACTTAATTTTATGAGCATGTGCCACAAGCCTTATAGGCTGCTCTGCAACCTGTTCTTTGGGCAGCAGAACTTTTGTCAGCTTCAGTGGGAATTTCTTCTACAGAGATTAAGGATTGGGCCATTTACTGGTTTTCAAGTGATTCAGAGTTCAAACTAATTCTTCTTTTCTCACCCAGCCAGGATATATCCAGACTATCCTTCATAGATATACAATACGTTCCTCTCCAGCTCATTAGATTGCAGTGGTATTTAATGCATTCTCATGTGCTTTTATCCAGTGGCAAGTGGCCTCTTGCTCATGTTGCACAAAAAGCAGCCAGCTGTTGCTACCAGTAAAATAATGAGCAGATATGATGAAAACAGGTTTGTTGCTCGACAGTAGGATCACCCAGGCGTGGCCTTTCCACCTACACTCCTTGTGGCGTCCTTCTGCAAAAATGGCAGGTTGGGGGGGAATGTCAGCCAGACAACAGGAAAGCTTTCATTCAAGGATTTTATGGGAACATTATTTAATACTAAATATGTCTTTAAAAGATCATTGCAGATGGTGACAGCAGTCACGAAATTAAATGATGCCTGCTTCTTGGGAGAAAGGCGATGACAAACCTAGACAGCATCTTACAAAGCAGAGACATCACCTTGCTAACAAAGGTCCATATAGTTAAAGCCATGGTTTTCCCAGTAGTGATGTATGGAAGTGAGAGCTGGACCATAAAGAGGGCTGATCGCCGAAGAATTGATGCTTTTGAATTGTGGTGCTGGAGGAGACTCTTGAGAGTCCCATGGACTGCAAGAAGACCAAACCTATCCAATCTTAAGGAAATCAGCCCTGAGTGCTCACTGGAAGGACAGATCATGAAGCTGAGGCTCCAAGACTTTGGCCACCTCATGAGAAGAGAAGACTCCCTGGAAAAGACCCTGATGTTAGGAAAGACGGAGGGCACAAGGAGAAGGGGATGACAGAGGACGAGATGTTTGGACAGTGTTCTCGAAGCTACCAGCATGAGTTTGACCAAACTGCGGGAGGCAGTGGAAGACAGGAGTGCCTGGTGTGCTCTGGTCCATGGGGTCATGAAGAGTTGGACACAACTAAACAACAACAACAACAACAACAAAATGTCTTAGAAAAGAGAAAAAGGGAAGGTGATACAAAACTGATCTCAGAGAGGCCTTTATGTCTGGCCACTCCAGAGCGCACTAATTTTGGCTATGTCACAAGGTTCAGAAAGATGATGGTACATTTTGGCAAAACAAAGAAATTATCTTGCAATATTTTGATACTACAGAGGAGAAACCAGTGTTGTTGTTTTTCACCATGACAAAAATCCAGAATATTTGCTGTCGGGGGTTCATTTTATTAAATAAGAACACAAAGCCGCAATCACCCCCCCTTTTTTTAGATAACCACTGGGGAATTTCTTGTGGTTAACGTTCCCTGCCTACAAATCGGAGGCGATTTGTACAGCAGGCAGAGAGTGCAAACAGAATGTTGTCACCAAAACAATTGACTCGGCTGTCCACGTTTGATGCTGTGGAGTCGGACAAGATTCTTCCTCCCACTATTTAAAAAAAATATTTGTTTTTTGAAAATGCCCTCCTATTATTAGTATTATTATTATTTTGTTTCTAAGCCTTTGTTGACATTGACAGCTCATCCTTTGGCCATCATTCATCCCGGCTACTGCCAACTTTGGAGAAAATAAAAACCCTGCTCCCCTAATCCGATTAGAGGGCTGGCAAATTGAATCTCGCCCCTCTCAGTGTCCCCTCAGCTGGCTGTCATTAGGAGCATAGCCTGGCCTTTGGCGGGGCTCCAAACACCACCTAACTGAATTTGAGATGCTGGAGTCCTGACAGGCCAAGGAAGGTAATTGAAGAGCTGTGGGGATCTTGTAAAATTTCAGCCAGCAGGGATTACACAGGGGATCCAGGAGACCCATCTGTAGCAGAGACGGGAGCACTAAAAAGCCACTGTCTGGGCCCCTCTTTCTTTCTTTTCATTATTATTGATAAAGAGATTGGGAAAAGAGATGTCAAATTAGGGTGAATAAAAACATAGCATCAGGTTATCGGCCCGAACCAAATGTCTGTCAGAACGGAACCCTTCGTTTCTATTTATATCTAAAACACATGAGGGTGCCTCGTGGAAACTGATGACTCTTGTTTCCAGGTGAATACGTTTAAAATCCTGATGAAAGCCTTTTCCTCTCTCAGATGATGGACCCAAATATCAAAATCACCCAAGTACTTCCTGTTCTTTTGGGGTGATCAATACCATATAACTGCAAAAAGAAAGATGTGTGGATGTAGTAATTCTTTTAATGAACTTGCACCTAAACATTTACCCCAGCTGGAAAATTAATTGCGATTTTAGTAAAATCACGTTGAGCCATTGGTAAACCTCTACTCTCTGACTGGATCTGTGTTTCCTCACCTAGGTACTAATTGTCTGTGCGTATCCTGAGTTTGCATCTAATTTAAGCGGGCACAGTCCTGTTTGCCTAACTGGAACTTTCCCATGTGTTAGTGTTCAGAGAATTTCAAAAATCTGAATTAGTCTAGCAGTTGGGAGGAGAAATTATCCCAAATTATAGTATCTAATAGATGTATGATATTGCGGCCTGAAGCGTAGTGAGGCTTATACATAAACATTATTTTTGTGTACAAAACACACACAAAGATTTGACCAACATTGTTGTGTGTGGCCGATGAACACACATCTATCACTATCTGTTTAGAACCCTGTGTGTGCATGCAGAAATCTCTCGCTGTCATTGTTTGAAAGTTATGGAAGACATGCTCATCACTATTTGTTCTCACCCAGCCAAATCTAGAAAGGTGCCTTCAACACATGGCAACCTAACCTCATCAGATTGTCACTTTCTTTTCTGACAAAAGGGGGACAGAATTCCGCACACCTGCTCTGTAGGGACTGAAAGAATGAGACTGTGGAAAAGAAGGCAATCATTCAGCCACTGCTCTGATGCAATCACCATTCATCTAAGAGCAAAGAGAGGTTCAACACTTTCCCAGTTAGTCTGGGAGCGCCTTCACCTTACTCAGGACAGGTGTGTATGTTATCTCCTGGGACAAGCTCTGAAAAGCCAGTTGTGCAAATTTTTCAGCATGATTTGACTTAAGAAGAGTTGACTGTAGAGGATGGTCTTTCCCACCCTCCCATTCATGTGCTCAGTCCCTGGAACTGGGTTGCAACTTTTTCCAACAAAGTTTGGCACCCACAGTGTGGGGCCCAAATCAATGCCCCTGGCAGAGCATCAGTGGCAGATCCCTGGCATCTCCTGGGTGACACCCCCACCCATGGCTCAGGGTTATATTGCTGGGGTTATCTGGTTTAACTCGCACAACAGTGACTCAGGTAAGATGCAGAGATTTTATCAAGGCCTTGATTGCCTCAAGTGAACTCATAGCTTCCAAATCCAGCCTCCATTCATGAAACCACACTGCTTCTCTGTACACAGTACACTGAGGACCATTTCCAAAGCTGGGATGTGAGCATCTTCCAGCAGTAGTGTAAGGCTTTTGAAAATGTTCAGTTGGCTTTTGGTGGTAGGGTTAAGGTAGTATGGAAATATTTGTGGGAGGTTTTTTTTTAAGGAGTTTTTGAGATTGGGATTTTTGCAATCAAATCAAGCAATCAACCTCCAGTGGTTCTCAACCTGTGGGTCCCCAGATGTTGTTAGACTACAACTCCCATCATCCCTGACCTCTGGCCTTGCTAGCTAGGGGTGATGGGAGTTGTAGCTCAACAACATCTGGGGACCCACAGGTTGAGAAAGGCTGAATCAACCAAGTATTGTCTGTTCCTTTCAAATCCACACAGCATGAAAAGCAACGGTGTTTTGTTCCTAACGGTAGACAGCTACCCGTTATTTCTAATAATAATAATAATAATAATAATAATAATAATAATAATAATTTATTATTTGTACCCCACCCATCTGGCTGGGTTTCCCCAGCCACTCTGGGCGGCTTCCATAGAAACAAAAAATACACTAAAATATCACACATTAAAAACTTCCCTGAACAGGGCTGCCTTAAGATGTCTTCTGAATGTCAGGTAGTTATTTATCGCTTTCATCTGGAAATCTCGCTGTTTCTCATGCGAGTTTTCATTTGGGGAAGACACATTCTACCCAGGAGCTCCCAGCACCCAGAATCCATCCATGTAGTAGGCCTGCCATGTCACAGCAGTCTGAACATCTGGGTTTGGGGGGGGCGGAGGAGAAATCCACTTCTCCACTGTGTGGTGGTGGTTTCAGTACAAAGAGGACAACAAACCCCTCGCCAACTCAAAATCTGATGGAGGAACCTTTGGGAGCTATGGGTCTTTCCTTCTCTGAAACTCAATCTCCTTGTTAAGCTTCGCATGGGATTTCCCAGGAGAACAAGGACTAGTCGTCACCTGAATCCTGCCGCATGCGCTTCCCCTCCCTCCCTCCTTCCCTCTCACGGAGGCGTTTTGCACTTTCTGAAAACGGCCTCCCATCATCTCCTTTCAAGCTCCAGCCCTTCTGGACTTGTTAGCTGTACGGGCAAGCACTAAGGCCCCACTTTGTATAATGGTTTAATTACAATGTCAACGTGGATTCATTAGCATGACAGCTGTCACTGTAAACGGGCGAGTGGGGAGGCTTTCAGAGCCCCCAGGGTCAGGGTAATTGATGTAGTGAACAGAATACTGTATTTGCCAAACAAAGGGATGGGGCTCTATCTTGACCCGAGAAGGGCAATCAGTGTAATCAGGGAATCAATAGCAGCTGCATTTTCATCAGTGATCAGAGCGATTCAGGCACCCGCCCACCTGATTATGTCCTGGCTGCTATAGCCTAGGTGGCAATCACAGACTTCGTACGATTTGTGCACTTTCTCCTATGGAAAGAATTCCCCTTACTAGTTTTTTCTGCGGTCAAGCAGAACACCCCCCACCCCCCACAGATTCCCCATTTTCTTAATTGGGGAATGATAGGCGTTTTGCCACTATTAGGGGGAAAGTATTGCTTCATGCCCCAAATGGTTCTTTTAAGAGCAGAATGTTAGAAATAATTAACAGAATATTTCATTATTTACTTACTACATTATTATCCCAGCTTTCCTCCAGGGAACCGTACGCAGTTATCCCCCTCTTCATTTTCTCCTCACAACAACCCTGTGAGGTTAATAATAATAATAATAATAATAATAATTTATACCCCGCCCATGTGGCTGGGTTTCCCCAGCCACTCTGGGCGGCTTCCATAAAAACCAAAAATACAGTAAAATATCACACGTTAAAAACTTCCCTGAACAGGGCTGCCTTAAGATGTCTTCTGAATGTCAGGTAGTTGTTTATCGCTTTGACATCTGCTGGAAGGGCGTTTCACAGGGTGGGCGCCACTACCGAGAAGGCCCTCTGCCTGGTTCCCTGTAGCTTTGCTTCTCGCAATGAGGGAACCAACAGAAGGCCCTTGGCGCTGGACCTCAGCGTCCGGGCAGAACGATGGGGGTGGAGACACTCCTTCAGGTTATGCAGAAGGTTATGTGATTAGCCCAAGGTCACCCTGTGACCTTCTTAGGTGGGTGCTGATTTGAAGCCTGGTTTCCCAGGTCCTAGCCTGGTATGCAAAACACTAAACCACACTGGGATTTCTCTGATAGCTCAACTTTTCTTCTTGTTTCTTAGTGTAAAGATATATAACAATGTATGTACAGTGGTGCCTCGCAAGACGAACGCCTCGCAAAACGAAAAACTCGCAAGATGAAAGAGTTTTCCGTTTTGGAGGAGCTTCGCAAAACGAATTTCCCTATGGGCTTGCTTCGCAAGAAGAAAGCCCATAGGGAAATCTCCGCCGGCCTTCAGAAGAGGTCCTGGACCTCTTCTGAAGGCCGGCGGGGGGCAAAAGTCTTTGCTCCCCCCGCCTGCCTTCCCGGGACAGCGGAGACTTCTCCGCTGTCCCGGGCGATCTGAAAATGCTGGCGGGCGGCAGCGAACGCTGGCGGGCGGCAGCCGCCCGCCAGCATTTTCAGATCGCCCCGGGACAGCGGAGAAGTCCTTGCCCCCCCCCAGCCTTCAGAAGAGGTCGGGGGACAGACTGTCCCCGGACCTGGTCTGAAGGCGGTTTCCCTAGGAACGCATTGATTGATTTTCAATGCATTCCTATGGGAAACCGTGCTTCTCAAGACGAAAAACTCGCAAGAAGAAAAAACTTGCGGAACGAATTAATTTCGTCTTGCGAGGCACAACTGTACACACACTCACAATTTCTTATACTGATGGAGTCCAAGTCCTCACCCCCCAAAAAAAAATTCTTGAGGCATTGCTTGCCATCATGCAGTCAAACATATTCAGTCAATTTAGCTGTAAGTGCTTATTCTCCAAATCTTAAAGAACCATTCCCAGTTGTTGGCAGTTTATTTATTATTAAATAAATGATTAAATTAAATTCCAGACTAACAGGTGGTGATCCTTGAACAGATAATCTTTCAGATATCCTAGTCTACAATTTAATTAACCTTTTGGAAAGAACTGGGTGTCAAATACCAACTGTAAGTAAGTAAATTTTTATTTATACCCCATCCTCCCCGGCCAAGACCGGGCTCAGGGCGGCTAACATGAAATATCAAATACATTAAAACACAGTCAAACAATTGATTAAAATACAGCTTAAAAAATAGAATCAGGATAAAATTACGTGTAAATGATTTTATAATGGTTTTCTTTTATACTCATGCAAGGCGAAAAAGCAGAAGCACTGGTAGAAACAAGCAGATCTCCTTGAAAACCAACCCAAATTCTGCAAAAGTGGCTCAAATTCTGTCTTGAAGAAGATTTTGGTGAAAAAGATAGGGGAGAGTTGGGTTCCAGGAGAGAAAAAGTAAGACTAGTCTAAGGTTGTCCAAGAAACACTTTGTTTAATAAATGTGTCACTGTTAACAAGAAACTTTAGAGGGGAAAACATTTTTTATTCCTAGGATGCCCAGGTTCTGTCCTTAGTGCTAAATTTGCCGCTGATCACACACAGCATGAAGTTTACACAGGGAATTTGTCCTGGTTTGTGGTGATCTAATGACTTCATCCAGTCACTTCATGCCTTATGAACCAGATTTGCATAATATCTTCACTGCAGCCACAGAAGTTCATTCTGCAAAGGGCCTGAATGTAGAAATATTCTGTGGCTGTAGATCCTCATGTCCTGAGTATCACCATCCTGTGACTGGTTCAAAATATAAAATAAAACTATTAATATCGCTAATGGATAGGGGATGAAGCAGGTGGAAAGAAACCTGATTGAATCTGATTTGACTGAAGAAGAGACTTGCACCCACATGCGCACCCCCCCATTTGTTGTGTCGTCTCCACTGGTTGCATAAGTGCTTTTAAAATAATGAAATTACTTCCATCAGAAAAAAGAGAGATGCCTGCATGATAGGTTTGAGGCAGGGTAGGGAGTAGGGAGTAGGGAAAGAAAGAAAATCTGCTCCAAAAAAATCCCAAACACTATTTATTGTCACAATAATTGCAACATCTAAATAATTCTAAATTCCCTGCTGGCCATACACTTTGTTCCGCAAGTCCCCAGGAAGATGAATTGTCAAACTTTTCCCAGTATTAAGGAGGAACATGCACAGCAAAAAGAAAAAGAAATATCCACCCTTCCATCAGTCTGAAAGGTTTATATGGGTATCTTGTTTATATGACATGGATCAAAGAGAATCAACTGGCTGCCTGTGCAGTCACAAAGCAATTATATTTGGCCTTTGATTTCCCCACCAAGTTTTAATTGAGAGAGGTGCAAAAGCAATGCTTCCAAGGAAAAGAAAATATCCCATTTCAGGTTACATGAATGTGTGGACAGGAGGGGTGGGAATTATGTACAGTGATTCCATCCTTGACAGGTATGTGTCCATCCAGAAGTCTGTAAAGAGCCTTCGCATAGGCTCTGTAAGTGTGAGATTGTGTGGAGAGAGCTTATGTGCCTATAATTTATGCACATCCAGGCTCTGTGCAGATCTTCAAAGCACGGGGGTCAGGTGCAGAGCCTCAGGTGTAGTCCAACTCCACCTTGCTCACACATGCATTTTACCTGAACTGATGTCTCAATAGGGAGAATAACACTGTGGGCACATTTCAGCCAAATCTCACTGAAATAAATGGGACTTTCATGATCGAGTCTCATTTTATTGCCATATCTCTTGACTAACCTTTGCTAGATTGTACCCTTTCATATAAAAGGGACGCGGGTGGCGCTGTGGGTTAAACCACAGAGCCTAGGGCTTGCCGATCAGAAGGTCGGCGGTTCGAATCCCCGCGACGGGGTGAGCTGCCGTTGCTTGGTGCCTGCTCCTGCCAACCTAGCAGTTCAAAAGCACATCAAAAGTGCAAGTAGATAAATAGGTACCGCTCCGGTGGGAAGGTAAACAGTGTTTCCGTGCACTGCTCTGGTTCGCCAGAAGCAGCTTAGTCATGCTGGCCACATGACCCAGAAGCTGTATGCCGGCTCCCTCGGCCAATAAAGCGAGATGAGCGCCGCAACCCCAGAGTCAGCCACGACTGGACCTAATGGTCAGGGGTCCCTTTACCTTTACCCTTTCATATAAACGTGGTGCATCTTCTGAGAAAGCAAATCTGCCACTTGAGGAGACCCTTAAGGAGGTCTTTATTCTTTAACCTGCCTTTCTGCACTGGGATGACCAAATGCCACCTGAGGGCAGTCCACAGCTGTGAAACCCTTCTGTTATTGCTCACTGCTGCTAACTGCCTGTAGAAGGTTAGGTTGCTGAACTAGTGTCTGAAGAATAGAGCAGTCTCTGGAAACACTGGTTCACCATCACTGCCATGGGCAGTGACCTCCCTGGGGTACAAGCCTGGGCAATGGGTTTCGGGGTCCTGGGCAGCTCAGGTGACGAGACCCCCCTCTTGGCTTTTCTGATGTGGTCCAAAGGAAAGCAGAACAATATGTTTGGCACCAGCATGGCTGTAGGAGTTGCCCAAAGTACAAGGTGCCATCCAAGCATATTAGGAACTCCATTCAGATTTGTATAGGGTTTACTCCTGAGCCTTTTCTTCTTCTGAATATATCTTGCAAGGGAGTGGGAGTTTAGGATCAGAGTTTTCTTCTCCTAGATGAGCTACCTTTCCAGGTTAGCGAGTCCCATTTGCCCCTCACTTCCATCTACAGCACATGCAGAAACCATCTTCTTTGTGCTGGGCCCAGGGGTAAACCCGAGTAACGCGGTCCACGTCCAGTCCCAGATCCAAGGGTTCCACGAAAAGTCAGTCCGACAGGATCAAGGCAGGAAACCAGGCAAGGTCAGGCACAGGGTCACAGGCAGGTTCTAGCAAACAGCAACGTTGCTCCCGCCACCTGGGGCGGGGTCCGACAGCCTTTTATCTCTGTCAGGGTAATGGTTGGTCCTGATCCCCCGGTGCCTCACCTCCCTGTCTCGCCCAAAGGTGAGCACTCCTCCTGCGAGTACTCAGGTCTCTCCTTCTCTCCGACCTAAGGCTCTGCAACTCAGGAGACGTCGGTGGGTTCCTAGACCCAGAGGCCGCCTCAGCCTCCCCTGACCCAACTGGTAGTGGAGCAGCTGTAAGTGATGGCCCAGCTGAAGGCAACGAGGTAATCCCCACATCTGGAGCCAGGGCAGGCTCAGGCCCCTGACTCGGCCCAGCTGGTGTTTGTTGCAGGGGAACCTGTGCAGACTGGGGCTCTTCAGAATCAGGCCCCAGACTTGGTTCCAATGCTGCCTGAGGCAGAGGATCCAGTGCAGACTGAGACTCCTCTGGTTCCGAGCCTGAGCCTGAGTCCCAGGTCATCAGATTCTTGACCGTTGGACCCACTTTTGGTCTTGTCTGCTCAATCTGCCGGAGCCTGTATTCACATGCAGGCGAAGTCTTTAACTCACCAAGGGTTGGAGACCTATCAGCTACCCTCACCTGGTTTAGCTGACCAGTCGAATCCACTTACCAGGGTGTGGCCGCTGTCACATTCTGACAGCTTCTAGCAGCCTCAGGTGAGAGCTGAGTGCCAGGTGGGAGCCTAAGGTGGACAAAGTAGCCCAGAAGGAGCATGATGTGGTCCCCACCAGAGGTGCTACTCCTCCCCTAATATCTCATACACCCCACACGGACATATGGGTATGTACATATTTCTCTGTGTGAGCATAGCTGGCCTAATTTACATGGCAAAATGAACATGCTGAGAACCAAGACTAGTCAGAGTTAGTCTGGCAGAGAGTGAAGTGGTGGGGATGATTCTTCTTAGCCTGTGGTGACCTCAGAGACGAAACAGCCTGAACTGAAGTGGAATTTGGGAGCGAGTCTTGGTATTCCTTTTAATTTATTAATTGCCTACCCTTCACAGTAAGGTTCCAGGGTGGATTACAACATTAAGAACAATATCAAACAATCCACAAGGTGCGTCCCAAAAGCATAAACCTCTGGTGTCAAAAGCCAACGGAAAGCTGTACAATGAAGGCGCCAAGATGCACCTCTGTGGAGTTAGATAGCAGTAGACAAGGAAGGAAAGTGAGACAAGAATGATGCAGGAAAAGATGTTGGTTAATACTTGGGTCTGCAAGAATGAAGACTAGAAACTTTTCTTTCTTGAACTGATAAAACTCAGAATCTGATTAAGCCTTTGCTTTTTTTGCTTGTGGGATTTTTTTTAAAATAATTTCATTGTTTTACTAAGCTTGCTGCTCAAACAATGTGAAACCTCAGAGCTCTGATAATCCTGTCCTCATTTGGCTTTTGAAATAGCACTGCAAATGGTGTAAAAAACAAAACAAAAGCCCATTGCAGGAAACTTTGCGTGCCAAGAGCTGCATCTGGGCTGGACCGCGCATGTGCTATAGGAGTTTCCTGCCCATAAATGGATTTAGGAGGTGACATCTAAAAATGGACTGGGTAATTCAGAGAGAATCCCAGGCTGCATTTCTGTTGAGCCAGCCACTCCACTATAATAGCTTCTGATAAAGATCCTTGTTGTGATCCAGAGAGACAATGTCCCTGGAATGTGTGGAATCTGTATTCAACTACCACCACTTTCATGTCTCATTGAGGGTCATTTATTAGTACTAACTAATTATTTAAAAAACCCACAAATTGCAGCACTCAGTTTGGAGACCTTTGCATCTAAAATGTCTTTCCCGGACCATATACATCCCGATATCTACAGAAACAGTCAGTGTATTAGCACTGGCCAAGAAAATTTTCTCAAAGCAATTGAAGGACCCTTTCCTTTCTCCTGTAGATTTTGAATTTTCCCTCTAAGGAACTGGGGTAGGGGGGAATTGAGTGTGCTGGAAGTGATTTGATAGTGTCCCTGGTTCAAGTCGAATCTCTGCCATGAGCATTCCAGGTGGCATTTTAGATAAGCCTCAATAGCTCAGTTGGTAGAACATGAGACTCTTAATCTCAGGGTTGCGAGTTTGAGCCCCATGTTGAGCAAGAGAGATTCAAGTTGCAAAATTGGGCTTCTTCATCTGTATTTTTTTTTAAAAAAATATTAACAAATTCAACGTAACAAATCAACAATACAAATCATCTTCATTGGTTTTTTCCCCTCTCCCATTTTCCCACCTCCCCAACAAACTCTCCCTCCCTCCCCCCCAAGACTACCTTCAGCTCTTCTCTCTGATTTCTCAACTCGTATTGTTCTCTGCATATTATAAAATTGTATACATCCTTATATTATATATCCATCATATTAACCCGATAAATTTGTGTATGTTTATTCAAAACCTGCCAAGGAGTCCAATTCATTTTGTTGTCTTTTTAAGTAGACTGTAAAAGGTTCCCATTCTTCTTTAAAGTCACAGTTGTATTTATCTCACAATTTACATGTCAGTTTCACCAGTTCTGCATAGTTCATTAATTTCTCTTGCCACTGTTCTTTTGTTGGGATTTCCTCATTCTTCCGTCCTTGTGCTATCAAGACTCTTGCCGCCGCCTTTGCATACATAAACAAATTCTTAATTTTTCTTGGCAGGTCTTGTTCAACAATCTCTAACAAAAATGCTTCTGGTTTTTTTACAAATGTCATTTTAAACATTTTCTTCAATTCATTATATATCATTTCCCACATTTTTTAAATTTCTCTGCATTCCCACCACATATGGTAAAAGGTCCCTTCCTTTTCTTTACATTTCCAACATATATTTGACCCAGTTTTATACATTTTTGTTATCTGTAGTGGTGTGATATACCATCTGTACATCAGTTTCATGTAATTTTCTTTCAAAAGAGAGCAGTCTGTAAATTTTAAATCTATTTTCCACAGTTTTTCCCAGTCTTCAAATTGTATATTATGCCCTATATCTTGTGCCCCTTTGATCATGAGCGATATCACCTCTTTTGTTTCCCATTCTAACAGAATACTATATGCACCCTTCAGCAATTTCATTTTCCCTTCTATGACTTCCTTTTGAAATCTAGAAGTAGTATAACTAAATCCTTTCTTGTTATCTTCTTTATAGATCTCATGTAATTGCCTATAGTGTAGCCAACTCTGAAAATGATCTTTTATTTCCTCATACTCTTTTAATTTCCATTTCCCTTCTTGTTCTTTTAGCAAATCACTATATGTCAGCCTCTTCCCTTTCTTGCCAAGTGGCTTGAGCAGCAAAGCTTCAGTTGGTGAGAGCCGCCAAGGTGTCTTTTGTTCTATTAAGTCTTTGTATCTCTCCCATACCCTCATTAATGATTTCCTAATTATATGATTAGGGACGTGGGTGGCGCTGTGGGTTAAAGCCTCAGCGCCTAGGACTTGCCGATCGAAAGGTCAGCGGTTCGAATCCCCGCGGCGGGGTGCGCTCCCGCTACTCGGTCCCAGCGCCTGCCAACCTAGCAGTTCGAAAGCACCCCCGGGTACAAGTAGATAAATAGGGACTGCTTACTAGCGGGAAGGTAAACAGCGTTTCCATGTGTGGCTCTGGCTCGCCAGAGCAGCTTCGTCACGCTGGCCACGTGACCCGGAAGTGTCTGCGGACAGCGCTGGCTCCCGGCCTATAGAGTGAGATGAGCGCACAACCCTAGAGTCTGGCAAGACTGGCCCGTACGGGCAGGGGTACCTTTACCTTTACCTAATTATATGATTATAGAATCCTTTATGTACTTTTCCTTTCCCATACCATAAATATGCATGCCATCCAAATCTGTTATTGTGGCCTTCTAAGTCCAATCCTTCCTTCATCTGTCTTTACCTTAAAATTTCCTCCTCCTTTCCTTCTGTGTAGAGACCATCCTGAAATCCTGAGGACAGTCAAGGACACCCCTGTTCATGCAAGCCAAGGGTCTGTGGCTGTTCACTTTGAGTGGACTGTCTTGATCTTATCTGAGCTTTACCACTTGTTCATAGACAAGGACCAGATCTATTCTTGTGCATCCCAGGCCACACTCAGATCTCAGATGCTCTTAGGGTGGGACAGTAAGAATATTAACAATAAAAACCCATCAATCCTAATTTAAATGTACAGTGGTACCTCTGGTTGCGAACGGGATCCGTTCCGGAGCCCCATTCGCAACTTGAGCAGAACGCAACCCATGTCTGCACATGTGCGGGTCGCGATTCACGGCTTCTGCACATGCGCGAGACATCATTTTGAGCATCTGCGCATGAGTGAGCGGCGAAACCTGGAAGTAACCCTTTCTGGTACTTCCGGGTCGCCACGGGACGCAACCTAAAAAGATTTAACCTGAAGCAAACATAACAAGAGATATGACTGTATAAATTAATAAAGGCAGTATCGAAATGAGATTAACAATTATAAGTCATGCGTTCAAACCTCGAAGAGCAGTGAGATTGTCAGATCACTGAGCAGTAGGTGGTGGGTATTTGTCCTTCCAGTCTAAAGCCCCATCTGAACTATACAATCAAACATTTTCATATCACTGTAAACAGTCATGGCTTCCCCCAAGGAATTCTGGGAACTGCAGTTTGTTAAGGGTGCTGGGAGTTGCTAGGATACCCTTTTCCCTCACAGAGCTACAGTTGTCAGAAAACAGTCAATCCCTTTTCCCAGGGAAATTGTAGCTCAGTGGGTGGGCTAGGAATCTCTTCACAACTCCCAGCAGAACCTAACCATTTACATCAGTAGGATGGTATTCACCTAGAATAAGAAATTTGACAGTTGTGTGTGAGTCTGGCATATTGAAATAAACCCACGTGCTAATAAATCAGTTGGTTCTACAGAAATGTTGACTTTGAGACCCTTGCTTCTACCTAACAAATTGTCGGCAGTCCTTGAAACTGGCTTGGCTTCCATTTTCCTCTTCAGCAGACCGACCAACTTGAGTATTTCTTCCGTAATTACCATTACCGTATTCAGTATTAGCTGATTGCTTCTACGTATCTTTTTTGACATTATTATCTCCTAGGTTCTCTCTCTCATTCTGTTTTATGTTGTGCAGGAAAAGGAAAATGAAAACCCTAGGCCCAGATTCATCCCAATGGTACACTTAATCCTTTTGTTGATCTATTATTTCACTGCATAGAGGAAAAGCAAGATTAAGTGACAATTTTTTGAAACCTCAGATCAGCATTATAATATCGGTTTGGTGACCTCAGTTCGCTTTCTGCTTCATTTCTCTCTTGATCTCATGTCATACAATGTGTTGTTTTGCTTGGGTTGTGTCACTTTGGCTGAGCTGGCAACCCGCTGTGAGCTAAGTTCAGCTTGGTTGAAGAAATTGGATCCATGTGACTTGAAATATTCTAGGATCCTATCCCTTTCAGCAGAAGCCAAGCCTATGCACCTTCAGAGTTTTACATGTTATTTGGACGGAGGTGCAAGTCATTCTTCAGAGGGATGGTTTTGTCTATGTAACAGAGTCATCATTTTTGAGGAAGGACAAGAAGAAACGAGCCCTTTTTTGCCAGCTTTCTTATACGAATGTTCAGTAAAAACCATAAATCTGTGCTCTTGTTTAGCGTGGCATGTACTCTGCCTCTAATCCAATTTCTCCTCAGTTTGGTCTCTGTACAGCCTCATTCGGCCTGACAGCTATTTAATAAACCTATTTGCTTTTCTTTGACATGAGGCAGAAGTGGTGGGTGTTGAAGAGGTATAAGGCCCTGGTGGACCATGAAACCTTGTCCAACTCAACACTCTTCCAACTCAGCACAAATAGATTGTGTAGAACTCAAAATTAAC
Source organism: Podarcis raffonei (assembly GCF_027172205.1). Classification (NCBI taxonomy): domain Eukaryota; kingdom Metazoa; phylum Chordata; class Lepidosauria; order Squamata; family Lacertidae; genus Podarcis; species Podarcis raffonei. The sequence goes on along the minus strand of NC_070613.1, from coordinate 54,538,147 downwards.
CCATCCAAACCGCCTGCAGTTTTTTCTTTTTAATTTCTTAGCGTAACCCACATGAACTGGTTTCTTCCTCTCAAAGAAAACATTTATTTATTTCTTGCCTCTAATCAAATTTACACATTCAGAGATCAGGGAGCTTCTTCACAGACTGTCAACAGAGCATTATGGATGCAACCCATCTCTCTTTGAAACATTATTTTCACATAGCTCATTGTTGTACACGAAGCTGGTTTGCGCCCTTTGTTTTTTAAAGAACAGTATCTAAGGATGCATCCAGACAGATATAATTTGAACAGTGAGCTTACTGTGGAATCTCACTGTGTTTTGCGTGGATGCACAATCTTTTCCAAAGATTAAGTTCAGGAGAAATATATTCTTAACTTAGCTTTGTGCAACACTGATTGGTTGACTTTCTGTGACATCATGGGGCCACTTCCTCTTCCTTCTCCAGATCAACTTTCAAATAAAAAAACTGATTTGTGTTTCTTTGTTTGATAAACGAAAGGTAATGAACGAATATGCATTGAATGAACATCTATAATGCACTTTCAAAAGCAAAAAACATGGAAAGTCTTCTTGTAGCATGGGGAGAGAACAAGTGAGAAAACTGGATGAAACAGAGTTTGATGAACTGATTAGTAGATAGATAGATAGATAGATAGATAGATAGATAGATAGATCGTATCACCTTTTTTAATTTAACAGAAAAAACAAAACATCCACAGAAAAGAAAAAATGAAATTGAAAGAATGAAATTGAAAAAACACAGTTCAAAAACATTGAAAACAAACATACTTATTGTATAGTACTCCCCACACCCACCCACAGCTTCCCTTCACCATAATTCGACTTCTTTAAATCTCTATCTCTACATTTATCCTTGTATTCTCCAAATGTATCGTTATTTGTACTTCTTTTATCTCTTTTCTTTTCCAGTTCATACATATACTTTACATTTTTATTCTAGGCATATTAGCATATCTTTCTTAGAACAATACTTTAACATATAATCTTTGAAACATTTCCATTCCTTTTTAAACTTTTGATTTGACTGATATCTTTGATTAGTATATATTTCAGTAGCATTTCCCACATGGCAGTGGCTGCAACAGAAAAGTTATGGAAAGGGGCAAGGTACATTTCTGAGGTGATTGTCTTTGTCCTATATATATTTCTAAAAATGATTAGTGCTTCCATTCTAAACATATTTTTCCTGTAGCGATTTTGATGGAGTTGTGCTTCAGATAAGCACACTTAGGATCGCTTTATTTTAATTTCCAGATAGGTAGATATTTACATCAGCCACCAGCCATTACAATCTGTGTATAAAGCGCAGACTTATACAACATCTAAGCAGATAAAATTGCCAAGCTAAATTAAATATGATACCATTTAAAACGAAAGAGGACATTGATGCAGCCCTGCCACATTATGATTTGTTTATAATTTGTATATAAAAAGTTCGTTTCTATCAAGTCACCACAGGAGTCCAGCAACAGGGGATGGGGCAGAAATATTTGGTGGGAGGTGGGCGTTGGTTGCTTTGAGTTGCCTGGGCAAGAGAAATGGATTAACAAATTTAAATCATCATCATCATCATTTCCCCTTCCCCCTCTGGCTCTGCCTATGGCATATGGGAGGAAGCCAACCTCAGTGCTTCTGTAAGCATCCTGCATCATTCCGTCCAAAGGCTTAGTCCTTTTTACTGAAGGTCCAGTTTACATGCTTAATGGACTGGGCTTCTTGTACATGTAGCTGCAGTAAACTTGTGTGACTCCTTTGCATACGCATACCTCATTCACATAAAAAAGCAGTTTTGTCACTCACACATGAAAACAAAGATCACCACAGCCAATCACAAACGAACAACCACACCCTAGGTCAACCCCAACCTCTCTCACCACCAAAGGAACACAAGCGAATAGCAGAGAACCTGCACAAGCGACGCTGACACAAAATCCCACACATACATTAAGTAAAATAGAAATATCGCCACCCGGCCCCAACCCCACCCACCATGGCCCCCTCCGCATCTTTCCCCCTTTTCTTCCTAATGTAACACTAATGTCTCAACAAATGAAACTGATCTGTAAAAATGTTACTTGGAAAAGAAAAAAGAGAGAGACTGCTCATATATTTATAAACCAAGAATTAAAAAAAAAAACATTTAAAAAAGCAGTTTTGTAAAGTGCTTTGACAGTTCGTTTGTTTTTACAGTCAAGCAATATATAAATTTATTGAAATAAATAAAGTAAAATGTAACACAGTCGGTTTGCACATACATGCACACAGTCACCCCTCTTCTTTGTGTAGAAGGGCTTTGCTAATGACGGTCGTATGTGGCCCACATGTAGGAACTAGTGCATATCTCCCCAACTTTCCATAAAAACAAAATCAGTGAGTGCATCAACCACAGGTTATTGGGCTTCCCACACTTTAAATAAAACCCAGGGAAAGAGATGGTGAAGCTACTCCTCCCAAGAGACTTTATCCAAACAGGAAGTGTGGCAAGCTCTGGAGGCTTCAGGACTCTAGAAGAGTGTTTAACGGTAAGATGAAACACAGAACGTCCTCGGCCACCTTGCAATGATAAGGAAAACTCAACTCCACACCCACTGAAATTATAAAGAAATTCTAAATCACTGTAAGGAACAAGGCAGGAAAAAAAGAAACGTCTTTCACAAGCAAGAAAAACCTTTGAGAGGGTGGGGGACGAGTTTTGGTACAGCACTGGTGTTAACTGGCCCAGGGGTGGGGTTTCAAGAGACAACTCTGTAGCACATCAGTAAATGCTTTTGTCTTTTGTAAGTTTGTGTTGATTCAGTGAATTCGGTAAGTGAGAGATTCTGCCCTTGCTGAACTGTGCTCAGTTGTAGCAACCACTAGCACTGTTTGTTTAGAAAGCCCCGATTATCACAGTGAGAAAAGCTTGTTAAAACCAGAACCTCTAAACAAAAGCTGCATTAACTGAGTATCCCATGGGCAAAGCAGGGGCTAATCTAAAGACCCGCTGATAAAAATGGAGCAGTGTTAATTAAAAGAATATGGTAATAACTGTAACTGGGTTTAAAGGGACACACTTCAGATTATTTCTGTGGTGAACAGTAAAGATAATTAGCATGCTTTATTAGTTTCATAGATATGTGCAACCAGTACACACATTTCCCTTGCAAGGAAGTGCTATACATGTAGAAAAATCAGTAAGCAGGGGACCACACTAGTTATTTGGCCAGAAGGTATCACTAGTGTGGCATAGCTTGACCACCTTATCTGTCCTTGCCATATGGACAACAACAACAACAACAACAACAACAACAACAACAACTTATTTATACCTTACCCGTCCGGCTGGGTTTCCCATACAGAACCCTTGTGTGAGGCAGGAGATTCTGGGAAACATCCTAGGATGGGATGCTGATCAATTTAGTTGGACCTCACAGTCACCTCAGGCTCACAAATGTGACTAGAATCCTAGAATCCTAGAATCATAGAGTTGGAAGAGACCACAAGGGCCATTGAGTCCAACCCCCTGCCAAGCAGGAAACACCATCAGAGCACTCCTGACATATGGTTGTCAAGCCTCTGCTTAAAGACCTCCAAAGAAGGAGACTCCACCACACTCCTTGGCAGCAAATTCCACTGTCGAACAGCTCTTACTGTCAGGAAGTTCTTCCTAATGTTTAGGTGGAATCTTCTTTCTTGTAGTTTGGATCCATTGCTCCGTGTCCGCTTCTCTGGAGCAGCAGAAAACAACCTTTCTCCCTCCTCTATGTGACATCCTTTTATATATTTGAACATGGCTATCATATCACCCCTTAACCTCCTCTTCTCCAGGCTAAACATGCCCAGCTCCCTTAGCCGTTCCTCATAAGGCATCGTTTCCAGGCCTTTGACCATTTTGGTTGCCCTCCTCTGGACACGTTCCAGTTTGTCAGTGTCCTTCTTGAACTGTGGTGCCCAGAACTGGACACAGTACTCCAGGTGAGGTCTGACCAGAGCATAATACAGTGGCACTATTACTTCCCTTGATCTAGATGCTATACTCCTATTGATGCAGCCCAGAATTGCATTGGCTTTTTTAGCTACCGCGTCACACTGTTTGCTCGTGTCAAGTTTGTGGTCAACCAAGACTCCTAGATCCTTTTCACATGTACTGCTCTCAAGCCAGGTGTCACCCATCTTGTATTTGTGCCTCTCATTTTTTTTGCCCAAGTGCAATACTTTACATTTCTCCCTGTTAAAATTCATCTTGTTTGTTTTGGCCCAGTTCTCTAATCTGTCAAGGTTGTTTTGAAGTGTGATCCTGTCCTCTGGGGTGTTAGCCACCCCTCCCAGTTTGGTGTCATCTGCAAATTTGATCAGGATGGCCTTGAGTCCATCATCCAAGTCGTTGATAAAGATGTTGAATAAGACCGGGCCCAAGACAGAACCCTGTGGCACCCCACTAGTCACTCTTCTCCAGGATGAAGAGGAACCATTGATGAGCACCCTTTGGGTTCGGTCAGTCAGCCAGTTACAAATCCACTGAGTGGTAGCATAGTCAAGACCGCATTTTACAATAATAATAATAATAATAATAATAATAATAATAATAATAATTTATTATTTATACCCCGCCCATCTGGCTGGGCCTTCCCAGTCAAGTTTGTGGTCAACCAAGACTCCTAGATCCTTTTCACATGTACTGCTCTCAGGCCAGGTGTCACCCATCTTGTATTTGTGCCTCTCATTTTTTTTGCCCAAGACTAAAATGCACCCAAGACTTGGGTAGGCTACACCTTGCAGGAGAAGCTTGATAATGGCAGACAAGCTGTCATTTGCACAAGCTTCTTTAGTACTACTGATCTTGTCATTGAGGAACCTTTCATAGGGTTCTGAGGAAGCACAGGGTTAAAAATAATTAGCCGGGATGAGTATGGAGCCATAAGATTGCAGACATGGCCAAACTTGGCCCTCCTGATGTTTTGGGACTACAATTCCCATCATCCCTGACCACTAGTCCTGTTAGCTGGGGGTGATGGGAGTTGTAGTTCCAAAACATCTGGAGTTTGGCCATGCCTGCATAAGAGGCTCACATCCCTCCATTCTTCTGCAGTGGGAATCCTCCTTTATTCATGAAAGCTCTACTGTGACTCTGTTTAATTAGACTTCTAAATTGTGGGGAGCAGAACCTCACAAGTACATGAGGCTCCCTGCTTCTCAAGAATGCTGCTCAGCATGTGTATGACTGTAAATAGGGGGGCTGTGGTGTGCTGGAGAGGGTGAGGCTTGTCAGCACCCTCTGTGGTTGTAATTGTGTGAGGGAAATGAACACTTGAATAGGGCTAAGGTCAGATCACCATCAAGATTCCAGGTAATCGGAGCCGGCCCACCCATGAGGCAGGGTGAAGCAGCTGCCTCAGTTGGCAGAAACACAAGAGATGGTGCCCGGTTCCTGCTCACTGGAATGGCCCCCTTTCCCCAACAAGAGGGAAGTGTTACAGCAAGGGACATTGCTGCTCCTCTTCCCCACTTCTGGGTCAGAGAAGAGGCATGGTGGAAGGGCAGGAGAAGGCACATTCCCATTTCGCCTCAGGTGACCAGATGGGACGGGCTGCCTCTGTAGCAATTTTCAACCTTATCGTTTTCTGTACTCTTTCCTCCTCTCCAGCACTCCACCCTGCTGTTGCAGCTCTTTGATCCCTTCTAAACTTGGTCATAGTGTTGCAGGTGTGGATTATACAAGCTGAAGATCACGTGCAACAGATCCCTTGAAAGAGCAATAAACAGGTCTCTTGGGGAACACATATGCAATGACAGATTACAGAGCTTTGTATACTATGATTAAGAGTTCAACTTCATTTATAGGGTTGGCTAAGGAGCAGGGCATCTGAAATTCCTGGGGCAGCAGTAGCCCCTCCATGCAGCTTAGGTTGCGTTATACTGGCATGCGTATAAATTTTCAGAGACAGAGTGGATTTCGGTAGCTTTGTATTACCATGTTTTAAATCAGAGGCTTTCTGGGATTCAACGAAGTCATCAAGTTTGCTCTGCAAGTCTGAAAAGCACAATTTGTTTTTGCTCTCTAACTCATTGCTTTTAAAATGGGGATGGGAATTTAATTTTGTAATGAGTATGATAACTTAATTTACATGCTTTTAAAATTATCTACCCATATTAGTTGCCCGTGCTCGCTGTCAGTTTCCTAAAATAGGACAAGGAACTTTTCTTCTTTACTTTGAGTCTTTGCATTTGGGGTTGGGCACCAATCAAGGAATCCCAGAGTACAGATGAGTAGCAGAAACTTGCCAATCATCAATTAAGAGAATGGGAGGGGGGACGACTACATATGAAGAAAAGTGAAGGCTGGCTCCCTCAGTTTCTTCCATTCACTGTTTTTCTGCTTTATACGTAGATCCAAAGATTGGCTAATTATAGATTAGATTCCTCTTGGGGACCCCACCCCCACATAGAAAGAAGCCTATTTGAGCTCTGATAGTGATATATTTCGCATCTTGGAATCCCAGAAGTAAATGTTTGCTTTCAAGGTCATAAATAAGGAATGGAAGCGTCCTCTGTTTCACACGCACACCACTTTGTTTCTCTACACTTGCTCATTGCACAAGCACCGGGTGAGATCCCCTTGGCTCAAGTTAGATTGGCTCAGGGGGGCAAAAGGGGAGCTACATTCCTGGGAATCATTCCAAGTCAGTCTGAATTTGGATTGAAGTCATCCTCATGGATCCACTAGCTTCCTTTCTCTGCCAGGGCTGTAGCTCAGTGGAAGAACATCTGATCTGCATGCAGTAGATCCAGTTGATTCAGTCCCTGGGATGTCCACGTGAGGCTGGGACAAACCCCTGGTTGAAACCCCAAGGGGTCTGTGAAGACTGAGCTAGATGGATGGACCAATGGTCTGGTTCAGTATAAGACAGTTTCCTATACTAAGCTCCCGTCCTCATACCCACCAATTCTCCATGCCTCTTTCCCTTGCTCTGCACTTTGCTGAATCTTTGTGTGTGTGTGTGTGTGTGTGTGTGTGTGTGAGAGAGAGAGAGAGAGAGAGAGAGAGAGAGAGAGAGAGAGAGAATGCTTTCCTAATAGCTGAGATACGCATTATGTGTGCTACATAAGGGTAAAGGACCCCTGACCATTAGGTCCAGTCATGGCCGACTCTGGGGTTGCGGCACTCATCTCGCTTTATTGGCCGAGGGAGCCGGCGTACAGCTTCCGGGTCATGTGGCCAGCATGACTAAGCCGCTTCTGGCGAACCAGAGCAGCGCACAGAAATGCTGTTTACCTTCCCACCAGAGCGGTACCTATTTATCTACTTGCACTGGTGTGCTTTCAAACTGCTAGGTTGGCAGGAGCAGGGACCGAGCCATGGAAGCTCACCCCGTCGCGGGGATTAGAACCGCCGACCTTCTGATTGGCAAGCCCTAGGCTCTGTGTTTTAACCCACAGTGCCACCCACGTCCCATATGTGTGCTGCATATATACTGCCTCTTTCCCCATTTTATCGTCACAACAACCCTGTGAGGTAGGTTGGGTTGCAAGATAGCAATTGTTCCGAACTCATTTGGCGAGCTTCATAAATGAGTGTAGATTTGAAACTGAGTCTTCTCAGTCCTTGGTTTAACTCTTGAATGACTCTGCCACGCTGACTCTCACACAGCTGCAGCATGACTCGGTTGTGCATCAACACCCAGCTGATATTCATTTATCCTACAGATTTGTGAAGAAGAGTTTGGACTTGATATCCCGCCTTTCACTCCCTTTAAGGAGTCTCAAAGCGGCTAACAATCTCCTTTCCCTTTCCTCCCCCACAACAAACACTCTGTGAGGTGAGTGGGGCTGAGAGACTTCAGAGAAGTGTGACTGGCCCAAGGTCACCCAGCAGCTGCATGTGGAGGAGCGGAGACGCGAACCCGGTTCACCAGATTACGAGTCCACTGCTCTTAACCACTACACCACACCGGCACTCTTAACCACTGTTTGTGCAGATGCTGGAATTTCACCTGGTCCTGGTCTAAAAACTGGGAGAAGTCACACTGAGGAATGCTACTTGACTGTGCTTCAATTGAGCGAGCATATTAGTATTGAAAATTGGTGGCTTTTCTTCCTGAACTGATTTGGAGCGTCGTTCAGGGGATCCTTCTGTGCAAGCCTCAGTGAGGGTCACATTACCCATGATGTCAATCACATGCTTTGTCAGTCCCCCCTCCCTGCCCCCCGCTGTGGTCCTGATCCAGATCTGAGCTCCCAGCACCTGCTATTTGCATGGAGAAAATCTCCCATTAGATTCAACTGGGCCTTTCTCCAGATGCAGATAATGGGTGCCAGGAGCCCAGTGCAGGATGAGACCACAGCAGGAGTCAAAGGGTTCATCCTTCCATCTCCTACTCCAGGGTCCAATCTGGATCAGGGCCTCAGCTCTGGCTATTTGCGAAAGAAAAATCTTGCACTTGGGGGCGAACCACGCTATTAACGCCACAATTAGTTTGGTTTGGAGGTGAATCTGGGGTGCAGGAGTGTGTAGTGATTTCAGTGGCGCTTCCCAGACAACCTCCTGATGGATTGCGCCTCTGAATATCTGAATGTCGTGTTGTTAGAATAAATCCTGAAAACACCACCCTAATGTATAAATAATGCATTGAATGCTGGTTTTATATTGTACACTCCTATTTTTGTGGTGATGGATTTACTATATAACAAGCCAGTCGTATGGACAGAATCAATGGAAAGGCAATTTTAAACAATATACAAGTGCAATCTTGCCAAGCCACGATACTGCAAGAGGGCAGATTATTAACATATGTCAGTATGTGAAAATGCAGCTCGTCTTGTTGTGGTTGTGACCAGTGCTCTGTAGGTCTTCCCTGTGGTATGATCTCTGTCATTGCCAGGACTATGAGGGACAGTGTGCTGTTTGCCAACCCTCTGGATGAAGTAGCCAAAAATCTGCGTCCCGAGATATGTAAGGAAGTGTCCTTTTTCACTCCTGCAAGTACTCCCAGAATTAAAACATGAGAGTGGATTTTACATGTTTGCCCAGGAGTCAGATACAAATACGCCAAACCATTCCCAGATTCTTACTGCGTCCGAAGACCAGTATGTTGGATACATGACATAGATTACAGTCAAACCTTGTTCTGCATCCGCCTCCGCTTGCTTCTGCTTCAGCAAACGTCTGTGGCAAACCTGGAAGTACCAGAACAGGTTACTTCCGGGTTCTCCACTCGCGCATGCGCAAAAGCACTAAATCGTGCTATGCGCAGATGCGACGCTTCAATGTGCGTCATTTTTTGGTTGCATCAAGGCCTCCGGAACGGATCCCCACCGTAACCCGAAGTTCCACTGTATATGGCTTTTTACAGCCCATGTCTCAGGGGGCTTGGACAGGGCCGTCTTAAGCATATCTGGTGCCGTGGTGCGAAGATTCCTCCGGTGCGCCCCCCCTTTCCCAGAGTTGCCAACCTTTTTTAGGGAGGACAGCGCTGTCGGTGACGCACCCAGCTTTGTGGGGCTGGAGGAGGTGGGCAGCGGCTGGAGGGCAGCTCCTCTGGCAGGGAAGAGGCAGAGCCTGGATGTGGCGGCTCCTGGCTCAGCTGGCCGCTTCGTGCCATGGTGGCCATGGCAGGCAGAGGCTCTGGGCATGGCGCTGCTTCAGCGCGGCATGGCGGAGGCAGGCAGGGGTGGCGAGCTGATGTCAGGAGGCACCGCGTCCAGCCTTCGCCTTTTCCCTGGCGCCCTCCAGAATTTGGCGCCCTGGCGCCCTGCGCCACTAGCATCTATGGGTAAGACGGGCTTGGGGTCAGTTGGCCCCAGATCTTTGAACGCTGGGATTTGACATTTGAGTTTAAAGGTTTTGAGTAGAGGAGCAGGGGCGTCATGTCCTGTTTCAGCGCTTGAGGCAAAACAGGGATGTGCCGCTCCATTCCCACTGCTGCCACCGAAGCTTGCCCAACCTGTGTTGTGCAGCGGCGCATGCAAAGCACCAACAGCAGCGTCATCTTATGGTGAGATCTCACCAGAATCTTGTGAGATCTTGCAAGGTTTCAGCAAGATCTCGTCAGAAACCAGTGCCACTTCTGCAGTCGCCTCACCTCGCCTCATGGGCGGCCTAGCCCAGTGTTATGTACTGAGCTGAATCCTAGAACAATAGGATCCAGAATGCAGCAGTCTGATTGGTCCGCAGGACCTACCCAATCCAACTCCAGGTGAAAGTGAATCAGTGACCTGATTGGCCTGCAGGAGCAGCCAATCAGGCTTCTGGAGGAAGTGAATCTGCAACCTGATTGGCCTACAGGAGCAGCCCGGAATTAGCCAATCATGCGGGGCCCATTGTGTAAATAATGTATATATAGCTAGACGTTTTGGGGAAAGTTTCATTCATTGCTACTACGAGCTGAATAAAGAGCATGAAATTCACACTCGACTCCGAGTATATTTCAACCTGAGGTCAAGGTAGCCAACTGTTGGCCTTCAAGGTACCCTTGAACCTTACTCTGCTTTTGCTTCTGTGAGGGGTGCTTCTTAATGGTCAGGCACCCCTTTAATTTCCTAATGAGAAAAGCATCCATCCGATGAAAAGCGACACTGCACCTCATACAGTGAAACTTGCTTAAGTTGGTGAGTCACATGACCCTTCCCAACCTTGTAGGATAGTCTTCTTCTGGGAAATGATGCAAGTATCAGAGACTTCTGCAGTGACACAAAGGTCCATAGCCAACCTCTCATTTCAGCAAGAGACTGATATCTTTCAGGTTACAAATAGTGCCCCCCCTGTCTCATGCACAGTGGCCCCCGCTCCAGGGGGCTGAGGCTCTTTGGGCCCCCTCACCTCTCTCTTTTTTTGACGAGGCTGGGCCCCGCCTTTGTTGAGAGCATACATGGAGCCAGGTGCAGCGCGGCATCAGGACGTCGCGTGATGTCAGGGTGTCACATTCGGTCCCCTCCATGTTCTTAGGAAGATGGTGCCTCTGCTCATGCACTCTGCATCTTAACCAAGTCAAATTCCAAAATCCACATTGGAACAACATGGCTTCCTTTCTTCGTTCAATGAGGCTTAACTGACACAGCGCTAACGTCTGGCTTAGGAGCAGCGTGTGAGAGAGGCAGAACAGAAATCTTCCAAACAAGTGAATATTAGCAGCAAAGCTTCATGTTTCAATAAAACCTAAATTTCTTTTTTTAAAAAATAATTTTTATTGAATGATTTTATGTTTCAAATAACAATACAGCCATACTACCACTAAATATAATTAAGAAATAAAAATTACATATATCAGTATTTAGTTTGTTATTTGTTATTTACCATCTTATTTCCTCCCAAACATTGCATACAAAAACACTCATATGTGCAGACACCCACATACCCACACCCGCACACAAAATGATAATAATGAAAGTAAATATTTTTCCAATTTTTATCTTCCAAAATCTTTTCTTCAACTTTGACTTCCTGTCAAGTCCCTTTGCATATATTTTATCTTACATTTGAATGTACACAAAACAATAAACCTTTCTATATAATTTTTCTAATACATTCTGAAATCATAATAAATCCTTAATTGTTGTCCACCTCCTTTTAGTTCCTTTATCACTCTAATGCTAGCACAGAGTCAAAACTATTTTTGTATTTTTGTACTAAAACCTAAATTTCACCAGGGAATTTTTTCCCCTGCCACCACTATCCCCCATGAGGTCTTAAGCTCTGAAGTTTTGAACTCAGAATTTGTGCATCTCCTGCTCTGTCTGGTTTGCTTTCGGTATTTTTCTGTAAAAACACCAAAACCGAAACAGATTTCTACCAGGTTTTATTATTTCTACGTCCAGCTTCTTATTTGATTTCTTCATTTTTGGTCACGAAAGGGGAATTCTACATTACGGTTTGCACCACAGAGAGGACGAATATTGCTTGCAGTCAGTCTGTGAATGTGCCGACGGGGGGAAGGGGAGGCGAGGCACAGGACACAATAAATTTAATTTCGCCTGCCTGAAAGGGCCATTCTCCACCAATGAGATTAAAATATCACTGGCACTAGAAGTCAGTCCCAAGTATATTTCTTTTCTGTCAGCAAAACATTCCCCTCTTGCAGTGGCGTAGCGTGGGGGGTGCAGGGGGTGCCGGCCGCACCGGGCGCAACATCGGGGGATTAGGGTTAGGGGGCGCAAATCCACGGGTTAGGGGGCGCAATTTACTTGCCTTGCCCCGGGTGCTGACAACCCACGCTACGCCACTGCCCTCTTGCCCTCTCTTATCTAATGGCTTCTCTTCATCCTTGCTCCTTGCCTCATTACCGCTGGAAGACTTGTTGGTTTGCTCAGACTCTTGTCTCTCGGGCCAGGAGCCCTTAGCAAGAGCAGCTCAGAAAGTCTATCAGTGGCAAGTGGAGCTGCCCTTTGCTTAGAACAGTGTTCAGTTGCTTCAAGAGGTTGCCCTGCTAATTAGACGCGTTATCAAGTTGCAAAACTTCGTCGGTGCACAAACAATCTCTGTTAAATGGCTTGGGCAGTACCAGACCCAGCTGTCTTGTTCAGATCTGTCTGGGCCGGTTTTCTGAAGCTCTGTTGCTTGATTTTCAGTCTAGAACCGTTGTGTCAAAGGCTGCATATGTTCCATACTTGTAAAGCGCCCTTTCAAAGAATCCTGAGAACTATAGTTTGGTAAGGGTGCCAGAAATTGTAGATCTCTGAGAGGTGAACTACTGCTCCCAGGATTCAGGTTTTTTTTAATGTATGCTATGTATGTAGCTAATCTCTAAATTCTTGGGTTTTATTCAGATCTCTCATAAGTGGATATCAACTTGGGAATCAACAGATCCATCTGTCTTGACTGAATCTCTCTGCACTGGTTTTGTGACGCTTCCTGCCTTCCTTGCAGTGCTGCCAGATGGTTGGTTTGAAGCTGTTGGGTCAGAGTTACAGAATCTTTTGGGCTTTTTTTCAGATCTCTCATAAGTGGGGTTTAATAATAATAATGGGGTTTAATAATAATAATAATAATAATAATAATAATAATAATAATAATAAATCTGTCTGAGTTACCCCAGCCACTCTGGGCAGCTTCCAATCAAGTGTTAAGAACAATACAGCATTAAATATTAAAAACTTACCTATACAGGGCTGCCTTCAGATGTCTTTTAAAGATAAGATAGCTGCTTATTTCCTACACATCTGGTGGGTGGGCGTTCCACAGGGCGGGCGCCACTACCAAGAAGGCCCTCTGTCTGGTTCCCTGTAACCTCACTTCTCGCAATGAGGGAACCGCCAGAAGGCCCTCGGCTCTGGACCTCAGTGTCCGGGCTGAACTATTTGGGAAGAGGGAAGGGGCAAATGCCAATGTTGATTGCCTCCTCCTTCATATCTGGAGAATCAAAACGGCTAATGTATTACAGCCCAGCAGCATCTCATAGTGGCCTCCTCCTGAAGACTATTTGTTGAAGTCTTGTGACTTGGAGGTCAGCAGCAAGCAGAGTGTCCTGGGAGACTTTAGAGTTCTGCCTCTGGTTTCCTAACACCACTGTATCTTTTCATGTCAGATTTGTGTCCATTTCCCCCTCCTGCGTGGAGAGCCTGAGCTATTTGTCCTACGTAAAGAGCAGAAGCATGTTGTTGGCAGGTGATGGCAGATGCCATGCTGGAGGATGTGCTTCTGATGGTGCGGCTGATGTGATTTGGTTCTGAAATCATAGTGGCGGAATCAGTTTGGAGATAAGAGTTGACACCAGGGTTTGTTGCAAGGCCATTCCCAAGGGATTGGGCCTCCTTTTGGTGACCCATTCCTGCTGGCGAGTTGTAGTAGCCTTTGTCTACTTCCTTATATTTAAAAGATGTATATATGCTGCTCCTCACCAAAGCATCTGGGAACGATTCACAAAAACACAATGAAATATGGGTAGCAGCAGGTTTTAAAAAATAAAATAAAAACATGTTTGTCCAATGGGAAAAGGATAACAGGGTTGGTCCCAGGTGGGTCTCTTTTTGCTGGTGCAGCAGGGACTCCCTGCTGCCTGTGTAGATTGGTGCATAACCTAAGCCCTTTCTCACATATGTGGAATCTACAGATGGCAAGCCTATCCAGTGTAGCACTGTGTGACACACACACACACACACACACACACACACACACATACACACACACACACACACACAGAGAGAGAGAGAGAGAGAGAGAGAGAGAGCGCATTCACTAAACATGGGTGAGGGGGTCAACAGGAGCTCCCTTAAAGTTGTTCTGAGATCATATATGTGACATGGTATGAACATCACAAAGTGCTTGTATAAATGCTAACTACAGTGGTACCTCGGGTTACATACAGTTCAGGTTACATACGCTTCAGGTTACAGACTCCACTAACCCAGAAATAGTGCTTCAGGTTAAGAACTTTGCTTCAGGATGAGAACAGAAATTGTGCTCCAGCGGCGCGGCGGCAGCAGGAGGCCCCATTAGCTAAAGTGGTGCTTCAGGTTAAGAATAGTTTCAGGTTAAGAACGGACCTCTGGAACGAATTAAGTATTTAACCCGAGGTACCACTGTATATCTTTTCCTTTGGCCCAAGGACCGCTCGTTCACCATTTGGTTAAAGGTCAGTTTTGCATCCCTGTTTCCTGTTCAACTGGGTCTGCAATGTTTTGCCACTCAGCACAGACGGGGTTTTCCTTATCAAATGGCAGGATTCTCGCAGCCTTTTTCCTGCCTGGCAGTTGCAGACATGAGTGCTGAGTTACAGATATAACTAGTCTGAAATTTCTCCTTTGGAAAGACACCCCATAGCTACCTTGTCTGCCTGCACTTATAAGCCATGAGTGTGTGTGTGTGTGTGTGTGTGTGTGTTCACTCTTTCTCTCAGCCCCAGGTCTCCAGATTTCTGGGGGACTCTGAAAGGGAAGCCATTTGTTCTCTTTTCCTATTTATTTCTTGCCCTTATCCGAAAACAGCCACCCTATCTGTAAGCGACAACTGTGGAAAATGTGTGCCCTGGCCACTTGGCGCGAAAGATAGGCGAGACTCCGAAAAAATCTTCTCCACAGCTTATCACCTTTTTGCTGGCTCCACAACAGGCCAGCGTCCCAGCTTAGGAGGAAACTGACTGTCTGTAATCCTGAGCAGGGCCTCATCAGCCACTGATAAGCTTCCCTGTGAACTTGCAGGCACTTCTGGGTTTATTATCCTTTCAAATGCTATAGAAGCTATTGCAGGGCAGATTAGATATATACACACATGCATACACAAGGTGAGTGCATATATTAATACGGTTTTCAAATGTGATGGGTGTAAAGGTAAAGGGTAAAGGGACCCCTGACCATTAGGTCCAGTTGTGAACGACTCTGGGGTTGCAGGGCTCTTCTCGCTTTATTGGCCGAGGGAGCCGGCGTACAGCTTCCGGGTCATGTGACCAGCATGACTAAGCCACTTCTGGCGAACCAGAGCAGTGCACAGAAACGCCATTTACCTTCCCGCCAGCGTGGTACCTATTTAACTACTTGCACTCCGACGTGCTTTTGAACTGCTAGGTTGGCAGGAGCTGGGACCAAGCAACGGGAGCTCACTCCGTCGTGGGGATTCGAACCGCCGACCTTCTGATCAGCAAGCCCTAGGCTCAGTGGTTTCACCCACAGTGCCACCCGCGTCCCAGATGTAAGTTGCTGCAATTCTGCTTCACCCATTCCTCAATGACAGGACCTAGTTCACATGGTTCCCTGTCCCTGCATGCCATCCCACTCTGGTAACTTATGAAATGAGGAAATTGCATGGAAGGAGTAGAAGACATGAAAAGGATTTGGAAATTTTTATCATTTGACATTTCATTGTGTTTTTATATGTGCTGGAAGCTGCCCAGAGCAGCTGGGGAAACCCAGCCAGATGGGCAGGGTATAAATAATAAAATTACTAAGTTAATATATCGCCACACCTGAGGCTTGTGCCTGAATAGGATGGGAGGAGAGACATAATTGTGTTAATACATATCCTAGTGTTTGGTGTAATACAGCTTAGCTGCTATTGATCGCTGAATTACTAGCCAACTTTCCCTGCCCAAATTCAGGACTAAATACAATGATGTGAGGAGTGGTCAGGCGGACATGTCAGTGATCTGGTGGCTGGCTGGGGATCACTGCAGGCCTTCCAGAGGATTGGCCAATGGCAGGCAGGCCTGGGTCCAGAGATTCCCCAGGGGGCGGGCCCAACCAGCCAATGGGCATTGCTTGGGTCTGCCCCGGGGGAATAAATTGAGGCTGGCCCAGCACTCCTCAGCGTAAGCCTAAGTCTTGACTGGAGGGGAGGTTGTAGCCTCTGGCAGCCCCTCCTTAAAGGTACCCTGTTAAATGCATCCGTGAGGAGTTGCTTCTGTCCAGCACCCAGATGGGGACTAGGGTCATAGCACTCCTCCAGTGGAGAGCCCTATTTGATGTAGGTCATAGGACACCCCCCCCCAACATGGTGTGGTTTACCCTTAGATACACGTCCATCAGACTGGCTGGAGTTAATTAAATTGCTTGTTCCAAACATTTTCCATTTGTAAGCAAGTTGTGGCCTGTTTGAACCCCAAATCTATACAGTGGTGCCTCGCAAGACGAACGCCTCGCAAAACGAAAAACTCGCAAGACGAAAGAGTTTTCCGTTTTTGAGTCGTTCCGCAAGACGAATTTCCCTATGGGCTTGCTTCGCAAGAAGAAAGCCCATAGGGAAATCTCCGGGGACCTCTTTTAAATGCTGGCGGTGGGGAGCAAAGCCTTTCGCCCCCCCCCTCCGGCCTTCAGAAGTGGTCCAGGAAGGCCGGCGGGGGCCGAAAGGCTTTGCTCCCCACCGCCAGCATTTTAAAAGCGGTCCGGGATAGCAGGGAAGCGCGCTGCGCTTTCCCGCTATCCCGGACCGCTTTTAAAATGCTGGCCATCAGGAGCAAAGACTTTCGCCCACCGCCGGCCTTCAGAAGAGCTCCTGGACCTCTGCTGAAGGCCGGTGGGGGGCAAAAGTCTTTGCTCCCCCCCGCCTGCCTTCCCGGGACAGCGGAGACTTCTCCGCTGTCCCGGGGCGATCTTAAAATGCTGGCAGGCGGCAGCGAAGCCTTCGCTGCCGACCCCCAGCATTTTAAAAGCCCCCGGGACAGCGGAGACTTCTCCGCTGTCCTGGGGGCTTTTAAAATGCTGGCGGTCGGGAGGAAAGCCCTCCTGTCCCCAGAGCTTGCGGGGTGGGAGGTGGGGAGAAGGGCTTTTCTTCCCACCGCCAGCCTTCAGAACAGCCTTCTGAAGGCTGGCGGTGGGAAGAAAAGCCCTTGTCCCCCCCCCCAGCCTTCAGAAGAGGTCGGGGGACAGACTGTCCCCGGACCTGGTCTGAAGGCGGTTTCCACAGGAACGCATTGATTGATTTTCAATGCATTCCTATGGGAAACCGTGCTTCGCAAGACGAAAAACATGCAAGAAGAAAAAACTTGCGGAACGAATTAATTTCGTCTTGCGAAGCACCACTGTATGCTGCTTTCTTATCAAGTTATTTCATTACATAGGGAGTGACTGGGTCACATGGCCTTGACACACAGCTTCTTAGGTGTCCTGGGCCCAGGGGTAACCTGTGAAACACGGTCCAGGACTGGTCCGGAATCCAAAGGTTCCTCTAGGAGTCAGTCTGACAGGGCCAAGGCAGGACACGAGGCAGGAAACCAGGCAAGGACAGGTACAGGATCTCAGGCAGGATCTGGCATACAGCAATGTTGCTCCTGCAACCTGGGGCAGGGTCCGACAGCCTTTTATCTCTGTTGGGGTAACCGCCGGTCCTGATCCCCTGGTGACTCACCTCCCTGTTTCGCCCAAAGGCAAGCACTCCTCCTGCGAGTACTCAGGTCTCTCCTTCTCTCAGACCTCAGTCTCTGCAGCTCGGGAGATGTTGGTGGGTTACTAGACCCAGGGGCCGCCTCAGCCTCTCCTGACCCAACTGGTAGTGAAGCAGCTGTAAGTGATGGCCCAGCTGGAGGCAACGAGGTCATCCCCACATCTGGAGCCAGGGCAGGCTCAGGCCCCTGACTCGCCCCAGCTGGTGTTTGTTGCAGGGGAACTTGTGCAGACTGGGACTCTTCAGGATCAGGCCCCAGATTTGGTTCAGATGATGCCTGAGGCAAAGGATCCGGTGCAGAGACTCCTTTAGTTCCGAGTGTGAGCCTGAGTCCCAGGCCATCACATTAGGTAAGCAATGTAGGAATGCCCATCAGTTTAGCCCACAAAGGCATGGCATGCCATGAGGTGAGACCTGTTGCCCTGGGGTAATTGATTGACATTTACCAGACTGCCTTGGGACAGTCATTGTCACTCAGCCAAACCTACACCGCAGGATTGTTTGGGCAATAATGGGAAGAGCTCATGAGCCCCTTGGAGAATGGCAAAATAAAAATGGCATACATAAATAAAACCTGGAGCCATTTAATTTTGTATAGCAATAGCCTCTTGGTGTACAAAACTAGACCGTGAGTACAAACTGATGGGCAATGAATCTTGCCCTTTGTATGATGCTGTGCCAAAACCAACACTGACCACTGTTTCTGTGTTTAATGAGGACCAAGCTGCGATCCAGTGGCTGTAAAACACTGCATAGGATCATCATAACTGACAGCTGCTATCTACTAAACGCTGAGACTCTGAATGGAGTTGGTGGAGCCCGTGGAGGGGAGCACGATGAGTCTTGGGTTGATAAAGAGAGAGTCTAATGTCCTCCTCTGTTGCCTGAAACATGATTAGCATGCTATTAAGGACCTGAACACAATGACAACTCACTTATTCAAGACCAAATGCACCAGATGTTAGGCCATTAGCGTGCACACACACACACACACAGACCGAAGAAAGTAGAAAGTAGAATCTTATATGTATACTTGAGATTATTTTAGAATTCTTGCCTAGGTTTCCTGTCCTAAGAGGAATAGAACCATAAATTCAAAGGTGCATGATCAGATCAGTCTTTCTACAGAGAAAGAAAGTGCTTAGTTCCTTGCTGCATGATTGTGTGTGCCACAATAAGTGTGCAGCGCCCAGGCTGAGCACCCGGTGGCAGCCATCTTGGAATCAGTGTGCAAATCAGGATCTGTGCTACATTTTCAGCATGGCCAGCAATCAATGTGAAAGGAGAGCACACCTTAGAATCCTCTCGGGGCTAAACTGGATATGTGTTGAAATCCAGAGTGAGTAGCTACATATATTGTAGAGGGAGTCCAGTTCTCACTGTGAAGTCAGTAGGCAGCAAGTGAAGGTGTTTTGATTGGAGTTTTGATTGGAGATAGTACACAGTAACACATTGCATAACTATGACTAAGGTTCCCCCAAGTCTCTTAGCCCAGAATGAGGGGTGATATCCATTCTGATCTCAGTGGGGGAGTGAAAAGAAAAGTTGCTTTTACAGTGGGATTCCCCCCCCAACCCATCATGTTTAAGGAAAACCAAGATTCATCTATAGTCGTGTCTGACTCTTCGTGACCCCATGAACCAGAGCACGCCAGGCACTCCTGTCTTCCACTTCCCCTTCATGGATCACTGCCTTGCCGTGGTGAAGGGGCTTGAATAACTCAGAGAAGCTATGAGCTACGCCATGCCGGGCCACCCAAGATGGACAGGTCATAGTGGAGAGTTTTGACCAAACGTGATCCACCTGGAGCAGGAACCAGCAAGCCACTCCAGTATCCCTGCGGGTTGCGTTCCTTTCATGTTGTGAACAGGCTTCCGGAACGGATCCAGTTCGCAACCAAAGGTACCACTGTAATAATAATAATAATAATAATAATAATAATAATAATTTATTATTTATACCCTACCCATCTGGCTGGGTTTTCCGAGCCACTCTGGGCAGCATTCAACAAAATATTAAAATACAATAGTCCTTCAGATATTAAAAGCTTCCCTAAACAGGGCTACCTTCAGATGTCTCCTAAAAGTCAGATAGTTGTTTTTTCCTTTGACATCTGATGGGAGGGTGCTCCACAGGGCAGGCACCACTACCGAGAAGGCCCTCTGCCTGGTTCCCTGTAGCTTTGCTTCTTGCAGTGAGGGAACCGCCAGAAGGCCCTTGGTGCTGGACCTCAGTGTCCGGGCAGAACGATGGGGGTGGAGACGCTCCTTCAGGTACACTGGGCTGAGGCCGTTTAGGGCTTTAAAGGTCAGCACCAACATTTACGTTATGTTGCAGGATGGGGGGCGGGTGCCTTAAGTGAAATGTGAAGACATGTGGTGATTTAGCAAAAAGTGGAGACTTCTTTCAAATCAAATATTCTCTACTCTTTTATCCAGCCTAACACATTCATCACTGCCTTCAGATCCGGAGACTAGAAAGTTATGACGAACCAGATTATTACTATTTACAGGAATGATTCTGAGTAACTGAGGGAAATAGTAATATTTTGATTATTTGCCCTTCAGGAAAAGAACCCAGAAATTCAAGCTTTAAAGATGAAAAGCAAATGGTCACTTCTGCTAAGCTAAAGTATTAATTCAAGGCAAACGATTCTGCCTGCATAACATCTGTCTTTGGAGAGAGGGTGAGCTGATGGGCTTCAGTATCGCCTTGTATTATTGTAAGAAGGACACAAAAAGACCTTCTATATCAAACAGAGGACACATTTCAGACCATTTTGGTGCAGTTTATTTGAGCTATATGTAGGCTAATCAAACCAATCTTCGTTATTAGCAGTTTTTCCTTTTCCCATTTTTTTATTTCTTCTACTTCCTTCGCTTTTCTTTCTCTGTCTTTCTATTTTCTGCCACGCTCCTTTTTCTCGTTCACTGTGAAAATAAATGGTAATCAAGCAGTTTGCACTAAGTGAAGATGCTTAATACAACAGTGTAGTTGGAGATGGGAGGGTGGGTTTGGGGACAATGGAGGGCAGTGGCGTAGCATGGGGGGTGCAGGGGGTGCCGGCCGCACCGGGCGCAACATCTGGGGGTTAGGGTTAGGGGGCGCAAATCCACGGGTTAGGGGGCGCAAATTACTTGCCTTGCCCTGGGTGCTGACAACCCATGCTACGCCACTGATGGAGGGACAATATGAATCATTTGTAATTGACACCTACTTTTTTTTAAAAAAGACCCAGTTCTGAAATAAACAACAAAAATGATGTCTTTTTGTCAGATTAGGCATTTGTGTGGAAACTGTCACGTTCAGGCACCTCTGAAACACCCAGAAGCATTTGTGATCCTTTACTGACGGGGGTAACAAAAGCTGCTGATTGGGGGAAGAGTGTGTCCCTATTTGCACATCAACACCTATTTCACAAAGAGGGATGATGGATGAGAAGGTGGTAGGAGAATGTGGCCATGGAATCAGTAGCACTGTAAAGTCTCTTTCTTCCAACAATGTGTGACTTTGCCAACAGGAGGTGAATGGGGAGCATTTGTAAAAAGCTTCAGGTTCAGAAAACAGGCCGGATTAGAGTAGATCCGAATGCAAAGCCCCCTTCAAATCAACCCATTTCCGAAAATGAAATATGTGCGGCAATGTCCTGCCATACCATTAAAAAATAATAATTATAGAAATGAGTATGCCATAAAAAGTCTTTTATTATTTATAATTTTACCTGTCTTTTTACGCCATACACAAATGGTAGGAAATACCATAAAATGCAGTCTGCTAAGATTAAATTAATATCTAGCAGCAATACGTTCAGAGGCTTCCTGTTTACACTTTATGGCTATTGATTTGAATGCAAGGATATTAACTTGAAATGTGATAGGGGCAATCTATGGCTGTATGAAGGACACACACACACAAAATAAACTAGAACTGCTATTTTGGACACCTGTAGTTCAGGCTATGGAGAGTCTCCATTAGATTTCTCTGATTTGCTGCACATCTCTAATTCCATTTTCCTAAGGGAGTCCCATTAAAACGTTGGACCATGTTCCAGATGGCCTGACCAAGGCCATGATCCAGCAATGCTTCCCCGCTAAGGGAAGAGAAAGAGTCTTAGATACACCATATGAATTTTTCCCTCCCATAGCTGGCAATGGGAGCCTTATGAGAACTTCACATCATGTGTTTTGATGTGCAAAAAAAAGGGCGCATGATCAAATCATACACTTCCCTTCCCATAAGGCATGTTTGCTTCATCAGATCCATTAATGGAGCCTAAGGACTGCTTTGTTGTGCCTGTTATTATGTATTTGTAGCTTAAGTAAATGAAGATACTTTAAGGAGGTCTGTTCTGAAGAACCAACCTATCAAGTAACAATGAGGTTTATGGGTACCGTTCCTTCTTTTCTTTGGCGCCTTCCTGGCTATATTCGCCTTGTACATCCATGGATTATAAGCTCTTCTTGGAAAGGTCACTTGTGTTGGGTGGGTCTCATTCTCACTGCTCTGCTACAGAAAGTAGAGGGAGAATGGCCCCAAAGCACTATGGGTAAGAATGTGGAGGCAAGCAGAAAGGCTGATTATGGTGCAACTGGTCTGGGAAAATCAAGGAGCGGACGACTAGACTGTATTTCATCGGAATTGACTAAAATGGCGCCGGCCGCTTGAACAGGACTTTTGGACTTTTGGATCAGCGTGAGGAAGCATTACAAAGTTCACACAGAAATGTAAACAACGTTGCTGTTGTTTTTTCAACTCGCTTGTGGAAACAACTCGGAGGTTATTAAGAAGAAAAACGATAATAACAAGGAGATGGGAAGATGGGACTTGTGAATATCAAAGCAGCAGAAATATGAGATGATTGGACCCTTACTGAACTCGAAACATGGGTACCCCCCACAAAAAAATTAAAATTCGGTTAAATATTTGGACTATGTGATATGTATTGGCATAATTTGGAATAATTAATATGATATGATTGGTTTGTTAAATGGAAATTTAATAAAATAAAAAAAAGAATGTGGAGGCAAGCTGTGACCTGGCATAAACCATTAAAGTGTTAAGGATGTCAGACTAGGATCTGGGGGACCTTGAGTCAGCCACCATCCCTCACATGGTTGTGAGGATAAAATGGAGGTGTGGGGAGCCATCTATAGTACCTTGAGCTCTTTGGAAGAAAGGCGAGGTATGTCGGTAGCAAACGAACAAATAAACAAGGCGTGTGCAGGTTCCAGCATAGAACCAGCACCTCTGCAAACGTGTTGGCGAATGCACATCCAATTTGCAGAAAATCGCTGTATAACTCTACTGCTCTGTGGGTTTGGGGAGCAAGCAACTCTGGGAGAGAACCCGGAGCAAGACTCTCTCTCAGTCAGACGTTTGGTACGTGCTGATGCTTATGTTGAGCACTGGGTTACTGAGCAGAGCCTCAGTGACTTTTAGCACATGCTTTTAATTAAGAAGGCATCCCTGCTCCAGTTCCTGGCATCCTTGGTTCAATAAAAGTCATGAAGCAGGGCTGGAAAGGGGCTCTGTCTGGACACCTGGAATGTTGTGATATAGCCAACGTTCCCTCTCTCCAAGGTGTTATTGGGCTCCGACTCCCATCATGTTCATCCTGCGTGGTGGAGATTCATGAATCTGGGCCTAGTTTAGAAGTGCCTCTCGTGAACAGAAGGTGTTTTTTGTAAAGAGGCATGGACATCGCAACAACTGTTAGATAAACTAATCCAGAATGCGGCAGCTAGACTGGTGACTGGGGGCGGCCGCCGAGACCACATAACACCGGTCTTGAAAGACCTACACTGGCTCCCAGTACGTTTCTGAGCACAATTCATAGTGTTGGTGTTGACCTTTAAAGCCCTAAACAGCCTCGGTCCAGTATATCTGAAGGAGCGTCTCCACCCCCATCGTTCTACTCGGACACTGAGGTCCAGCTCCGGGGACCTTCTGGCGGTTCCCTCACTGCGAGAAGCAAAGCTACAGGGAACCAGGCAGAGGGCCTTCTCGGTAGTGGCGCCCACCCTGTGGAACGTAGTCCCATCAGATGTCAAAGAGATAAACCTGACATTCAGAAGACATCTGAAGGCAGTCCTGTTCAGGGAAGTTTTTAATGTGTGACATTTTAGTGATTTTTTGGTCTTTGTTGGAAGCCACCCAGAGTGGCTGGGGAAACCCAGCCAGATGGGCAGGGTACAAATAATAAATTATTATTATTATTATTATTATTATTATTATTATTATTATTAACTAACTTTCTTTTCTTTTTAAACTTTTGGTTCAACCCCACCCGCACCCCTTGGTGGAATTTTATGCATTCCAAAAGCAACGCATTTTGCTCTTCCAAACTATTTTTATGAGGCCCATGGATAAATCCCCTCTGACAAGTATGAGCTGGTGATATCCAGATAGGGAAGGAGCTTAGTCAGAGGCAGAGAAATCACCACGACCTTTGGGTTGGTAAGAGAACTTGCACAAAGGACTCTTGTGAGACATCACCTCTTCTTCACCCCTCTGTGGAAAGGCAGGAGAGGTGGATGACAGAGGCTTTACTCTCGCTGATGAAATAGCAGGGCTGTCGGAGAAGAAATGTTGCTGCAGAGAACTTGGGATTCTCCGAAACATTCCACCCAACTCCCCTCTTGCCGCTCAAAGATTGGCTGCGTGAGGCAGCACATGTACAATCTGGGCTGGACACAAAGAGTTTGAAAGAATTATGATTTTTCCTCTGTGATCCATTGGGAACGTTTTGTGTTAGATGATGGGATACATTCCAACGGCCCGTATTCATCAGGGACAGCCCACATTTTCCGATACATGTCTCTGGCACATGACTGGCCCTGTTTTGTATTTGGGGAGTACCTTGTAAAAATTGCTGCTGGCGTGGATTGTTACAGGTTGCCATTCTTCAGGCATCAGACCCCACCCCCGGTTCTCTGGAACTCAAATGTACGATGGAAGTGGGGGAAAGACACATCTTGTCTTTAGTCATGCGTATACATGCGTATACAGCGGGTGGCGCTGTGGGTTAAACCACAGAGCCTAGGACTTGCAGATCAGAAGGTCGGAGGTTCAAATCCCCGCGACGGGGTGAGCTCCCGTTGCTCGGTCCCTGCTCCTGCCAACCTAGCAGTTCAAAAACACATCAAAGTGCAATTAGATGAATAGGTACTGCTCCGGCGGGAAGGTAAACAGCGTTTCTGTGTACTGCTCTGGTTCACCAGAAGCGGCTTAGTCATGCTGGTCACATTACCTGGAAGCTGTATGCTGGCTCCCTCGGCCAATAAAGCGAGATGAGCGCTGCAACCCCAGAGTCGTCCGCGACTAGACCTAACAGTCAGGGGTCCCTTTACCCTTTATACATGCAAGAATATGAATGCTAAGGGTCAAAGTTGCTGGAGATGAATGGAGGCAGCTTGTGGTTTTTATTTTATTTTTTATTTGCAAAAAGCAGTTGTGGGCGGCTAGATTGGGACTCCTGCATGTGTGGAGAGTTGAGCTGATTCCTCCATGCCAGTTTGTGGGGGCAAATCTCACAGCCCCCTCCCCCAAGAGCTGGTGTTAGCCACAGAGGGGGAAATGCAGTGCTTTTTTGGGGGGGAGGCACATACCCATAAACATTTTGTGAATCTTGTACTTTTGTCCATTTACTGTATTTATTTTTCCTGATTTGAACTATAAAATTGTGATTTCCTTGAGTCAAAATGAGAGTACCCCTAAATATATATTTTTTGGGGGGGAAGCACTGGGAAAATGTATAGGCACAAGTGATGGGGTTGTATACTCCCCCCCCCCGGCTGATGGCAACTCTGATTTGGGATTTGCACCAGTGCAGAATTGGTGCAGGAGCAAAGGCAGGGCTGACCCAATATATTTTGCCTGAAGAGAAGGGCAAAAAATTCCTTATGCCCTATGCGCTATGCCCAATGTTGTACGGGGGGGGGGAGGTAGTAGAAATATGGCCTTGGTGGGAATGGATGACACTCTCAATTTTGTTTTTTCCCACTTTCTCATTTTTCCATTCTTAAGTTCCGCTCACCACATTCCTGCATCCATTTGTGAATCTGAAATATTTCTCATATTTCGCCTTCATTTTAGTCTGCACATCTCCAAATGCAGACGCCTTTTTGTAAGCAAGTTTCCCCAACATAATGCATTTCTGCACGTTATTTTCACTAAGATCTGCATTTGCTCACTCTTTCCCCTAATAAATACGCCCTTTGCATACCTTTTTCTCAATTGAAGAACAGGATCGCTACATTTCTGTTTACATTTTTATTTGAGGAACTGCAAATTAGGTAGGTGAGCCTTGCCCAATCTCTCCCATGTCCCTAGTCCTCAGTGGGCCCTTCTCTTCCATCTTCACTTGCCTGGCAGTTTCTCCTCTGGGCATAATTCGCACTGTTGCCTGGGGTGAAAGAGGAGATGGATGGCCAGACAGTGGAGATGCCACTAAATACTACTTTGGGTGCATTCAGGTGATAGTGTTTTCATAAAATATACCTAATCAAAACCTGTCTGCTGTCATCTATTGTTGTCAAGGCTGGGCTTGTCCTTAGTATTTTGCTGCTGTTGGTATACTGCTTGCACTTGAATTTTCTGACCATCCTTTTGTTTTGTTGCTTTATGACATTTTTGTTTATATATACCCTGAAGGTCACATTAGGGATGGAAGATGTGGGATATAATATATCTTTTTTTATAAATAACTGGGCACACACATGCTACAGTGACATGTAAAGGTAAAGGGACCCCTGACCATTAGGTCCAGTCGTGGCCGACTCTGGCGAACCAGAGCAGCGCATGGAAACGCCGTTTACCTTCCCACCAGAGTGGTACCTATTTATCTACTTGCACTTTGACATGCTTTCGAACTGCTAGGTTGGCAGGAGCTGGGACCGAGCAACGGGAGCTCACCCCGTCGCGGGGATTCGAACTGCCGACCTTCTGACTGGCAAGTCCTAGGCTCTGTGGTTTAACCCACAGCGCCACCTGCGTTCCCACAGTGACATATGGGCGTGGCCAAATTTCCATATGAAAAGGGACTTCTGCAGAGGACGTGTGCCTTGGGTGAAGAGGCCCTTAGGTATCATGTGTGGATATCTTTTGCACAACTGGAAAACAATGCTTTAAATTACTCTGCATTGAGCAGTTTGGGATAGCTAGTTCTAGCAGTGGCAACATCAACAATGCTCAAAGCCGCAAGGAGGAAGGAGGAGACCCTTAAGGAAATCCACAAGCCCCATCCCTGACTCCCCTCAATTTTGACCAAATCACACACCCTTCTAGAAGCAGTGCCTAGGGGTGTCTGCTCAAGACGTAAGGGAGACAACCCCCTCCCAACATAATCTAAATGCTAAAGGCAATATAGTTGCAAGTTGTAAAAGACTTGGCATATAAAGAGATCCTTTGTTGCAACTTACGACTCATTAGTCCTGTTCATTTTCATGTCTGTAGTTTTCAAACAAGACATCAACATTGGGGTACAGGAGTCCCAAGACCCCATCACAATTACATCAAACTAAGCCCCACTTTAGAGCAGTTATAAATTACCTGATATGTTACAAGCAAAAAACGGCACTGGTTATCTAAAGTTCTGGAAAGGCACTCAATTCTCAGTTTGAAAGCCTAAAGTCAAAGAAGAAAATACAGTTTTATATACTTCTTAAAAATGATCTCAGGGTCAGGAATCATCAGTCATGCTCATATTTGTGGGTGGGGGTGTTCCAGATGATGGAGCTGCCTTTTTCTTTTTATCAGCAGAGCCCTGTTTCGCTTTAATTTGTGTATCTCAGGAGATATCGTGAACTGGTATGTCTTCTGGTAGTTGATCGCAGGAGAGAGGAAAAGTCCATTTAAAAATGAAAAAGTGTCCGTTTGCATTAACAGGCCAGCACTTTTGCATGCTTGTAATCACACACCTGCTTGGTTCAGCTAGTTCCTCCTCATCGGTCTCTCTCTGTTTCTGATTCAAGTTCTTCTGCACTTCCGCAAATTACTTATGCATTATCTATCACATTTATCACCCACATTTCCTCCAAGGAGCAAAAGGGGGTGTACAGAAGTTCTCCCCTGTTTTACCTTCACTGCGACCCTGTGAGGTAGGTTGGGCTGAGAGTGAGTGACTGTCCCAAGGGACTGTTCCAGTGAGCTTCATGGCTGTGTCGGGATTTGAACCCCGATCTCCCAGGTCCTAGTGCAACACTCTAGCCACTACACCACACAGGCTCTCTATGTAGCCCAAACCCAGGCACAAGGGTATGAGCAGACTTAAAGGGTAAAGGTAAAGGAAGCCCTGACCATTAGGTTGAGTTGTGACCGACTCTGGGGTTGAGGCGCTCATCTCGCTTTATTGGCCGAGGGAGCCGGCCAGCATGACTAAGCCGCTTCTGGCAAACCAGAGCAGCGCATGGAAATGCCGTTTACCTTCCTGCCAGAGCAGTACCTATTTGTCTACTTGCACTTTGACGTGCTGTTGAACTGCTAGGTTGGCAGGAGCTGGGACCGAACAATGGGAGCTCACCCCGTCACGGGGATTCAAACCGCTGACCTTCTGATCGGCAAGTCCTAGGCTCTGTGGTTTAACCCACAGCACCACCCGCGTCCCATGAGCAGGCTTAGGGTAACCCCAAAGTTTGCAGGCCTTGAGAAAAAGCCTGGGGTAGGAAGAGACCCAAACTGGCCAATAAGGACTCAGTGGCCACTGATGGGCCGACCAGGAAGTGGAAACTGTAAACCAGGTGGGAGAGGGAAGAGAATGGAGTGGCTAGAAAGGAATGAAGAAAGAGACACGTAGATATAAAATAGGTTTGGAGAAGCATCTTATTCTGTGGATAGGTCATTTCCTGTTTACACTGAGAAGTTATTTTTAAGTGTCCCCAGGGACAGAAGTAACAGTGCTGAAATAAATGGTTGAAATAAATAATGTGGACCACCCAAAATCAAAAAGGTACTGTATTTTTCTTTTTCTTCTTCTTTTATAAATAATTTTTATTGAATGATTTTATGTTGCAAAAAACAATACAGCCATACTACCACTAAATATAATTAAGAAATAAAAATTACATACATCAATATTTAGTTTGTTATTTGTTATGTACCACCTTATTTCCTCCCAAATATTGCATACAAAAACACACATATGTGCAGACACCCACACCGGCACACAAAATGATAATAATGAAAGTAAATATTTTTTCCCCTTTTATCTTCCAAAATCTTTTCTTCATTTCTTCAACTTTGACTTCCTGTCAAGTCCCTTTGCATATATAAGGTACTGTATTTTTCTGTGTATAACACGCCACCATGTATATTTTGGGGCACTCCAAATTAAGAAAAATGGGGGGGGGAGATCGCCCCAGAGTTGTCGAGCTTCTTTTTTGGGGGGGGTGGCCCAGGCTTGGTGAGCTTTTTGGGGAGGGAGATTTCCGAAAATCGCTCACCCGCCTGACCTACGCTGCCACTCGCATGCGTCGCAATAGCCACCTATCATCTGTCCCCGCACCAGCAGAACCGCCAATCAATCGCCCTATTGCCGCAGCGACAGCCTAACAACACCAGCCCCTGCCGCAGCCACCAATAACACACCACATAGCCGCTGACAATTTCCGGCTCGTGGCAGCAACCAATCCCACGTCCCCCCTATGCACTATCCATGTAGAAGACGAACCCCGATTTTTTACATAATTTTTTAGTAAAAAAACAACAACCCTCGTCTTATACACCGAAAAGTATGGTATGAAATACTGGTGCTTGTATTTTTCTTTGGCAATAGGAGATGGCCTTGCTGGTCATCATTTGTTTTCGTTTAAAGGGGTGGGGCTATGAGGGAGGGGTGTGGTCTGAGGAGGAGAGGGAGGGGCTAAAGGCCACCTGAGAACCTGCTCCTGATTCAGACTTGCAGACAAAGCTCCTCAAAGCTCATCTTTGGAGAGTGTTCCCAGTGGACCTCTCTTCTCCAAAACTGGTGTGTGTCTTCACCCTAAAAGCTCTTGTCCCTTTAGACAAGATTGATGGGCCTTTTGATGGCTGCTAAGGGGACTTGTGGTTGCTGGCTTTCTTTATAAGAGTGCCCTCCTTCCCTTCACACCTAGTCTTAATGTAATTACATTAAATAGGTAGAAGAAAGTTTGCCTTCCCCCTCCTCCCCATTGAGATTATTACTTTTCAATCTGCGTTAACATGATCTTACAGCTGACTGAGCACTCCCCTCTGACCTTTTCTGCCTTGGGAACAGCGCCCGCCTTAATTGACAGTTGGGATCGTGAGCTCTGCTGAAGGGAGATTAGCAGTGGCTTAGCTAATTAGTATTTAAATGTTTGCTAATGTTGCAATGGGCTTGCCAATGGCAATCTTATTAAAAACTGATCCAAAGGTTTTTTTCCCCTTAGTTTTACAGAAGGGGGAAAGAAGCTTTTTTTTTTTTTTGAAAATAAAAGAGAAACGTCCAATTACATTTCTTTTGATTACATCACCCTACATGGAACAGCAGGAGCTTTGAACATTTTTATTATTTCTTTGTTTGGTTATTAAATTTATATGCCACTCTTTATCCAGGGATCATAGGACAGTTTGCAGTATAAAAACACAGAAATATATAACATTAAAATCAAACGAAACGATAACCCATATGAAACAATAACCCTCCCCGCACATATGGAGTTTAAATGGCCACAGATTGTTTAATTGACCAAAGGCCTAGAAGAAGAGGAATGTTTTTTGCCCGGCATCTAAAGATTTGTAATGAAGGCACCAAGAAGCCTTTCTGAGGAGAGCATTCTACAAGTGTGGAACCACTACAGAAAAGGCCATTTTGTGTTACTGCCCTCCGCATGGTCTGTGTCAATTCATAAGGGGAGATGTGATTCTTGAAGTATTATTGCAGTCCTGAGTCATTTAAGGCTTTATCGGTCAAAACCAGCACTTTGAATTGGGCCCAGAAACTAACTGGCAGGCAGGGCAGGGCAGGATTGGTGTAAAATGTTCAAACCGTCTTGCCCACAGTGAGCAACCTGACCGCTGAATTCTGCACCAGCTGAAGTTTCCAAACTGTCTTCAGAGGCAGCCCCGCACATAATGTGCAGATGTTCCATTCAGTTTCTTTGTTTTCAGGTGAGCAGCACATGGTGACCTAAGCGCAGTGATATTGTTGAGGAGACATGGGCTTGTACAAACCCTCTCATCAGTTGCCCCTGGAACCACAGTAGTTTCCTTTACATGTTATTTGCATGATGGAAGCTCCCCATGTGAAAGGGGCCTCTGGTGTCATGAGGCTCCTTGTCCCCCTACAATGTCCACATCTAAGAAGCCTATGCACAGACCCTCCAAGTGTCCCTATTTTCCAGGGATGTCCCTGATTTACAGAAGCCATCCTGGTTTTTGATCATGGAATGTCCCACTTTTTCTTAAGATGTCCCTATTTTCATTGGAGAAGTGTTGGAGGGTATGGTAAAGGTAAAGGTAAAGTTACCCCTGACTATTAGGTCCAGTCGTGGACGACTCCAGAGTTGCGGCGCTTATCTCGCTTTATTGGCTTTATGTGGCCAGCATGACTAAGCCACTTCTGGCGAACCAGAGCAGTGCACGGAAACGCTGTTCACCTTCCCGCTGGAGTGGTACCTATTTATCTACTTGCACTTGATGTGCTTTCGAACTGCTAGGTGGGCAGGAGCTGGGACCGAGCAACGGGCGCTCACCCCGTTGTGGGGATTCGAACCGCTGACCTTCTGATCGCCATCCCTAGGCTCTGTGGTTTAGACTACAGTGCCACCCGCGTCCCCTGAACGGTAAGGTAGGATGTCCCTATTTTCATCAGAGAAATGTTGAAGGGTATGGAGTTATCCGAACCCT
The DNA here is from genome assembly GCF_027172205.1 of Podarcis raffonei. Taxonomy (NCBI): domain Eukaryota; kingdom Metazoa; phylum Chordata; class Lepidosauria; order Squamata; family Lacertidae; genus Podarcis; species Podarcis raffonei. The sequence goes on along the minus strand of NC_070613.1, from coordinate 54,506,496 downwards.
GAGCCATCTGAAGGCAGTGCTGAATAGGGAAGTTTTTTAATGTTTATTGTTTTATTTTGTTTTATATATGTTGGAAGCCACACAGAGTGGCAACCCAGTCAGATGGGTAGGGTATAAATAGTAAAGGTCTGCTGCTGCTGATGATAATAATAATAATAAATTTTATTTATATCCCGCCCTCCCCAGCTGAAGCTGGGCTCAGGGCGGCTAACAACAATAAAATAGTACAAGATTCTAAAAACATTTCATTATAAAAATTAATTAAAATCAAATTGTTGGCAATGATGGAATAGGATGTCCCTTTTTTCATCAGAGAAATGTTGGAGGGTAAAGGTAAAGGTAAAGGGACCCCTGACCGTTAGGTCCAGTCGTGGCTGACTCTGGGGTTGCAGCGCTCATCTCGCTTTATTGGCCAAGGGAGCTGGTGTACAGCTTCCGGGTCATGTAGCCAGCATGACTAAGCCGCTTCTGGCGAACCAGAGCAGCGCATGGAAACTCCGTTTACCTTCCTGCTGGAGTGGTACCTATTTATCTACTTGCACTTTGATGTGCTTTTGAACTGCTAGGTTGGCAGGAGCAGGGACCGAGCAACGGGAGCTCACCCTGTCACGGGGATTCGAACCGCCGACCTTCTGATCGGCAAGTCCTAGGCTCTGTGGTTTAACCCACAGTGCCTGTGCATATAGCCCTCTATGCAATATGGAACCTGCATGATGGGCCCGTAGGCTTTCAACAAGTGGACATTGGAGGGTGGGGAGGACCTGGCTTCCCAGGAGGGAGAGGGGCAAAGTGGTTGGGAGGCCAGAACTGTGCAGGCACACCACCAATTTCCCCACCCCCCGCTAACTTGCCCCTCCCCATCTTGGTGACAGTAGTGATGATATTGGCAGGAAACTAGCATTTTAGCTCCACACTGGGGAAGCCACTTATGCAGTTCTCTCTTTATCTGTTCTAGAATAAAGGGGTTCCTGCTCAGAATGTTGCTTCTCCTCTTATTAGCCTTGCTTCTGATTGGCTCCATCCAATCCCGCAAGGTCTGGGGATTTCTACAGATATACACGGGGATGGGATTTGCACAGGTGAGACCTGGAACACAACGGGTGAGTAGCCCCAACATTGGTGGACTTTTGACGCTGGGTAAAAATGTCGCTAGTCAACCAAGCTTTAAACTAAGCGGCATTCATTGCCACCTTGGCATAGTTATGTTCTCAGTATATTCTTATTGTTTACTAAAGTTGCATGTAAATGAACTATTGTTTTATTGTATTCTAATGTTGTTTCCAGCTCTGGGGTTGTGTGAGCAATCAAAAGTGAATTAGAAATACTTTATATATTTTAAATACATAAATACTCATTGCATGAATAAATATTTGAATGAATGAATATCATTTTAGCAGTATCTAAAGAAACGCCATATCTTGATAAAATAAATATATTATTTCACTAACTCGCCTCGTATTTCTCTTTTCTCTACGTATCATAATATTTGTCTGTTTAACTCATAATTTCAATCACTAGTCATCCATAGAAGGCTGTTTTATCATCAGTTTGTGATGTTAAACCACACACACACACAATTTCCACATCCCCAGGTGAAACCTCACCCTTTATAAACCCTAATAAGATAACTAGTGAATTGAATGGCAGGTCAATACTGATAATTTTATTGATTTCAAACTGGAATCTGTTTAAATGCATCTGACACTACTGGAGCCATTTATAATAGGAATAAACACATCTGAACTCTGGAGAGCTCACTTGGTTAGAGTGTGGTGCTGATGATGCCAAGGTTGCAGGTTCAATCCTTGCATGGGACAGCTGAATATTCTTGCATTCCAGGGGGTTGGACTAGATGATCCTCAGGGTCCCTTTCAGCTCTGCAACTTTATGAATCTATGAACCAATCTGACCAATCTGGGCCAGCATGGAGCAATCTAATCATTAGCTTTGATGAGTCATGAGAGTTTGACTGATGAGTCTGTTTAGGGAAGCTTTTAATGTTTAATAGACTATTGTATTTTAATATTCTGTTGGAAGCTGCCCAGAGTGGCTGGGGAAACCCAGTCAGATGGGCGGGGTATAAATAATAAAATTATTATTATTATTATTATTATTATTATTATTATTATTATTATTATTGACGCACAGAGAGAGAGCATTGCAATTCATTGTGTCCTTCTGTTAAGTGTGGCTTGTTAGTGGAAGGCCAGCGACTCTGGAGCCCACAGAACAGTAGAACTAAAAATGTGGTCTGTGATGAGGTGGACTTTTATTCCCAAAAGGCATCAGTAAACTTTATAACTACTGGACTGCACTGTTGCAGCTGAATGTCTGCTACTGTCCTCTAGTGGACGGAACTGATGCGTGCATTAGCTTTTGAAAAGGTTCTGTATTTGCTTCTGCCAAAGCAGCATGATATAACAATGCTGAGCTCTCTGTTTTGCAAGGTTATTTCAGAGAGCAAGCAAACGAAGGCTATGTGTTAGGCAGAAGTGCCTCTGAAAGAGCAGGAAAGAACAAGAGTCAAGGGGGGGATGTTTCTATTCAACATCCTATAGCCTTACTTTTAGGAGATAGGAGTTGACTGTCATGGCTTTCTCACTCAGGAAATCAAAGTACTTCTTGATGGCAGTGCACTATCAGTGTTTAACATATGGGCGAATCTCATATGGGTTACATTCTGGGGACAGCATATACAGCCACATCACATATAGTAAGCACATTGGGTTCAATGGCAGGTGGGATTACCAAAGTCTTTTTTCCCAGGTGCCCACCCCCTTTTGCCACCCATTTAATTATCTTTTGACAAGTGCATAAAGCCGAATGTGTGCAAGTTTAAATGCATGACAGTTACCTGTATCTGCAATTAAAGCAAAAAAAAGTCAGGCACGTGCCTTCTGATCTGAATTAAAGTCTGTGTCATAATGGCAGAATTAGAGGTTGGTAGCAGAAGAAGGGCCCAAGCTCTGGGATAGTTGGACAGAATTGGCAGCCTCACCATGTTTCACTGTTGGGATGAGCCTGTCTTAGGAACCCTGATTTGGGCTGGATCTGCACACAGGGGGAAAAAACACGCTATAAGAAAACCAGAAATTAGATTTATATAACAAACATAAAAAACCCTATGGAAAAAGCATATTAAAAATTCTTGCTCTCTGGTGCCATCTGGTGTTGCATATTTATAGTGCATGCAAATCGTTTCTTTACTAATGTTGCTGAGTCCCAGATGTAACTGTAATTATAGAAGTGCCTCACCAAGTGCAGAAAATGACATTGTTGCTGCCTGGGCCATTTACTTGATCCAGATCCCTTCTGGTTTGCACGGTCAAAGTTGTAAGCCAATATCAGAGGCAGATTTCGGGCAGCACGATTTGTTCCGCCACACTGGGTGCCGAGCCTAGGGGGCGCTGCAGGGTGTCACAACTATGACATAGTGAACTGAGCAGAACGGAAGGTGAGAGGCAGGAGGCACCGAATTTTGGCTGAAATCTGAAATATCAAAGTTCATCCCTGCCATTATCAAGGGGGAGGAAATAGGCTCAAACTGATAGGTCTTCCAAAAGCTTCTAAGGAGTTTGGAAAACCAATGAGAAAGAAAAGAAATTGCCTGTATGAACCAATATTTATGTAAAATATGCTATTGAGGGCTAGAAACCTGCTTTTTTAAACATGAAAGCTGACCATCAGTACATTCCATGCTTCTTATGCAATGTCACAGAATCATGTAAAATGCAAGCGCCCAGCTATGCGACATGTTTTTGTTTGTTTGTTTTAAAACCAGTCCTCCAGCAGAGACCTTTGTAATGGAATTCCTTATCTAAGCCTAATGAAGGTCTGCAAAAAGATTGAGCAGTTGCAGAAAAGACATAGTGTACCTGGTGGAAGCGTTTTGTCAGTCTCCAGGTTAAGGGCCAAACTATTATGCTGGAGATCTTACTCATCTCTCAAATTAAAGCAACAATAAATTGCAGCCATGGAGATGGGGTGCTAATTTGATTGGGGAAATGGCTCAGGGACTGGGATGTTTAACTCTTTCCCCTCTGCCATTTCCCCACTTCAAATAATTTTCCTCAAGCTGCAATTTTCTCTCTCTGTGTATGTGGATATACCTGTTTCACACACCGGTAGTCTCCCCCCGCCCACAATGAAATAGCAGCTGGGGAGGTGACGGTTTAGCTTGAGGGAGATGGCGCACAGGGAAAGGGTTAAATATCCTCAGCCTCTGTGCTATGCCCCTGGTCAAATTAGCAGCATCACAGCTGAATTTCCTTTTAAAAAAATAATAATTAGGAGATCAGTCATGGATCTCCCAGCATAACATACCATCTGGCTCCAACACTTGCCATTTTGCCCATTTTGAGTGAAAAACCAGGTCTGCCTAATGCATCATCTCGCTCTGTGTGTGTGTACAAAGTTCAAAGTGCCAAACGAAGGTAGTGTCAGCCTGATGAAACTTGGTGGCACTGAAAGCTCCTAAAGGGTGCCATTATTTTAGATAATTTCGGCTCGATTTTCTGCTTCATTGAAGGCACAAGGAAGCTCTCCACCCGTTAAATGTTTTGCACAGCCAAGTGTTAAATCGCTTCATATCAGAGCTGAACCTCAACCTCATCACCCTTAATCTTTCTGATTGGTTACGTCTTTGCTTTCTGTCTGAAAACTGAGAGTCCGAGCGCCAACAATCAGCACATCAAGCTGTTCTGGTCTTGGAAGAACAGCCGTCCCATTCAGAAAGAACTCATTCACATTTGTGTTTCTCAAGGATGGACTCTCAGCCTGAATATACGCCATGCTGATTCACATTCGTGGCTGTCCTCACCTGAGAAGGAGGCATTGTGGAGGAGCCATTGGAGAGTCGGTGGACAGGATGAACTAGGGGTGGCTGAGAAATCTGATTTCAAGGCAAGGCTATCTCAGTCACACTTCCTGAAACAATACGCGAAGCAAAACACAACCATTCTACCAAATTAACGCTACCCTGAATTTTGCAGTTCTGCAGCGAATCAATGCATACAGAAATGCATTAATGAGAAATGGATGTAATAGTGAACACGGCGCACAAAAATGTGTGGGGAAATTGTTTTGCAAAAATGTGTAATCAGTCAAATAAATGCATACAAGAATGAGAAATTTATTATTATTATGAAAATATTATTAAATATTATTATGAGAAAATTATTAAGTTATTATGAGAAATTTGCACTATAACGTTAATGGATTTTTATGAAGACTTAAAAAATACAGTCTCAAACTGATGTAGAAATTTTGGAGTGGAATTTAAGATTGGTAAAATGAGAATGTGAGGGAAACTGAAAGTGTTTGTTTTGCCTATCATAGGCTGAACGCATGTAGGCTGACTGAATGTGCAGAGGCACCAATTCAGATGTGCCTGAGCCACTTCTCAAATGGCGCTCAGTCAGGCCCTGCTAGGCCTAAGGAACCACTGAATTCAGCAAACATAGCCGTGGTGGCCTAAAATGGATGGCAGCAACGGAAAAGTCCAGCGCTGTGTAACTAGTGTCTTTTGCTGAAGTCAGGTGACTAGCAGTATGAGACCATGGCAGCTGAATATAAGAGGGGCTGAGAAGATCGCCATTGAGCAGCATGGCAGGTGGTGAAAAAAAAATCACACACTTGGGGGTTTTCCCCCCAAAGATGCTGCTATGAAATGCGTCTATGTGACTTGGGCAAGTTACCCAAAAGTGGAAGGTGATGGCAATTTGCTGGGGCACGGAGTACCCTTCCCCAAGGAAGATTCTGGTGTCCACCTCTGGACCCAGTTCCAGAATGCCATAAAGGTCTGGACCCACCTGTCTCTTTGCTTTTCATGAAGAAGGTGGCACATCAGTGTGTTTGCATTATCTGAGACGAAACATATTCTACTTGTACAGTGGACGCTTGGGTTGCGAACGTGATCCATGCAGGAGGCACGTTCGCAACCCGCAGTGTTTGCAACCCACAACCCGCATGTCTGCACACACGTGGGTCACAATTCGGCACTTCTGCGCATGCACAAAGCGCAATTTAGCACTTCTGCGCATGCACAAGCGCCGAAACCAGGAAGTAACCCATTCTGGTATTTCCAGGTTTGGCACAGGGCGCAACCCGAAATCATGCAACCCAAAGCATCTATAAGGTATGACTGTATATTGTTCCTTTACAAATGAATGCAAGCATCTGAACTAGATATAGAAGGGGTGTCACTAAGTTCCCCATCTGCACTGTATATTTACAGTCATGTCAGTCATGACATCCCCCAAGGAATCTTGGGAGCTGTAGTTTGTAAAGGGCGATGCCTGTCCAGGCCTAGTATCTCAAGCCTATTTTTTTATTTAAAAAATGCTCAGGTGTTTTCAAAATCCTGATGGAAGGCACAGGAACCTGAAAATTGGAATGACTGACCGCTCCACCTTTAAAAAACAACAACAACACATTTTTGAAAAAAGCAAAATTTAAAGATGGCTTTCATGAAACTCCCTGAAACTCGACCTCTCTGCAGGGGCTACCATGTCCCCAGACTTCATGTCCTCATGTGGAAAAAAAACAAAAAACAAAAATGTTATGTTAATTTTAACACATAAAGGTGACTAGCACAAAAACCCCTGGAGCTACCCGTCTGAAATTTGGTAGCGTTAATCCATTCTGAAGAAGTGGCCATGTCTCTAAACGTCACACTCCTGTGTGGAAAAAGGAGAAAGGTGTTGCCATTTTGGTTTTGCGATGTGAGTCGATAGGATTTCTGGAGATTTGTAATTACTGGATTGCAATCTGGATTTGGCTCCAGGGTCCGGATTGGTCCCAACCAGATTGGGTCCAATCCCAGATTTCCAAATGAGACCATAAAATTGGATGTGGCGGGGGGGGGGTTCAGTTCAAATACAGTGAAGACGGGCAGTATTCCTCCTCCTGCTGGATTTCCCTGTTATGCCTGAGGAATAAAAAAAAAACTTTTATGGCATTACGACAGCATTGATGACAAGAGTAATAATGCTCACAGTAATTAGGACAAGCAGGGATTCCATTTCCATTACACGAACCAATCGATTCCGTGCTTTAATGTCTCTCTCCTCTCCCTTCTCTTTCTAAAAAAGACCACGCTGGAGCTAAATCTTAAAACTATTTTTTTTTAAAAAAAGTAGTTAACAGGATCTTTGGAAGCAACGTGGAATTTTAAAATCGAATCTGTAATTTTACAAATGAAACTAATGTGATTTGTATATCATACACTTCCATTAAAACTGGGATGTCGGTTGGTCATGTCATCTCAGTCACATATAATAAAAGCATATATGCACCAGGGTTTCAGTTGCTTCTAAGGAACTTCCTTTAATTAGTTTATTTTGGGGGGAACGACTCCTTGACCTGGAGGCTGGATTGTGTTGCCATGGCCTTCTGTGTGGGGGTACAAAATTACAGGGTCTTTCCTTGCCTATGCTGAATAAGTCCTTGACTGTCACCAGAGCACCAGAATTAGCCATGAGGTGGAGTTCCTCTTGGGCCAGACTGCGAAAGACAAGGTCTCAAAATGCAGAAGGGTGTTTTTTTGGAGCAGGGGGGCAGGAACCAAGGCTAGCTCTGCCCAGTGCGCCCCAATCCTAAATGTTCAGCATGGATCCCTAACTTTCAAATAGGAAAAAGTGGATTGACAATGACAAAGCCTGAAGAGATCCTGAGCACTTGTGTCTGTAAGCTCATTCTTGAACCAGAACTAGAATTCTGATATCCGTTTAGACTGCCAGTGTGTCTGGCCCTGTTGTAATGCTTGATGTTTTATTGTATTTTTAATATTCTGTTGGGAGCCGCCCAGAGTGGGGTATTATTTACTTACTTACTTACTTACTTACTTACTTACTTACTTATTTACTTATTTACCGTATTTTTCGCCCTATAGGACACACTTTTTCCCCTCCAAAAATGAAGGGGAAATGTGTGTGCGTCCTATGGGGCGAATGCAGGCTTTCGCTAAAGCCTCTCGCTCTCCAGGCTTCAAGAAGCTATCCGCAAGCCGTGGGAGAGCTGCGAGAAGTCGTGCAGCTCTCCCACGGCTAGCAGAGAGCTTGCCTGCACCCAGAAGCTTGGGGGCGCTGAGCTCAGCAAGCCCCAGGCTTTGGGCTTCACGCAGCTCTCCCACGGCTAGCAGATAGCAGCCTGTTCTGGGGGCTGGGGTCGGGGGAAGCTCAGGCTTCCCCCGCCCCAGCCCCGCACCTGGGGGGGGGGGATAATTTTTTTTTCTTTATTTCTCCCCCAAAAAACTAGATGCATCCTATGGGCCGGTGCGCCCTATGGGGCGAAAAATACGGTATTTACTTATTTATAATGTATCCCATTCCACATCCTTCGCTCCTGCTGGCAGAGTTTGGAGTGTGGCCTCAAGGTTTTCTTTTTATACATATAATATTTTATTAAGTTTCCATTTTATAACATTTAAATCCATCCTTGTTCTTCACAGTAGTTTTTGCTCGTAAGAGCTGTTTGACTTCCCTCCCTCCCGCCTCATGGTTACCATATTGCCTTTCTAGGTCATAGCTTTTGTATCTTTTCCTGCTTATCTTTCTTCAATTCAACTGTCAAATTTTTAAATAAATATAAGAAGGTATAAGTCATAGTCATTACATAGTCATTTTTAAATGAGTCCTGCTAGGGTTGTTAAATGTTTGCAATTGTGCTTCAAATATTGTACACATTTACCCCCGTCTTTTTGGAAAGCTTGATCACGCTGCTTTCGGATTTTTCCAGTCAGCTTCGCCAATTCTGCATATTCCATCATCCTCGTCTGCCACTCTTCAGTCGTTGGTAATTCCTGTTGTTTCCATTTTGGGGCTAAAAGAATCCTTGATGCTATAGTTGCATAAATAAACAGCTTTTGATCTCCCTTTGGGATTTCTTCACCTACTATACCCAATGGAAACACTACTGGTTTTTAAACAAATGTATACTTGTACAATTCCTTTAACTCATTATATATCATTTCCCAGTAAGCTTTTACTTTACTGCTAGTCCACCACATATGATAGAAATTTCCCTCCTTTTCTTTACATTCCCAACATTCCTTATTTCTTGTTTTACACATTTTAGCAAGTTTGGATGGTGTTAAATACCATCTATACATCATTTTCATAATGTTTTCTTTTAGTGCACTACAGGTGGTAAATGTAATTCCTTCATTCCATAGCCTTTCCCATGCCTCTAACTGAATCTTCTTCCTCTTCTTTGGCAATCACTCATAGCCAAGTAAGATTGTCTTCCATAAACACAGTTTTAACAATGAGTCCCTAAGTGACTATGGAGGCCAATTCTGGATCCACACGTCCTTCCACAGTGGGGACATCGGTTCCCGGGCAGGAGTTGACCATGGTGTGGATTTGCCAAGTGTGCCTTCCTCTTAGCACTTTTCTCCCTTGCGTTCTGAGTTCGAGTGTCTTCAAAGTCCATGACACCTTTGGTAAAGGCTGTTCTCCAACTGGAGCGCTCGCAGGCCAGTGTATATTATAACCAAAACCTTCCAGAGGTTACAATATCCACGGCAGGAGGAGGTGGGTGGCCTCAAGGTTTTCTAATCAGGACTCAAATGCATCCATCCTCTCTGGGCAAGTTTTTCAACTTGTTGCTGATCCCAGAGCCAGCCCTTCCATGGGGCAAAGTGAGGTGCCCACCTCAGGTGGCAAGATCGACAGGGGCAGATTTACGGGAGTCTGACCAATATGAGCGCAGAGTCTCAGGGCGCTGCGAAGGGTGCCACAAACTTTAGAATGGACTGCGACAGGTGGGAGCACCAAATTTTGGTGTCGCCTGGGGCACTGCTGAAATTTGAAACACGGGCCAGGACAGCAGATCCAGCCTCCGATAAGTGCATCACCCACTCTTTTGCTGCTGCCAGGATGAATGCGGGATGTTCAGTGCCATGAGCCTTATCTCCCCATGTGTTTCACGGAGTGTTTTGATTGGCATGGAGAAACGGATGTTAGCAACATCTGAAGGCATGCAAAGATGACAGCTATCACCCGACTCCAGCTGCTTAGTTCTGCCAGACAATATAGGAGATAAAAAATAATGGGAAAAAGAAAGAAATTAACTTACAATAATCCTTTCTATTTTATTTTTTTTGCTGGGAGGGTCTAAACCACTGAACCTCTAGGGCTTGCCGATCAGAAGATTGGTGGTTTGAATCCCTGCAACAGGGTGAGCTCCCGTTGCTCAGTCCCTGCTCCTGCCAACCTAGCAGTTCAAAAGCACGCCAAAAAGTGCAAGTGGATAAATAGGTACCGCTCCAGCGGGAAGGTAAAGGGCGTTTCCATGCGCTGCTCTGGTTTCAGTGTTCCATTGCACCAGAAGCGGCTTAGTCATGCTGGCCACATGACCTGGAAAAACTGTCTGCGGACAAACGCTGGCTCCCTCGGCCTGTAAAGCGAGATGAGCGTCGCAACCCCAGAGTCGTCTGCGACTGGACTTTTAAATCCTATTTTTAATTCCAAACATTAGAATTTTGGCGCATCTGAGCCAGGGCTCAGTACTAAAATTGCAAACTGGCAAAATTCATATTACAGACCAGCTAATGGTAAGTTTTGGTGACAGGAGGTTTCTGGTATGTGCTACGTCTGGTGGGTCTCAAGGTGGGCAGGCATAATTGTGGCATAATTGTGACCTAACACGCAGCAATGGCGCGTCAAAGATAATATTACAACTCCTCCCACCCCCGTCTTGAATGCAACGCTAAATCTCCTGTCATGCGTGGAATGTAATTACCATTAAGGTTGAAAAACGAGAGAGATGAGCAGCAGTGGCAGTTTTTCTCAGGTTTATGTAAACACTGCCTCCAAGGAGGAGGCTGGAATGCTAGAATCAAAGGGCCCTGTCACATCAGCGCTCTAAATCTCTAAGCGGCTGCCTTGGAATCATCTGGCCTCGGTGAACACAGGGAGCCGATAAAAGCCTTGGCTGAAGCCAGCGCCAATCTGCTAATTTAAGAGGGAGATGGCCCTATAGTCGCTGTCCCTCAGAAAGTAGCAATTTTGGCACTTTTGTTCCTGGAGGAAAAAAAAGATTTGCTGGTTAAAGGAAAAACAAATGGCCAGGAAAGAGGCAAAATGCATTCCTTGGATAGTTAATACAGGCTGGGAGGCCACCCTTGGCCCTGATGTTGTGAAGACGGAGTAGATATTTATGCTTGACTTTAAGTCAAAGTTAAAGGGCAAGTTCACTTGTGACATTCAGGGATACAATCGAGCTCTATTTTGGGGAGTTCCTTATGACTTGTGGGACTTTTTATCCCCAGATACATCAACAGGTGCCTCCGTTATGTCCAATGAGGCCAGAATTAAGCCAGGATGGTGGAGGAGCAGCAGCTACAGGACATCACACAGGGGCGGATTTTTAATCTTTCGTATTACGGCACTCTGTGTGACACCAAAATTTGGCGGCCCTCAGGGATCTGCTCAGTTATGGATCTTCTTGATTTTCTGCCCCCTCAGCTCAATGTCCTGGGGGGGGGGACAGCCCACAGCACCCTAAATCCAGTGCTCATCACACTATTTTTTTGCATTTTCAACCTTCTTCAGACCACATGCCTGTGCTGGGCAGAGTAAGAACAAAAGTGGTTGGCGCAACTTATGTACATTTTATCTTTGCAGAGTAGTCTAGTGTCAGGAGCGGGTTTCAGGAGCGGGTCAATGAACTCTTTATTTCAGGCTGACTCAGGAAGCCAGGCCTAGTAAGCACAGCAACTCTTCCCAGTAGAGCATGAGTAGGCAAACTAAGGCCCGGGGGCCGGATCTGGCTCAATCGCCTTCTCAATCCGGCCCACAAACGGTCTGGGAATCAGAGTGTTTTTACATGAGTAGAATGTGTCCTTTTATGTAAAATGCACCTCTGGGTTATTTGTGGGGCCTGCCTGGTGTTTTTACATGCGTAGAATGTGTGCTTTTATTTAAAATGCATATCTGGGTTATTTGTGGGGCATAGGAATCCATTCATATATATTTTTTCAATCAAAGGAATTAAAGAACCTTTTAATGAGGGCAAAAGAGGAGAGCGTAAAATATGGTCAGAAGCTCAACATCAAAAAAACGAAGATCATGGCCACTGGGCCCATCACCTCCTGGCAAACAGAAGGGGAAGAAATAGAGGCAGTGAGAGATTTTACTTTCTTGGGCTCCATGATCACTGCAGAAGGTGACAGCAGTCACGAAATTAAAAGACGACTGCTCCTTGGGAGAAAGGCGATGGCAAACCTAGACAGCATCTTAAAAAGCAGAGACATCACCTTGCTAACAAAGGTCCGTATAGTTAAAGCCATGGTTTTCCCAGTAGTGATGTATGGAAGTGAGAGCTGGACCATAAAGAAGGCTGATCGCCGAAGAATTGATGCTTTTGAATTATGGTGCTGGAGGAGACTCTTGAGAGTCCCATGGACTGCAAGAAGATCAAACGCATCCATTCTTAAGGAAATTAGCCCTGAGTGCTCACTGGAAGGACAGATCCTGAAGCTGAGGCTCCAATACTTTGGCCACCTCATGAGAAGAGAAGACTCCCTGGAAAAGATCCTGATGTTGGGAAAGATTGAGGGCACAAGAAGAAGGGGACGACAGAGGACAAGATGGTTGGACAGTGTTGTCGAAGCTACTAAAATGACTTTGACCAAACTGCGGGAGGCAGTGGAAGACAGGCGTGCCTGGCGTGCTCTGGTCCATGGGGTCACGAAGAGTCAGACACGACTAAACGACTAAACAACAACAACATATTTTTTCAAAATATAGTCTGGCCCACCACAAGGTCTGAGGAACAGTGGACCGGCCCCCTGCTGAAAAAGTTGGCTGACCCCTGCCGTAGATCATGCTCCTATGCGGCATTTGTGCGGACTGAAGGCCCCCGCCTTCCCACAGTTGCCTAAGCCTCCTCCTCCCCCAGGTCTGAGACTCTGTCGCCATGTCTGTCTTTGCTCCACCCTCTTCATACCTCTTCTGGTTCTGGGAGACCAGCAGAAGGAGGTGCGAGGAGAGTCCTGAAGGCCAGAGAGAGAGCATTGAAGGGCTGCACTTGGCCCCCAAGGCCTGAGTCACCCCGCCCCTGTGGGAAGGAATACCATTGGCTGCCTCCTTCTTTGGCAGCTCCTCTCTCTCGTCACCTACCATCTGGGCACGCTCAGAATCAGACCTCCTGCTCTCGTCTTTCTCTCTATCAAAACAGACTCCTGAGGTGTGCCAGGAGAGCTGTGTGTGAGCACCAAGAGTCCTGGATCACTTTTTGCCCAGTTGTGTGGAAGAGCCTGTCAGGCTGGGACTAAGGTGCAGAGTTGCTATGAGGGGCCTGAACCCCCAGAAGTCAGCTTGGCATGTTTGCTTGCTCTTTGGCAACCGGGGGAAGAGGTTAAGAGTGAGCTGTGGGCCTGCATCCCCAGATTAAACTGCATCTCAGCTATAAACCCAGGAGATATCATAGTTCAGTCCTTCCCATCCTCTGAACCTGAGGTCTCATCAAATGAGGAGCAAGGGGAGTAGAACCTTCCAGTGGACCATCATCATCATTTATTATTTATACCCCGCCCGTCTGGCTTGGCTTCCCCAGCCACTCTGGGCGGCTTTCAACAGAATATTAAAATACAATAGTCTATTAAACATTAAAAGCTTCCCTAAACAGGGCTGCCTTCAGATGTCTTCTTCAAGTCTGGTAGTTGTTTTTCTCTTTGACATTTGGTGGGAGGGCGTTCCACAGGGCGGGTGCCACTACTGAGAAGGCCCTCTGCCTGGTTCCCTGTAACTTGGCTTCTCACAGCAAGGGAACCGCCAGAAGGCCCTCGGCACTGGACCTCAGCGTCCGGGCAGAATGATGGGGGTGGAGACGCTCCTTCAGGTATACTGGACCGAGGCCATTGCCAATGATCATTAGAAGCGATCGGATGAGGACACCTCTGCCCCAGAACAGGACACCCCTGTAATATCTATGGCAGAGCCATTCCTTGATCCAGAGCAGGAATTCAGAACGTTCTGGCCTAAAGCTAGAAGAGTCCATCTCAAGATTTTTAGAATTCTGAAAGGAAGAACACTGGTCTACATGCAAGGGAAGGAGCCCAAAGCAAACCTCTTCCTTGAATAACCATTGTCTCACTAAAGCTTCTTATTTCTAAGAGACCCAGTCATCTGAACTCGACAGTCCTCACACCACTAGCCTGGCTTCCTGAGTGGCTCTCATCTCTCCCAGGGACACAGCTCAGATGCTTCAGAGCCCCTGCCCAAGTGGTCACTGCTCCCAGGAGGCTACTCAGGAGAAGAGGGACTGCATGGGAACACCTCCTAGGGCCTGAATGAGAGCTAGGAAGGTAGAGAGCCTGGTCCAGCTCCTGTGTAAGCTCTCAGAGTGACCAGCTTTATTACTGAAGCAACAGCACCATCTAAGCTCCAGATTTTCAGACTTGGGGAAATGGACAGTAAAGTGCTTTTGTTGCTTCAGTCACACATCTTCAAAATGTAAATAGTAATACTACTGGCCTACCTTGCAAAAATATTGTGAAGATTATTGACATCTTTTACAGCAGGCATGGCCAAACTTGGCCCTCCAGCTGTTTTGGGACTACAATTCCCACCATTCCTGACCACTGGTCCTGTTAGCTAGGGATGATGGGAGTTGTAGTCCCAAAACAGCTGGAGGGCCAAGTTTGGCCATGCCTGTTTTACAGCATCTATATCCATTTTTGGATATACGCCTCTTCCATTTATTGAGAGGACACATGGAAATCTGTTAATCATTGAACTGTGGTATACAAAGTTGGTGGTTTCTGTTTGGATATTTTTTTTGGGGGGGGGAGGTTGTTTTGGTTTTTTCTATAGTACTTTCCACAGTCAAACAGATAAGCTGCTGCTTAGTTTGAAAAGTGGCTTGCCTCTTCAGCAATTGGATTATTTTTATTTTGGTCCAAAACAGGAAGCAATACTCCTGTGACACGCATCATTATATTGTATGTGCACATGCCCTTTCTTGAGATCTTGGCCATAACCACTGAAGCCAAACAAAATACGTGCAAGGAATTATCAAAATCAACATCTAAGTTGGTTGAAGATCTTCAGACTCATTCACAAGAGGTGTAACATGATGTTGATCAATAAGAACATTGCATCTAGCTTCTAAGTTCTGCCCTTCTCCTCAGCCCTCTGTCTTAGCTTATTCTAGGGGAGGGTGGGAGAGATTAGGTGCCTTCTAAACTGATTCAATTTTTATTAAAAATTTAGTTGGGATAAATGTATTAATGTAGGCTTGTAACACTCAAGTAGAGTAAAAATACCCCCGGGGCAGCAATTCTTCGGGAGAAGTGAGACAAAAATTGAATACTTTGGAGAGGGTGAGAATGTTCTTGTGTGTAGAAACCCTTTTTGCAATGTCACACAGCTAAACAGGACTTTTATCAAAGTGTACTGGCGATAAAAGCCTGGGATGGAAGAAGATATAAATGAAAAAACAAAGACTCGGAGAAAGGAGTCCCAGCTAATGAAGAGTAATGTCTTTGTTGATTAATTTTACTTCAGATGTATTTGGGGCTGCAATTAAGAGAGAGGATTTTTACTTCCTGCTAGCCTTTAGCTTCCTATCAGGAGTCTGTTTATTACTGATAAGTTCTCAAAAATTGCTGCAATGGTGGCCAAGACAGGCTGGTGGGGA
Organism: Podarcis raffonei; assembly: GCF_027172205.1. Classification (NCBI taxonomy): domain Eukaryota; kingdom Metazoa; phylum Chordata; class Lepidosauria; order Squamata; family Lacertidae; genus Podarcis; species Podarcis raffonei. The sequence goes on along the minus strand of NC_070613.1, from coordinate 54,490,851 downwards.
GGGGGGAGGGAGAGAGTGAGGAGACAGGCAGAGTTGGAAAACAAAAATTCCTCAGAGCTTTCATCCTCACTGGAGCGCTTTTGCTTTTCGACTCCAGATGAGGCCTGTGAAAAAGGAGTTCCATTTTATGGCTCTCCAAAGTATCAGAAAACAACAGGGAGTCAGTCTGGTGAGATCTATCCTTCCTTCCTTCCTTTCCTCAAGAACTGATTAAATTGTTTAAAATATACCTTGGTATTTCGTTCAGTTTAAAACAAGTAATTTATAATGTTACTTGTCTGGATAAAATCTAAATTGTATCAGTCGCCAAGTGTGGAACTGGATGGTGGGGGAGAAGGATTGGTGCATAATAATCATGAAATCTACCATGTTTTCTCATTTAGTGACCCAGAAAGCCAAATATAGCCTACCATGCATGTACAAATGGCCTACCAAGGGCTCCTGAGCCCTCTTGTTTTTGCTGACTGCCCAGGACCGCTGAAACAAGGGGTTTTCAAACCACCTGGTAGGTCACTATGTATGGTTCATGGACTAGATGTGTTGTGGGACACAAGTTAAACTTAAGAACATAAGAAGAGCCCAGGATCAGGCCAAGGGCCCACTTAGTCCAGTATCCTGGACCCACAGTGGTCAACCAGATGCGCTTGGAAAAGCGTAGCAGCACAACACTTGTCACACTTGTGTTTCCCAGCAAATGGTAAACAGAGGTAGACTGTTTATTACTGTGGAAGCAGAAAATAAGCACAGTGGGTGGTAGCCATCAATGGCTTTTGGTCGAAGTCTCCTTTAAAGCCATCCAAGTTGATGGACATCATTGCATCCCATGGAAGCGAGTTCTGTTGTTTAACTAGAAGCAGTGTGAAGAAGTGCTTTCTTTTGTCTCACCTGACTCTTCCAACATTGCGCTTCATTGAATGTCCCCGAATTGTAGTATTATGAGACGGGCCTAACCACTTTCCAGACCCTCCAAGTGTCCCTATTTTCCAGGGACAATCCCAGATTTACAGAAGCCATCCTGGTTTCTGATTTGATCCTGGAATGTCCCACTTTTCCTTAGGAAAATGTTGGGGAAATGTTGGAGGGTATGGAGTTATGCTACTCTGAGCCAATGAGATAAGTAACTATAAAATATTTAGAAGACTTCTGAAGGCAGCCCTGTATAGGGAAGCTTTTTAATGTTTAATGTTTTATTATATTTTTATATACATTGGAAGCTGCCCAGAGCGGCTGAGGCAACCATTATATTTATGATGATGAAATAGGACATCCCTAGTTTCACTGGAGAAATGTTGGAGGGTATGACTTTTTCAATCATTAAGTACATCTCTGTCCAGTCTCCCCCACCTTACCATTTTTCTACACTAAAAAGCCTTTTGTTGTAACCTTTCTTCAATAGAGAGTTGCCCAACCACTGGGTCATGTGACGTCCCCTTTTCTGAACCTTTTCCAGCTCTGCAATCTCCTCTCTGAGATCAGGCAACCAGAACTGTACACAGCATTCCAAGTGCAGCCGCACCAGAGATTTGTCTGAACTACATCTTAGGGTTCTTGTGAGGGGAAACTGAGAGAATCTATAAGGAGGTTCACCAAAACAAATGGCTACTGAAATGATATTTCATGACATTCTGTTCACACAGGTCCATCAAAGTGCATTAATGGGCTTGCTGCAATAATAGAATAGCAAGTTGTTATTATTTACCACACACATACACAGCTCAGGGCTGCACACACAGCTCTTTCCCCATTCCACGTTCTCCCCACAAATTCAACCCCGTGGAGTAGGCTAGACAGAGAGAGAATGACAGGTCCAAATATCTGTGGGATATAAAGCTGTCTGTCAAGTCAAGCATTCCAAGAGGACTAACTGCCGCTATGTGGCAGGCAGTTTTGTCAGTTGGTCGGTTGGTCTGTTGCTGCAAGGAGTGTGAACTGGTAACTGCTCGGATGCAATCTTCTCATGACTCACTACTATCTAGTATATAGTCTATCTGTTATGTAACCTAAGCCTGCCTTCAGGAACAACTCTGTAAACCTGAATGAATTTGATAGCATAGTTGTTGCTGTTGTTTAGTCGTTTAGTCGTGTCCGACCCCATGGACCAGAGCACACCAGGCACTCCTGTCTTCCACTGCCTCCCGCAGTTTGGTCAAACTCATGTTGGTAGCTTCGAGAACACTGTCCAACCATCTCATCCTCTGTCGTCCCCTTCTCCTTGTGCCCTCCATCTTTCCCAGCAACAGGGTCTTTTTTCTTTACAGCATTGGACTTTCCTTTCGCTTCCAGGCATATCCACAACTGAGCGTCCTTTCGGCTTTGGCCCAGCCGCTTCATCAGCTCTGAATCGACTTGTACTTGTCCTCCGCTCTTCCTCAGTAGCATGTTGGACGCCTTCCGACCTGAGGGGTTCATCTTCCAGCGTCATAACTTTTATATGCCTGTTGTCTTTGTCCATGGAGTTTTCTTGGCAGGGATACTGAAGTGGCTTCCCGGTTCCTGCTCCAGGTAGATCACGTTTGGTCAAAACTCTCCACTGTGACCTGTCCATCTTGGGTGGCCCTGCACGGCATAGCTCATAGCTTCTCTGAGATATTCAAGCCCCTTTGCCATGGCAAGGCAGCAATCCATGAAGGAGGATAGTATAGTAGTTTATGTTAATATGATTCAGATTCATGTGTGTTTTCTTTAAGAGGGACAGAAAGGGATTATCAACCAGGAAGGTATAATTATTGATAGGACCCAAACGAGTTAGCAACCCGCTTGTTGCTGCATAAACTCAAACAGGGGATCGTTTAAACTCTGCTAAATTATATAAACGTTCCCACAATATCATGGCTGAATGAGGATTTGAACCAGAGTCTTCGCATCCTACTAAACTACTAAAATTGAAATTGAAATACTTTATTGTCACTTGTACAACTTGCATACAGTGAGATCACATGAGCACTTTCCACTCAGCTCTCTTAGTCTTAATTCCCCTCAAAACCCGAAAGTCAGTTGCCCTGTTGTTATCTTTTCATTCAGCAGCCTAACAGCCCACAGATAGAAGCTGTTCTTTACCCTGTTGGTGCGACTAATCCTGCTTCTATATCTTCTGCCTGAGGGCAGGAGATCAAGAAAGTGCTGGACAGGGTGTGAATCATCCCTGAGAATTTTCCTCACTCTCCTGAGGCAACATTCTTCTGCTGTTTCGTCCAGCGGATTCACGGGACAACCCATAATATCTTGTGCTGTATTCACCACCCTCTGTAGGCACTTCCTATCAGTTGATGTCAAACCAGCGTACCACACCGTGATGCAGTATGAAAGGACACTTTCTATTGTGGACCGGTAGAAGGAGATCATCAAATGTTGATTGACATCATTCTTTCACAATACGCAATGCCAAGTTTACATGATATATCAAAAATAAGACTACCAGGGTCACATGCCTTGTGGTCCAGGGTTGCTTGACCCAGATGCATCACTTTTCAATGCTACAGAGAAGGGGGGGTGCTTCCTTTGTCCACCAAGAAGCAGAGCTATCCACAAGTATACCCACCAAGGCAGCTGTACCCTCAGGCTTATGGAGACACCACTGGTTTAGCATCAAGAGCAGCTGTCCTCCAGTCTGTAAGAACTGGTAAGGGCCTTCTTGGCTTTGCTCAGATGGGAGAAAGTGGCGAGTGCATTAAGCCAGCCACCTCCTGGGAGCTGTCCACTGTTTCAGATCAGCAGCCTAAGCCCTAAAATCACCTTGAATGCAGCCAGGCCATCACAGTGTTCTGTGATTAGATTGTCAGCCTTCATTCTCACTGCCTGCCAAAGGGATCTAACAGGATAGTATGTCTGAGAGATGTGTGGTCCTAAGCCAACAAGAATACATGGTGTTATTTAAATCAATTGAAACAAGCTGGCTTAAGGGTGTGGTGAATTGTGCCTAGTGACTTGACGTCCTCTCATCCAAGGGATGAGCTCTGGTTCCTTTTCACTTGCTTCACTTCAGTTGACACCTTCAAGCATTCTCCCTGGTCTGTAGATCCATCCCCCTTCACTTCATTCTTCATTCAACTTATCTTCCTTCAGATATCTTACTAGTCTACAGGGCACAGAAGTCCATGCCTCTGTATACCTGTTATAGGCATGTAGGGGGGGAAAGTACTGTATTTTTCCATCTATAAGACACCCCCATGTATAAGACGCCCCCAATTTTGGGGGACTCTGATTTAAGAAAATGGCCTTGGCACTATCCGTGTATAAGACGCCCCCTAATTTTTGACATAATTTATTAGGGGGGAAACCTAGTCTTATACACGGGAAAATACGGTACGTCTAATGTGAAAGTAGTGTTCCGCTAATGCTTTCCAATCATTATGCACAGACCAATAATAATTAACTTCATTTGTCTATTGGAAGCCATTTTTGGAACAATTTTAATTCTCTCTTTGGGCAGGACATTGTTTTATTATTTATTTGCTGCATACATGCCAGGATGGCTGCTAAGTGGTTTGCAAGCATAAAATCAATTATGAAATCCATACATAATTAAAATTATGTGATAAAACCATCAAAACGTTAAAAATGTCCCTATTTAAAATATACAATAAGACAGTTATCCTATATACCAACTGTCAATTAATAACAGCTGTTCCAATGAACTATCAAATATATTTATATGTCAAATGTCGATGCTGAGTTATGAAATGCTCCTGAAATAGTCACACATCTGGTGAATATTTGCCAGCAAAGTTTTTAGAAGATAATTCTGAGGAATATCACTTGAGGCAAATGTATTTCAGTTCTGCTCTAAATCATCCATCGATTTTGACCATACCTTCTTCCACTGGAAATTTCAGGCAGATGATAACGTGCTCCCTCCTTTTGCTCCCTCCATACTTGAAAGCTTCAGTCTTATGTTCCCATACCATCCATTGTAGGGATGCTAGCCCTTACATCAGAGATAGCCAACAGGCTGCTCTGCACATATTTTGGACTACAGCTATTAAAATGCTATTAAAATGTTTTGGACGTCAGCCATGGGCAATGCTGTCTGGGCACAACATTGGCTAACCCTGTCCTACATCAAGCTTACTAATTTAATGGGAACTGTTTTGAAATGTTTTGATCACAGAAAAATATACCTTGCCCTTGTCTACATCTTTTGCAACTCCCCCCCCCCTTTTGCTTGGATTATGTTAAAACTCCTTTTACAGCTGCTGGTGAAATCTTTTATGTATGTGCATTCCAATGAGACCCTTATTCGATTTTCAGGATGCAGGCCTGCTATTGATCCATGAAATTAGGACAGGACGAGGACTAAAGATTAGCTGAAAGACAGCAACCTTTGCCCATTCTCAACCACAAATGTATTTCCGCCTCAAAGAGATGGCAAATGTATTCCATGGAAATGAAGGCAGTTATGTCCTTGGTGGAGAAGTGATGACATGGTGGAGAAGAAGACATGGCTGATTTCTGATGTCTCCTCAGCAGTGCTGAAGAAAGGGCTGGTTGAGTCACACAGCATGCAATAGATGCTAGTCAATGGATAACAGGAGCCATGGGTCAACCTTGCCACACACAAGCCTTCAAAACGTTGCCTCTCTTGTCTTGGTGACAATTTAGCATCGCATGGTGGTTCAAGTGTAGTGATCCCAAGGTGAAACATCTACCTACCTGCTGGAGTTGCACCATCTGAAATCTGCACCAGGTTTGCTTTCTCACCGTAAACATCCCTGTGCCCACATGATGCCTGGAAGACGGTTGTCTCCATAGATCCAGCCCGAGCTCCTTCTCAATGTAATGGGTGCAATTGCTGGATGGTAGAGACATCACATTTACCACATTCATATCGTTAAAGCTATGGTTTTCCCAGTAGTGATGTATGGAAGTGAGAGCTGGACCATAAAGAAGGCTGATCGCCGAAGAATTGATGCTTTTGAATTATGCTGCTGGAGGAGACTCTTGAGAGTCCCATGGACTGCAAGAAGATCAAACTGATCCATCCTTAAAGAAATCAGCCCTGAGTGGTCACTGGAAGGACAGATCCTGAAGCTGAGGCTCCAATACCTCATGAGAAGAGAAGATTCCCTAGAAAAGACCCTGATGTTGGAAAAGGGCACAAGGAGAAGAGGACGACAGAGGACGAGATGGTTGGACAGTGTTCTCAAAGGAGTGCCTGGCATGCTCTGGTCCATGGAGTCACGAAGAGTCGGACACGACTAAACGACTAAACAACAACAAGAGACATCACATTTCCTCCCAGTAACTCCATGTTGCAGTGGGAGTGCTGAGGAAACATCACTTCCCAAAAATGGGTAGATGCACTAGCTGGAATAAGGATGGGAAGCCTGTGGCCCACCAGAAGTCATAGAATCACAGATTTGTAGAGTTGGAAGGGACCCGAGGGTCATCTAGTCCAATCTCCTTCAATGCAGGAATTTTTAAATCCCATAAACAGTGTGGAGGGAGGAGAATTTTGTTCTAAAAGCAAGTTGCATTAGTGGCAACACAAGTTGGGTTCAAAGATAATTTGGGGTGGGAATCACTGCTGTTTTACGTAACAGGGCATCAGATCCCATTTCTGTAGAATTCCTCTTCCAGTTCATTCTGGAATCGATAGCTTGGCTATTTTATCCCATAGTGACAACCACAGATGGCACAAAAGTGTTTTAATTCTTGGAATTTTTTTTAAAAATTCTTTAAAAAACTACGATATAAAAGGAAACCTCTTGGCAGAATTAGAGTGAACCTTGCACGGTATAAAAATATTTTGTAGGTAAGTTAACAGAAACTATATATGAAATATGTAACTGTGCGGTACAAGATAATCAACAGATAAAGTACAGTGGGACTAATTGGAAGTTTGTTTTAATTTCTTGTTTTATAAGTTCTATAATTGTTCACATCATTGGGAGTACAAATGATGTCAGTTATAATAATTGTGTTGTCTCATATATTGTTATTGTTTGTTAATTTGTTGTTTGTCTGTTTGATTGTATGTTTGTTGGTTGGTTGGTTGGTTGGTTGGTTGGTTTCTTTGCTTTCCTTGCATAAATGTATGTATTTTAAAACAATAAAGATATACATAAAAAAAACAAAAGTGTTTTAATTCTATTGCTGTTTTTCTTTCCGCGAAGGAACTCCCAAATATGCACTAGCTAAGTGGATTGAACTTCTCTGTCTCCCTCTCCTTCTCTGTCTCTCAGTCTGTTCCTTGTCAATTCACATCAGTTTAAGGTCAAGAAAGCTAATAGGGAACAAGGCGCTACAAGATTTGAACTCAACCTTGCTTTTCTTAGGAACATAACTGACAATTAGCACAGGGATCAGCATCAAAAAAGAGCAACCCAGCATGAAGCCTGTCTAATTAGTCATATGAACGGAGGGCTTCCCCTCCACTTCCTCAAGGAGCACATGCCTGTCAGATCTTATATGGCAAAAGCTGCTCTCCCTCCAACACAAGGCTGAAAGGCGGTTGAGAACAGGTAACACCAGCTGAAGAACTTAATTAAATCCTTGCCTAAGACAGAAATATTTCATGGGTGCTTATAGGGGCTTCTGGTGTAGTTCATCATAAACATTCGGCCAGTGATAGAGAGTAGGGGGAATGTGACTCCCCACTATGAAAAAGTACCACCTCCATCCCCAGCTTTCACCAGATCTCCTCCAAGATCTTCTTTTCCTACGTTGATAGACAAGTATCAACCCATGCCAGATCTCATAATGTGTGGAATGAAAAGCTGCCTATTTCTCATCGTCATTTTTCAAATATTATATATTCCTACCCCAACTGTCTGGGTGCCGGTGAATCACAAGAACAGTAACTACCTCTCAAGCCTATTCTTCATCCTTGATTTTGGCTGTCGTGTTTTACAAAGGGGCATTCAGTTCTTCTGGCTCAAGGCCTGCTTGAAACAACTGCACTCAAAAGGCAAAGATCAAGTGAGTGGGTTGGTGTGCCCCACGGAGGACCTTAAGGTCCATAAATAGTAACACCCTAGAGGTCCCGGGCCCTAAGGAAGTCAGATTAGCCTCAACCAGAGCCAGGGCCTTCTCAACACTGGCTCTGGCCTGGTGGAACGCTCTGCCTCATGAGACCAGGGCCCTGCAGGATCTGATTTCTTTCCGCAGGGCCTGTAAGACAGAGTTGTTCCGCCTGGCCTTCGGCTTGGAATCAACTTGATCCCCTCCCCCTCTTTCCTTTTTCCTTCTGTGATGGAACTCCTACTTGGGGACTTCCCTGGCTTTTTTCTGGTTCACGTAGGACCAGTCTGGACAGTTAGCCTTGGTGAAGAGATGGCGTTCTCATCCGCAAAAAAAGTTTTTGAGTTTCTGCTGAAATGAGGCTGCATTTTAATGTTGTATTTTAATCTTGTTTTTTTAAGTTGTATTTCAGTCAATTGTTTTATATCTGGTGTTAGCCGCCCTGAGTCATTTGCTTCAGTGCCTTGATGTAACTCATTTAGGATTCCTAAATGTGTTTCCCCATCATCCTCTCAACTCAGGAGCAGGGAACATTTCGTTGTTGCTGAACTGCAACTTCAATGGCTAAGGATGATGGAGGACCAAGGTTATGCTTTAAGTTATGCCTACCATAACTCATAATTCTGCTGACTGCATGTATACCTTGCCATTCTGCAGAACAAGGGGTAAGTGGTATAGCATATGTGAAATAATAGTACCCATAAAACAATTCAATGAGTTGAAAGCAAGTGACTCACTCAAGGCGACCTGGGGAACTTCTTGACTGAGCCGGAACTTGCACCTGGGCCTCCCTGATCCGACTCCTTCATTTCTTCAGTTTTCTGCCTAAAGTAGTAGTATCTGTGATGCTGTTGCATCCTATGTAGAACTAAAGGACCTCTGATACTATACTTGAGACCAGCCTTTCTTTAGCCATATCACTTGGATTGCATTGTGCATTGCCTTGGTATGATGCACTGTGCTTATTAAAAGGTTGCTTTAAAAAAAAGTAATAATAATAATTAAGTTTTTACATCAAGTTTAAGGTACATAAAAGTAAAACAAGCATAACAATACTAATAAACTGTTAGATCACCCTTCTCTTGGAGGCTGAACCCACTTCTACTTCAAAGTAGCTTGACACTAGAAAAAAATAGGACAGAACTTTGAGAATTTTTAAGTAAAAACGATGCTGAGGATCATATGACTGCTATAACTTGGGAGACACTATAGTCTTGAGAGGATATTTTATTAGTGAGCAAAGTAGAATTAGAAAGGAAACAGATCTTGAAAGATCAGCCCCTTCAAAGGAATTTAAAGTTCTACAGCAAAAGCATTTTTTAAAAATGGTATCAAAAGGTCTTATTCTCTTTTATTTTAAAAGCGCACTAAAATCTCCTCTTTAGATAATGCAAAACTTTGTGTGCTTCAATATTTAGATCAACCCTGCTATGAATTTTGTTGACAAAACTTTAAGTTGCTAGCCAACAGATTTAAGGAAAGGAATCTGAGAAATATGATTATGCCATTAGATTTTTATTACATTCCTTTTTCAACCTAAGATTCAGGAATCTTAGGAATCTGATCAATATCACTCCCTCTGTTTCTGATGTTCGGAGGTGAGTAAAGTTGCTTTTGTAGCCAAAATGGCACTCCCCGTGCACAACAGAGTGTTGTCAATAGGCTTAGGTAAAACCCAAGGTTTGCAAAGGTACAAAAAAAAAAACTTTAGGTGAAAAAACAGCCAAATGGTGACTAGACATATTCAATGAGCATGGATGCTGATTCACTGTTGGTGGGTGTGGTATGGAAAATTAGGTGGGCAGGGAAATCACAGAAAGTCTCATGGAGGAAAACTCCATGCTGTAACATTTTGTTGCTGCTTCCACTTGTCCTACTGTAAATCTGTGCAGGTCAAGGATGCTGTAACAAAAAGGTCCAGATTCCTCCTGCTTCAAGCTACCATGCTTGATGCATGCCATGTGGAAGGGAAATACAGATCTGGTATTATAGCACTCAGGTAAACACAAAATGTCTGAGGGAGGGGGGGTGTTAACTGGTTGACAGCCTGGTGAGAACATTATCAGAGTAAGACCATCTGCATTCCTTCCAGGGAGAGAATGATAACTGCTTCCACTCTGGGAAACAATTATCTATGGTGATTGTTATGGCAGAGGCAAATTCTGGGACAGCACACCATGTGACAATTTCATCCTCCTTGTGAAAATGAAGGTATTAACTCACACTGCATGGTGGCTGCAAAATGAGCTATTTACATTTAACAGTTTACCAGAAGCAATGGGTGATTTTGTGTGTGTGTGCCACAGCATACAACCAAAACATCTGCAGAGATGTACAGAAAAATCTGCTGATCCGCTGCTGCACACAAATGGTTCACCACGTAGTGGGGGCTGCCACATTTTAGTGGACATCCATGTGTATGCCATCTCTGAAAACCTTGCAAGGTATAATGTACCAAACAGTAAGAAGACAATAAAGCAATATAATGTCAGTAAAAGACCCTGGAGTTCTTGGGAATGTATTGTAGCTTTAATGCATTGTAGCCATGTATTTCCTAAGGAGCAATTAATGGTAATTGAACCCACAAAAAGTGGTTAATTTTATATATATATATATCTGAAGGATCAGAAAAGGAGAATTTCCTTAACATTTTTTTAGCAAGGTTGCTGTAAAGGTAGCCTGTCTTGAGTTGTCTGGCTCTGTATCTGCTCTGGATTTGGGCTTTAAAGTGATGATAAAGAAGCTTTATCTCAAAGCTTGTGTGGTTTGGGAGACACCGGCAGTCTGAAAAGCGCTGCTGAGGCCAGCACAAAATATTACAGGCATCAGTGGCTGTGTGAAGTGCAGAAAAGTGGAAAGGAAGACCCAAACCAGCTTAGCAGCGTGGAGACATTCTGCAACAACAACAACAAAAGTTGCACTGCGGAATGCTAACATTCAGGGTGTCAGCCACCCATTCATGCCATGCCCCTTTCCGGGACACTCCATTCCATTCTCCCTCCCCACCCCCAGTTCCCGCCTGCTTTTTTAAATTCTCCAGCTGTGAGTATTGCATAGCCACTGAGCATTGTTCTGTCCTGAATGGGCTGTTTGGGGGTGATTTCCTCCTTAGGGTATTTTACACCCACAACCCCTTTTTTTTTACAATCTTGGGGTTCCCCTGAGTCTGCTGCCCTAGCTTCATCTGTGTGGGTTGTTCTGTTTTGGCCGCATAAGCATCCATACTCAGAGAATGAGTTCGCTTTCAGTACACAGAAGTACACACCCAGTTTACGCAGCTAAAGTTCTGTGTCCTGGTCAAAGACGTTTGTGTCCACGGTCCTGTGTCCAAAACCCTGGAGATCCACCACTAGTCAGCCTAGATAACATGGACCTAGATGGGCCAATGATCTGGTAAGCTCTTTGGCCTGGTCTCCACCCACAAAGCAGCGTGAGATTTAGGGTAGTGTGGGTGGTTGGCCCCCCCTGCCGAGCTGAGGGGGTGCAAAACAGCGCACTTGAGAGCATGCACAGAAGGGGAGATGGGGCGGGAAAATTGTGAAAATAAGAATTGGGGGGGGCAATTTTGTCCTAGCACAGAGGGCCCTGCACAGAGCCAAGGTTTAAATCGACCCCGCTGTAAGGACGGAAACAAAAAAAGGGGGTAGCTTTGGTCCAAAGCAGAGACATCACCTTGCCAACAAAGGTCCGTAAAGTTAAAGCCATGGTTTTCCCAGTAGTGATGTATGGAAGTGAGAGCTGGACCATAAAGAGGGCTGATTGCCAAAGAATTGATGCTTTTGAATTATGGTGCTGGAGGAGACACTTGGGAGTCCCATGAACTGCAAGAAGAACAAACGTATCCATTCTTAAGGAGTGCTCACTGGAAGGACAGATCCTGAAGCTGAGGCTCCAAGACTTTGGCCACCTCGTGAGAAGAGAAGACTCCCTGGAAAAGACCCTGATGTTGGGAAAGATGGAGGGCACAAGGAGAAGGGGATGACAGAGGACGAGATGGTTGGACAGTGTTGTCGAAGCTACTAAAATGATTTTGACCAAACTGCGGGAGGCAGTGGAAGACAGGAGTGCCTGGCGTGCTCTGGTCCAGGGGGTCACAAAGAGTCGGACACGACTAAACGACTAAACAACGACAGCTTTGGTCCAGACTCAACCAACTGCTTCTGCCGAGGAAGCAAATTGCCAGCGCTGGGACCTCGAGAGGTTAGAAGGGTCGCGCTGGGAAAGCTCCTGCCTTTGCTAGATATTTTGGGACCAGAGCTGGGATTTGCTAATGGGGGCAAAGCTCCTCTGGCGCCATCCTCCAAAACCGGACTGATAATGGGACAGATTAGGCAACGCAAGGAGGGAGAAGGCCAGGCAGTCGCCGCTGCGCCTCTTGCGCTTTAGACTCACATTGCAACAAGCGCGGGGGCCGCGGCAGTTCTCGGCTCTTCTGATTGGCCGCCAGTCCGGGGCAAAGTGGGCGGGGCGCTACCTAAAGGGGCGGGTCAAGGCTGGGGGGGGGGCCAAACGAGAGAGGAAGGGGCAAGGGGGAAGCAGGCCTGCGCTCTTCCAGTTCCCCTCTATCTAGCCTGATTTGGCAGGACGCAGAATCTTTAAAATCCACCAATTTGCAAGGCGGGTGGGGGAACCTACCTTTGGCCAGGTAGAAGGGGGAGGGAATTGTTTGATCGCCAAACAAATGCTAACCGGCACCTGCACAAACATGGGCGTAGCTAAGATGGGGGGGGGGGAGAGAACTTCGGTTAGCTATGTATTTTTTTTTATGGGGGTAACTGGCTACGCACATGTGCCCAAACAGGTGTTCCATGTCTGCTCCCGTGGTGTCCAATTACCCAAAACAGTTCCTGTTTGTGGGAATATTTTTTGCCTAGGGGAAAGATGGCGAGGCGCCTTTTCCCACGCCCATGTCCTTGTGGATCGACGTCTCCTAGATTTGCCTTCCTTCAAGTCTCTCCTCCCTTCCCAGTCTCTAGAAGTTCAGTCCTTTGCGAGGAGAGAAGCGGTTGCATCTTGAATTTCGCGCGCGTAACGGCGACTGTGAAAGGAAATTGGCGATGTATTATATTTGGAGACTTACTCTAGAAAAGCCAAGAGTGGTGCTGATAGGCCAACGGGATAAACTAAATCCTTTCGAACTAAGGGTCATAATTCTCTGTTGAAAAGCCACACTTCTTGGGGGAAGGGTGTGCTTTAAATGCATGATGTGTCGGCAGACTGTTTTTATTTTACTCCAACCACAATCCCGGGTCATCTCGTGGGATACTAACAATGTTGACTTGGGACTCAGTCTCGTTTAGGCTGCAGGGACTTTTGTCAACCTATCTCACCTAGAGGTTATTCAAAATCAGTTTTTAACAGGGATATTGAAACTGCCCAACTGTGTAAGTAATACAGCGCTACGCATGGAACTTGATATTGTATCCCTGGAAAACGCTCTGTGGAAGCACATACTTTGTCACTGGTTATCTCTATGGCACAATCTCCCAAACTTGTACTTGATACAATGTATGTGGAGAGATGATTTCCAGAGCCCATGGGTAAAAAATTTACAACTGAAAATTACGGCAATGGGAATCTCCCCATCCAAATTACTAGAGCAGGATATAGTTCCAGCTAAAAAACCAGTAACCTGTAAACTAGAGGAGATGGACTTGCAGCAGAAAATGGTCTTGGGCAATGGTACCTGCTCACCTCTAAACCTTGGTTTATTACCCCTCTTAAGGCTCCCAAACTATTTGAATTCCTTAACTTCTTCGGCTCATAGATATGCCTTTGTAAAGGCAAGATTCAACACCTTCCCATCGAACGTGCTGAGAAATAGATTCTCCAATGGACAGATATCGCTCTTATGTGATTGTAATTGTGGGGCACCGGAATCGTTGCATCACATAATTTTTGATTGTGCTTTTCACTCATCGGCCAGGAGCAAGTTTCTTGCTCAATATCTAAAGGGAATTGCCGATGATACGAATGGAGCCAAACTGAGATATCTATTAAATGATGATGACCCCCTAAGATCACTCATGGTTGCCAGATTCTTGATCAGCGTCCTATCCCTAAAGAAGAGAAACGGACTCCTGTGCGGCTCGGATAATCCCTTTAAACTATGATCTATGTTTTAGGATGTAATCAGGTGATATCACCATTGATGTCTTCTACTAATTTATGAGTAGAGGGCGATGTTTATGTTACAAATTTATTGTAATGTATGTTGGTCTTTTGTTTTTGTTTTGCTTTGGTTCTTGTCTGTTTTTTGTAAGTTTTGGCGGTTTTAAATTTGGAGGTTTAAGTACATTATGTTGGTATGGGAAACTGTCGTGTGATAGGCCAATGGCCGTAATAAAGATCAATACAATACAATAGTCTCGTTTAGGCTGCAGCCCTTTTATGCTCACTTTCCTGGGAGTCAGTCTCACTGAAATCATTGGGATTTACTTCTGAGCAGCTTGACATGGGGTGTTCTGTTGAGGATACAGTATATGCCTCCAAGTAACGTTCGTCTTCCATAGCATTCCACATCCAGACAGTTTCTCCCACCTGAATTCCACTCACACTTTCAGGAAGTGACCTTTAACCTGGGGAGAGGGCTCTTGCCCGGTTAACCAGTCGGTACCTGGCACCCCAAACCTAAACAGATCACTTAGAAGAACGAATTTCTCCTTGAGATCAACAGGGATTACTTTAAAAAGGCAAGTCTGCAAAGAAAATTACCCACACTGATTCCTGAGCTGTTTCTGTAGTGGCAGAGGGGACTCAAAAGAACTCTTTTATTAGAAAGTGAGTATTCTAGTGTGCCTGAGCCCAATGGGAGTTCTAGCTCAAAATGTCTAGAGGACACCAGATTGAAGAAGGATCCTGACCCAAGTAGTATACCACAGTGTGCACACTATCCTTTTAAAGCACATGACTTCCTCCCAAGAACCCTCAGAGCTGTTTTTTTGTTAAGGGTGCTGGGAATTGTAGCACCGGGGTAAACTGCAGTTCCCATGTTGTTGTTGTTTTGGGCTTTCAAAGAGTGGAGCGTATGTAGCCATAGGCCATACGTTCCAGATTTCAGCTTTGCATGTATTGCGGCAGCTCAAGCTCATGGGCCTTCACATTTTTTTTTAAACCCATCAGCGAATGAGCCCCACTCAGCAGAATGAGCAGGAAATGAGGACGCTTCCCACCCCCGTCCGCAAAAAAAATAAAAAAATAAAAATGTAGCAGAGTTGCCCGCTTACCATATTTTTTAATTTGCATTGTCATCTAAAGCAAGCGGAGGAGTCAAACTCACCTAAGTGTGCCACTGTCTTTGCTGCATGAAGTTCCATCGTTTCCAAGGATGCATATGCTGAATGAAACCGCTTTACAAGTACAGTGGTACCTCGGGTTAAGTACCGTATTTAATTAGTTCTGGAGGTCTGTTCTTAACCTGAAACTGTTCTTAACCTGGAGCACCACTTTAGCTATCGGGGCTTCCTGCTGCCCCTGCGCCGCCGCTGCCCGATTTCTGTTCTCATCCTGAAGCAAAGTTCTTAACCTAAGGTACTATTTCTGGGTTAGTGGAGTCTGTAACCTGAAGCGTATGTAACCTGAAGCGTGTGTAACCCGAGGTACCACTGTACTTCGCTTTGGTTGGATAGTGCTGGTCCCATGTGGCTGCGCACACACCACACATGTAAAGCACATCCCCCAACCACGCACCCAAAGAATCCTGGGAACTATAGTTCACCCACTACAAGTTCAGCACCCTTAAACTACAGTTCCCGGGATTCTGTGCCCGCGCTTAGAATGAGCTTCTGCTGTACGGTGTGTATGTTAAAACTATTTCATTTACACCCGTGGAGAAAGAGACACACAGTGCCTGCTGAATTCTGGCTCGCTTTGACTATATAGGTAGAACATGGAGCCAGCTCTAGCTTAGAGAGACAACTGCGGCAAGAATTTTGTTAGCGAAGAATCGGAAAACAGAAGATGCTTTTAAAGTACAATCCTGGGCATGTTTACTCAAATGTAAGTCTCACTGTGTCCAATAGGCTTATTCTCTAGTAAATATGTGTTGCGCTTCTACTCCCTATGATCAGAACTTGTTCTATACACTATAGGTCCGGTGTTTGTGTTGACCTGAGCAGGGCATCTTGTTCTACGCCCGCGTTCACACGTTACGCGCGTTTCGCTTAGCAGATCCACCCTTCCTACGACGTTTGCGCTCGATAGCTTCGACTCTCGGTCGATGGCAGGCCGTCGCCGTCGGAGGCCCGGCCCTGGCTCCCTCGCCTCCCCTCGCCTGGCCCGCGGGAGCCGGCAAAGTGTGAATAATTCTCAGGAAGGAGTTACACTAAGCGCGAAAGCTTTTAGCACATTATCCGCTGGCAATTGGACTATAATCTAATTGTCAACCCTCGGGTCTTAATCGAGCTTTCCCCCCTCTTTCCACCCTCGGATTTGCATCGGGGAGATGCCTAATGGGTTTAAGAGCGCCTCGCTTTGCGCTGCAAAGAAGACACCTCGGCTGAGAAGGAGGTGACATTGAAGGGGCGCGGGCGGTGAAATTGGATAGAGGTCGCCAAAGTCTCGCGCAGATGGCGAGACGCCTGGGGGCGGGTGGGGGGGAGAGACAGAGACTCTTCCAGAACCGGGTCAGGAGGATCTAGATCTGTCTGGGCTTTCCGAAAAGGCAACGGGGGATTCTCCTGCGAAAGCCCCATCGAGACAAACGGGGCTGCGCAAAAGGCACGCTTGCGCACGGGACTAGGGCTCCGGAGCCCGATTGCGCGCTTGCTAAGGATCCTGCCTTGCGTCGCCCAAGCTCCCATCCCGCTCTATACGACTGGCTTAGGCTGTGATGCTTGGAGTTACGCCTTCCAATAAGCCTGACATTTATTTATTTAATTTGTCTAACGCATATATATCCCGCCTTTTTCTCCAAGGAGCTGGAGGTGGCACGCATGACTTTCCCTCCCCCTCATTTAATCCCCCACAATAACCCTGCGAGGTAGGATAGGTTGAGAGGCAGTGACTGGCCGAAGGTCACCCAGTGGGGTCCATCTGGTATGTAGGCTGAGACCCTATATGCCCGCAGACTGTCTCGCCAGAGTGGTGCATGCTCTGGTTATCTCCCGCTTGGACTACTGCAATGCGCTCTACGTGGGGCTACCTTTGAAGGTGACTCGGAAACTACAACTAATCCAGAATGCGGCAGCTAGACTGGTGACTGGGGGCGGCCACCGAGACCATATAACACCGGTCCTGAAAGACCTACATTGGCTCCCAGTACGTTTCCGAGCACAATTCAAAGTGTTGGTGCTGACCTTTAAAGCCCTAAACGGCCTCGGTCCAGTATACCTGAAGGAGCGTCTCCACCCCCATCATTCTGCCCGGACACTGAGGTCCAGCGCCGAGGGCCTTCTGGCGGTCCCCTCTCTGCGAGAAGTGAGGTTACAGGGAACCAGGCAGAGGGCCTTCTTGGTAGTGGCGCCCGCCCTGTGGAACGCCCTCCCATCAGATGTCAAAGCGATAAACAACTACCTGACATTCAGAAGACATCTTAAGGCAGCCCTGTTCAGGGAAGTTTTTAACGTGTGATATTTTACTGTATTTTTGGTTTCTATGGAAGCCGCCCAGAGTGGCTGGGGAGGCCCAGCCAGATGGGCGGGGTATAAATAATAAATTATTATTATTATTATTATTATTATTATTATTATTATTATTATTATTATTATTGGTCTCCAAGTCTGACACTCTAACCACTACACCGCACTGCCTCCGACGTCCATGTCTTGGCGCTCAGCTTCTGTTGGGACTTACTAAACATCTCTGGACCGTCGTCCTGTATAACGCGTGGCACCTGCCACAACATGTTGCGGAGTATCTGTTTTGTTTTACAAATTTTACCGCTTTATTGTAATCAAACCTCTAAGCGGGTCGCAAGCAACGCGAGCGGTTTACAATCAATCTAAGCGGTTTTCCCACCTTCTGACAGGAACGCTCCTGTTCACGTTGCTCCCAACCAGCCAGCAAACAATTCCGCTTCTTTTTGTCTGTATTTCCCCCCTGTCAATCAACCTCCCATGGTGACTGAGCGTGCGCAGTCCTCATAAGGCATTTGGGGGGGGTGCCCCTTTAATCTCCTCCCCTAAACAAAAATTGTACCCTTGCAAGCCTGATGTTTCCGGAACATTCAGATACTTCTCTATGGCTTTATTAACTATTAATTGCATTAATAGTTGCTGCTTGCTTTATTACGTGCTACTGTGTTTGATGTTTGTTGTGATTGCAGGGTCTGTTGTTGTTTGAATGCTATTGTGGTTCTGGTGGGCTCAACATTTATTTTTGGAAACGCGGGGTTCAATGAGCATACCAAATTATCCGTTGTTACACAGAGGTCCAGTTTTGGCTTCCTGTCGGCACCCACCACCTGCGATTACTATTAAAGGGAGCAATACTGAGAGCTATGAAACTTAGGGTGAAGGGAAGGCGCCTCTCTTCCTACTACACGGAAGAAGTTCTGTCCGCCTTCTTTAACTCCAAATCTCTGGAGAGCTTGTGGGACTGATCTAACTGGGCTTCACTTCCAAATGATATGAGGATGATAGGGTGGGAGATAGCAAGGTTTGTATCCTTTGTTGTGGGTAAGCCCACTGATGATGACAGTGCAACTTGTTATTGTTGTTGTTTAGTTGTTTAGTCGTGTCCGACTCTTCATGACCCCATGGACCAGAGCACGCCAGGCACTCCTGTCTTCCACTGCCTCCCGGAGTTTGGTCAAACTCATGCTGGTAGCTTCGAGAACACTATCCAACCATCTCGTCCTCTGTCGCCCCCTTCTCCTTGTGCCCTCCATCTTTCCCAACATCAGGGTCTTCTCCAGGGAGTCTTCTCTTCTCATGAGGTGGCCAAAGTCTTGGAACCTCAGCTTCAGGATCTGTCCTTCCAGTGAGCACTCAGGGCTGATTTCCTTCAGAATGGAGAGGTTTGATCTTCTTGCAGTTCATGGGACTCTCAAGAGTCTCCTCCAGCACCATAATTCAAAAGCATCAATTCTTCAGCGATCAGCCTTCTTTATGGTCCAGCTCTCACTTCCATACATCACTACTGGGAAAACCATAGCTGTTACTATACGGACCTTTGTTGGCAAGGTGATGTCTCTACTTTTTAAGATGCTGTCTAGGTTTGTCATAGCTTTTATCCCAAGAAGCAGGCGTCTTTTAATTTCGTGGCTGCTGTCACCATCTGCAGTGATCATGGAGCCCAAGAATGTAAAATCTCTCACTGCCTCCATTTCTTCCCCTTCTATTTGCCAGGAGGTGATGGGACCAGTGCAACTTAGTGTCCTACAAACAAGATCAAGGCTTGACCTGCTGGACCAGAGATTTCTTCACACCTCTCTCTCTTCTTCTCCGCTGCACTTGCAAGCCGCAGGGTTAATGCAGATGAGGCGAGGTCTACAGGAGGATGCGCAGCGTTTGACCTTGAAAACATTGGATAAGGTTATCCTGCCTTCTCTTGAGATGGAAAGGGAGAGAATGGCTGCACGGTAGCAGGGAAGAGGGAGGAAGAGTTTTGAACTAATGCCAGTGTTGCTTGGAGACAGAATTGGCATTCAATATTACACTGTTCTTTCCCTCCATTTCGACCCTCGCTACAACCCTGTAAAGTAGATTAGTAATCTGAAATCTGACCCAGGGTTGCCCTAGTGAGATTCAGCGTTGACGGGGTGGGATTAGGACGCCGGTTTTAGGCCTATTGAATGGGAAGCGCGTGCGCTAGTTTTAGCGAATTATACGCGTTAATTGGCCCAGAAGTCCGTCACCAATAACTGTTTTGTGAATTACGACCTGTAAGTGTGTAACTATCACTGCCTGTACTCTGGATAGCGCTTCAGGCATCCGGTGAAGTGGCTAGGAAGTCCTCCAAAGCTTATTCTTTATTCTTTATTTGTTAAATTTGTATACCGCCCTTCATCCGTAGATCCCAGGGCGGTTCACAACGCATGTCATATTGAAATTGAGGTTGCCACAAGATTCTAACCAAAAGCACCAACCCTCCTATCGCATTATAAAGTAGCTTCCTTTCATCACAATGGAATCCTCTTCACAGTAAACTATGCGCAAGATCAGCCCGCACAAGACCTGTGACTTGCCCTCTAAAAATAGGATTTAGGGCAATGGCAGCTGGTGCCCATTGGGACTGATGGAGCGGAAAACAGGGAGGTCTCTGAGCCAACTAATTTGAGTTTTATCCCACCCTGAGCCTGAGGAAGCTGAATGTGGATAAGAAGACTGGCATGGCAGTGCCCTGTTAACCTCCACTGGCTGCGGATAGAAAAGGAGGAAACATTTGCTAAAATTGGTTGTGCTGTCAGGAGATTTTTGATTTACATTGAGGCTGTAAAGCTACGTTTCTGGAGTAGGAACTGACTCCCGTAGAAGAAAATGGGGATTACTTCCTTGAGGGTATGTTATGGATCCGTGCTCCTGGTGTGTTGGGGGGTGGGGATTCCCGGAGATCTAAAGCCCACACCAGAGAGCCAGGGAGACCTGGGAGACTAGGGTTCAGATTCCCATTCGACCCTGAAGCTCAGTGGGTGATCTTGGGCCAGTAACTGCCTCTCAGCCTACCTCGTAAGGCTGTTGTGGGGATTAAATGAAGGGGAGAACCATGTAAAACACCTTGATCAGGTGGGCTATAAAAGCAAGGAAGTGAAGAAAGGAATAAATTCTAGCCAGAGTTAGAAATCCCACCAGAGATCCGGGTTGAGTTCCATCACTCAAGTGTGCCTTGATCGTCTCGGTCGCCTGGCAGTACAGATGTTGTGTAGCAAAATAGTCTTCCAGCAAAATAGTCTTCCAGATCCCCGGAAGATCACATGATACATACAGCGCAATCCTAACCATATCGCATCAGAAACAAATCCTACTGAATTCAGTGGGGGCTCACTCCCAGGTAAGTGGGGTTAGGATCGCACCATTTGGTTACACTCGTGGGATTCACTGCGACTTGCTTCCCTCACTGCGAGAAGCCAAGTTACAGGGAACCAGACAGAGGGCCTCCTCGGTAGTGGCACCCGCCCTGTGGAACACCCTCCCACCAGATGTCAAAGAGAAGAACAACTACTTGACATTTAGAAGACATCTGAAGGCTTCCCTGTTCAGGGAAGTTTTTAATGTGTGACATTTTTAATCTTTGTTGGAAGCCGCCCAGAGTGGCTGGGGAAACCCAGCTAGATGGGCGGGGTACAAATAAATTATCATTGTTGTTGTAAACATGGCTAGGATCGCACTGTTCAGGAGGAATCGTCACCTCCTTAGCTTCCCTGGTAATCCAGAAGACGCTTAAGGAAGCCACTGAACCCTGTGGGATTTACTTCCGAGTAATCATGGATAGATTACTATCTATCCATGTGCTAACAGTGGCTAACAGAATAGCAATAAATTGGAATAAACTGGAAATGCAGATTGACCAGGCGGTGATAATTCTTGTGGGTCGGTTAACGTGCAGTTGTACCAAAATGCAGTTTGCAAGAAGAGGACGTGTTTGGGACCTGTCTGAGCTGCAGAGAGGAGACGCCTCACTGGCGCCTCAGCCCCACCGGATTGCCTGGATTCAGGGCATGCACAGGAGCCCCAGTTCCACAAAGCACTACCAAGAACTTGAGCGACCAGGCCGGCTCCAGCTGTTTCCTTAAGGGACACGCTATGGCAGTGAAAGGAATTTCTCTTCCCCAGCTCCTCTCTTGGGGGGTTTTCCTGTCTATATAAGGAAAGCAAAAGGCGTCTGAAGAAAGGGGGGTCTGGGGGTCGTGCCTCAGACCAGATTTTTAGGTGATCTGCTTATTCAGCTCTATTCAGTTCTGTGGATCCTGTGGATCTCCCGCCCTCTTGCTCCTAACTCGACTTGAACCCGCGGAAGGAAAGGCCCGGATCACGTCCCTGGAAAGTGAAAGTCCCCTGAAAGCTGGTCAGGTTCATTGTAGGTTAGGTTGTAGCCCTGCTTTTGGACCCATTTCAAAAGCAACTCCTACGGCCCTGTTAAATGTAGAGCGCAGTCTTTATGCCCCCTTACCTGGGAGTAAGGGCCTTTAAACTCAATGAGACCCATTTCTGTGGAAAAAAGCGTGCTTTAAGCCCCATCGATCTCAGTGAAAGGTATTTAATGCTCGAGCTCTGCGTTCAGTAAATGTGTATAGGATTGAAGCCTTAAAGTGCGCGCTTTCCTCTTCCCATTGAAGGCAATGGAATTTGAAACGTGTGCTCAGATTTGGTGGGATCGTACTCAGGGTCGTGCTGGAAACCAACTTCTCTGCAAGCGCACGGGTTACGCTGTTTGGGGATGGCACCATCCGGCAACCTTTTAATTCGCAACGGCGCGTTTCTGAAAAGGGCGCTTTTGCTTCCGGCAGGTTCAGGTTGTTTAAGGCGAGAGTGAAAACCCCAAAGTTCCCCGAAGCGGTACCCATTTTTTAAAACAGTCCAGGGGATTTATCTTGGCCAATCCCGGAGGGAACTGAAATACATACAGCCTGAGTGTGGAACTCTTTCCTTTAAGAGAGGTGCCTGGAAGCTGGCAGTTTTCTTTTTCTAATAAATGGGGAAAGGGGCGGTTGGATGAGTTTGGTCAAAGGTCAGTAACAACACTCTGCACATGCTCAAAGGCGATCTACACTTTCCTAGGTCCCAGGGCTAAGAGAGCTGGCTAAACTAGATTGCAATCCAGTTCTGCTGAAGGAAAAGGAAGCTTAGCTCTCGGATCTCATTTTCCTTCCAGAACCACACCCCATGCAATTATTTTACAATTGTTAGCAGTACTTGAGCGCTAGAAATGCAAAATAAACGAAGGCCAGGGGAGCCGGCGTGCTTTCGGGTTCAGCCTCTCACACGTTTACTTTCTCTGAGAAGTCCTAATGAACGCGGAGAGGTTTTGCTTCTGAACAGACAGGGAAAGTGACTGCAGACTAGCGCACACCTCTGGCAACCGAAGACAGTCTGATAATACACTTCTGTTTAGGACCGGAAGAGTTAGTTATGCATTTAAGGTCAAGCCAGATGGCTTAACTGATGAGTGGATCCGATTTATAAACACAGAATTCCAAAACTCACCAGTTCGCAAGGCTGCAACAGGGAAAATGTCTCACACTTTCCAGATACATTCCAGCGCCTGCAATTCTGGGAACCCTTAACGAAGAAAGACACGGGTTTTAGCTGGAAAAAGGATACCAGTTTCTGCTTATGGGGGTGGGGGCAAGACGTGCCCAAGTCAGTAAAACTGAGGAATGGAAGCTGATGCGGGGTTTCGGTGATGGCACTTTCAAGAAACAACCGGCATCCTATAGTGCAATTTGATAATGCAGCCTGACCTTAATCCGTTTTTACTGGGAAGCAAGTCGCACGGAGTTCAAGCAAGCCTGTTCCCCCCCAAAAAAAACAACAAAAAAACTGTGGGGGGGGGGAGGCGCTGCAGTTTAACAGTCCGATTTCGTGTTTATCTTCTCCGATGCAAGTCCCACCGAGTTCAGAGGGTCTCACTTTCAAAGAAGTGTGCATAGGATTGCACTCCAGTCCGGATTTAGGGCTGGGTTTTTACACTGTACAATTGGAGAAAAGAAGTGAAACTGACACCAAGGTCCTCAATGTCGCTTAGCGCCTGAGAGTTGCAGCCACCTGATCTCAAGAAAACTGAGACCCTCGGCTTAATCTGGTTAGGATCGCAGCCCAAGCTGACCTCCAGGGAAAGCATATGCGGATCTGTAAAGAAAAAAAGCGCAATTTTTTCGACCTACTTTTGAAATCAGGAGACGATTTGGTCTTCCCAGAGTTAAACAGTGCATGCTCTTAAAACAAATTTAGTTCTGTGTTCAGTGCATGTTAATTAAATCTTGCAAAGGAAAAATAAACTAAACTAAAATCTTAGGGTGCAAATCGTTTATACAGACGCTTTCTACCGATGGCCTTTTATAGATAGTCCCGACCTCGATCCAAATACGGTGCGTGGATATATTACAACCTATGGGACACCCGAGGAACAAATCAGAAAGGTTTACGGAGCATCCGTTGAAGCATGTTAGTCGAGGGAACCGCGGGGGTGGGGGTGGGGTGTCACAAGAAGGCTAATTCCTCGGATTTAATCCGGTTTGGCCCAGTGGACCCCCGTCGGCTTCAGTCAAAGGGGACCCGCTTTCTTTGGGATTTGGATCCGGGTGCTGAAGTGACTCTGGGTCCATTTACGCATGGGGCAGCTGGGAAGGTCAATGTGCGTAAATGCAGCGCAGAGCTGTGGGTGAAAGTGAGCAGCCTTCAGGATCTCTCGCACACTGCCTGCGTGGAAGGGAGCACTGCTGCCACCTGTGGGGCTGACTCCCCCGTGGGGCTGAGTTCACTGCTTACAGGCGCGTGGCGCCATCCTAAGCCTATTTAGTCGGAAGCAAACTCCCAAATAGCGCAGCGAGGGGACCGCATTGCGAAGCCCGTGAACGACCACTCCAACCGGGTTTCTTTGAATAGGGGTGGGAGTGGGGGGGGGAAGCCTCACACCGCTTATTTTCAAGTAAGCTTTTTGTAGGATTGTTCCGGAGTAAGTGGCTCGAAGCTTGCCCTCTCCGGCGCCGATCCAAAATACACTGCCTTGGAAGGAAGTCTCGCTGGAAGCAAAAGCAAAACAAACCTCATTCCAAAGTAAGAAGCATATTTGAGATCGGCCGCATTATCTTAACCTCATTCCGTTAGAAAAAGACAGTACAGTGGTACCTCAGATTAAGTACTTAATTCGTTCCGGAGCTCCGTACTTAACCTGAAACAGTTCTTAACCTGAAGCACCACTTTAGCTAATGGGGCCTCCCGCTGCCGCCGCGCCGCCGGAGCACGATTTCTGTTCTCATCCTGAAGCAAAGTTCTTAACCTGAGGTAATATTTCTGGGTTAGCGGAGTCTGTAACCTGAAGCGTATGTAACCTGAAGCGTATGTAACCCGAGGTACCACTGTATAGACCAACAGGGATCTAATTTAGTGTAAATCGGCTCTCAAAAGCAGTGAAGATATTTGTGTTTTTGCTATAAGGAAAGGGAAGAGTAAATAATAACAATTTTAAAAAACACGCGTGTTTGTATGGTGCGATTCTCACACACACAAACACACCCATAGTTTGCACGCAGCGGTTGGGACTAAGTCCCTGCGCCTCTTGGAGCTGTTTCACATAGCCCTCTGCCATCACTTGGACCTGAATGAATGTGTATGGACCCTAGCAGGAAAGAATAACGCTTCTCCCACCCAAAGATTCTTGGGAGTTGTAGTTTATCTCACAGCTACAATTCCCAACTTTCTGAGCAAACTGTGGTTCCCATGATGACTTAGGGGAAGTGTGCTTTAAATGCGCTCTTAAGTGTACAGCGTGCACACAGCCGAAGGAACAAAGCAGACACATCTGTCTCTGGTGTTAGAGCTCTGCCGGTTCATTCGCACGTGCAAGAAGCCAGGTTCAGCCACCAAGAGACGCGTGAACCAACCCTTGGAGCGGAAGCTGCGTGGTTTAGTGGAAGGCAGTGTCCACAGCTAGCTGGTACTGGAGCAGCCAGATCGCTTTTAAGGCGTTTTCTTCCCTAGGAAATGCGTTGCCAGAAAACGTCTAGCTTCCGAAACAAGGTGGTTAAAGGACAGGCGTGTCCATTTTTACGCAGATTCGTCGCCGCGTAGGCAAAGAGAGTTCCTTAGAGTTAGGGCAGAGTAAATTCATTCTTCTGGGCTGCAGTCAGTCCCCGCTACGCCCCTGAACAAAAGGGGCGAAGGGAAATTGTGCGGCGGTTGTGGAGCCGCGAAATCCCGAAGCCCCTTTGAGAACAAGCGCTCTTGCATAGGATCGGGCGGAAGACAGGACAAAGTCGCTGAAGGGCGAGAAAGAGAAAAGGATAATAATTCCTTTTGAGAAACACCTTTAGTACAGTGGTACCTCGGGTTAAATACTTAATTCGTTCCGGAGGTCCGTTCTTAACCTGAAACTGTTCTTAACCTGAAGCACCACTTTAGCTAATGGGGCCTCCCGTTGCTGCCGCCGCGCCGCCGGAGCACGATTTCTGTTCTCATCCTGAAGCAAAGTTCTTAACCTGAAGCACTGTTTCTGGGTTAGCGGAGTCTGTAACCTGAAGCGTATGTAACCTGAGGTACCACTGTATAGGGAAGTGCTTGATGGAGAGCCGGTGGGAGTAAGACCTGGCTCTCCCTAAGCTGGTGAGCCTGTGTCAGTCTGCGGGCGGGGGCGCCTCCATAAGGAGAAAAGATACCTGCACATCCAGAACTGGACCTCAGGGAGAAGGAGCTCTCTGGGCCTTGTCCTTTTATTGGCAGGGAGGGCCATTAGGTCATGGTAACTCCTCAGCCTGGAGTGGTGCAATCCGGACACAGATCGGCCACTTCCTGGGGAACCAGACCTGTTGGGGACCGAGTGGGTCGGAGTAGCCAGGAGTCCCGTAGGCAACGCGGGCTGTCAAAGCGGCAGTCAGTACAGTGGTACCTCGGGTTACAGACGCTTCAGGTTACAGACTCCGCTAACCCAGAAATAGTACCTCGGGTTAAGAACTTTGCTTCAGGACGAGAACAAAAATCGTGCGACGGTGGCGCAGCGGGAGGCCCCATTAGCTAAAGGTTAAGAACAGTTTCAGGTTAAGAACGGACCTCCTGAACGAATTAAGTTCTTTACCCGAGGTACCACTGTACTACTTGACAGGAAGGAGGGGGAGACGTTGGGGTGGGGGGAGCAAAGAAGTCTGGGAACCAGAGATCTGGCCTTGCAGTTCCCGTCGTCTGAAACCTTTTCAGTTTTCAGTGCAGGCAGAAGAGTCTTAGGAATGGTTAAAGGCCTTTTAGACGCAGGGCAAAAGAGCATGATGTTAAGAACCTTTGTTGTGGATATATGCAGGAGGTGTTTTAAGCAGGAACTCGACGGGACTGAGTTCCCTTACCTTAAAATATATATATATATTTGTCCGGGGTCGGGGGCTGGAATATACCCCAATGCCTGAGCCAAAAATCCACCTATATCTGTAATCAAGTTTTGGCCATTTCTAATCCAAATCATTGTCTGCTTGAGTTTAATAATAACAATAATAAACCTTTATTGTCACTACACCACCTGTGTGCAATAATATCACATATTACATTTAGCCACTGCTGGGGGGTGCCATTGTGGCTGGGCCCATAATAAACAAACAAACTTCGTGGTGAGGAAACCCTGAACGCTCGTGGAGCCAGCGAGCTGCCTGGAGATGGAGAAATCAAAAAGCGTGAGCTGAAACACAGAATAGGGGTGGTCCGATGCCCTCCGTGGAGGGTCCCCCCTCCCTCTTGAAACCCCGAAAAAGGACCAGGGGGAGACCTCTCCAAACTCTGGTTTCCTCCCCAGAACTAAACTGTTGGCTTGAAAGAAAAGGCGAGTTTGGAGAGCCCGGCGCTTGCCCTCCCGCGCGCTCTGCCTTCCTCTCCGGTGGGATCAGCGAGGCCTGACGTGGGCAGGCCCTGATTGGCTGGCAGCCGATAGGATCTCGGCGGCCAGCGAATTAAGGCGGAGGAGGAAGGAAGGCGGATCTCACTGCGAGCCCTCCGGCCCTGGCAGACGCCTCTTCCATCCGCACCGAAGCGCGCGCTCTCCTTCTCCCTCGCCTCCATCCAGGGAGCAGGGAAAACGATGGTCGCCGCGTAAACTGCGCCCGCGCGCTTCCCTGACCTTCCAAACTCCTCCTGGGGAGTCTGGCAAAAAGTTCTGGCCTCCCGATCTCTCAGCCCGTGGGCTCCTTCCTCCTCGCTGCTTCTCCTTTGGAGCCGTCTGGGTAGCAGGAGGGAACGGCCTGGCTCTGCGCGACCTTCTGACTCTTTTGGGGGTGCCGTCCTCTGCTCCGAGACCATGGAGTACACCGCCTCCCCCAAGCCGCAGCTCTCCTCCCGGGCGAACGCCTTCTCCATCGCCGCGCTCATGTCCAGCGGGAGCTCCAAGGAGAAGGAGAGCGCCGAAAGCACCATCAAGCCTCTGGGTGAGTCTCCGGAGAAGGAGGGGCGCGCCCTCGGGGGGTCCTCTTCTCCAAGCCCACCTGCCCAGCCTAGAGGGGCTTTCGCATGGGATGCTGGAGTGGTCGCTTGGGGGAATAGAGGGAGGGGGGTGATCGTGTCGTAGGATCGTAGAAGGGTCCCCCAGGCTCATCCCGGCGAAGCCCCTGCAGTGCAGGAAAACAGACAGGTTCCTGCTTAGTTTTGCAAATGTGTTAGCAGTTTTAATGCGGCGCCGAGCTCATTGGGCCTTACTCCCTGGTAGCTGTGTGGGTGGGCGGGGGCGATGCGTTTAGAAAGGACAGCTTTCCAGAACAATAATGATTCGTGGGGTGGGAAAATGCCTTTCCTAAGTTGGACGGGATGGTTCAGCTTCCCTTTGACTGGGATGTTCTCAAGGACGCCTTCCAAACGCCCAGTGGAAAGTGTTAAAAGGCAACGGAAGCAAACGCTTTTCTAAGTAGCCTGGTAGAACAATTAAAATATCCCGGTGTTACGATAGGGAGTTCCGTGGTTCCTTAAAGGCTGCGATTATCCGACGCATCGTTTTCCTTTTAAGAAGCTGCTGCTTTTAGAGGGATCAGATACAGGATCTGGCCCCAGTGCCGTATCTCCAGTTAGAAATAAAAACCAGATACGATTTTGCTAAGTTGAGTTTTCTTGGACTGCTCTTCCTCTCTCCGGGCAAAAGAGGCCATCGATCCGGAAAACAAACTTTTCATCCGAAAACATTGGGGCGCAGCTGTAGTTGTAAAATCAGCCCAAGGACCAGCTGATTAAGTGGGAACCACTGCTCCCCAGTTTGTTCGTACACTTTTTAAACTAGGGAGATAGAGTTGAAGGAGAGGGAGATTCAGCTAAAGTAATTACTAGCAATCAAGATTTTAAAAAAGCCCGAAATTCTGTGAACATTTGCTGCACAGGAGACGACTGCAATCCTGTGCACATTTAGCTGGGAGCAAGTCCCAGGATCGCCGGGCAAGCACGTTTAGCTTGGCAGGCTTTGCTTCAGGATGAAAATGGGCCCTCCTTTGGAATTAGTTTGTATTCAAAATAAACTTGTCCTCTGGAATCACTGGAATTCGTAATAGCCAAGGCTGTGATTCTGAATCTGGAAGCCATTAAAAAAAAGTAAACCCGACCTATTTCAGATAAATATATTTAGGATGAGGTGATCATAAGCTAAGGAGTCTGAAAGAAATGGGATTTGCTTTCAAATACAAAGACTCCGTTCACATCCCTTTGAAGTCGAAGGCAAAACTTCGCTGGTTTTCTGCAATCCACAACAGGGAGCCTATATTTTTGACTGTGATCCTTAAAGCCTCTGAAGTCAATCTGCGCTATCCTACATGGATGGACGTCCCATCCTAAAACATCCCCCCGCTGAGTAAATAAGATTTGCTTTCTGATAAACATGCCAGAACTACAGTTTCATACTCTCTAGTGAAACTTTCCACTTTGACTTGAAAATAAGCCATTTTGATTCGTAAGAGAACTTACTTCTAATTCCAGAAGTTTAGTGCGTCAATCCACATACCCAACCCAATTTACCTTGGCTTTTGACACTCGATGTGTATGCTTTTTAGGACTCACCTAAGTTATTTTAAACTGTTTTTAAATATTGTGTTTTAATGTTGGAACCCGCCTTTTGGGTAAAGGGCAGGTGATTAATAATGATAATGATAAATAGTGGAGAATGTGAACAGTTTTGTGCGTTGTGTTTTAAATAAGTTCTGTCGACTTGTACAGAACCTCAATTACAGAATTTCCTAAGAAAAGAGTAAATATGTCTCTGCTCCAAGGACGTTACAAGGAAAATAACAAATAATTATTGCACTCTGTTTATTTTAAGATACTATTTTGTTGATTTTGACCTTTATAGCACTTTGAGCTTTAGGTACATTATGTATTTAGATCATTTTCTCTTACAGAAGCTTTAACAAAAAATACTTCTCATAAAATCATTGCTCAGCTCTTTGTGTGGGTTTCTTTTATGGCTGTTTAAGAAACATTACCCAGAAACCCTTAACTATAAATTTTTCCACACCTCTTCCCTCTGTCAGCTAGCCCACCCTTTAACCATTAATAGAAATAATGCACCTTTAGAAAACTACCTTTTTCTCTTGGTGAAGAATGAAAGGAAGAGCGAGAGTTTTCTCTCTCTCTTTATATAATTTTAATTAAATTTTATTTAAAAATTTTTGACAAAACGTCCATCTTACATATAATATATAAAAACTTCTTGGTCGTCTTGGCCGGAGACTTCCCTCCTCCTCAACTAATGGTTTTCCTAATTATACTCTGATATTGCGTTTTGTTATTAGGAAGAGCGAGAGTTCTCATTGGCGTTGTTAAAAAAGGGTAATTTAAACAGACAAAACAAAAATCCGAAGGCTTTTAAGTACGAAAAAGATGTATTCAATATAAGCAATGCGTATGCTTAAGAAACTTTCGTAGGAAATAGAAACCGCTCCCTCATCCCAAACATCGTACTTTAAAGATAATTTTATACTTTATCTTTCTGAGCTTCGGTCACAGCGAATTTGTTTCCGGTTATTTACAGCCTCTTTTCCCCCCTGTTCCGAGTATGGACTGGCTCGTGGTTGCATAGACTTGCCTTTGAAGCGCCTGCTCTTAAGAAAATATTACTTCCCGCCTCCCATGGCAGTTTTTAAGTAAAAATGAGCAGAAAGATCCTGGACAGGTTGAAAGAGATTCGGTACGACCATATCCTTGAGTTCTGCTAAACCGACTAAGATGATCACCAAGAGATTGGACCGGGCGGGATCTCGATTTGTTTTGATTCGGTTTCCTTGTTTGGTCCCTTGCTGAGGAAGAAACCGGAGGCCGAGGGCACTGGGTTTTCTTTGGAGCGCGTTCCAAATCGACTCGCTGTAGAGATGCCTCGCCTTCTAGCTCCCCTCTTCCTTCCTCCATTGGAAGTGTAGGCCCAACGCCGTCTCTTCTGTTCAGCCCATTTCCCAGACTCAACCGCGGAGTCTTGCGCGCCCAGGAGCTGATTAGAGTCAGAGTCACAGATACGGTTGGCTTTGCTCGGTGGCGGATTCCGTTGCCGTGAACTGGGGGTTACACTTCGATCTAATTCGGTCCATTTAATCCCAATGGGACAGCTATCTGGGAAATCCATTCTTATGCGTTGGAGCTAGGAGTCACTGCTGAACGTGTGAGACGCAACTTGGCTGTGTTCGCGCCGTACACTTAAAGCGCACCCCTCCCCCAATTAATCCTGGGAACCATAGTTTGCTGGGAACTGTAGTTCTGGGTGTTGGTAAATAACAGTTCCCAGGATTCTTGGCAGCGTGTGCTTTAAAATGCGCTTGAAAGGTTACACCAGGACTGAGAAGGAAGGCTTAGAATGTCCCTCGAGTGTCTTCGGCACTCTGAATTAAAAAATCGCTAGATCTCCGTGGGAGAGAGTTATGGGGTATTTTGTGCCACTAGTTTAATCAACTAAAAACTGGCTTTCTAGAGGGTGTCCCGTTGACATAACCGTGCTTAAGAGCGTGACAAAACCATTGAACAACAAAAACCTGACAGGGGTTGCTGCTAAAATCCCAACAAAGCGAGTGCTCTCTTCTTTTCGTAGTACTTTTATTTATACATTTATCAAAAATTTGTGTAACCCGCCTTCCATCATACAGATACCAGAGCGGGGTACGGAACGCAAAACCAAACAATTGCCACAAAGCATCCATTGCGTTTAAGTCCCTTGCTGGGAGGTGAGATATTTTAAATGAAGAGTTTGAGATTTCCGGAGGGTGCGATCCTGTGTGGATGGGTTTATACACCCTGGATCGAGGGAGACGCAGTGATTTCCGTGCAGACTGTTAGAAGTCAGTGAACTTCATCCCAAGGAAAGCCACAACCCACCTGAGCGTTTCTCCCTAAATGAACCCCATTTCAAAGGAGCGAGACTGACTGCGTAAAAGCAGAGTTTATTCCTTTCAATGGTGCGTGAAACTACCGCTCAGTTTGCGCCCTGCGGGGAACCTTGGAAGAGTGTTAGGAACAGAGACGTTTTGTCCACCCCCAAGTCTGGATGCATATGTCATCCTTAGTTATGTCCCCTTCCAAACCGTAATTATTTTAATACCCCACTCAGCTCCGAAGTTTACACTGGATCAGTGAGTTGGGCAACGCAGCCACGAAGTTATTGGGATTTGAGCGCACCCTGACTTTGAATAAAGCACGAGGTTTTACATCTGTCCGATCCCTCTGAAGCTGAAATATTTATCCTGAATAAAGGGGTCGAGAATCAGGCTTTTTCTCCCCACCCCTCCTTGACTTTATTCCAAGGTTACAACACAGCTTTGCTCACTGCCATAATATCACAGAATGATCACTCCAATCCTCAATCCCACACCGCCGTCAGGATCAGGCTTCGAGCCTGGACTGTACTGGACAATTAGATCTGCTTCACTATTGGAAGTAGATCCCACTGAATTGAGTGGGGTTTTCGCTTGGGATCGCAGCGCACATCTTGCGTGCTCCAAACCTGCGTATATTTTCTTAGGAAGGAAATCTCAGCCGTTTTTAACATCTCAGAGAGTCGTAACCTTTCACTGGGCTAGTCCGGTTGGAAACGTGTATCTGACCAATTGGTGGTGTGTGTTTTCTGCATTTCCTGGATGAAATGCTTGGAATCAGTCTCCGGCTGGTGCGGCCCCGCATCTTGGCACAGGTTGGGTCCTGTGAGTTGGTTGGGAATGGGCCGCCGGCGTCGCTGGTCCGATCCTGCCCATCTGGGACCAGTTCTATTTTGGGTTTCCCTTCCATAGCGCGCCGCTCGCTTCGGACGCCAGCTGGATAAACCAACCACCACGAAGGCCCTCAAGTGGTTTCTTTATTTAAGGGCGGCGATAATCGGGGCATTTAGACAGGCTCCCTGCCTTCAAAGTAACTGGGTCCTTATCAGTTGGCTTCCAACAGCGCCGAGGCGCGCGACCAGCAGGAGAAGCTCTCCTGCGCAAGCCTCCTGAGCACATTTGAGAAAAATTCCCGGTGGATGCTGGCCCCTGGACTGGATTTATCAAGCAGCTGCTAAGAGGGGGCCCGGGGCTTTACAATGCAATCAAATTTAAGCCTACTCAGAAGTAAGCCCCTCCGAGTTCAGTGGGGCTTACTCCCAGGTAAGTGGACGTAGGGTTACATCCTGAGAGTTTTAGAATTAAGAGTCCTATATCTGGTTTTAGCTAAAGCACAGTCAAGCCTCTCTCGCCTCCATTCCGACTGCGCACAAACCACTAGATCTCGATTTTCTGGATACAGCTGGGGCGTTGGGGGGATCTCTGACTTACTTTCTCCAGCTGGATCCGTTTCCTTCGCATTTCGTCTCCAGTTTATGGCACTTGAGTTCTATACTTGTGCGGAAGGTGAGGCGTGCTCACGATGCCCACATCTGATAGCGCCCACGGAGAGTTGCAATGCCAGGAGGTCAAGCGATGACTTTATTTCCCGCTCGGTCCCCTCGCCTGATGAAAATGGGGGTTTCTTTGGAATCCTCCTGGGCAATCTCTCTCCAGGCGCAGCGACTGGAGAAAGAAATCCGATCAGAAGAACTTGTGATCAATCTGGAAGATTGATCAGGACGATCAGAAGCCGCAGGGTGTTTGGAGGCGGTTTTCCCTCTAGATTTGGGAAGGTTCCCAAATCTGTGGTCCTTCTTCCTACCTATATCTTAATATTTATATGCTGCTTCTCCATCAAGTTCTAGCCCCCCCAAATCGCTTTTATCCTCACTACAACCCTGTGAGGTAAGTTAAACTGAGAGGTAAGTACCGGCCCAACGCCACCCTACCTGGTCCCAGCACGACACTCCAAGTATAGGTGCCAACTCCCTAGGGCTCTGGGTGCCCAAGCACTCACAAAATTCCCCATGAAGGCGCTGTGCGGGCACCCACAAATGTCCATGCCAGCACCATGCATGCTGCCTGACACCCACGGGCCTGGGCACCCACGGTCACAGGGCCAACTTGGCACTCCTGACTCCAAGAATTCATTTCCCTAGTAACTGACAACCATTTAATTTCAGTTACCCTTTGCAGGTAGAAGCAAGCCACAATAAAGAGATGCTCTGCTACCTATTCTATGTAGTTTTTTTGTTGATCACAAGTTGGGGCAGGATCCAGTCAAGAAGCGCGAACCTAAACATGTTTATTCACAGAAGGCTCAGCGAGAGCTACTCCAAGGAGAATGTCCAGCCCCTCGTGAAATCCCCTTTGAACACAGTGGGAGAGAGGGAAGCCTCTGAACTATATGTTTAGTCGGAGGTAAATCCTATTAAGTTCAATGGGGCTTATTCCCAGGTAAGTGTGCCTGGGATTTCAGGCTCAAGGTGCGATCCTAGGCTTGGTCTCACAGAATGCAACGAGGCTTACTCCCAAGGAGATGCTAAAGGATTAGCAGCCTGCGCCTTTTATTGAAATCCAAGAAAAGAAGTAACAGTGCTTTGAATTTTGGGAAGGTTAGCTGGGCCCGATGGTGTTTCACCCGTTGTTTGCAACCAGATGCAGCTCCTGTACCTATTTTGCTGGGAGGAAGCCCAACTGATCTCCTTCCGCGTAGACTTGCATAGGAATGCGCTTTCGGTTGGGGAGGGGGGGGCGGGAAAGTAGTTTAAACTCATCCTGAATAAATAGAAAAACGCCTACGGAGTTCAAAGGTACTTCCTTTCTTCCAAGTAAGCAGGGTCGTTAAAAAATAAATAAATTGCACCCCCTAAAAAGATCCGCGTCCTTGATTGCAAATCATCTCCCTTTCGCTTGGTATCTTCTACACAAAGTCTTTTGAGCTAAAACCTTTTTTGTACGGTAAATAATGTTTTCAAGGACGGAGCTTTGTGCCACACTTCGAGGTTCTAGGCCTCAGTGAGGAGGCAAACATCTAAATCTTTAGGTGGCAAGTGAAAGCTCACGTGACAATGCTCCAAGATAAATAAATAAACATACACTGCGAAAACGGAATGCCAGAGCAAGTCTGGAAGGTTGACGCGCTACTTTTCTATTTGCAGGTTGTTTTAAAATGAAGAGCATTCATTCATTCATGTGAACCCGAGCACAAGCCTGCTTGGTGGGGAAAAGGAAAACTGGGGGAAATTGCTTTCTCCCAATTTTCCGTTCCCTCCCCACTCCTTGTTTCCGAAAAAAATGGGAGTGAGAACGGGACGTAAAATTTGATTCCCACTCCTTGTCTACTCTCCAATTGTTCAGAAACTAATAGGTGGGAGGAACGGACAAACTGGGGGGGGGCGGGACACAACTCAGCTCCCGCCCGCAATCTTTCTTGTTTTTTCCCAGACTTTCACATCTAAAGTGAAGCGGATGAAACACAGGTTTCTTGCCACAGAAAGCAAGTGGCCAGCGTTCTTGTACCTGCTTGCAAAACATTGTCCGTGGCGCGCTTCGAGAGTGGGCAAAGCCGTCTCGGGGCGGCGTCTGCCTTCGCCAGCGAGGCAACCGACAAGTTCTCTCTTCCCCGTTCTCTCTTCTGAAATCTTGAGAACAAGACGCGATGGAAATCAGGAGGCGGCGGCAGTGGAGAAAGCTCTCCAGATGCAACACTTTCGCTGCGCTTTGATTGTTTTTAACTGCCAATTGCGGCGACTGTGTGCAGCCGGCTCCCTGCCTAAAAGCGCCCGAACGCCTCTGCTGTTGCTGTGCGTAAAACGCAGGGCTGCAGGGAGTTTAAAAACCGTATCCTCTGCCGCTCGAGAAATTCAGGGGGCTTAAAGTCGCGGGATCCTGGCCGCAGTTTTCAAGGCTCCGCTTTCCCAAAGGGGCCGTAAGTTCATATGGGTGAGGCAAGAGACAGGCAGACGGGGGGGAAAGCCCAAGATAGTCTTGGATCGGCTATAGCCACGACGATCTCTCCAATTTTGTGCGCGTCGTTTTCATTTTCGTTCAGGACCTTTCTGCGGGCGCATCAGTTCCCCTCCTGGTTATTATTGGCTTTCTGCTGGAATCCTTCCTCGTGTTTGTCAGGTTCACCTCTCTGCTCCTCCTGGCAGCAGGCTGACTTGCTTTTCCATTGCTGTGGTGACTCGATTTTTCACCAGGACAGCGATCTCACTCCGTCGCCGCCCTTTCTCTCTGTCCCATTTGCAGAGCAATTCGTGGAGAAGTCGTCTTGCTCCCAAACGCTCGGCGACCTGCCCGCTTTGGAAACGCCGCCGGGGGATTTCGGCAGCGCCAGCCCCTCTTCCCTGTGCACCGAGCCCCTCATTCCCACCACCCCCATCATCCCCAGCGAGGAGATGGCCAAGATCTCCTGCAGCCTGGAGACCAAGGACCTCTGGGACAAATTCCACGACCTGGGCACCGAGATGATCATCACCAAATCGGGAAGGTAAGGCTATACCTTCAAAGAAATCGGTTATATTTTGGCACCACAATCCACAGCTGGACTGTGCCTTCGTTAGGACTAACCAAAAACGTCACAAAATAGTGACGAGCTTTGGTTGGTGGTCCTAAGGAATGCATTAGCTGCGTGTGAGATTTGGGGGAGATGTTGCTTCAGCACATCTGCTTTTGCTTATTTGTTGTGCAGAATTACAATGGAGCAACTGAAAGGAAAGAGGGGTGAGAATAGAAGTGCACAGGGCGAAAAAGTTGACTCAAAAGTCTGGGAAAGGGGTAGTTTATCACCAACCAGTGTGTATAGCTGTGGATTTATCCAGCCCATGCTTCAGGCATCTGGATTGTGCTAGAAAAGCTTCCTTTACGCAGAAAAAGGTGCTGATCTGCTCCTCTCCGCTTCCACGCCTCATTGCTAAAAATACTGAGTTTGAGGTGTTGTCAGATGACATGAAGGTTCTTGTCCTCTTTTTCTCTTTTTGATCTGTGATGGCTGTTTAACACATGCATGTCATGGGTTGAATGTTGGTGTCTCCAAGTGATGCGCCTGCCTTGTGTATCAGCCACTGTAACATTAGACCACTTGAAGTATTTGCTTGTAGTCTGCACCTAAAGGTTATTAATATCAGAGTAATAGAATGAGAATGTTATGCTTCCTTTTATTTTGACGTGAGGGAAGAGCTGTAGAATACTAACTATACAAACTGCTGCAGTGCAAAAACCAGCTTTGGGATATTGTCTGGACCTGTTTGTTTCATTTTCTTTTAGGCTGCAATCCTGCACCCACTTACTTGGGAGTAAGTCCTACTGAACGCAATGGTACTTACTTCTAAGTAGGATTACATTGTAGTGCATGAGCAGTACTTGAGAAGCTTAGGATGGAGTAAAAAAATGTGTGCCTTCAGTTGAAATCTGTAAAATAACCAGTAATTTTTTTTCAAACAAACCTACAATAATATAATTTATGGATTAATGCTATTTTCAGAAGGGTCACCAAATCAGCCTGTTGTAGCAGAAACAAAAACAGAAGAGGCTTGCAGCACCTTAAAGATGACCTCAATTTACTGTGACCTGAGCTTTTGGGGACTAAAGTCTACTTTGTGCAGTATATGAATCAGCCTCTACAGCTAATACGCAGAGCACCCCATCCATAATAGGCATAAAACTGATGTGTATTCAGGGGGCTTTGTAACACTGGAATCTGCCTATTATGAAACCAGCCCATTGGCCCATGCAGCTCAGTACTGCCTACACTGACTGACAGCTGCTCTCTAGGTTTCAGGCAGGGGTTTCACCCAGTCCCACATGGAGATGCTAGGATATTGAATCTTGGACCTTCTGCGCTCAAAGGAGATGCTCACCCTCATTTCTTCCTTGTTTTCATTTCTGCCAATAATTTGCACATTCCACACACCCCGTATAAAAATAATTAAATTACAAAATTTCCTTAAGCCATGACTTAAAAGGGGGAAATTGTAGTTGTTGTTTGTTTTAAAAGCTTTTTTTAGTGTCCTTTGCAGAAGTCCCACCCAGATCTAAAAGCTCTAGAGTTAATCAGACTTGGGAAAGCCTGTCTGAGGATTTAGGATTCTGGTTTTGTTCTTCTCATAAACACTCAAAAGTGAGTTCCCTCCCTCTTCCTGGGCCTTTCCAGATTACAGTTTCCTTAAGGCTATTTTACACAAAGGAAATCTGGATTTACTACAGACCTATACAAAACTCAGCCGGGCTCTGCAACCAAGCTCATCTCCTTTGGCAAAGGTACCTGCATGATACAAGTGTTGACGTACGCATATTTATCACACTATATACTTAAAATATAACTTGCGCTCTCAATGAAAGCAGTATATATGAAGGCAGTGGTGGGAACTTTGCACTTTCCCATTGACAAAATATTGTTCCGTAAATGCTGGGAAAGTGCCATTGTCACAACAGCAACTTTGAAAAGAGCTGTCATGATCCCATGCAACTCTTGAGCAACAACTCTGAGTTTACCACACTATTTCATCTTTTTAGAACTATAATGTTTTAAGTGTTTACCCAGAAGGAAGCTCCAGTAAGCTCAGTGGGGTTTCCTCCCCAAAAGTTGCAGCTAAGAGCTACAAATGGTGCTTGTGAAATCACTAGCAAGTGATACAACCCCTCTTCCACGCTGCATAATTTTGTTATATTTGACAGGTTCTTTTTGTTTAGTTCATTAGACTGCTGCTTAATTGTCCCACTTAATATGGGAGCGCTTAAACAATTTGACACCTGCAAGGCTGCTTTTTTTTACAATACCACGATTTCATGCCATTTCATGTGGAAAGGAGGGATATAAATTGGAAACACATAGCTAAAATTCCCCTTGATTTTTTTAAAAAGTTAGCTCTTTGGAAATGGCATGCACATTTTATTTTTTAAAAAACAGATCACCTTTCAGCCTGACTGGTTCCTGGGCAGATGATAGATACAATGCTATTACATTTATCAACACCATAATATTCTTCATAACAATATACAGTGGTACCTCGGGTTATAGACGCTTCAGGTTACAGATGCTTCAGGTTACAGACTCCACTAACCCAGAAATAGTACCTCGGGTTAAGAACTTTGCTTCAGGAAGAGAACAGAAATTGGGCAGCGGCAGCAGCAGGAGGCCCCATTAGCTAAAGTGGTACCCCAGGTTAAGAACAGTTTCAGGTTAAGAACGGACCTCCGGAATGAATTAAGTTCTTAACCCGAGGTACCACTGTATTTGAGAGCAAACATGGGTGGTCCTTATCTCTATGGTGGCTTTTTTAAAAGGAGGACCCAAATATGCCTACTCTAGCCTTAATGTTTTTGAAGTGGGAATAAGATAGTGTGCCAATAGCATATCTGTAGCACTAAGGGAGAAAACCATTACAGTGGTAGCTCAGGTTACAGACACTTCAGGTTACAGACTCTGCTAACCCAGAAATAGTACCTCGGGTTAAGAACTTTGTTTCAGGATGAGAACAGAAATCACACGGTGGCGGCATGGCGGCAGCAGTGGGAGGCCCCATTAGCTAAAGTAGTGCTTCAGGTTAAGAACAGTTTCAGGTTAAGAATGGACCTCCGGAATGAATTAAGTTCTTAACCAGAGGTACCCCTGTATTTACTTTGGATATGATGCAGAATGGAAGCATGTCCGACTTTTAATTCGGCAACACATCTAAAAACCTGGAGGCATATGTATTTTTCCACTCTCTAGGTTAGGATGTGCAGTGAGATGCCTCAACTCGCAAGCTTGCTGTCATATCCAAAGCCATGACTGCTGTTTATTATACTAATTTTCACTCTTCTCCCGCATAGCCTCCATTCTGCTTGTTGCTTTCTTGCTCTATTTCCCCTATTGAGCTCCACACAACCAGAGGATTCCATTCCATTGTGTTCCTACAGATCTACAGTTGCAGTTTTCCCACCTCCTTCCTCTTGCAACCTCAGGCTTGCTCACCCTGCGCTGGAAGGGACATGACAAGTCTTCTTACACGACTCTCTTTCTTTAACTGCCTGGGAGTTGCATGTGGCTGTCAAGCTGCAGTTTAAAATGCATTTTAAATGTTTAAAATGCGGAGTGGCTTCAGTCAATGTATATTTGTAGGGAGATATGGATTGTTTTAAATATCCCCAAACAAAGATATACAGAAAATGCTTGGAATTTCCCCGTCTCTCTGGTAGGCTAGGCTTATAATGTCTGTTTCTGATCAGTTTCAAAGGGGCTGTTTTCTCTGGTCCCTTATTTATATATTCACCATCTTGTTTGCTTCTGTCTGTTTCAGAAGAATGTTTCCGACCATTAGGGTTTCCTTTTCGGGCGTGGACCCGGAAGCCAAGTTCATTGTGCTGATGGATATCGTTCCAGTGGACAATAAGCGGTACCGATATGCCTACCACAGGTCCTCCTGGCTGGTTGCTGGCAAAGCAGACCCTCCTCTGCCTGCAAGGTCAGTTCATGTGCAAGTCATATCCATTGCACACACCCCTCAAATCTCTCCTGTGAATCCTCAGTGTTGCTTTGTAAATACTGGGGCAAGACCAAGAACTGACAACTGCTGAAACCAATGGTCAGGAAAACAAAATCCTTGATAGGAGCCAAAAGTTCTGTGCATTCCAAAGGTGGACAGTCTGCAGCCTTATGGCTGCATTTGGCCCTTGGTCTAATGTTATGTGGCCCTTGGTTCAATTTTATGGAGGTGGCAAGGAGGAGGAAAACTGGAAGGAAAGGGAGCGAGCGAGAGAAAAGGAGGTGGTTCCATCTACTTTGGGCCCTATCCATGCCCACTTTTGACTCCTGTTCCACACACCACTGTTTTGCAGCTCTTGACAGATTACTTCCAAGGAAATTTCCCCAAGGGTTGTCTATTCCTGCTGTATTGTTGAGCTTTTTTATAGGAAACCCCCAAAATTTTGAGCAGTGTATGGCAGTATGCATGATCCAGCTAAATGCAAGCAGATTTTAAAAGGAGAGTTGTACACCGCCCCCCACGAATCCTAGGTGCGATCTAATCAAAGTCAAAACAGGTTCTATTAATGTTGGCTTAATCATGCCCAGATATCTTAAGGATTTCCTCCCCTCCCCAAAAAACTTTGCAAAAGTTTTTGTGCCAAACAGTTTAAATGGCCCTTTAAATATATACATTATTTTCTTCTTGCTACAATACTTTCCACTCTTTAACGTCAAAGAAATCCAGGCATGTTTGGCCAAGTGCAAGTCAAAAATATTAGATTACAGCTTGATTCATGCAATTACATTATTTTTTCAACTGAAG
Organism: Podarcis raffonei; assembly: GCF_027172205.1. Lineage (NCBI taxonomy): Eukaryota > Metazoa > Chordata > Lepidosauria > Squamata > Lacertidae > Podarcis > Podarcis raffonei. The sequence continues at coordinate 54,449,739 of NC_070613.1, read as the reverse complement.
ACTAAACTGTGGGTCATGTTTATGTACTGCAGTCAATTAATTGCCGACTTGCTCTGCAAGTCAAGGGGACACGATCCCTTTTTCAATTTAAAGGCTCAGTTTTTTCAGCTTCTGTAGCCACAGAACTTCTGAATAATAAATGGTGTGTATGTGTGTGTGTGTGTGTGTGTGTGTGTGAGAGAGAGAGAGAGAGAGAGAGAGAGAGAGAGAATATCTAGGAATGACTGAGCTCCCCTTGGCTTAGTTTGCAATCCGACTCAGCAAGCCAAGCCATTCCACTCTCGGGAAAGCTGCTAATTTCCCCAAGCACAACTCTACATTCAGACCCCCTTCATGTTCCCCATGATGTTTCAAAATGCACATTGGGATCCAAATCTCTTTCCCCAACTCCTCCAATATTCCAGATCCCATGAACCACTCCTTCCCTTCTCCCAAACTTCCTGCTGTCAGAGCTGTGCTGACATGGGTACTATCTCACTTGGAGGCCTCCATGGAAGGTAAGGAAGGTAAAGGGACCCCTGACCAGTAGGTCCAGTCGTGGCCAACTCTGGGGTTGCGGCGCTCATCTCGCTTTATTGGCCAAGGGAGCCGGCGTACAGCTTCCGGGTCATGTGGCCAGCATGACTAAGCCGCTTCTGGAGAACCAGAGCAGCATATGGAAACGCCGTTTACCTTCCCACCGGAGTGGTACCTATTTATCTACTTGCACTTTGGCATGCTTTCAAACTGCTAGGTGGGCAGGAGCAGGGACCGAGCAACGGGAGCTCACCCTGTCACGGGGATTCGAACCGCCGACCTTCTGATTGGCAAACCCTAGGAGCCACCCGCGTCCCATGGAAAGCCTTCCTCTATTTCTACGGTACCTGAGATGCTTCAGTGTAGTTCGCCAAGGCAACTGAGTCCTTAAACTTTGGACAGTAGGTGACTGGGAGAACATTGTTTCTTTGATGCCCGTCAGTGAAGCATTCAAGGCCCCAGAGGTTTCACACTGAAGCTCCGAATGAGACCTCTTCATTACCACAACTGCTCCAAAATGGTGTCTGGTACTTCCTAGAATGGTTTGTCTAGGGCAGGGTCAGGTGATGTGGTGACCCTGTCCCCAAGATGTTGTTGGGCTATGACTCCAGTCCTCCATGACCACTGGTGGTGTTGGCTGGGGTGGTGGGCGGTAGGATCCAGCAGCGCTGTCCACGTCCTGTAGTGATGTCATCCTGTACAAGATGCAGCACAGAGTGAAATGAGTCAACCTGGCTGAAAAACAACCTCCTCATTCCACCAAATTATGAGATATGATGGATGGTTACCTTGAACAGGGGCTTCTCAGTTGTGGCCCTCAGAATTTGGAATGGCCTCCTGATAGAGTGTTTGGCTGGCAAGCAGTAAAGACTACTTTATCCACATCAAAGCTTTTTCCTATGGGGGAAAAATATATCAAAAAAATTCCTCTAACTGTCCAGATGTGGATAAGCTTCGTTCAGAAATGGGACCTTCACTATGCAGTCTATACATGTCTACTCAGAAGTAAGTCCCACTAAGTTCATCTGGTATAGGACTGTGGTCTCGGCCTGTCTCCTTCAACTGATGCTTTTGTCTATTGTATTATGAGGATTTTTTTGGCAGATTAAGCTGAAATTCTCAATGGCTCAAACTTTAAGCATGTTGGCAATCTAACATTAATTAAGTTTCAGGGGTTTTAAATTCATTTTTTCAGTGATCACTATTTGTAGACTGAAGCCACATCTCTGTGTGTATATGTTTAAGTGTTGAAGATAGAAATATATCTGTTGCGTGCTTTGCGAGATTGAGTCAAATGAAGTTAACTTGTTGATGTCGAAAAGATCTATCCATAAGTTTACTTGCATAGGTGATTCTCAAGAGAAAGGGGGGTGCGCGGGGGGGGGGGGGGATCCCTGCTGCAGGTAAGCCTTGGTGACATCCATACCCTCAGGCTCCCCTCCCCATCATTTTTGTAGAGAAATAACTTTCAGCACTACAACTGCTGAGACCGAAATTAACGAGGATTAGCCAATATCATTTGAAAGCATTTCCATTCATAAACCTTCACTGCGGATGACCATTAAATCCTCCTTTTCCTGCTGTCAGCGTGCAAAGCGGCTCTCCCTCCCTTGCGCTGTGAATGGAAGGAGCAAAATTCTTTTGGAAAAATCTATTGTGGAACTTTCCGCGGGTCCCCAGTCCCAGAATACTACTAGCTTAAATGGCTTTAGGAACCAGACCAAACCTTTGAAAGACATACCTGTCTTATGAGTTCTAGCTTGTAGCTAAATATTCTGCTTGTCTTTTCTTCCTTTGGGGTTTTCTGTTTTGTTTCTTTAACATTGGTACAGAGTGTTGATTAGTTTCCTTGACAATGCAAGCCACCTTGTGCTTTTAACTCCTTGCTGACTAAGCCAAGATCTACCACAGGGCAAAATAATAACTTGTTGCTCAGTGGTAGGTAAAAGTACCATCGGTTTCTTGTTTATGTGCTGATAGTGGGCGGTGTTCAATGGAGTTTTACTCAGAGAACACCTATTAAAAATAATGGACCAGACTAAAGTCCTGTCTGCACCATACATTTAAACAATCAGGGCCTTCCACAAAGAATCTTGGGAACTGCAGTTTATTAAGGGTGATGTGAATTGTTAGGGGAGCCCTGTTCCACTCTCAGAGCTACAATTGCCAGGGTGGTTTAACAACCAATTCCTGTTTCCTGGAAACTCTGAAAACTGTAGCTCTTTGAAGGAATTAGGAGACACCTCTCACCACCCTTGACAAACTATAGTTTCCAGGATCCATGATGATTCAAAGTGGTATGATAACTGCTTTAAATGTATAGTGCAGGTGGGACTTTGTGCGACCTAGGACCCACTTAGCTACGGGACCGCCTCTCCTGGTATGCCCCGCAGAGGACCTTAAGGTTCACAAATGACAACATTTTGGAGGTCCCAAGTCACAAGGTGGTTAGATTGGTCTCAACTAGGGCCAGGGCCTTTTCTGTACTGGCCCCGACTTGGTGGAATGCGCTGTCACAAGAGACTAGGGCCCTGCGGGACTTGACATCTTTCCACAGGGCCTTCAAGACAGAGCTGTTCCACCTGGCCTTTGGTTTGGACTCAGTCTGACCCTTATGTTTCCCTCCCCTTATGGTTTTGATCTAGGGGCTACTTTTATAATGAGGCTGCATTTTAAATTGCATTTTAACCTGTATTTTAAATTGGTTTTATTATTATTATTATACTGTGATTTTAATGGTGTTAGCCACCCTGAGCCTGGCTCTGACCGAGGAGGGCGGGGTATAAATAATTTTTATTATTATTATTGTCACATTCATTAAATTCAGTGGCTCTGAGTAAAACTATCCAGTGATTTGTTTGTTTGTTTTATATTCTGTTTTTTCTCTAAATAGTCCCTTTCCTCCATTTTTATCCTGCTCAAAACCCTATGATGTAGGTTAGGCTGAAGGAGAGGACGAGAGAGAGAGAGAGAGAGAGAGAGAGAGAGAGAGAGAGAGAGAGAGAGAGAGAGAGAGAGATCTGGAATGCTTAATGGCTGAGTTTCCTTTTCTTAGTCCAGTCACTATACCATCTTGGTACTCATGAGCCATTCATTGTTCTTTCAAGCCTTGATCAGAACAGCTGCAGGGGAAGAGGCAAACAATCTTCCATTTTTGGGGAAGAGGGAGAGACAATGCAGTGGATTTGCTTAATAATAATCTAAAATGGAAGCATTAAGCATCAGCTAATGAAATAAAATTATGACTGAGATTGCAAAAGGAATGAAAGGCCCAGGAAATAATAAAACTTTAAAAGAGAAACAGGCATTCATGATTCAGGCCAGCAAATGAATAACTTAATGAGCCTGTTTCAGACATCGCTTATCTCAATCCTATTAACCTGGGACTGTTCCATTGATTTCGGTGGAATTTACTTGCAAGAAAGTGGGCTTGGGGTTGCTGTTAGTTAGGCAGCTGGACCTGAGACAGATTGACTGGGAAGTAAGTCCTACTGGGTTCAGCAGGGCTTACTCCCAGATTAGCATTGATGGGATTGCCGTGTTTGTCACAGAAGTGGATTCGAGAATGTCATACGTGGCAGGCGTCCAGGCGAGCTGTGTGTACCATTTTTCCGCCTGAGGCAAAACAGTAAGTGCCACCTTTCCCTGCCCTGCTGCCGCTTCTCTGCTCACCCTGCCGCTTCTGCAATTTTGGGTGCCATTTCAGCCAATACCGGAGGCAGCAGGGCACCCACAGGGCTTCCGTCACCTTAGTTTACCTAATGGCAGAGCTCTGCATCCAGAAGAGTGCTAATGAAAAGCTGGGGAGATGTGAGTTGGGAAGTGTTATGTACTGAAGTTCTCACCCTGGGCCAGCAGGGGGATACTGTAGATAGTTTTCACTCAGGTCCACATATGCAAATAAGGGATTGAAAGTGACATTCAGTGATTGGATAGTTTCAGAAGGTTGTTACAGTTACGTTGTAGTGGAGCTCTATATAAGCAGGCTGGCTGAACCCTTCAGTTCAGTTCTGTTCTGGCCTGTGAATAAACAAGAGCTGTTTGAAAAATCGCTGTGTCATCTGATATGTTCACCCACAACTTAACAGGAAGCCCTGTGGATCATGTTTGCAGGGGCAAAAGCGGGTGGCTAACCAGGTTAGCAAACCAGCTCCAGCTGATCCAAAGCTGCTGCTACCCTACCCTCTAGCGTCCCATTTTAAGGCTTATTACCCAGCTGGGGGTAACTTGGGGTCTCCACTGTTGTAAACCCCACCCATCTTATCTGTTGGCAGAGGCTGGCAATGATGCCACGCTAGGTCTCCGCTTCCCTGGCCTTTGATCTGGGAGGGACTGGAACGGGCTTTCTATTGTACAGCAGTTTCTTCCCCACCCAAGGCTGAAAGTCTATCTATCCCTGGAATCAGGGCCAGATTTAGATTTGATGAGGCCCTCAGCTACTGAAGGTCATGGGGCTCTTTATATGCCCAGCTGTCCTTTGTCAACAACAAATTGTCACTGTTTTTTGTGTTGAATATATGCTATTTGGTAATTTATGGACCTAAAGCCATTTGCACATAACAAAATATGTATTTTATCAAAGTAATTGTTGGACTGAAATACAGTTGGAAATGTACATCCAGTTTTTTCCCCTTTAAATATTTTTGGGGGCCCGCAAGAGAGTGGGGCCCTAAGCTATAGCTTGTTTAAAGGTAAAGGTAAAGGTACCCCTGCCCGTGCGGGCCAGTCTTGCCAGACTCTAGGGTTGTGCGCTCATCTCACTCTATAGGCCGGGAGCCAGCGCTGTCCGCATACACTTCCGGGTCACGTGGCCAGTGTGACAAGCTGCATCTGGCGAGCCAGCGCAGCACACACGGAACGCTGTTTACCTTCCCGCTGGTAAGCGGTCCCTATTTATCTACTTGCGCCCGGAGGTGCTTTCGAACTGCTAGGTTGGCAGGCGCTGGGACCGAATGACGGGAGCGCACCCCACCGCGGAGATTCGAACCGCCGACCGCGGGACTGCACCCCACCACGGGGATTCGAACCGCCGACCATGCAATCGGCAAGTCCTAGGCGCTGAGGTTTTACCCACAGCGCCACCCGCGTCCCATAGCTTGTTTAGCTTATACATAAATCCGGCACTGACTAGAGTATATTGTTAAGTAGGGTTGCCGTATTTCAAAAAGTGAAAATCCGGACACAAAAGTTTTTGCAGTTTTTTTTTGGCAAAGTTGTTGAGCTATTTTTGTGTGCAAAATCTCAACAAAAAGAAAGTTTTTTGAGCTATTTTTAATGGAAATTGCCCAAATCTACATCAACGTGGATTTTCCTGGACACTTCAGCGATTTTTGCCCAGACACTGCTTAAGAGAGCTGAATACCGGCTATGTCCAGAGAATTCCAGATATTTTGAACATCCATCGATGACTTAATTTGCGTGCTTTCTTTCTGAGACTGATACATTACTAATTTCTTTTGACACTGGGGCAGCTGCTGTTTCTTTTAACATCTATAGGAAATGGAGCCAGTGAACCCCCTTTCACCGGCATATCTTTCAGTCTGAGCCTTCTCCTATATTATTCCTTCAGAACAATATTTCATACATTGCATTGCTTTTTCTTCAAGAGGCAGATCTTTAAATAAAATAATAATAATAATAATAATAATAATAATAATAATAATAATAATAGATTAGTAAATAGGGCACCTGAACTTGAGCTGGGTTGTCAGTGTTGTTAACTGGCTATGCCTAGTAGACTAGGCTCTCTTACAAAAGCAAACGTCCTGAACACAGATTGGGTTGATTGACAGGCACTGTGTCTCTTGGCTTTCCAGACTGTACGTGCACCCGGATTCTCCGTTCACGGGGGAACAATTGCTGAAGCAGATGGTGTCCTTTGAAAAAGTGAAGTTAACAAACAACGAGCTGGATCAGCACGGTCACGTGAGTAGCTGGTCCTGTGGGAAGGGAAACAATGTCCGCTCTCTCAGGCAATGACACCTGCCGGCACACCTGGTGGGAACGGGCATTATGAGCAGAGCCCCGGTGGCTGTTGGGAAGGTGCTGCTGTTTTGAGGTGGCTGTTAAGGGGTGCGAAATGTAATGGGGGGAGCAAGGGATGCCTTGGGTCGGGGAGAAGGTTTTGTCATTTATACCTCATTTATCCTTCTCTTGTTTCTGTCCTCTTGGTTCAGCAGCCCAGCATTTTAACATCATTGTACTCACCAGCCCATGACCCCATTTAACAATTTCTCTCCTTAAACAGGCTTCTGTGGTGGTGTGCTTGTCCCTGCCCCCAAATAATAATAATAATAATAATAATAATAATAATAATAATAATAATAAAATATTTTATTTTATTTTAGCCCTCCCCAGCCCAAGACGGGCTCAGAGCAGCTAACAACAGTAAAATGATACAACATTCTAAAATAATTTCATTATAAAAACAGTTTCTTGTGCATCTTTTCCCCCATGTAATCATTATAATACGGAAGTATTATTGGGCATGTTCTCTTTATCAGTCTTGTGCAAGCCTTAGTGAAGTAAATTTCAGTTTTGCACAAGATCTCCATATTAAATTTCAGTTTTGCACAAGATCTCCATATTAAATTTCAGTTTTGCACAAGATCTCTGTACTGTATTAAATATTAATGGAAATGCCTATCCCTCCCAGATCACAAGCTACCATTTTGCCCACTGTGAAACATTTACTGGGATGGGTGGCAAAAGGTGGAACAGCAGCGAACACCAGTCCCTAAAAAAATGGAAATGTGCAGAAGCTAACACAGTAAGCTCGCACACACAGAAAATCAGGTCTGCTTGTAATAGACGTCCTCCAGTTGGAAGTATCCTGAGATGGGCTTGGAAGGCCCATTGGTGTGAAAAAATTGTCCGGACTTAAGTCCCATTGATTTCAGTGGGGAAGAAGCATAATGAACGGAGGCTGCAATGCTATGCATAATTTAGTGTTGAATTCAGTGGGAGCTACTTCTGAGTAGGCATGTCTGCACTCACACAACTCTCCTTGTTAGCTTTTAAGAAGAATTTATTTCTCCCACTGTCATAATGGAGAAATGATGGTGTGATTGTTTGTCCTTACTGGTTGTCATTATTCATTAACCCTAAAGAAGGCATCAACGTCCCTGGGTAGAAGTCTTGCAGCTGTATCTATGTGATGGTTGATATGAAAAGTGTGTTTCTAAGAAATAGAAATGAGAGCTTTAAAAAATTGCAATAGCAGTAGCTGAACCAGCTTGTCAAGAATACAGTAATATGACAAAGATATATTGTCTTTCCTTGTCTCATAGAATCTAACCCAAGAGCCCAGGGCAACTAACTCTTAGTAGTGCGGTAAATTATCTGGGACCAGACTGCTGCTTTTTTAGTGATATGAGCCTTGGTGTCCTCCAAGGAAGACAATTATTCACAGAGTGTTTGTGATTATACTTTCTCTACAGAGAGCTATTGGCTTTGATCAGGATCAGCAAAGGCCACTGCATTCCTAAGGACTATAAAAAAACCATATAGTGATAGAAACCGGGGAAAGTTCTTTTTCTGCACCAAATCCTTCTGCTTTTGCAATTGTTCATAAAGACAACATGAGCTGGTCTTACACAGTCAGCTGAGTGAGGCAGAAGGCAGAAAAGGATCACATTTCTGAACGTGCATCCAAATTCTGTGCAAATAGTAATAAAACTAACAGCTAAATGATAGGATGGAAGATTCTGCTCCAGCTTTTGCTCTTAGGGAGTGGATGGTTCATCCCGGAATATTTTTTTGAATGCAGAGAAGCATTTGATACCCCTCACCTGCAGTCTGAAGTGGGGCAGTCCACATTGTCCCATCATTCTTCTGATTCATCATTTTTCCCTCTTAGAAATCTTTAAATTAGGAAAGAGATCTGTGAGGGAACAATTTATTGCACATTGCTAATTACAAGGTCCTAGGCGTGAGCTGTGGAACAGTTGATATATGTGTTGCAGAAAGGTGTTGCAGAAATCTTGGGCGGAAGTAAAAAAGTTGGTAGTTGTTGGGATTTGAATGGATGCTAGGAGAGAATATATTTATTAGATATTACCCTTCCTCCCTCAAGTTTGTGAGTTCAGCAGAGTGCATCCCTTTGCAGCTTAAAAAGAGAAGCTCAGATGGGCTCGTTTTAGCCTTTTAGTTAAGTAATCCAGGATGCTTTCAGGCAGACCGGATTCTCCTGGTATTTCCCACCGTTCTCCCCCTTGAAACAATAATCACGCAAACAGTCTTATAAAAGATTAAAACAACATTTACTCAGAATACTAGTTGAAGAATAACAAATACCGCAGCTTTGTTCAGGCAGACTTAAAATGGTAAATCAGTTACAAAGGCTTACTTAAGCCTTGCTTAAAATGGAGCATGTAGCTCAGACTTAGCAGATGCTTTCACATTGCTGGCATGGTGATGAGTGGTAAGAGAGTAGGAGAACACGCCAAAGCAGGCAGGAGAATATATAGCTATGCCCTCCCCCTGTCAGGGCACAGTGGGGGTGTCTCTCACAGAGTCCTCTCTAGCAAGTTTACAGGAAAACTTTGTGAGCTTCAGCTTCTATCTAGAAAAAGATGAATTGTTGGTTTGACTGCACTTTAAATACCCCTTATTTGTGAGTGTTGACTTGAATCTGAGTAGCTTTCCCCTTTATCTCCTCTCCAGATAATCTTAAATTCAATGCACAAATACCAGCCTAGGGTGCACATCATCAAGAAGAAGGACCATACAGCTTCCTTGCTTAACCTGAAGTCTGAAGAATTCAGGACATTTATATTTCCAGAGACTGTGTTTACTGCTGTCACTGCCTACCAGAACCAATTGGTAAGTGTTCTATAACTCTTATTAGTCTTTTCATCAATGCTACTACTGGACTGAGAGACGAAAATGAGGGTTGTGTGCCTGAATTGCAAGGATGAAGAGGACCTCTCCCTCTTTCTCTGCTACTTTTTGTGCTTGTAAACTGGATCAGGCCCCTGCAGCGGGTTCCTGTTGAAAACCATCCCCTCCTTTGGAGACAAATATGGCGGGGTAGCAGATGATATTCAACTGATGCAGGAGGAACAGATGCAGGAGCACACACTGGATTGGGGCCCTGCAGCTGCTTTCTCTTAAAAATGCAAGTGACCTGCTTAAAAAGTGTGAACAATGTGACATGATTTGGTCCTAAGGATGTCACAAAGTCTTACGTCTGCTTTGGGCAGACTGGCTGCAGCGTTACACTGCAATCGGAAGTCGTTGGGAGTTTGTGATGGCATTCCAGACACGGTGAGGAAATATTGTAACATTTGGGCCTTTTTAATTTAGAAAAAAGGGGAGTTGAGGGAAATGATAGAGGTGTATAAAATAAGGCAGCCGAGGGGGGGGGGTGATAAGCTTTTCTCTGCCTCTCATAATCCTAGAATCCGTGATCATCCAATGAAACGGAATGTGAGAAGATTCAAGACAGACAAAAGCACAGGAGCCAACTCCTAAGGGCCAAGAGGTCTTTGGCCCTCCCAATAAAATATTTGAGGGGATGCCCCCCCCAAGTTGATGGACATTGCCAATGCATTCAAATGGTGTGCATGCTTCACCTATTATGCGGGCAGGGCTTACCTGGGCCCCGCAATATTTTATTCAAGTTGGCACCCCTGGGCAAAAGGAAGTCCGTCTTTATACTGTGAGTGTGGAATTTGCTATTACAAGGCGAAGCGATGGCTACCAACTTGAATGCCTTTAAAAGGGATTAGACAAATTCACCGCAGATAAGCCTTTCAGTGGCACTAGCTATGGCGGCCATATTCCAAGTCTACAATTCTATGGTTCTATGACTCTACTTCTGGTATTGAAACTGCTGTGTGGGGAGAGCACTATTCCGTTCATGTCCCGCTTGCGGACTTCCTATGGGAATCTATACTTTTCTAGGCTGGTCTGGGGAGCAGTTTCACAGAACAAAGAGGGCAAATGACTTCTCATGAGCCAGTTCCACAATGGAACCTTCAGAGACTTTGACGGAAGAATCTCCCTCTGCCCTTTGCTTTGTGAAATCTCAAAATAGCTTTCTGACACTCATCCCTAAGCCATGTCAGAAAAACTCTTCTCTGGTCCCGGATGAGGGGCTCACATCCAAGCCATTTGGAGAGGTGTTGCTGGAGAATCACAAGACCGCAACTGCTTATGTCTGAAAGGAGAGCAGCATTTCCCAACACCTTCCTAATACAGGCAAGTCTGAGCTTGCTGATGAAGCCGTGAGACATGGTGCGTGATCTGGTTGAAGCTGAATGTGCGGCCTGCAGCCGCGACAGCATGCTAGATCTCCAGATCTACACTGGGCAGGTAAATGGCACCAGCAAGGCCCAGTAGGGGAATGGGGAATTCTAAATCCTTTCTAGACAATTTCTAGAGTCCATCCAAATTTCTAGAGTCCATCCAATTTCTAGAGTCCATCCAAAATGTGCATCTCATCAATCCACAGGGGCAGACTCTCTACGAATTCAATACCAGAACACATTTCCCATACCTTCCAACATTCCTCAGATGAAAAAAGGACATTTCTCACTCCCTGCAACTGACCCTTCTCAACCTGCTGTTTTTGGGTTCCCCTGCCCCCACAGAGCATTTCTGTCAGAAGAAGGGCAAGTGCCATTGCTACACCAATGGGACACAGCACACACACCCTCCACCACCCTGAGAAAAAGCCCTCGATCCCGATTTAATTTTCTTCTTTGGTAGATTTACAAATGGAAAACACACACTGATAATTTTTTTTTAGAAAGGGGCAAGATTAGACGCAGATGCACAAAGCAGTTTTTTTAAAAAATCAAGACTCCTTGCGCTCCACGAACCCTTTCTTGCCACTCAGGGTGGCCCTGCTCTCTGTCTGCACCTCAGAGCTGGCGCACCATGCGCGGCCCGCCCTGATTTCAGTAGCACCCTTACTTTGTTCTCCCCAAAATGAATCTATTTTGACCAAATGTATACGTAGTTTCAGTTATTTAGATGCTTAGAACTTGGCACATTTCCAAAAGGCTCAGAATAGTAGATAGCTTCATTTTTGGCAGTTTACATCCCTTTTGGGACGCGGGTGGGACTGTGGGTTAAACCACAGAGCCTAGGACTTGCCGATTGGAAGGTCGGCAGTTCAAATCCCCGCAACGGGGTGAGCTCCATTGCTTGGTCCCTGCTCCTGCCAATCTAGCAGTTCAAAAGCACGTCAAAGTGCAAGTAGATAAATAGGTACCGCTCTGGCGGGAAGGTAAACGGCGTTTCCATGCGCTGCTCTGGTTCTCCAGAAGCGGCTTAGTCATGCTGGCCACATGACCCGGAAGCTGTACGCCAGCTCCCTCGGCCAATAAAGCGAGATGAGCGCCGCAACCCCAGAGTCGGCCATAACTGGACCTAATGGTCAGGGGTCCCTTTACCTTTACATCCCTTTTAAAAAATAGCCACAATTTATCACATTATCCACACTGAACACAGTGCGTCTTACTTGTGAGTGGCAACCCTCTCTATGCTTACACAGCAGTGAGCTCTGCTGAACAAAACTACTCTAAGTTCCAAATCTTCTAGGTTTTCAAACCCGATTTCAAAAGAAACTTACCACATGGAAGTAATTGGTGTATAAATGAATTACTTAAATTAAAAATAGAATTTATCTGCCTGGCAGCTATGTGTTTACCCTTCATATAGATCCTACTGTCTTTTAAACTTTGAATTAAGCTTCAGGCCTATGGGTGGGGGGGAAAGGTGTTTGCCTGGACAAAGCAGTTTTAGAAAGCTGTGGTCTGATGCTCAAGCACATCCCGTAAATACTGCCAAATTTCCCTCTGGAAATCCTAGAGACAGAGGCTGTCGTATTATGTATGACTAATGAAAATGGAACCTCTCTTATTTTTGCCATTTCTTTCACTGCTGGTTTTAAGGGGGATGATTACATTTCTGCGGGTTATTAGATAAGGGCTAAATACATTACACTTTCAACAAACTATCTCACATTTAAGATTTAAAGGTCATGCATTTGTTTAAACAGTCAAGCCACTACGGGAGAGTTGAATTGTAGGTCAACTTTCTTGGAGATGTTCTCATGATTCATTTGGGAACTGGGAGTTTAAAAAATTACGGCAACAGCATCCAACAAATCTGCAAACCACCTTTCCATTCTGATGTTAAACTGGTGTTGCTCCTGTACTGAGCATTTTCTGTGCAACAGCCACGCTTTGTAGATTCCCTTTTCATGGAGCATCTGCACAATGCTGTGAAAAAAGAGTCCTTTTTTTTGTCCCCCTGAACAGCTTCCATTTTTTTTATTCAGAGCTTAGAAATATTTTTTTGAAAAACAACCTCAGTGTATATTTTTAAGATTAATCTTATTTTTGTGTTGGTAAATTGTGTTTTGACATTGTGATCTACCCTGGGACCTCAGGGTGAAAGTAAGTAAATAAGCAAATATTAACCACACCATTTCCCCAGGCAAACATGGCTTATCTTACTTGTTTCTGGCCAATTCTGTCTTATCTAGATTGCTCCAGATACCTTGTAGATTGCTCACCATAGTCTTCTCCATGGTCCATCTCTCCTCTGTAGGAATCAACTTTGTCACTTTGCTTCCCTTTTGAAATGACATTGCTTTAATAAGAATAAGAATAAGAATACCATCCCATAGTGAGAAAAAATATTCGCTTCTGTACTGGTGGTGCTCAAGATTAAAAATGTTAATTCCCCTCATGGAATTGAGATATGTCTACCCTTCATAGTATTTTTAAAAAACGAGACAACTTTATTGCATTCCTGTGTAACCAAGTCTCAGTTTATCATCCTGTCAACATTCTCCACACAAAAACATGTGGCCATTTTGGATGGTTATTTTGGCGGAGATACCGTGAACTGGTCCAGTCCTTAAGAGGAGGCCTGGTTTCAGTAGCTGTTCAGGGTTTCAGTAACAGCACACTCCTGATTTACAATGGTCTGAGCAAGGAAACCAGACTTTTACACTTTGGGGGCTTTCACAAATCCCTAAGGAGAAATTTTTGCTAGACTTATTGAAATGTTTAGCCTTCCTTGGGAATTCCTGAGATGTTTAACTTGAGCAGAAGTTTCCACTTTTGCTGCAAAATTGTCTTTGACAGTTGAGAGACAGTTTAGGTCTCAAGAAAGTTCTCATGTTTTGTAGCAACCTTCCTCGCCTTTCACAAGGTTCCTCTCATGTCCTTCCGAGGAGAAATATGTATTACAAAAAATGCTTCACATTTTGCTTTAAGGGAAATTAAGTGGCAACAACTATAGTTCCTGAGCCCTGAAGGCTAATGGTGGTCTTCAAATGCTATTACAGAAGAAGCAGGAAGTCCCGTCTTTGCCAGCCTGCCTCTGAGATGAAATAAATTGGGTAGAAGTGCAGCAGGGGACTTGGTATGGATGGTTTGGTTGGGGTCATGGACTGTAAGACTGTCTCCTCAAAAGCTGGCCGCAAATGCACTCTGCTCATCTCTGTTTCCAGATAACCAAGCTGAAGATTGACAGCAACCCTTTTGCTAAAGGATTCAGGGACTCATCTAGACTCACTGATATTGAGAGGTAAGAGGGACTTTTTGTTTACCTTTTGTTCAAGATAAGATAATGCTGAGGAGAGAGGAAGAGCTGTCGTGAAAAGTCTTCTATCCTCTCCCACGAAGCTGTAGCGTTTGCAAGTTCATGTTGCACTGTAAGAGGTCTCAGGTAATTTATATAAATACTCAAAATAATAAGTTTGCTCCCCTGAAGATCCCCCCACCTTTTCCAATTGCTGCTCTAAAGGCAAAATGATCTAGTGAGCTGGCCACTCATATAACTCATATGTGTATCTCACATAAACACACATATGCATGACTTCGTATAAAATAAACACATAACTTAGTGGTTGCCGTTTATCTCTGCCACTTTTAAGTCTTTCTCATGTCTTTTCTTAACGACCTGTATGTCTTTTTGTCCAAGCCCACAACCAGAATATTCACCTTCTCATTCAAACCCTCTGCGAGGTCATGGAGATAGTCCCCATCAGACTATTTCAGAACATGAACATGCTTCTTCTTTTGCTTGCTTGTGTGAACGTTTGTGTAATCATAAAGATGTTGATGGAAGCTAAGGGGCAAGGTATAGGTTTAGGACAAGGTATAGGTTTTTCTAGATTTAAAAAAAGGCTCATTAACTCCAACCAAAGGACAACTGGAACCCAGTGCAGATATGAAGGCACTGTTGTCATCATTAGGCACTCTCTTCTCTTTCTTGGACCATTACAATGTCCTTTTGTCTCATGAGAATGAGAATTTGCATGGCTATTTTTAATGGCCTACTTTGCTCCATTTGTACAGTGGAACTTCAGTTGTCTAACGCTTCGGAAGTCGAATGTTTCGGCTTTTGAACACCAACAACCCAGAAGTGAATGCTTCCATTTTTGAACGCGCCTCAGAAGTTGAATGGCTTCCCAGGCGTGGTTCTCCATTTTTTCAGTGGATTTTGCCAACTGGCAATTGCGCCTCGGTTGTTGAACATTTCAGAAGTCGAATGGTCTTCCGGAAAAGGATTACGTTTGACAACCGAGCTTCCACTGTAATGGGTGTATGAAGGCAACCATGTTGTTTCTGTCCCACATTTTTACAGTGTGGTCAGACCATCTTAGTCCCTTAGCAGGATGGCAGCTGGTTTAGCACAGATTATTTTAGCTGGTCATTTCTACGCCAAGGGCAGGATCCCAATCCCAACCCCATTCACTGAATACCCCCAGCATCAAAATCATTTGAAAGGATCATACTAAATCACGCATTTCTGCAAGAAGGCGGCAGTCCTTACTAAGAAGTAAGCCCCACGAATACATTCACACCTGCGTGCAACAAAAGTGTTTTAGATTGGGTTACAGTGGTACCTCAGGTTACATACGCTTCAGGTTACATGCGCTTCAGGTTACAGACTTGGCTAACCCAGAAATAGTGCTTCAGGTTAAGAACTTTGCTTCAGGATGAGAACAGAAATTGGGCTCCGGCGGCGCGGCAGTAGCAGGAGGCCCCATTAGCTAAAGTTAAGGAGGCCCCATTAGCTTCAGGTTAAGAACAGTTTCAGGTTAAGTACAGACCTCCGGAACAAATTAAGTACTTAACCTGAGGTACCACTGTATTTATATACCACATGATTTCTGAGGTTCAAGTTGCACCCCAGTTCAGCTGGCGCCTTGGGCAGGTGCCCATACTTACATGCCTGGCTTGCTATGTGATTACCACTCCGTCAATATTGTGATGACCTTCAGATATTCTTGGATTCCTTGTCTCATCAGCCACAGGAAGCATGACCAACGGTCAGGGTTAATGGAAGTTGGTGTCCAAACATATCTGGAGAGAACCACACCAGCTATCTCAGGCCTAGTGGACTGGAAGCAGGTCGGCTTAGTGCAAATTTATACGTACCAAAAATCTTTCATTACACAACTTCACTCATTTCATTGAATGACGGACCTTGAAAACAACTTGCAAAGTTAATAGAGTCTCAACTGCCATTTCTGGAAACAAACAATATTATCAGTTCCATTTACATGCCTTGGCACGGACGGTTTGCCAGTTCACATTCACACCTTCTTGAAAGGTGGATATTTGATTAGCTCTTGTAATCAGATAATCCATTTTTTGAATGGACTTCCTAAGGCAGACACACTTTTGTGTATGAACAATTTGGGCTTTAGCGTGGTCACCTATGCTGGGCAAAGCATCTGTGAGGACTTTTATTCGTTGCACACTGCCTGTCTTTCGGTTGACCTAAATAGTGTGAATGTGGGACAAAGCTTTGGATTTAATTTCCAGATATTTAAGTCTGCTTTTTTTCCTAACTAGCCTTTAGGGAGGGAAGCAAATCAGATCAATTGATCTTTAGAGACCTAAAGAAATCAAATTAGGCTGGAGTCAGTTACCGCACTAAACCATCTAGTAATTGGATTGCTCCATGTAACTGATTGAACACTGCTTCTATCTGCCGCAATAGAGGCTGGGCTTCCTTTCAGTTGATCTGAGAGAAAAAACACATCTTTTTATGACATGATGACAGACATTGCACTTTTCTAGCCTAATTGAATATGTTTTTTATAAATACACGACTCTAACAATTTCAAACTCCCCATTTCAAATTTACGGTCTCTGCCAGGACTTAATTTGAGCCAGGGCTCAACTGCGGAATCTGTGAGCTCAGCCTGTTTTCGATGGCAGGGCTTTATCTAAGAAAGCATCTGAGCATAGACAGAGTGCTTTCCCTCCACTGCTGCATAGCTGTCAACTTACAGATTTGAAAATAAGGGACCTTGAAATAAGCAGCCTCGAAAATAAGGGATCAGCAGCCAAAATAAGGGATTTTCAGAGCACAGCTATGTTCAACTTCTGAGCCCCTCCCAGCCAAAGGCAGAAAGCCCAGCCAGCAGCCAAACGAAGCCTCAAGCAGTGGTTCCCACAGCGCAGCAACCCGGCAAAGGGGATGCAGCAAGGAAAACCACCGTCACCTCTCCGCTGGGAAGCGCTGAGCAAAGGCGAGTCCCCAGGCAACGTGGCCGATTTGATCGGCACAAGGCATGCAAGCTCCACCCCCCAGTTGTTCTTAAACTCCTTATTGGGTGAGCAACGCAGCCAAGCAACACAGTTGGAGCCTCCCTCCTCCCTGGCTGGCAGGGAGGGAGGGAGAGGAGCTGCTTCTTTTGAAACCCGGGAAATTTACGGGACATCATCAATCCGGGACAGCAGCGGGACACGGCGCTGGGATAAGGGACTTTCCCACCAAATAAGGGACGGTTGACAGCTATGCACTGCTGAGATCCTTGTTGAGGCTTAAGGGCAAACTCATACAGAATGGTTTCCAGGCAGGTTGAGCCTTAGCCCAATACCAGCCTGCCTACTCAGTGCTAGGTAGCATTTCTGCGGGCCCAGTTCTCTGCAAATGGATTCCTATCGGTATTCTGTTGTATTCAGAGCCAGAGGGTTCACTGTCACTGCCCCCTTAAGCATAGTTTGCATGTCTACACAGAAGCACATGGGCGAGGCCATCTGAGTGGATGTTGCTCACTCAGCCATTGTTCTCCCAGCTAGGCTCCCATCACAAGTAGGACAGCCATCATACCATGTTGTGATCATGTGATTCTGATAGCTGCACACATACTGAAGCCGGATATGGCTGTTGTGCACGTGTGTGTGAGGAAGAGGATGGTACCGTTTGCTTTTGTCTTCTGCCTTTTAGTCACCCTTTCCCTTCTTCTGCATTGAGGTGCCTGGTGAATTTATTTTTATGCCTCCTTTGGAACCCATTTCGATGACTCACCTCTGGTGGTTGTTGTTGTTGTTGTTTGCAATCTGGGCATTCTTCCAAATGTGCAAAGAGGCAACTGCATGAAACGAAAACCTTTTGAAATTTAGAACTAAAGAAGTCCTTCACGCTGGTGACTGCCAAGCCATGCACTCCACATCCGCTTTGGTGCTTTCCTTTTGTCGGGCGTTGAATGGAGAAGCAAATTTGATTCGTGAGCTTTTATTATTTGTTCTCTCTCATTAATATTCTATTCACCGGCAATCACGTGAAAACAAAAGAGGAGAAATGATGAGTGGGTGACTTCTTACTGCATGGGTGGCCAGTCTATGGCATGGGGAGAAGTCTGTGACTCTTGGGGATCAGCCCCTGCCTTCCCTTCCCAGCAGTGGCAGACTTTGGGCCCTCAAATTTCAGCGGTGCCCTGCGCCTACGCTAACATCTGGCGCTTCCCTGCTTCTTGTTCTCTGTTCCACAGCACTGCTGTGGTGCCCCCTGCAGTGCGGCTGAACCAGTCCTGCTACCCTAAAACCACTTCTGTTCCCAGTGCAGCCCAGTTGCCTCTCCCAGTAGGTTGGAGTCAAGAGACTAAACACATATGGTTGTACAAACAAGAATGGTAGTTGTTGGCACCTGCCTGTCTCAGGAGACAATAGAGTGTGCCTCCGGAGGTGAAGTCATTAGCAGCACCAGGGCGCAAGCCTGGGCAGTGTGCATGGACGTCCTGGGCTGCCCAGATGACAAGACCCCCCTCTCAGCCTCGCTGATGTGGTCCAAAGGAAAGGAAAGCAGAGTACCATATGTTCTGGCGTATTTCATTTCATTTCATTTCATTTCATTTATTACGGCCATAGGCCCATACAGGTAAAAACAACACATAAGTGACAGCTTGTGCCGTAGGGGAAAACAAAACAAACAAACAAAAAAAAACAGTCGCTAAAACACCACTATAACAATAAAACACTATAAGATGGAAAGGCATACTACGCCTTAATTAGCTTGTAGTGCTCCTTGTCGTCGCTTTTGGGAAAGGACAGCGACCAGGAATCTAGCCACCTTCAGGGTCGTGTGGGTATCCTTGTCCTGCAAGATTTGGGCAAGGTGGAATTTTGGTGGGGTACCCTCTAGTTTCTGAATGATTGATCCCAACAAATGTGCCCGTGGCACATTGAACAAGGGGCAGATGAACATAATGTGCTGGAGCGACTCCGGCGTCACCTTATCACATTCGCACACGGCGGGGGCTTGGCCCTTTGAGAATCTATGTCTCAGGACATTGGAGGGAAAAACGTTAAACCTCGCTTTGGTGAAGGCCAGTCTATGGGCAACAGTCGAAAGGGAGGAGAGGTATGATGGAACGCAGTAAGTTGTTCTGGCGTATTAGGCGACTGGGCGTATAAGACAACCCCCCAACTTTTGATGTTAAATTATAGAGTCTGGCCGACCGCCAAGCACCGCCAGGGGCAGAGTGTGCACCCCTCCACTGCCTCTGCCGTCGCAGCAGCAGCAGCAGCCCGAGGTGAGGCGTTTGGTGGGTGGAACAAAACCAAAACCCGCCACCAGGAGGGAGGGAGGCCCAGCCTGGCTCCCTCCCTCCCTCCCTCCGGGAAAAGGCTGCGAGCGGCCGCCTCGCCCTCTGCTGCCCTCACCTGTGGGGATGCCCAGCTCCCTGGAGCCCCAGCCAAAGCCGCGCACCACCTCGCCACTGCAGGCTCTTCATGGCGCCCGCGAGCCGAGCGAAGCCCGCGCGGCCATGGCGGAGGCCGGATCCAGCTCCCACAATGACGGCAGCAGTAGGCGGGTGGGCGGGGGGAGTGCCGCGCTTGGAAGGACTTTCTGCAGTGAGGAGAGAGCGGCGGCCAACGAACACGCGCTGTGCCTGTACGGAAGAGGAGGGGCCACGCGCTGTGTCACAAGAGGCTGCGCCCCCTTCTGTGGGGAGGGAGGAGGAGCAATGGCAGAAGGGGCACCTCTGCTCACCACAGGTGGCTCCACGTATACCCAGTGTATAAGGCGACCCCGGACCTTTGGGGTGATTTTCCTGGGTTAAAAAGTCGTCTTATATGCCGGAACATACGGTAATAAATTTGGAACCAGTTTGCCTGCAGGAGTTGCCAGAAGGAGGCGTACAAGGCGACACCCAACCGTCTTAGGGACTTCACTCTGGTTTTGTGTAGGGTTTGTTGCTTAGCTTTTTCTTCTGAAGATAAACCACAAGGCAGCAGAAGTTTAGGATCAGAGTGTTTTTTTCTACTTTTCCAGGTTGACGAGCCCCATCTGCCCCTTACTTCCCTCTACAGACAGCACATGCAGAAAGTGCCTTCTTCACCATTGGACCCACAACTGGTCTCATCTGCTCAAAGAGCGGTGCTATCTTATATTTTGGGCCTACCTGTTGGGTTGCTTTTGCTTGAGCCCTTTCCTGGAATTGCTGCTCTTTGTTAACTCGCTTTTTTATGGAGAGCCCAGCTGACCTTGCTGTTGGCCTGTTGGAGTCCACTTTTTTTTTTGTATTGACCTGTGTTTTCCAGCCCTGATTTGTGGGTTAATTTGTTTTGGTCACAATTGATGTATGACGTATTTCCAGGCCCTGTCAGTTTTATGTGGAGTATTCCTGTGTTCTTATTAATAAATCTGCTCTGTCCTATTTCCACATCAATCTGTAAATTAAAAACCAAACATTTGCATTATTCTTGAACATAATTTTTTCATCTGAGATGCATTTTTGTGCACGTTGTCTCCCAAAGCATGCATTTCGTATGCATTTAAACCCCAAATACAGATTGTTGGTGCTTTTCTGAGCCTCAAAATTAGGAAAAGTAGGAAGATGAAGGGATAACTGCATTCCAAATTGTGTATTTGTCCAGAATGTGTGAATCTGTTTGGTTTGCTTAAAGATGTGGAATGAACAAAATTCTCCTCATCCCTAATATAATATAATTACAAGACTGGCCTGTCTAATATAAACAAGCAAAGAGTTGTTGAGGCTTTTAGGAGCCCATTCACCTGTATTTAAACCTTTCCTGTTTGCAGCCCATTTTATTGAGTGGGTGGTGGTGATTATTGTGCAGAGAGGGCACAAAACCAAGAGTGTTGTTAGAGAGTGATCTAGAGGTCCTAAGCCATGAATTTTGTGCACCAGATTTGTGCCTACAAATGGTTCTCCATTCACGTCAAAAGACGAGGAGCTCCATGTGTGCTTAGAGCTGTCCCATCCATTGAAGTGAATGGGGAAGTCTAGTGCTGGGACATAAATATGTGCTCATGTGTGTGTTTATTCAGAGCTCTTGATTGGAAGCTATGGCTTCTATCAATCATGGAAGAAAAATATCTGTAGCATTTGTGACTGTTCTTTAGGATTGCTTTTAATGGATGGTGTTGTCAAAGTTTATCTTCAGAGAAAAATGGGATTAAGCATCAGAGGCAATGTATATCTGACTTATAAACATGCCCAAAGCTTTTCTAAAATTAAAGTAGAATTATATAATTATTCACAAACTGACTGGCTCGATATGTATCATTTTTGAAAAATGTGCAGTTGTGCAGTCTAAAAACACCCTAGATTGAATTTCTGCCTCAAATTGCCATTGACGTATTTTTATGGGGTAGAATTGTAATAGGAAATATATTGATCTGCCTGCTGGTAATTTATAAAATTATCTGCATCTGCTTATGAAAAACACCATCGCAAGGTGGCGGTGTACAGTACAAGGTGATCTTGCAGCCTAAGAACTTGTTGAGACATAAATGAGAGGAATCTTTGCATCACTAAATTGGGTGACAAAGCTTCTGTTCACAGGTAGGGTCAGTCATGGTGCTGATCAGCTGTTTGTGAAGAGAGCTGGATCCAGTACCCGCCTGCTCCCCATTTCTTAGCTTATATTTGTTTGGGACCATCAAAGTACTTCCCTAGTGGGTGTGCATGTTTCAACTGCATGTAGGAATTATGTGTTTGTATTTGAAGAACATTTGGAAAGCAACAATGCATAGATTTTTATGATTTCAGCCTGTGACCCCCAGGTTTTCTCACATTTGTGCTAAATCGTGCATGGCCATTGCTGAACTCTATAGGAGAGCAATTACCGTATTCATGTGTATGCAACAGGGATGGGGAACCTGCTATCTTCCCAGATGTTGTTTGACTCCAACTCCTGCCATCCCCAACCCACCTGGCCCAGTAATCAGGGATGGAAGGAGCTGAAGTCCAACAGTTTACAGGCTTCAACTTAGGTTTGTCATCCAAGTACAATGGTACCTTTGTTCTCAAACTTAACCCGTTCCGGGAGTCCGTTCAACTCCCCAAACTGTTTGAAAACCAAGGTGTGGCTTCTAATTGGCTGCAGGACCTTCCTGCACTCCAGCAGAAGCTGCGTCAGATGTTTGGCTTCCAAAAAACGTTCGCAAACCGGAACACTTCTGGGTTAGTGGCATTCGGGAGCCGATTTGTTCGACAACTAAGCCTTTCGAGAACCAAGGTACCACTATAACATAAAAAATAAAAACAGAGAGGCTTGCTTCTACAGTTACCTCTGTGCAGATGTTCACAGCACCTCAAGCTCAGGGGCTGGAGCCACAGACGCAAGTCTCAAGTTGCCTCAGGTGATCTTGCCTTACAAACCGAGGTGGAGCTGATGAGCGCTTCCTGGCAGTGATCTCCATTAATGCCGCAGGGTTCTTGCCCATGCTTGACAGAAATGAATGGAGGTTGGGTAGGCGCATGCTTGGCAAACTGCACTGCGTTAGAGGTCAGGAACAGGAGACATTGGGGATGAGTCAATAATAATAATAATAATAATAATAATAATAATAATAATTTATTATTTATACCCCGCCCATCTGGCTGAGTTTCCCCAGCCACTCTGGGCGGCTCCCAATCAGTGTTAAAAACAGTACAGCGTTACATATTAAAAACTTCCCTGAACAGGGCTGCCTTAAGATGTCTTCTGAATGTCAGGTAATTATTTATCTCTTTGACATCTGATGGGAGGGCGTTCCACAGGGCGGGTGCCACTACCGAGAAGGCCCTCTGTCTGGTTCCCTGTAGCCTCACTTCTCGCAATGAGGGAACCGCAAGAAGGCCCTCAGCGCTGGATCTCAGTGTCCGGGCTGAACGATGGGGGTGGAGACGCTCTAGTCCCTTGAGTATTGCCCACTGGCCCCTGACATGCCAATTTGCAGGCAAGAGAGGAGTATAGGAAGGATTTTTGCTGGTAATCCAGCTTGACAGATGCGTGGGACCAAAACCCCACCTTCTACCCCCTCCTTAGAGCACCCCCACCATCAAAACCAGTAGCTGAAAAAGTAACTAAATGTTAACACAATGGAATATTTACTTCAAGGGAGTGTATTGAACCAAAGCCTGCAGAGCCTTGCTCATCGACTCCATGGCCTTTGTAATAACATGAAATGGTTTTTTTTTTTTTTTTGCATTTCTCCTTTTGCTAGAATCAGGGGGAAAGGGGGCATTCAGATCCATAATGTAACCAATGCAGCCTCTTTCTCTCCCTTGTAAGATCTTCTGGGAGATAACGCTGGATGGCCACTGTCTTCAATCACTTAAAAGGCAATAATTCAATTATAGCCTCCTCTCAGTAGCAACTGCCATTGCTTTCTGTCCACTTCCAGTCCCCGCAAGTAAATTGCTTCAATAAGATTCCCCTCCCTCTCCCCCTTTCACTCTTTACTCTCATTTCCCCTCTCCTGCAAGAGGCTTGTATATGTAATGAGACCAGTGATATTCCAAGGACAAAATATTCTTGGTTCTTTAGTAAGGATGTGGGATCACTGGGATGGATTTATTGCACTGTTTGGTAAACTGTCCTCCCCATTTTATTTTATTTTTAAATGTAGTAGGCTTTGCTGAAAGGCAATGCATTTTTAGTTAGCCTGAGTTACCAAACGCGGGTTCAGCAGGGATCTCTGCCAAAGGCTAGGTTTAAATGGCTTCAATTAACTGGATTGTCTATGGGAGCAGGGATAGGCAGCTGATTTGAAGTGCATCAGGTCAGATTGGCCTTTGGGGAATCCTGATAGATAAAATGGCTTTGTTCATTAAATCGGTTCTTCTTCTTACTATTACTACTGAGCTTTCTAGCAGTGCAGCTTAAATCTATGTGATGTTTCTTGTTAAGTATTTGAAGAAATGAAATGAAACTTTGGGTGAATTCTGTACCCATAGCGAACACACAGAAAAAGAAGCAAATTGCTTCTCTGCCCTGCTGCATGAGTTTAATCAGAACATTACAAAAACCTGTCCCATGAGAATCTGAGGCAGACTGGCTCAAAGCGACCCAAACTGCAGTGACCCCAGCACAGTGGGGTCAAAAATAAATACCATCCTCTATCATAATCTTCTGCCTGTAAAATCTACAGTGAGTGGTAGTCATTGCTGAGTTGGCTTGAATTCTGTGCCATCTGGCTTGTGATGCTTTGGCAGCTCTGGAAATAATCTGGCTCACAGCCAGGGAGAATTTACACAATTATGTGCTAGTGCAAGGGTAGGGAACCTCAGGTCTGGGGGTGGCACTGAATGTGGCCCTTCAGACTTCTTTATGTGGCCCCTGGGACTCTGCCCTGGTTATGCTTTTTGCATATCTCTTCCTGACCATACTCCACAAACTGCTTTTGCCTGGCTGCAATGTGTCTTTTGGGACGCGGGTGGCGCTGTGGGTTAAACCACAGAGCCTAGGGCTTGCCGATCAGAAGGTTGGCGGTTCGAATCCCCACGACGGGGTGAGCTCCCGTTGCTTGGTCCCAGCTCCTGCCAACCTAGCAGTTCGAAAGCACGTCAAAGCGCAAGTAGATAAATAGGTACCGGTCCGGCGGGAAGGTAAACGGTGTTTCCGTGTGCTGCTCTGGTTCGCCAGAAGTGGCTTAGTCATGCTGGCCACATGACCCAGAAGCTGTACGCCGGCTCCCTCGGCCAATAAAGCGAGATGAGCGCTGCAACCCCAGAGACGGTCACGACTGGACCTAATGGTCAGGGGTCCCTTTACCTTTAACATGCCCTTTAAGATCCTCTCTATTCCCCCATCATAACTGGGGCTCTTGCAACTCTGTTCTAGTCTATGGGGTATTCTATTTTACTGGGTATCCCATGAAGTCAGTTTTCAGCCTGCCTTACCTCAGTCAAGGTTCCTGGTGTTTTTTACGGGAATATCTGAAAGGGCTGCCAGTTCAAAAGAATCCAAGCACATGCTTCCATTGTATGTCCATCAAACGGCTTGCCCAAGACATTTTGACACCTGAGGTAAACCACAAAATGCCCCGCTTTCCCACCAGGGGAACGTGAAGTGAAGATTTACATCATGAACAAGATGAGGGGATAAAGATCTAAGTCTGAATTTGCTGTCCTTGCGCATCCTGACACCTGAGGCAGTGGCCTCACCATGCCTCTTGACTGGGCTGGCCCATACTAGGAGTAGAGGGAGCTATTAAAGAAGTGCATAGATGGCTTTCAGTCTGTTGCTAACGTGGAATGTTGTCTTTCGCAGAGAAAGCGTAGAAAGCCTTATTCAAAAGCATTCCTATGCACGATCCCCCATCAGAACCTACGGCGCAGAGGATGAAGTTCTGGGAGACGAGAACCAAGCAGCCCAAAGCAGAGGTAGGAGAACATCTGATCTTGAAGAGCAGAGGTTCAAGATCAGAACCTTTGGTACTTTCAAACGAGCCCACAATTTGGAAAGAGGAGGTACCCCTTCTTCCATGCGATTCCTATATCATTGTGAATCTGATTATGCACAATGCTTGGAATCTGCGTGCCCTCTCCTTTTATTTATCAATTATTTTTAAATGATCCAAGATAAATAAATAAAATGATAAATAACCGGCCCCTTGAAGAAAATCAGCTGTGCCTGCTGTGCATGTGGCAGTGACCCCTTTTGATAATAATAATAATAAATAATAATAATAATAAATTTTATTTATACCCCGCCCTCCCCAGCCAAGACCGGGCTCAGGGTGGCTAACACCCAATATAAAAACAAATTGATTGAAATACAACTTAAAAACAAGATTAAAATACAACATTAAAACATTAAAATATTAAAATACGGCCTCATTTCAATGGAAACTCAAATCAAAAACTTTTTTGGGGATGGTAACGTCAAGTCTTCACCAAGGCTAACTTTCCAGACTGGTCCTACATGGGCCAGAAAAAAGCCAGGGAAGTCCCCAAGTAGGAGTTCCATCACAGAAGGAAAATGAAAGAGGGGGAGGGGATCAGGCTGATTCCAAGCCAAAGGCCGTGCGGAACAACTCTGTCTTGCAGGCCCTGCGGAAAGAAATCAGATCCTGCAGGGCCCTGGTCTCATGAGGCAGAGCGTTCCACCAGGCCGGAGCCAGTGCTGAAAAGGCCCTGGCTCTGGTTGAGTATGCCCCCTAACCTCATGTGGTCTTACTATGGCAGCCCCAATACTTACCGTATTTTTCGCCCCATAGGATGCACCGGCCCATAGGGCACACCTAGGTTTTTTGGGGGGGAATAAAGGGGGGGAATTGGTCCCCCCCCCCCGGCGCAGGGCTGGAGCGGGGGAAGCCCGAGCTTCCCCCGACCCCAGCCCCCAGAACAGGCTGCTATCTGCAAGCCTAGGGAGCCCGGCGAGACTTCGTGCTGGGCTCCCCAGGGTTGCAGACAGCTGCCCAAAGCCTGGGGCGCGCTCCGCTGTGCTCCCCAGGTTTCGGCTGCAGGCTGCTGTCCGCAAGCCTTGGGAGCCCGGCGGGAACTCCCGCGGGCTCCCAAGGCTTGCGGATAGCTTCCTGAAGCCTGGAGAGTGAGAGGGGTCGGTGCGCACCGACCCCTCTCGCTCTCCAGGCTTCAGCGAAAGCCTGCATTCGCCCCATAGGACGCACACACATTTCCCCTTCATTTTTGGAGGGGGGAAAGTGCGTCCTGAGGGCGAAAAATATGGTGCATCAGTTGGTACATTGGATTTAGTTGCCCTTATGCAAACCTCCACTCTTTTCCTTTGTTTGCAGGATCAGCTTTCACCACTTCTGACAACCTGCCCCTCAGTTCCTGGGTCTCGTCGACATCAAGTTTCCCGGGATTCCAACACCCGCAGTCCTTGACCGCTCTTGGTTCCGGTGCTGCGTCCATAGCCACGCCGATTCCTCACCCGATCCAAGGCTCCCTGCCCCCATACAGCCGCCTGGGGATGCCTCTAACCCATTCTGCCATTGCCAGCTCGATGCAGGGCAGTGGCCCGACGTTCCCTTCTTTCCACATGCCCAGGTACCACCACTACTTTCAGCAGGGTCCTTATGCAGCGATCCAGGGACTGCGCCACTCCTCTGCGGTGATGACCCCTTTCGTATGACTGACCTAAGGCGAGAGAAGCCAAGACTTGGCAGGCAAACCAGCCTGGGCCTGTTGGGAAGGCCCAGGGCGAAACGACTAAGAAAACCAGCTTGCATAAAGGCATTGTGGAGTTAGATCCCTCCTCTTGAAGGATCCGTGTTAAGGGATGGTTAAGGGAGCTCGAGTGGCTCTGAAAATGGGCATGGCCCAAGGGGCTCCAAATGTTGCAAGGTCTCTAATTAAACGCTGAACGATCTGAAGGTGCATCATAACCACTAGATGTGAGGCTGCCATCATGCAGCAGTGTATAGTTTGAATTGTGTATAGACTTCCCCTCCTGACAGAGGCCAAAGAGGCAATACTGTGCTGATAACTTCATTGCTTTTTATGAATTGGGGGGGGGGGCGATATTTGTTGCTTTGAGCATGTTTAGGCTACTTCAGCATTAAGCTCGCTATGAAAGAAACAGAAGGAAAAGACTGCACCATTCCCTTCCCCTTACCATCCTTTAAACTCCTTTATTTTAAATATGGAATCCAGTTAGTTAAGAACACTGGGCATAATCCGCTGGAATTCCTCCTGCATGAGCCTTGTTTGAAATGAATGGAAGCTGTTTCACCAAACCATAGATAAGGTTAACCACAGTTTGCCAAATTCAGATGATAGAACATGCCAATGGTTCATATAGCTCAGGTGTTTTTTTCTTGGATACTGACAGCAGCAGGGAGGACTGATGGTAAAACAGGGTGACTGAAGATTGCTCTGCATTCTGTTATTTTATTTACAGCTCATTGCAAATGTTGGGACAATTTGTGGGGTACTAATCTATGGCGCCTGTCACATGCACCTCACTCTTACCATCTGCAATGGCGATATATCTGGAATTGGTGAGGTTTAGCACAGTGTTACTTTGAAGAACATTGTACAAGGCTGAAGAGCAGCAGCTTCAGGCTTCACCTGTCTGTTACTCAGCCCTCATCCATACATGTTGCTCTGGGGCTGATCTTATGACTAGATCCCATGCCTGCCCAGTAATTTGGTAGGATGGTATAAGCAGTATTGATACCAGTGTCTGTGGGCCATATTGGGTGTGTTCATGTGGTCCCTGGGGGCCTATTTATTTATTTTTCTACTTTTCCATCCTGCCTTTCTTCCATCATGGAATTCAAGGTAGGATACATGGGATTTCCAGGTGATTTCCCATCTGGGCATATGCCAAAACTGCAAGATGGCTGCATCAGGCGGACCCAGAGCACACCCACATTATTGGAGCATTTTCGGAGGCCACAACAGATAACTGACAACTCTGTTGATGTGACATTGTATCTACGAGGCCTACCTGTGCTAGAAAAATATGTGGCAGAGGAACATTTAGAAGTGGGAGGTTGTTGGCACCTGCCGTTGTTCACCTTCAAGGCCTTCCTCCTTGCATAATTGCATTTTGGAACAAAAGGTGAGACGTGAAGCGTTTCCTTTCCCTGATTATTATGTAACGCAGAACACTACAAATTCAGTAGATAGGCATCAAGAGTTTCCGTAATGGGAACGAGCATGGAAAAACTAAAAGAGGTGCATTGGTGTGTGGTCCTTGCTGAAAATTAGAAAAAAGCAATAGGGAAAACCTCAGTCCTGGAAGGATGGTAAAATCCAACCCACTCCCAATCAGACGCCCTGAATGGGAACACGTATCTGTAATATGGAAAGACCGAGAGGAGCAGAAAGCCCCATCTCAAGATGAGTCAACAATGCCCCAACCACCATTTTTTCAATTCATTGTTTAAGCAAGTTCCTAGCTAAAGAACTGAAAGCATTGAAACTACATTCTAAAAGGCCCAATAAATTTTCAGTTCTCTTGATTTCTAATTCCATAGTATGAAGATTTATCCAATGGATAAACGGGGGGCTGCAAAGGATTGCAACTTTGGTGTTGCCCAATCCTGTTGAGAAAGATCTAGAGAACGTTAAGGGAAGGTGGCATCACAGAACCATTAGCTGTATGGGGTTGCTTAAAACTGACTCTCTGGCTGCTTTAGCAATGTGGAGAGCCTGTAGTGTTTAGGATCTGGCTCTGCAATGAGACAAGCATTACCTTACCATGTTCCCAGAACCCAGTGGTTGTTGGCACCCAACAGTAGGTGGTGTTAGAGCCAAGGACAGGCTGAGACAACTTATTATTATTTTGTCCTCACCCTTCTTGCTGCCAAGTTCTATAAAACCAACAGTGAGTCATGGTGTAGTGGGGGGCAGTTGTCCCAGACACAAAATTGTTAGGGGCGCAAAATTTCAACACTTGCTGCTGCCTCAATACAGCTGTGTGCTTCCGTTGCTCGGCTCCATTGAAAACGGCTTCTCCATGCAAACCAGGAAGTGATACGGACACCATTAGGCAGTTGAACGTGCATGTGTCCTCCATCCGTTTCTCTCCATCCCACCCCCTATTCATGGCCCCGGGCACAGGCAACCCACGCTATGCCACTGACAAGTTGTAAGTAAGAAGGTAGGTAGCAGGAAAGTGAGAGCAGAGTGAAGTTGTGGGGCACTGTCCCCTTTGCCCTAATGGACCTACCTCCGCTGCCTGAATCTGCTTGCAAACCCATGGAAGCAGGTTGGAAATGATGGTAGAAGCTGCTAATCCGACAGTGATGGGAAAGAAGACTAAACAATCCGTTCCTCCCCACAGGTTCATAGCTGCTGCAGTTGGTTCATCCTAAGCCTAAGGGCCTGTGATTTAAACCAGACTAAGGGGCACACATAGTTTATCTGCCAATTGTGGGCAGATAAACACTGAAACGGCTGCTCAAAATAGTGGGCGCAGTAGAAGACTTTGTGGGGCTGTTAGGCACCCATCAAATTTCGTGATGTAAGTAAGGGTTGCCTCTTCTCATTTCTGCAAAACGTGTCATGTCCCACTTGCATGTGTTGAGCATTTCCCAGTACAGTGGTACCTCGGGATACATACGTTTCAGGTTACATACGCTTCAGGTTACAGACTCCGCTAACCCAGAAATAGTACCTCGGGTTAAGAACTTTGCTTCAGGATGAGAACAGAAATCGTGCTCCGGCGGCGCAGCAGCAGCAGCAGGAGGCCCGATTAGCTAAAGTGGTGCTTCAGGTTAAGAACAGTTTCAGGTTAAGAACGGACCTCCGGAACGAATTTTAACCCGAGGTACCACTGTACTGCAGATATTTGGGAGAAGCTGCACCTGAGCACTGAAGCTGTTGGACTACGATGCCTTTAGGGCTGGGGAGTCAGCTAAACCTTTTCCTTTTCACTTTTCCAACTTGCTTTTACCACAAAATCAGATTCTTTGTTTTTCCTGCTCATTATTTGCAGTAAATATGGTTCTGGTACTTCCTGAATCTTAAGGGGATGAAGGGTTTATTTATGACAGTTTCTGGTTTAAAAGATCAGGGTTTGATATTGTTTTAAAATACTGAAGAAAGTGATTTCAGTCAATAATTGTGTTACTTTCTAAATAACTTCTTTTAAAAATGATTTTGGACAAAAAAAATACAGATTGCTGTATTTTAGCTTTGGCACATTTTAAACGAGCATTTAGTTTCTTACTGTAATACCAGAAATAGGAGGAAAGTGTTTCTGTAAACATAGGGAAAGTAAAAACTGGAGGTAGTCTCTCTTAACAGAATGTATTACTGGTCTGTTTGCTGTGTTAAATGGTTTAAATTAATTGTGTGAACACATTCACCATGTAATGACGTGTGTGCGTGCGTAATTTGGGAGGTGAGGGCAAAATGTTTTACGAAAAAGAAGTTGAGTATGTAAGACTGCAATCCGAAATCCACTTATCTGGGAGAAAATCCCATTGAGCACAATGGGACTAATATCTGTGTCAAAGTGTATAGGCTTGCACTGCAAATTAGAAAACAATATCCAGCATCAACAACCAAAAGATTCTTTTTAAGTGCAATATATTTATTTCTGCCAGAAATATAATATCAACATGATGTGATATTTCAAGCACTAAATGTGATTTGTAAACAGCTTAAAATGATTATATATAAATATATATATATATCACAAAGTTGTACATAAGTGCAAATGTGTGGATATTCATTTTTTCCTTTCATTAAAATACTGGGATTTTTAAATATGGTATGTGTTCGTTTGTTCAAGCTTGTTTCGATTTTAAACCATTTGACATACAGTATTTTTGAATGGCCATGCAGAGCACCTGCTGGCTTCCAGCACCCCAAAGTCAAGACCCAAAGCAGGACTTGAGAGCAAATAGGTCTCTCTCACGTTTATATTCCCCAGCTGGTATTGAGAGCCAAACTGCCTCTGTTCGTGGAAGCAGCAAGTATCCATTTTGATTAGTAAAGGTAAAGGGACCCCTGACCATTAGGTCCAGTCGTGGACGACTCTGGGGTTGCGGCACTCATCTTGCTTTATTGGCCGAGGGAGCCGGCGTACAGCTTCCGGGTCATGTGGCCAGCATGACTAAGCCGCTTCTGGTGAACCAGAGCAGCGCACAGAGGTATACAAGTGGGAGCTAAACAGTACAAACTGAAAGCTTTTGCTGATGATTTGGTATTGACTTTACAGGAGCCAGAATCTAGTACTAAAAGAGTACTGGAACTGATTCAAGAATTTGGTCAGGTAGGTTTTAAGTTGAACAAGATGAAAACTAAGGTTTTAGAGAAAAACCTAACTGTGATTGAGAGAGATAAGTTTCAGAAGGAGACAGGATTAACACTGGTTAAGAAAGTGAAATATTTAGGGGTGAACATGACTGCTAAGAATGTGAATCTATTTAAGGATAACTATGAAAAATGTTGGATTGAAGTGAAAAAGGACTTAGAAATATGGTCAAATCTGAAGTTATCACTGTTGGGCCGAATTGCTGTGATAAAAATGAACGTTATTGCCAAGGATGCTGTTTTTGTTCCAAACATTGCAAATCTTGGACAAAATGGACTGTTTCAAGAAGTGGCAGAGAGATATCTCTAGATTTGTCTGGCAGGGCAAGAAGCCTTGAATAAAATTTAAGATATTAACTGATGCTAAAGAAAGAGGTGGATTTGCCCTGCCAGACCTTAAACTTTACTATGAATCAGCAGCTTTTTGGTGGCTGAGAGATTGGCTGCTTCTTGAAAACACTGATGTGTTGGACTTAGAAGGTTTTAACAACATATTTGGTTGGCATGCATATTTATGGTATGACAAGGTTAAAGCACATAAAGCGTTTAAAAACCATATTGTTAGAAAAGCACTGTTTAATGTCTGGATAAGATATAAGGACTTGTTAGAAAATAAAACCCCAAGATGGTTGTCACCAATGGAAGCGAAGGCTCAGAAAAAACTCAATATGGAGGCCAAATGGCCGAAATATTGGGAAATTCTGGAACAAGAGGGAGATAGAATAAAACTGCAGAGTTTTGAAAAACTAAAAAACAAAGTGTGAGACTGGCTCCATTACTACCAAATAATGGAGGCATATAATTTGGATAAAAAACTTGGCTTCCAGGTGGAAAAATCAAAATTGGAAACAGAATTGTTAGACCCCAAAATTAAGAATTTATCAAGAATGTATAACTTGCTGTTGAAATGGAACACTCAGGATGAAACGGTGAAATCTGCTATGATTAAATGGGCACAAGATGTTGGACACAACATCATGATGGCTGACTGGGAACAGTTATGGACCACAGGTATGAAGTTTACGGCATGTAATGCCTTAAGAGAGAATTTAATGAAAATGATTTACAGGTGGTACATAACACCAGTCAAGCTTGCAAAAATTTACCATCTGCCCGATAATAAATGTTGGAAATGTAATGAGACTGAAGGTAAATAGTCCTTAAATTTCTTCCAATCTTCCTCCACCGACTCTTCTCCCTGGTCTCGGATTCTGCCAGTCATTTCCGCCAGTTCCATGTAGTCCATCACCTTCATCTGCCATTCTTCCCGGGTGGGTAGATCTTGTGTCTTCCAGTACTTTGCAATAAGTATTCTTGCTGCTGTTGTAGCGTACATAAAGAAAATTCTATCCTTCTTTGGCACCAATTGGCCGACCATGCCCAGGAGAAAGGCCTCTGGTTTCTTCAGAAAGGTATATTTAAATACCTTTTTCATTTCATTATAGATCATCTCCCAGAAAGTCTTAATCCTTGGGCATGTCCACCAAAGGTGAAAGAATGTACCTTCAGTCTCTTTACATTTCCAACATTTATTATCGGGCAAATGATAGATTTTTGCAAGCTTGACTGGTGTCATGTACCACTAAAATTAATGAATGTTAGAAAGATGCTGGAATGAAGTTATACGGCTTTAGCAGAAATGTTATAAAGAATTAAGTAAAAATAGACTGTTAATGGGCCAAAGGGGAAAAAATAAGGTTAGATTGTGTTAAGATAAATTATAGGACAAAAACTGAGAAAGATGGAAAGGATTTGCTGAAATAGCTAACTGAACTAGAATACAAAGAAGGGAGGTGTGAGGAGGTCGTCGAAACAAGTAAATGAAAGATAAGATATGGAAATACTGGATGTGTTGTTAATTGTTTCTGTTTTTGCTTTTGTTTTTGTTTTGTTTTGTGTTTTGTTTTTTTTGTTTTTCATGTATTGTTTTGCTTTGTTTAACTTTCTTTTCTTTTCTTTGTAATCTTTAAACTCTTAATAAATATTATTTTAAAATAAAAAACAGAGCAGCGCACATAAACGCCGTTTACCTTCCCGCCGGAGCGGTAACTATTTATCTAATTGCACTTTGACGTGCTTTCGAACTGCTAGGTTGGCAGGAGCAGGGACCGAACAATGGGAGCTCACCCGTCATGGGGATTCGAACCGCCGACCTTCTGATCAGCATGCCCTAGGCTCTGTGGTTTAACCCACAGCGCCACCCGCGTCTTGATTAGTAGCCACTGATTACTCTCTCCTCCTTGGATTTATGTCAGATTTATGTATAAGCTAAACAAGCTATAGCTTAGGGCCACACTCTCTTGGGGCCCCCCCAAAAAATTAAAGAAAAAAACAACTGGATGTACATTTCCAAAATATAAGATAAAAAACCCAAATAAAAGAAAACCTACATACAGTTACAGCTTAATAATTATTTCACTATTAATATACTTCTTCTTAATTGTATTTCCATTCAACAGTTACTTTGATAAAATGCATATTTGTTATGTGCAAATGGCTTTAGATACGTATTAGGTCCATAAATTACCATATAGCATATATTCAACACAAAAAACAACGGCAATTTGTTGTTGACAAAGGACAGCTGGACATATAAAGGGCTCCATTACGTTCAGTAGCTGAGGGCCTCATCAAACCTAAATCTGGCCCTGCTAATGCCCACTTAAAGCCATCTAAGTTGGCAGCCGTCGCCATGCTCTGTGGTAGCGAACGTCAGATAGTGCAGGCCTGATCCTGCGGTATCTCCATTGGGGAGGAACAAGCTTGGTGGCCAACCAGTGGCACATGCCATTTTTTGAGAGACTTCTTCTTTGCCCTTTTGACCACACGACTCCCTTTTTATTTGTGTTTTAGCTCAACAGAGCTAATTTGGCGCTGGAATCTAGATGGATTTCAGTCTGGGTTTGGTAAGAAACAGCATCTGTACAAATCCAGTTGCACAGTACCAAGGGGCCCTGTGGCGTTTGCCCTCCTAGGTGGGTCATAAGGAAAGGGTTAAATGAGTGTGAAGTGATTGGCCAGTGGGAACCCAAGGGGAGGAGTTAGAGTTACAGTTGGAGTGGTTGGGAAGTCAGTTGGGAGTTGGAGAAGGAAGAGGGAGGATAAGTCTGTGGGTTGGTCTAGTTTTTATGTGTGAGAGTGAGAGAAACTGTTAGGAGGAGTCAGATAGACAGTTGGGATAATCAGTTAGAAGTTATTGGTGGCAGCGGGGGAAGTGGCAGCGGGGAAGTGATCATAGTGGTGGCACAGGGATCAATAGACTGTCAAACGTCCGGGGACCCTGTGTGATTGCCACAGGCACCTATAAACTGGGCCTGGTGACTGGCTCTTCATTAATACAGAAGGCAGGAAGCAGATTTTCATGTGTGTGCAGCTTTCCCTTAGTCTACTTTTCTGTTCTCCTCTGACTTGGTTCACCCAGTGGTAGATAGGGCCATGGTAGGGACATAGGAAACTGCCATATATTGAATTAGACCATCCATCAGGGTCTTAGCCAGACTCCATTGTGCCTGTCCTGTACTTTCAGGCACAGCCTATAATGAAGGTGTGGAAGGGTGTGTGTGTCATGGAGAGGTTATTTCCCTTTGTCTGACTTCTAGGATATCTTACGGTGTCCTATTTTTCCTGAGTCGAACATCCTAAAGGACAGACGTTTCCTCCTTGCACCCATGCTTTCCCTTCAGACTCCTCCATACAACTTGCTTACAGTATTGAGCATTCATCCTGATTTGCTTGCTCGATGTTTACACAGAGGTTGGACCATGTCCTTTCTTCATCAAGTATTTGTTCTGCTTAGCAGGAGGCTATACAACAAGGAGCAGCCATCCAGATTTGCTTGTGCAGTGGTTGTTTTAAAGTTTTTTAGGTACTTAATTACCATTTCTATAGTACTTATCACAAAGTGGTGTACAGAAAACTAAAGCAATAACAGACAACTTAAGCAGCAGCCATTTTTGAAGAAAAAAAAAGTCTTAACAGTTCAATACAGAAATGCCAAATGTTAAATACAAAAAAGATAGATGTCATCTGTCTTCCCATTAATTAGTTGTTTATCCCACATCTGTCCCTCTTCTAACTGCAAAAAGTCCGGCTTTAAAAAAAATAAAAAATGAATTGATTGCATCAGAGCACCAGAGTGCTTTAAATCCACTTTAACTGTGCACACCTACATTCCTGGTACATGACTGAATTTCTACTGCAAAATACTGATGGTCTGGAGGTGACCCTAGGCGAAGAAACAAATGACCTTTCAGCATCTTCACACCAGCAGCTTTTATTAAAATTGGCCACACGATGGCATTGTTGCACCACTGGGGTTGTGAGCTAGAGGGAACAGTCTTCCACTAAGGAGCTCTCATTTTAAAGGAATGAACGCTAAGCGGAAGAATAGCATAATCTAACAAGAATTACCTTTGGATTCAACCAACCAGCCATGAAATCTAGCCTTCTGCCTACATCAGTGCTGAACAAGGAAGCTCATGAGAGATCTAAACCTCCTGGATCACTTAGTTCCAATATTTGCTAATCAGAGATGCATTGCCTCTGAATATGATGGCAAGAACATAAGGACAGATAAAGACCTATTGAAACCTTTTGATTTAAAAGAGCTGTCAGAATATGTACAGATGAGAAAGGTACAGGTATATATTCTACTGACAGATATAATTTTCCATGAATTTGTCTACTTTAGAAGATGGATCTTTTAAGGACATTTAAGCTTGAGGCCATTGCTACCTTGAAGCAGCAATTAACTCTGCAAGTCAGATTTACTGCATGTACGGTATCTGTCGTGCATCTACTGCATTCACAATTTTACAAGTCAGACCTTCAACAGAGTGTTGCACTGTATCCCCAGCCTTTTGAAAGAAGAAGAACTTTTGTTCAGGGCTCCAAAGAAGAATTCTGCCCTCCCTTGGATTAGGCCAGTTTTACCAGGAGGGTCATTGTCACACACTCGAATTCCTTCCCCATCCTTGCTCCCTAGCAGCCGCCTGAAAGCGAGCCTCCCTTGGAAAATCAAGCTGGACTGGAAACACCCAGAGCTTGAAGGGAAAAGGACTCCATTGGCGTCTTTGCAGCACACTACTCAACCGAGGAATTCCTGGTCATAGTGGAAGTTGACAACCATCCCCAGGAGAGCGATCAGCAGCTGTGGGAAGTTCCGGCGCACAGCTGCCTTGTATTCCTCCATCCTGAAGATGGTGTGCAACAGGCTGGTGAGATGTTCCTGGAAGAGAGAGAGGTGCAAGTCACTTTCCCTGCTTTTGTGCAGAATACGGAAACCCCTCGATATCACCCTGGGAAGAAGGAAGCCAGAAAGCAGGTGGTTGGTCCTTACCACTTGGTTGGCAGATTCCGCCAAGGGGCTTTGGTAAAGCTGCTCGGCCATGAGATGGATCAGTTGTTCTGGGTTGGCCGATGCTAAAACCTCCTTCCATATTCTCTGGCAGCCTCTGTGAATGCAAAAACAAGAGCAATGGTCAGATTCAAGTCTTCTGCTTGCTGCCCTGCCCCAGAGAGAGGAAATGGCAGCAAGGGCTTTCTGACCAAGCTCTGCAGCTTGCCAACCTTTCCCATAGCCCAGTAGAACCTGGAGGGCTCCATACCCGAAGGGAAACTGGAGGAGGTATTCAACCACTTTCACCAGGTGGTGGTGTGACAAGATGGAGAAAGTGAAGACGGCCATGTTTCTGCCCTCCACTGTAGGCCCCTGGGTGAATTTGTAGAAGGCCTCCAGCAGCACCTCCACCTGTCAGAGAAAAGGAAAGGGTTCCTTGGAGAGTAAAAGGAAGCAGGGCTGTCTGCAGGCAGATCCCTCCATCCCTCATCAAAAGAGGGACCCTTGACCTGTGCCACCACAGCCATCTTCCTTCAAAGGTACCACTCGGGGTCCTTGGGAGTATTGGACCCAGGCAGCTCCAGGGAACCAGTTCCCCTCTCCATTGTAGGCCAAGAGAAGAAGCTTGCCCGTCTGCTCCCAGAAGGAAGACTCCCCATTCCGGAACCCATGTTTCTCAGGACCCTTGGCTGAGCTTCTTGTCCTGACATTGCCAGGCCCCTCTCAACAAACATGTGTCCTGGCCACCCAATGACATGAGGTTGCCTCCTCTACACCAAAGCGGAGATTCTTCTTCTCTCCCACCTTTGCAGACACCTTACCTCTACTGCTTTGCCACTAAACTGCTTGATGAACTCTTGCAGCAGGTGGGAGATGTCCAAGGGGTTGAAGCTGCTCTCAAGAACCAGGTTGCTGGCCAGGAAGCACATGGCCTCCAAGAGCTGCTCCGCAGGGAGAAAGGCGCCAAAGACCTGAAGCAAGAGAGGAAGGTCAGAGATGCCCACGGGGCAGGGCTGGCGAGCAGAAAGCCCAGGTGCCTTGTGTGACAGTGACTTACCCTGGCAAGAGAGTAGCAGTCATTGACGAATAATTCAGTAACCGGACCTCTGGTGGAATTGAGGACCTTCTGAGCTCTGATGATGAGTGTTTGGTTCCTGGACGTTCGTGCCAGTGTCTCTGCAAAGGAAAGCCAAAGGGTTAGTTTGGGTCTTGCTCACCCCACCCCATGCTGGGATGCATTCTTCCAGTCTTACCTTCTTTGCGCAGGATGGGCAGAAGATGGCAGCGGGCCTCTGCTGCCCTCTGCCTGCACTCCGGGTCTGGATCCAATGCACACAGACAGGAAATAGCCACCAGTTGGACAAGGGAGGATGCAGGAAGCGCTACCGATGGCTGAGAAGAAACCCAGAGAAGGGACTGATAAGAGAAGCAACCCATCACCATTTTTCCTACAAAAATTTTATTTATTTTTTAAAACTTTATTACGGTCACAGACCAGGATAAAAAACAACAACAACAACCTATACATAAAATAGCAGTTAGGATTTTTTTAAACTGATAAATGTTGGAGCAAATAAGGACAAAGAAACAAGCATAGGATAAAACATCTGAATAAAATACAAGATTAAACACAGATAATGGATGGATAAAAACTGATAATTAAAACATTTTTATTAAGTCTTCAAAACATTCCAAAACATTTAGCATCCTATACAGAAAAAATCAATTTCTTTTTTACTTCCCACCCCTCTTTTCCTGATGTTTGCTTTTTACGTCTTTTCTCAGCTGTTTTACTCACTAGGATTCATTCTGCTATGGCCCAGCTCTGTTCTCAAAATTGGGTATGCCTGCTTGTCCCTAGGGCAACTTGCAGGGTGGGCCTAGAAGCGGCAGCCTGAAAGCCTTGACAGCCCTGCATGGTTGCAATGCTTTGCTTCAGTAACTCACATATTCCTGGATCTTCTGCAGGAGGTCGGAAAGATCTCGCAGCACCTTCCTTCGGATCATCTTCTTCCCACTCTTCATCGTGGTGACGACATCCGTAAATCTGGCCTTCAGCTGGTCCTTGCTGAAGCCTTTGGGAGGAACATCAGCCGCATCTGGAGAACCTGGGGTTGGGATGCTGAGGGGAGAGAGGAGTAGCACTTGCGTCAAAAGGTTTTATTGCCTCCCATCCTTCAAAGACCCCTAGTACCACCACCATAGAAATGGACGGGGGTGGTGGCTTTTGAAAGCAATTTGTTATGTACTGAGTTCAATAGGATTCAGAATGCAGCAGTCTGATTGGTCCACAGGAGCCACCCAATCCAGCTCCAGGTAGAAGTGAATCCGCAACCTGATTGGCCTACAGGAGAATCCCGGAATTAGCCAATCACGTGGGGCCCATTGTGTAAATAATGTATATAAAGCAGACATTATGGGGGAACTTCCATTCCTCCTCACCACTATGAGCTGAATAAAGAGCATGAAATCCACTCTCGATTCTGAGTATATTTCACAATTGATGATTGGGGGCAGGGAATTAGCACAGCATTACCTTAGAGGAAGATCCTCCCCTTCTTCCAGTCTGATTTCCGAGATTTGATCCTCATCGAAATCAATTCCCTGTCCATGAGAAAGAGAAACATGAATGTCAGAATGTGAAGAATGGATCAGACCCATTCATGTTTTTGTGTTGATCAGGAAAGCGCAGGCAAGGTAGGTTGGGAAACAAACTGAAAATCTCTGTCCTCCATTTTCTTAGAGACCTTATTCATGCATTCATTCCTTTAGAACATTTGTAGCCCTCTCTTAAGCCAAAAAAGCTCCAAGAGAGCCTTCCATGAAATCAAATGCAAGAAACTCCCTAATCACAAACTTCTATTGTAAGAAACAATCTGACCAACAGAAATGCAACACACAAGGAAAGGGGCAAGGAGGGCAGAGGAAAAGACAACTCACAAGCTCAGGCCCCTGGGTCTAGAATGCTGTTCTCATCTCTCCCACTGAGGCAACCTGCTGAATTGGCTGCCGCCAGATGCCAGTTGGGGCAGAGGAGGCCTGAGGGAGCCGGCCTGTCTCAGCAGAGCCCATGGCGCTGTTTCTCATCCGTCCTTCCTCCAGGAGCAGAGCTCCGCCAGGCCTCCTGTCTCTCCCTCGCCTGCACCTGGGAGCAGCCCTTCCCTACGATGGACTCTGTGGGCAGGTGGGCAGCAGGGCTCCCTGCATCAGCTCTGCAGAAAAACCAGATCCATCTAGCACCCCCTTCCCCTCCACTGGGCCGGCCGCTCACACTCTCTTTCCCTCCAAACTATAGTACAAAGATAACATCCAGCGTGTAGAAATGGAAATGAAGCCTCGCCCAGATTCACATGTACAGAAATCAGAAGGAATCCTCTGTTCAAAATAATAGTCAATCAACTGCAATATAGAACACTAAATTTTCCTTTTTGGCATTCCTTCTCCCCTTTCAAAAACTTGGGCAAAGCTCAACCCTTTCTTTGACTTTGGATAGCTCTTTGCCAAACTTGGTGATACCATTGATCTAGGTTCTAGAGTTAAGTCCCCTGGCCATGGCAACCTCCACTTACCTCCAGGAGTCTTTGGGACGCCATCTTCTAATGTAGTGACTGAGCGAAGGTCACTGCAGGCCACCTCTGCAAACTTTGAGATGCTGAGGATGCAGGAACCTCCGTTCAAGCAGTCACAAGCTCCATTGCTAGGCAACGGCCCTTGAGAATATGGAATTCCCGGCCTCAGTGCCAAGGTTCTAGGAGAGTCTGTGAGGCCTAGTGGTTAGAACAATGTGAATGCCATGCAACTCAAGGGTGATATGTATATATTCTTTGAAATGTACAGTTTAATCCTTTTTCTTATTTTTACCCTGCTTTGCAGACTCTTGTTGTCTCTTAAAGCAGCTGACATTGATTTAAAAGAAGGTGAGACAAGTCCTGTCCTCAGGTTTGGAAAGACACTGAATGGAAGGGACGTGGAGGAACAAGGCAGAGGAAAAGCCCCTTTCCCAAGGCCCAAGGAGAGGCCTGAGGTGTCCCCAGGCAAGTCCTGTCCTGCTGGGCCCAAGCTGACCTTCCTCACCCACAGCTTTTCCTGGACAGAGACGCAGCAATTGACCCTGTAGGCCTTCATGCCCAACTTCAAGGGGCTGTGGGGCTCAAGCCCCTCTCAGATTCCGGGGGGGGGGCTTATCTGGACCCCACAGGCAGCAGCAGGCAGTGCCTGGCAAATGCTCCCCACCTGCTGAATTTCTAACTGCCAGAATAATCGTAAATGTAGAAACCAATCCAAAATAGAAGGAAGGAAGAAAAGGGGGAAGAGATAACCACAAATTCTGCTTCTCTTCCTCATGGAGCTTTGCCTCCAGTTGGCATAACCCCTCATCCCCCTGAGAGCTCCAATATAGGAAGGTGATGGTGCAGACATCCCCAAACTCGGCCCTCCAGATGTTTTGGGACTACAATTCCCATCATCTCTGGCCACTGGTCCTGTTAGCTAGGGATGATGGGAGTTGTAGTCCCAAAACATCTGGAGGGCCGAGTTTGTGGGTGCCTGCATATGGTGCTTTAATGCCCAGGAAATGGCAGGTGGTGATGATTATTTATTAAATTTGCATGCCACCCTTCATGTGGGCCATTTCAGTGACTGAACCCTCAAGGTAAGAAGGCCTCCTCTGCAGCCTCCACACGATCCATTCTAGAGGTGGGAAGGAGCCCAGAGACCCCTTAGACCCCCAGCGAGAGGCTGAGTAATAATAATAATAATAATAATAATAATAATAATAATAATAATAATAATTTATTATTTATACCCCGCCCATCTGGCTGGGCCTCCCCAGCCACTCTGGGCGGCTTCCATAAAAACCAAAAATACAGTAAAATATCACACATTAAAAACTTCCCTGAACAGGGCTGCCTTAAGATGTCTTCTGAATGTCAGGTAGTTGTTTATCTCTTTGACATCAGCTGGAAGGGCGTTCCACAGGGCGGGCGCCACTACCGAGAAGGCCCTCTGCCTGGTTCCCTGTAGCTTTGCTTCTCGCAATGAGGGAACCGCCAGAAGGCCCTCGGCGCTGGACCTCAGCGTCCGGGCAGAATGATGGGGGTGGAGACGCTCCTTCAGGTATACTGGACCGAGGCCATTTAGGGCTTTAAAGGTCAGCACCAACACTGACGGAGACGGAGCTTTGCAAGCAGAGGCTGCTGCTGCAGGAAAGGTCTGGCTGCTTCTCTGGGAGCCATTGGCATCAAGCGCCGCCCACCCCAGAAGAGCCTGCTGGCTGATGAGCTTTTGGCTAGCCTGGAGCGTCAATCAGCCAGCTAGGGAGGGAGGGCGAGGTGCCTAGCCAGGTAGGCTGCGCAAGACAAGCAGGCTAGGGTGTGGGGAAAAACTTTTACATTTTATTTCTTATGACTTCAAGAACGTGACCAAAGGCATCCCAAAGGGAGCAGGAGACTCTGTGCCGCTAAAACAGAACCAATCCATCTTTGGAAGGCCAGGTGGCCACCCCAGCTGGGGGTTTGCTCCTGGATGAGGCTCTTCTGGCTCCCAGGGACCATTGTGACAGTCAGGGCTGTCTTAATTATATGCGGCGTAGGGTGCAAAGATCCGCTAGGCACCCCCCTCCCCAGGTTGTCCAGTCCCAGGCACGCAGGTGGGTGGAACCGGCCAGCTGCCTCAGCGCCTTGCTGGCTCACTCGTCCCCAAACTCACGGCGCAGAGCCACCCGTAGCAGAAGAGCCTTCTGTGGCGCTCCGACAGTGTTACGAAAAAGGAGCAATGCAGAAGCGAGCTCCAGGTGGCTGGGATGCAAAACAGGTTGTTGATGTTATGGGACTGTACCGTGGGAACAAGGGACAGTCTATTCAGTGCACTGAGCACCGGATGTTAGCTCAGAGTGTCACATGACCCTGTACTGGAAGTACATGGGTGGAGTTATTCTCTCTCTGCAGTTGGTGATGAGAGAGTTCAGACACGATTTCTCTGTACTGCTGGAAAGACAGGAATAAAGGCATGTAAATATATTTCTGTCTGTCTCTTTCCCCTCCCTGGCAATGGGAGGGGGAGAAATGGTGTGTTCTTCTCACATTAGAGGAGGATCGCCGATTGAAGACCTCCCCTGGTCTTGCCGGGAGTCGCTGACAGGGAGGTCAACAAGAATTCAAGCTGGGCACCTGGAGGGTGGCCAATTCCTCTGGCTTTTGGCTTGAATTCAACAGACAGATGGGCACGATCTTCCCTGGACTCAACTCTCGGGCCCCAGACTCTCAGCCTGGCGCCCCTGAGAGCCCAGCGCCCGGGTGCCCCGCACCCCTAGTGCCTATGGGTAAGACGGTCCTGCTGGTGGTCAGGGAACCTCTCTCAGCCAGCTCCGTCCAGCCAGGCCACAGCCTTGCTGCATACCTAGGCATTCTCCAAAGTTTATAGAAAACAAACCCTTATTTTCTGTGCCTCTACTTTGCTTCCAATCTTATAGGTACTTAATCACCTGAGTTCACTATTACAGGGAGTTATGATTTTATAGTTCCAAGTTCCAGCACTTTGAGAGGCAGAAAATAACTTATTTTGTTCTCCCCGTAATACAGGGAAAGATACCCAACTAAATCATACTCAGAGTAGATCCACCGAAATCAATGGGCTTAGGTTAATTAAGTGCATTGATTTCAATGACTCTATGAATAATATTGAATATCAGCCCACATTTTTATGAATCTATATCATGTTCTTCCCTTAGTCAAAAAGTCCCAATTCCTTGAGCATAGGGGAAAAGACAGCTGTTTCTTTTCTAACACACTATTTGATTCTTGTTGTTGTTTAATCTTAACCAGAGATCCATTATAAACTGAATTGAAATAACTGGGGCATTTTCATTTAATAAATAAATGCTTTTTGTAATGCCCCTTCCCCGATTTCCAAAATACCATATTTACTCGAATGTAATGTGCCATCAAATCTAATGCACGCCCTAATTTTTGCAACATAATTTGGCAAAAAAAGGTGTGCATTACATTCGAGTAAATACGGTATATCATTTAAAAAGAAAAACTGGCCACACCCATGTTTACACTTTAGCCACACCCACTTCCATATTTCAACCACTCCCACTTTGGCAAGGAGCCCTCAAGGGCTGAGCATCAGTCAATGTAGTTGTTGGCCTGAAAAAGTTTGGCCACTCCAAGTATTAGAGTAATACGGTATCATTTAAAGATAGGAAACATTTATGGTATTTCTTAATTGCTACATTAATATAGTTTTGCACACAGTGCCATCTGTTGGTTATACAGTGTAATCCTCATATACGGCAGAAACCTTCTATTAGCACCTGTTAACTATGACTTTTAGGGACGCGGGTGGCGCTGTGGGTAAAAGCCTCAGCGCCTAGGGCTTGCCGATCGAAAGGTCGGCAGTTCGAATCCCCGCGGCGGGGTGCGCTCCCGTTGTTCGGTCCCAGCGCCTGCCAACCTAGCAGTTCGAAAGCATTCCCGGGTGCAAGTAGATAAATAGGGACCGCTTACCAGCGGGAAGGTAAACGGCGTT
Source organism: Podarcis raffonei (assembly GCF_027172205.1). Taxonomy (NCBI): domain Eukaryota; kingdom Metazoa; phylum Chordata; class Lepidosauria; order Squamata; family Lacertidae; genus Podarcis; species Podarcis raffonei. The sequence continues at coordinate 54,405,115 of NC_070613.1, read as the reverse complement.
TCCGTGTGCGGCTCTGGCTCGCCAGAGCAGCGATGTCACACTGGCCACGTGACCCGGAAGTGTCTGCGGACAGCGCTGGCCCCCGGCCTCTTGAGTGAGATGGGCGCACAACCCCAGAGTCTGTCAAGACTGGCCCGTACGGGCAGGGGTACCTTTACCTTTACCTTTAACTATGACTTTTAAGCTACACATTCTGTAGTAACTTTGCATTGGAAAGAATAAAAATTAGATGTCAACTGATTAAATATGCTTAGCTTAATCAACTGAATTTTAGTTGAGTTACATATTAAATGAACAGTACATACATGATTTGCTGTTGTAAAACCCCATGGAAGTTCAGACACTTAACTGGTGGTGGAACTCTTGCTATCAGTTATTTGCGTGGAAATTTTTCCGGTGCTTAATTTTTCTTCCACTATACAAAATGTGAACATGGTAACCATTTACTGAGCGATAATTTACCACAATGTGCATTTAGCCATTTGACAAGCCAGAATAAAAGTGTAACAATAAATAAATTTCTATTGTCCTTCCAGTCACTTTTATTCTCTTTTTTTGCCATAACAAGATATTGTCACATATCAGATGTGATATAACTGTCTATAGCTTTAAAGGACTATGGCAAGAACTTCCCGTTCCTGCATAAATTTCCATCTCCCTCTTTGAGCACATGTAAGCACATTATGCAGCGTGACAGAGAATCCATCAGTCTTTCTTTTTTTTTTTAAAGGCAAACCTCATTTGGCTGAGCTGGAATACTTTATTTAATATCCTGCAAAATATATTGTAGTCATAGACTTTTTCAAAATAGCTGGGGCATATGAAATGACTGAATTCATTGCAAATAATATTGTTATATTTAAATTACACAACACCTTCCTGTTGAAAATAATGGCATACAAATTTACACTTGGCTTCATAGCGGACAAGTCACAATTTAAAATACATATTTTGTGTTGGATCCAACCAAGGACATCACCTTTAAACATACCCTTCAACATTTCTCCGATGAAAATGGGGATCTCCTATGACATAACAACAACAACATAGATATTATAAAAGATATCTGGGGGAAGATCTCCCATGTTCCAAATTTAGGGGATGTCCACTGTGTGGTGACACAAGAGAGAGCCTTCTCCGTACTGCTGATGTTTGTGAAATGCCCTCCTAGAGAACTGCAGAACTCTGACTGGCACCTAGATTCAGGTAGGTAGCTGTGTTGGTCTGACGTGGTCAAAATAAAATAAAATAAAAATAAAAATTGTCCAGTAGCACCTTAGAGACCAACTACCGTATTTTTCGCCCTATAGGGCACACCGGCCCATAGGGCGCACCTAGTTGTGTGTGGGGGGGGATAAAGGGAAAAAAAATATTCCCCCCCCCAGGCGCAGGGCTGGGGCGGGGGAAGCCCAAGCTTCCCCCGACCCCAGAACAGGCTGCTATCCGCAAGCCTGGGGATAGCAGCCCCCAGAACAGGCTGCTATCCGCAAGCCTCCCCAGGCTTGCAGATATCTGCCTGAAGCCCAGGGCGCGCTACTCAGTGCGCCCCAGGCTTCGGGATGCAGGCTGCTATCCGCAAGCCTAGGAAGCACAGCGGGAACTCCCGCCGGGCTCCCAGGGCTTGCGGATAGCTTCCTGAAGCCTGGAGAGCGAGAGGGGTCGGTGCGCACTGACCCCTCTCGCTCTCCAGGCTTCAGCGAAAGCCTGCATTCGTCCCATAGGACGCACACACATTTCCCCTTCATTTTTGGAGGGAAAAAAGTGCGTCCCATAGGGCGAAAAATACAGTAAGTTTGTTCTTGGTATAACTATCATGTATAAGCTATCATGGTATAAGCACACTTCTTCAGATACACTGAAACAGAAGTCACCAGACTCTTATATATAGTGGGAGGGTGGGGTGGGGTTTTTCTCAGGAGGGTAGTAGGAGATGGGTGATTGACTCAATGGCTATGAACGACTGCAATTACGGTAGCCCTACAGGAAAAAGCAAGGGATAGTATGCAGATGATTAGCACATGTAATGAGACAGGAATCCAATATCTCTGTTCAGACCAGGTCTCTCCATAGTTTTCAGTTTCGTGATAAGTTGTAATTCAGCAACTTCTCTTTCAAGTCTGTTTCTGAAATTCTTTTGTAATAAGACAGCTGCTTTGAGATCCTGTATTGAATGTCCTGGGAGACTGAAGTGTTCTTCTACTGGCTTCTCTCTCTTGTGATTCCTTGTGATTCAGTTTTATGTCCATTTATCCTTTGATCCTGAAGCTGAGACTCCAGTACTTTGGTCACCTCATGAGAAGAGAAGACTCCCTGGAAAAGACCCTGATGTTGGGAAAGATGGAGGGCACAAGGAGAAGTGGATGACAGAGGATGAGATGGTTGGATAGTGTTCTCGAAGCTACAAACATGAGTCTGACCAAACTGCGGGAGGCAGTGGAAGACAGGAGTGCCTGGCGTGCTGTGGTCCATGGGGTCACGAAGAGTCGGACATGACTAAACAGCAACAACATCCTTTGGCGTAGGGTTTGGCCTGTTTTGGGGACGTGGGTGGCGCTGTGGGTTAAACCACAGAGCCTAGGACTTGTCGATCAGAAGGTCGGCGGTTCGAATCCCCGCGACGGGGTGAGCTCCCGTTGCTCGGTCCCTGCTCCTGCCAACCTAGCAGTTCGAAAGCACATCCAAGTGCAAGTAGATAAATAGGTACTGCTCCGGTGGGAAGGTAAACGGCGTTTCCGTGCACTGCTCTGGTTCTCCAGAAGCGGCTTAGTCATGCTGGCCACATGACCCGGAAGCTGTCTGCGGACAAACGCCTGCTCCCTTGGCCACTACATGGTTTGTAAATGTTCTCTTCTGCACCCCCACCTTGGTATCTGTGCATATGCAGGGTGGGTTATCAATGTTTTTAATAAGCGAATAATGCCCTCTGGTCATTTGAATAATGCATCTGGAGCTTTTTGCTCTGAAAGCACCCCCTGCAATGCCTATGCGGTCTGCTTGTGACACACCATGTGCAGGATTGCATGGCTGCTCTGCGAGAGGCCATGGATGGTTCTGCCTCAAGGCAGAGGATTGGATTAGATGGCATTTTGGTTCGTTCTGACTTTGATACTGTAATGTCCAGCTCCAGGCAATTATCCATGCATGATGACAGTATTAGCCTTTAGCCACCACACAGAAAATTAAGCAGATAAGCAAGCATCAATTATTTTCCCCAGCACAATTACAAACAGAACCTATATGATAAAGAATCTATTAAAATAGAATCTCATATAAAGGCCAACTGGTGTGAATGTAATTTATTCTAAGATGTATAGTGATTAAATATTTAATTTTACGTACACCCATGTATAGTCTGTCACAGCAATTGTTACAGGCACTTTTGTTTTGTAAACCTGAAAAAACCAGCCTCCAGCCAAGCACAGAACATTATTGTTTTGCTCAGAAATGCATACAGTGATATAACAAAGGCTTTTCAAGAGATCAGTCCAGCCAGGAAGAAAAGAATTCTTCCAAACAGAAGCACAATTTCAAGCTGTTTCCAGATGACCTATTTACTGGGCATTCATCCTGGTTTGTTTGCACGAAGTGTGCATGGAGGTTGGACAATGTTGCATCAAACAATTGTTGTTTCACCCCTTCTAGTGCATTTACTTATCATGAGAAGTCTTATTTGGGGGGCGGGGAAAACTCTTGCTATGCAAGAACGCTAATCGACTTTAACCGTGCAACCCAAATTTGCTATTCTATTATTGAATCCCACCTGAAAATGGGGACTGTCTAGAAGTGCCCTCAGACTGGGGTTGGATGTTGAGCACCTAGTCCCACTAAATTCAACAGGAATTATTCCCAGGGAAAGTGTGTGTAGAACTGCAGCCTGAATATATTCATTTCCAAGATTTATTAGATGCCATTCCAAAACAAATGTATGTGCAATTAAATAACCAAGTTAAAATTTAAAATCAATCTTCTTCTTTTAAAAAAACGTAATTAAAGTGGGATAATTTATAAGTGCAGAGGCTTCGTGTTATGGATCTGTCCATTAATCAGCTTTGAATATTCAGTATAAAAACAGGAATGCTGCTGATTAGGAACTTGCTCATATGTCTGAATATTCTTGATCGCTTAATGTGACTTGACCCCTTTGACCACCCTGTTTTAGTCACAATCAAGGTCCCAGTGCAATTTCTCCCACATTTTAACGCATAGTTACAAATGAAGAGAGAATTTCAATTAGCATGAGCAATTGCGCATACAAAACCAGGCGGGTAGTAGTTATTCCAGATCAATTAATAAGAGAGTACAAAGTGCGGTTTTGTGTATGAACTCTGGGTATGGGTTCTGAGGAATATAAATTACTGCAGCGTTACTGCTCCCCATGAACATGTCCTTAAATCTTCCTGCTTTACAAAGAGCTCTCAATATGTGAATATTTGCAGCAGTGGGATTAAAAAGAGTAGACTTATGTCTCAGTAAAATCCATCTGCAAAGAAAGCCTTTATCACAAAACCCAGATACTGTTAAATCCAGGGTTAGATGCTTAGCTAGCATAAATCAGTGTTTATCTATTGACTTTGGTGGAGCTATTTGGGAGACTAGACCAGCTAAGGATTGACTCTTTTTTGAAAAAGCAGCCTCAAAAGGCAGCAAGCCCCGGCTCCATACTTTCTAAATAATGAATGGCAAGACAGTTCTCGTTTCAAAGACATTGTGCTTTATTTGTAGCATTCTTCGCCGGAGGACAGAGAAAGCTGGATAAAGCTTCTAGAATGTGGGTGGACGTGACTGAGAGTGTAACAGTACACAAAAAGCAAGAACTAATGGGATGCAGTTTCTGTGGTTCAGAAGCTAGCTAGTGAAGTGGCACATTTTAAATTATATATATATATTTTAAAAGTACAAGCTGTTCTTTTGTATGAACAGTTTATTGATTAGGGCACTGATAGGCAGAAGGTACACTACGGTTCACCTGACCAGAACACTACAGTTCACCAGTTTTGGATGGATCACTTAATCCTGGCTAGCAAGTTCTTGCAATAAAAACGACAAGGCAGATTTTGATCTAGGAAGGTTCCTAATGCTCTTAAGGAAGAGTACATACTCAAGAACATATAATGCAGATTAGTGATGCCAGAACTGTTAGGAGATTAGGACTGTGCACTCCTTCTTTGTAAATGTAAGACAGATTGGCAGGAAATATTTATTTATTTTTTTGAAAATTTGACCAAACAAATATCAGGACAGGATGGACAAGGCATCCGAAGGAGCAGCAGCAAAAGTAGAAGGAATCTGAAATGGAGAAAGCTGGAGATAAAAATCAGTTAATCACAAAGACGTGTGGGCAGCAACTGGGGGAATCCAGCATACTCTTATGAGTTTGTACAGCGTGGTGGTAGTGGTAGGCTGTATATCAGAGCTCCTTTTAATTTCTGGATCCATCATGGATTCAATTCCTGGAACAGCCAGGCTAGCTTCCTCATAAGGTAATGACCGTCTAAGTATGGGCCATTGTTAACAAAGGAAGTGGCTCTGCACCAGAAAGAAAATGGGTGCCACCCCCTCCCTGAACTTGCTGGGAGTTAGAAAGACTCTGTCCGCAAAGCAACTTTACTTCTTTGACAAGATTACTTCATGAAAAAAACTCCATAAAAGGCATAAGGAAGGCAGATTGCTGAATCTGTTGTCTGTGAGACCGGTGAGAGCTAGGCCTGAACATTTGTACCCTGCCAAAAAGGCTCCCAGAGCAGCTTAGTAAAGGTAAAGGTACCCCTGCCCGTACGGGCCAGTCTTGCCAGACTCTAGGGTTGTGCGCTCATCTCACTCTATAGGCCGGGAGCCAGCGCTGTCCGCAGACACTTCTGGGTCATGTGGCCAGCGTGACAAGCTGCATCTGGCAAGCCAGCGCAGCACACGGAACGCCGTTTACCTTCCCGCTGGTAAGCGGTCCCTATTTATCTACTTGCACCCGGAGGTGCTTTCGAACTGCTAGGTTGGCAGGCGCTGGGACCGAACGACGGGAGCGCACCCCGCCGCGGGGATTAGAACCGCTGACCTTTCAATCGGCAAGTCCTAGGCGCTGAGGCTTTAACCCACAGCGCCACCCGTGTCCCTTCCCAGAGCAGCTTACAGGAATTCAAAGCAAGGCTACCTGCAGGCTTACATTCAAATAAATAGATTACACACAACACACAAGGGGAAAAGGAGAAGGAAGGCCAAGGAAAATAAAACTCAAAAAGGCAGGCACCAATTTTCTAGGCGGTTGCTCCTATATGGACACAGTTCAGAGGCAGGAAGTGCCTGGTGCAGCTGGGCTTCCAGCAAAGCAGGGGCAAGGAGCCCTGGCATGGACAGAATGGCTGCTCCCAGATGACAGTTGTCAGGAGAGGAGGCCTGATTATTATTATTATTATTATTATTATTATTATTATTATGAGCAATGGAGCTGGCCTGTCATATCCTGAGCTGCGGAGCCTCTTTGTGCAGGGGCAGTCTATTCCTGCATCCCAGCTGCTGGAGAGATGGAGTCTAGCTTTCTCCCAGTTGAAGTGTTTGAGGACTGGGACATTCGCGGAGAAACCAAAATGCTTGTTTACAGAGCTATTTGCTTCTTCCAGTACACTAGCATTAGTTTGCCTGTCTTCCCAAGTGATGTGTAAGATTTTTCGGAGACACCGCTGATGGAATCTTTCGAGGAGTTGGAGATGGCGTTTATAAGTGGCCTATGTTTCACAAGCATACAGTATGGTTGATAGATTTCCGAAAAATCTTACACATCACTTGGGAAGACAGGCGAACTAATACCAGTGTACTGGAAGAAGCAAAGATCACCAGTGTTGGAGAAATGATTCTTCAACATCAACTTTGTTGGACTGGTTGTGCGGATGCCTGATTACAGTGGTGCCTCGCAAGACAAAATTAATTCATTCCGCGAGTTTTTTCGTCTTGCGATTTTTTCGTCTTGCGAAGCACGGTTTTGGAAAAGTTTTGGAAAAGCTTCAAAAATCACCAAAGTCTTCAAAAACCTCAAAAAAGGCTACCACACGTGCTATGAGTTGCTCCTCGAAGTCAAGTCACAACTGTATTAACGGTGTTAAGAAAAAGGAAACAAACTTGCAAGACGTTTCCGTCTTGCGAAGCAAGCCCATAGGGAAAATCGTCTTGCGAAGCAACTCAAAAAACCAAAAACCCTTTCGTCTTGCGAGTTTTTTGTCTTGCGAGGCATTCGTCTTGCGAGGTACCACTGTATCGTCTTCCAAAGCAACTACTCTGTTCCGAACTTTAAAATGGAAAGCGTAATGCTGGTGGTCAACAAAAGAGGTTTAAAGACTGTCTCAAGGCAAATCTAAAAAAAAATGTAGTATAAACACTGACAACTGGGAAACACTGGCCTGCGAGCGCTCCAGTTGGAGAACAGCCATTACCAAAGGTGTCATGGGCTTTGAAGACACTCTAACTCATGACGCAAGGGAGAAAAGTGATAAGAGGAAGGCACGCTTGGCAAATCCACAGTGATCAACTCCCACCCGGAAACCCATGTCCCCACTGTGGAAGGACGTGTGGATCCAGAATTGGCCTCCACAGTCACTTACGGACTCATTGTTAAAACCGTGTTCGTGGAAGCCAATCTTACTCAGCTACAACTGATCGCCAAAGTGATCGCATCCCAGCTGCTGGGGAGATGGGACATATTCCCTTCCTGCCTTTAGGATCGCCGCTGATGCAAAGAGGCCACGTGGGAGGGGGGAGAGAGGGGGTTGGACTAGATGACCCCCGGGGAGCCCCTTTCGAACTCTGGAATTCCACGCGGCGAGAGGGGAGGGGGCGGGGCCGGGGGCGCGCGCGCGCGCGCTGCGGACCGACAGTTGCCCGGGCGCGCGAGAGGCTCTTTCTCTCGGCCGTTACCTCGCCGCGGGAGCGCGCGCGCGCTGCGAGGGAGCCTCTTCCCCCCGCTCGGGCCTCGTCCCGCCCCGCTCCGGGAATGGGCCGGCCGAGGCGAGGCTTGGCCAAGAAGGCGCCGCCCCCCTCAGGCGGCGGCGCTTCCCCTTCCCCGCCTTCCCCCCCTCCGCCGTTACCTCAGGAAGGCAGGCGGCAGCAGCAGCAGCAGCGGGGCCTGAGCGGAGCCGGCGAGCCCGAGCGCAGCCCCAGCCGAGCCCACGCCGAGAAGGGACCGGCCCGCGGCCTCCAGCAGCCTCTGGGCAGGCAGCTCCCCGGCGGGGCCTCGAGCGCCATGAAGCGGGGGGGCGCCGGCAGGAGGGCGGCGGCGGCCAAGAACGGCGGCCCCCGCCCGGAGGAGCAGCGCGAGCGGCTGGCCCGGGGGCTCCGCGAGTGCCAGGACTGGCTGCGCGGTGAGAGGCGGCGGCGGGGGGAGCGGGGCCCGGCCCTTCCCGGCGGGCATACTCGGGAGCAAGCGAGCCCACCACGGGGCTTCTCCCCCCGAGAAGTGATGTGGCGGAGGCGGAATTCGCTTCCGTGTGAACGCGAACCCTTCCTCGGAGTTAACGGGAGTTCTTCTTTCGGGGAGGGGGGATGTGTTTCACTTGCAATATTTGGTTTCCGCCCCCCTTCAAAAAAAATACATTAAAAAAAACTTTTTAAAAAAAATTACGTCGAAGGAGGTATCCAAACGTGTAACAAAATGCGGCATTTTTTTGGGAAACCATGCTCAGAAATAAGGTTGGCAGAAAGGAAGTCAGCGAGTCGTCAGGATAGTTAGAAATAGATGGATGGAGAGGCGAGCGATGGGAACACATTCGTGCAACGGGAAACGGGTTTGCCCCCTTTGGATGAGAAGTCACTTCACTTGTCCTTTTGGATGTTTTTAATTGTAGATTGGTCTTTATTGCATATTTTTCGCGGGTAGGGCTTGAATGGGAATGGAAAGGATGCAACCTGCTGCTCTATTCTTGGAAGGGGTGAAAATGGGAAGGGCTTAGATACTGATGGGACCGAGAATTTATGAGTGAGAAGGCAGAGGACATCACCCTGACTTCAACTAGGGATGCTGCTCTCTAAATCACCCTTTCGCTGGGACGATAAATTGTTCCTTTAAATCAAGACACCCAATAAAACCTCTATGGCTCTTTCATTTCTTCAGTTTGCTTCTCTGATACTTGGAAGGTTGGCAACCTAATGAAAATCCTTGTGATCAATTTCAGTGGTACTGGGTTTACATTTATAGATCTTAAGCAAAGGGTTGTGAGGTTTCTTTTTTTGGGGGGGGGGTAAGTTAGGCTTTTATTTTCCATGTTCCTGTGATTTTTAAAAGTGCTGAAATCATAAGAGCCGTACCTTTTTCTCTGTAGATTGTGTTCTATCAAGCTGTCTCCTAAATTGTGATGTAAGAAAAACATGGTGGGGTTTGTCAGCTTTCCTTAACAGTGCAGAACATGATTTTTATCTCCTTAGGTAACATAGTATCTTTTGCTGGATTACTACAGAATTGTTTAAGGACTGTGCATACTTGTCCTTTCCTCAGGCAACATGCTATATAATATGGTGCATAAGACTGCAATCCCATGTGTTTTCTAAGGAGTATACCCCACTAGAATCATAGAATCATAGAGTTGGAAGAGACCACAAGGGCCATCGAGTCCAACCCCCTGCCAAGCAGGAAACACCATCAGAGCACTCCTGACATATGGTTGTCAAGCCTCTGCTTAAAGACCTCCAAAGAAGGAGACTCCACCACACTCCTTGGCAGCAAATTCCACTGTCGAACAGCTCTTACTGTCAGGAAGTTCTTCCTAATGTTTAGGTGGAATCTTCTTTCCTGCAGTTTGGATCCATTGCTCCGTGTCCGCTTCTCTGGAGCAGCAGAAAACAACCTTTCTCCCTCCTCTAACCTCACTGGGACTTGCTTAGGAGGAAACATGAATAGGATTGGTCTTCACATGCAATAAGCTTATTACCTAAATAACTTTTAAGGCTTTTAATTTAACCAATAGCATGAATTCAAAGTAATGATCTGCATTTGTTTGAATTGGGAACTTAGATCTGCATTTAGTCCAAGTATTAATAATCATGCAGAAACTAAACAAAATGTTATTCAGGTTCATTTGGACTATACATGCTGTAACTCAGTATTGATACTTGCTATTGTTGGTGGTAGTGGTGTAAAGCCCTAGATTCAAATAAAAAAAAATTGCAAAAAAGTGCACATGAAAGAACTTTGTAAAAGTCATCTCTTTTTGCCCAGAGCAAATTTGTGAACTGCTGTAAGTTGAAATACAACTTTTAAAGAAATAACTGTGCAATTAGAAAGTCTAATGAAATTATTTTGTTTTTTAACACAGCTTATCTGAATGAAACAGGAATCTTCATCGCAAGAGCAGATAGCAAGATATGGATTACCCTTATAATGGGTAGGAAGAAATATATGTTTACAATTGTAGTTTTTTAACAATGCAGTCCTCCATTTCTACTCAGAAGTAACTCTTACAGAGTTCAGTTGGAGTTACTTCTAGGTAAGTGTATACAGGATTGCAAGCTAAGTCTCAGCTGTTGGTATGCTTTTGATTCTAATAAAGACAGAGGGTTGTATCCAGTTGTGTGCCTCTGGTGTTGGCAGGCCTTTTGATCCAGTAGAGGTTGCTGTGAGCTAGTGTAGAGAAAATGATTTTTTTCTGCAGTCACCTAGCATGCTTTTCTAAAGGGTCCCCAACCCTCTGGAGTAGATCTTGGGAGAGTACAGGAGGCAGTATTAGGAAGTGAGGGTCACTGAAAATCACACACAAACCTACCTTTTGATAATGGAAACTTCGCTGGATTGAGGAGGGTTCTGGCAGTGGAGGGACACAATTGGATAGAGGCCAATGTTACTAGATTACTTCGGTTCATTAAGTATGATATTGTCACTGTTTGAGTACTGTAGATGAAACTTAAGTTCATTTAACTTCATTCTTAGAGTTGATCTCACATTTTCAGACATCTAGTGACCAAATACTTGAGGTTTTCACAATTCTAATGACAAGGGCCCTAATTTTAAAGTAAGATACATGTGCACAATTCGCCATAGACTTCATGTACTGGTGATACAATCTCTACTGTTTTCTGATTTGTTCATACTACGTAGCAGAGGTTACACTGATAGTTTAAGTGTGCATGTCTCTGTGCTTCTAGTGTAATGAAATTGCTCTCTGGACATAGTATCATGATTCTACCTTCTGAGGAGCCAGTATTCAAATAGTTTGACTTCAGTCTTTGTTGGTCTGGGTCATGCTCTCATTTGTACAGTTATATATCTAAAATACATTAAAAATAAGAAAGAGTAATATTCTGGGTCCCTATTGCTGTTCCTAAGAACTAGGTGTAACTTTTAAAAGATTTTTAAAACAGGAGGTTGAAGTAACTTACCTTTTTGATTATTTGTTTTAAACAGCCGCCGTTGCTGGAATTCTTCACTGGTAAGTTTATCTCTGTTACAAGGTCTCAGCAGGCATGTGTGTCTCATCAAGGTCCACCTAAAATTGTGATCTTGTTATATTATTAATGCCTTAGGCAATAGTTCCTATATTTGAGTTTTCCTGTCTCTCTCCTTTTATATGGACAAGCAATCAGAGCTTCAATCTCTCATTCCTTTTTACCCAACCCTTTTTGTCTACCCACACATCTTCATGCATGCACCTTCCCCTGCTATATTTTTCTCTTTGGGGAATGGTTTATTTCCCAGGTCCAGAAAGCTAGACCCTTTCCTGATGAACTACCATGGGGTGGATCCAGAGTTTGAAATTCGCCAGGCGCATTTTGCACCTGGCTACTGGCCGCTTATGGGCTGATATCTGGGCACCAGGACGGCACCTGATGTCTCCATCATCTGGAGGTACATGCCTGGGGATCCTTGGAACTTGTTTGCCTTCACACACTAGCAATTCACACACTGTAGAATTCAATCTGTGATATTTTATCTGCACAATCAGAATAAATTTCAGGAACTAAAAAGTTGTATTGTAAAATACGACTTTTGAGCCATCTGGCCCTGTTTTGACAACTGTCATCCTGGTTTAAGGAACCATGTGGTTCTGCTTAGGGAAGTCTGGTCCTCTGCATCCTGCATAGAAACAGAGTGGGCTGGGGGGTGACAGCTGTATTGCCCTGTTCCTCATCTGCTATCCTCTCTGTGTAGGCTAACAAAAAAAAGTACACCATTTATTTTTGTGATCTCATTTACAAGGCTGTTGTAATTTAATACTAGTTCCTTTAAGCTGCAGATTTATTTCTGAGTTTTGTTGTTTTTTGTTTCTTTAGGTGCCATATAACAGCTCTCTTTGAAAATGACCGCCACTTTTCTCATCTTTCAACCCTGGAAAGGGAAATGGCTTTTCGAACTGAAATGGTTAGAGCTTCTGTACTTTAAGTGACACTGCTATTTTTAAAGCTGTTACCCAAAATGTGTTTTTAGTGTTTTTCAGCCAGCCATGGATACTTACCAGTTCTGTAATAGTAGTTTAAAATAGTATACATTCTTGCCTGTGATTTATTTTTTAAAAATGAAACAGACATGAAAGTGGATTTCTGAATCAAATGGGTATTGCAAATATTGGTATGATAAGCTATTAATAAAATAAGATTTTAATTTTTGTCCTTTCATTCTCTCAAATTACCTAGAATGATTTAAATTTATATTTAGTCGTGTTTATTCAGCATTTCTGGTCTTCTACTTTTTGAAAGCAAACACTGCTTACAAATTATTTTCGGCTGAGTTTGGACATCACACTAAACTGTGGCAGCAATGAGTGTAGCCTCCCTTTAGGTTCGTTCACTCCCCACTCCCACCCTGTTCTCTAGCATGTCTGTGAGAAGATTGGAAGCTTCCACTTCTGTGTTTTTAACTGCAGCTTTTCACTTCACTGTCCCAACAAACTTTAGTAAATTCTATCTATTTTTTTTTAAAATAAGCCAACTTTGAATTGCAGTTTTTAGCTACGAATATTGAAATAAGTCAACTTCAAACTGCATTTTTTGAAGCTGCTGTGTTTCAATGAACCTTGTTTGTTTGTTTGTTTGTTTGTTTGTTTGTTTGTCACTAACTGCAAAAATAGTCTTAAAGCATCTTACAAGTTTTTAAGGAAACATACAGTACGAATCACTGTTGTATTAACAAGCAGTGCCCATCCTTCAAGAATAGGGCACATCCTAGGTGTGGTTTTAAAAAGGTTAAGTAGATTCATTGGTACTTAAATTAATAGCTGTAATTTATTGACTTCTGTTGCTGTAAGAGAAGAATACAATGTGAAGGTTCCTGCTAATTAATTTCATCTTAATATATATATTCTCTTTAGGGTCTTTATTATTCTTATTTCAAGACCATCACTGAGGCACCATCCTTTCTGAATGGAGTCTGGACGATTATGAATGACAAGCTAACTGAGTATCCTCTTGTAATCAACACATTGAAACGATTTAATGTCTATCCAGAGGTAAGGCACTTCTTACATTTTGGCTTTAATTCCATTATGTGGTTGTATGCATAAATCCTGGAGCTCACATTTTGATGTCAAGGCGTAGGTAAAACTCTACAAAACTCCTTGCCAGTTGTAGGAGGGAGATAAATACACTGTGGTTATTTTAGTGCCAGAGGCGTATCCAGTGCAACAGCTGGTTCAACCCTTAACATAAAACCTGGAGAAGGCTGTATGAGTATGCTTTGTGGTACAAGATTATTGGCTCTGTAGTTTGAGCTTTCATCTCATAAACAATGTTGTAAGAGGTCAAATGTAGTATCCTGGAAGAAAAAACATCTTAAACTAGACAGATATTGCTGAATAGCAACAGATAAGCTTCTTTTAATCATCAGGATAATCTGAGTCAAAAAATTCTTTTGAAATTCTAAATCCTATTTTCTGCACAGGTTGTTGTAGGCTTTTGGTACCGATTATACACAGAAACGATGAATGTGCTGGGTATTCCGACAAAGAAATGTTGGACAGTGAATAGAGGAGAAGACCTCAGTCCTGTTGAGAGCTGTGAAGGCAAGTGTTGCTTGATCTTTGTTCATTATTGGATGTTTTGTATGATGGCATATGAAACACCAGAGGAAGGCTTACAAAGCCTCCTTTGTGAAGGCAAAGAAAAACTGAGGTGTTTGCTACATCTGTGGACTGATGAAAGATTTTAGCTTGCAATAAATAATTTGCTAAATTACAAAAATAAATTGCAGTAAACAATTTACTATATTACAAAGAATCTTCAAGTGGTTTTTTAAAGATACTGAAGGGCATGTGTGCTTTTTCAGGTTTTGTAAACTTGTTAGATGAAAACGCCATCTTTAGTTTTTCTGTCAGTTTGGAAACCTTCAACCTTAACCACACATTGTGTCTTAGCTGTTCTCTATTTCACCAAGAAACAGGGAGTATGTGGGCAAATTCACCCCGGTCATCAGTATGACTGATGAAACATAAACATTCATCTCAAAATAATAAGGATGGCACCAGTATCTCAGCAACAGACTGAAAGTTAGGATAGCTAGGAGGGTAGGAGAAAGATTAGTAGCTGGTTGCTATATTTCTGTAAATTCATGGACCTTTCTCCTGCTCCTTACTCAGTCTTAACTGCTGTTAAGATGGCAGGAAGTACTGCATTTGCGGTGATTGGATACTTCCAATTAGCAGCCACAACACTCGTACATTTGATTCCTTGCAATAATGCTTCTGGATCTCAATCTGTTTTCTTTTTATATCAGGCTGGAAATTTGCAATCTCCTAGATGGAAATAACAAAATGTACAGTCTTATGGATTTGTTTTCACAAATTAGGTGTGCATCATGCCTAACTGTTACACAGTTGCATCCTTTTTGTTATCCTTGTATTGTTTTACAACTGCAGTCATAAAAAGTTATAGATACATGCATATTGACAAATATCTCTTGCAACTAATGACAATGGAGAAAATTGTCTCAGTTCCTGGGCTTAATTTATGACAGCAGACATCTTTTGTTTCAACTTTTAAATGCCTGCTGACTTTTCTTTTCTGCCAGGTCTGTGCAGGCAATTAGGAATATATCTTTCCACAACAGTTAATTGATGTCTGATTTTAACTTTGTGCATAGTTTTTATTTTATGGTTTTATGTATAGTTGTAAACTGCTTTTATTCTTTCAAATGAATTAGTCATATATAAACATTTTTATAAATACATAAATATTCTTTATCAGCATGTTGAGTTGAAGACTTGTTAATGTAAGACCAAAGATAGACAAAAACAGGGAAAAATTAAAGTCAGTTCATAATTTATTCTTATTAGCTGATGTGACAGTGAATTATCTAAATATTTTTTGCTTCCATACTGCAGAAGATGTTCATACTAGAGCTTCTGATGTTCCAGCTGAGGTGGTCCCTCCTTCCCCCAACTGCCATCACAAAGATCATCTTTTTCTGAGGGGAGAACAGATTTGGCCTTCTGAAATGCTTTTTTCCTTGTAGCTTGTCTTTACTGTTGCATTATATAGTTTTAATAATACTTGTTTGTTCTGTAGGGTTGGGAGATCCTGCTTCTTTTTATGTGGCTATGATATTTCTTCTGAATGGATTAATGGTGTCAGTATTCTTCCTATATGGCACATACCTAAGGTAAGGTGCACAAGAAGAAAAGCTGATACATTGAAAGTTACTATTGATTTTTGTATTTTTAAATATACAGCACACTGCATTTTATGTGGAGTCCTGCACACTAAGAGCCAAATGATGTAATTGAGCTTTAAGATGTTTGTTCTAATCTTATCTAGCAATTCCCCCCTTTCTTTTAAATCTCCCTTTTTACGAGACTGAAACAAAAAATTTACTTTCTTGAAATCTGGACTAAATTTTTGTAGCTTGCTGTTTGAAAAATATACCGAAGGAAATATGGCAGGTTAATAGAACAAGAACAGATTTCGTAGTGTTAGGGAATATTTATTCTTCCTCTAAACGTAGTTCAGTCTGTATCGCATTCTTAATTTAGGCTGTTTGACCCTGCCCTGCAAACTTAATTATATCTGAACTCAAGTTAACATACATACACTGCTGGATGTGGTCCAAAGTTGTGTGGATTTGAAGGCACAAGGTTACTGGAGTACCATTCGGCACCTTAAGTATAGTTCTGAAGTATTGATTTTGAATAGCTTCAATCCTTTGTAGGAAGTGTGCCAGTTTATTAACATTGGCAAAACTCCAAAAGCTGGTCACAAGATATAAATGTGCTTATTTATGTTACATTGGAAAGCTGTGTCAGAAGCAACACTTCTACATGCCAAGGGTATGCTTGGGATCACAATGGTGATACAATCTTAGAACGTAGCCTTCAGAGACTGTTGCTTCTGAATCGTGAGTCAGTATGCTGTCATGTCACCAAAAGTTGAGTTCTTTCCTTTCCTTTTTACTTTGTAAATTTGGACTTTTACTAACAGAATATCAGTTCTTGGTTGAATTTAAGGGAAGCTAGTACAGTACTTAATTTTTCAGCTAAACATTTATGCTAGGATTCCGAAGTCACTTCTCTATTTCACTGGAATAAAGCTAGAGTAGTATCATACAATCATATAAGCATCTAAATCATACTCAGATCCATTGAAATAAATGCACTTTCCCATTGATTTCAATGAGTCAATTCAGAGTTGTATATCACAGTAACTACATGCTCATTTCTGTTTGTTCTTTGATTTCTAGGCATGGGTCTAAGAGATTTTTCTTTTGTCCCACCACTTTCCTCGGGAAAACCCGTTGTTTATTGCTGAATTAGAACAAATGTCAATAGGCATGTAACAGAAGTGAGCGTCTTCCCAAAGTAGGGGTGCATAAAAAGTAGCACCTTCCATTTCCTGGGTATATGTCTAAAGCTACGTTTAGCTTCTAACAGTTTGCAGTTTAAACAATTCCCTTTGCTTGTATTTGTGTGATTCATTGCAGTTGACTGGATGCTTCAAGCATATGTGAAAGCTTGAGTAGCTGAAGTGGTTAAATAGTTTCAAAGCATGAATAAATCGCTGATAGAATTTTTAAAGTGTAGCTTAAATTTCAAAATTTCAGTTGAATAGCAGCTTTTCTCATAAAAGTCATTTGCAGTGGAAACCAGTGACCATGGAGAATAACAGTAGCAGATGTGGGTCAGGAACCAAAATGCTTTTCATTTCCACCAATTCTGGCAGCAGGCCCTGATATTCTCCCTACCATGAAACATGAAAAGCTGCTGCCAGAAGGAAAAAGCTGTATGGGTGGCAGTGCATTTCTCTGCAATAATCTGTAGCTGTGTATTATGTTGATAGTTTCACTTCTGTGCTTTTTTTACTCTTTTTTGGTCACTCGTTTAAAAATGTAAGCAGCTTTAAGGTTTTTTGTTCGTTTTTCTGAGAGAATGGAAAGTCTGTGAAATCAGGAGTAAATTGTGCCCTCTATGGATCTTTCTGTGCTTTGTTGACACTGGTAACATAATAATTTACAGAGATGAGCTGCTCCATATTTCCTCTCTAGTATATGCAAAATAAAGCTAAGCCAAAATGGAGAAGAGGAAGTTTCACACTAAAGCTTTTGTGGGCTGTGACGGAAACTCCCCTTCTGGCAATTTTTGGTGTATGCTTGTGCAAATAAGGGCAGACGTATTTGCTGCTACTGAGAGGGCTGGAATCATTTCCCTTACTTGAGTTTTTCATTATTTACACATCATTGCAAAGTGATCCAAGTGTGTTGCGTCACCATTCCGTCCATAAACTATGTGACATCCAGTTGGCTGGGATCACATATAGAAGATTTCAAGAACAAACAAACAAAAAACACCACAGATGCCAATGCTGATTGAACAGCAAACATAACATATGCACTGTAATTCAAAATTATTACCAATTTTAAGACTGAGATACGTATTTTAGAACTACTTTTAAATCATGGTTTCATTAGTCCCCTAGATGGCAGTGTTTGAGAAGCAATTAGATGGATATCTTAGAAATTATTTTTGAAGCTATTGTAGTTTCAGATTACCAGTCAACTTTCTCTGCATTGCACTTACCATGTCCTAAGTCTTCTCTAGTCTTTTTTTTTTTAAAAAAGAAAAAGCTCAAAAGAGCTGTCTTACTACGAGTATAACTACAACTGTTGGCATCTTCTTAAGGAGAATAGATGACTGTTTAACAGCTACATAATGGTTAAGTTGTAGTCAAATTCTTAAATGTTTTGATTTCCTTTCTGCATCTTGCAGAATGGAATGCTTGGTTTAAAACATTCTCAAAGCCAGAAAGCAGAATCCATATTAACATAATAGGCAGTATTAATTCTCATCTTCTCTAGCTCTGTATGAGACAGTTGCTCCTGGTTCAGATGTAAATATCAAGACCAAGTTTGTGAAACAGCTACTGTAGCCTGAAAGCTTACAGTCCTTACTTTCTAAACCTGGGAAAGGAACTACACAAACCTTAGGATCATTCCTGATCTTTCACATACAGAGTTTGAGCACTCTTGCTAAGAAGTAATTCTTTTTGCTTATCTGACATTTGGATGTAAACTTCTGCTAAGTTTGTACAGTAAACAGTATTTTAATTTTGTAGTGAAAGATATTGAGTTGCTCCTTCTAAAGACTCCAAAATTTGTTATTTTCCTTTTCTTTCCCCTGTACTACAGTGGCAATAGGTTTGGAGGACTACTTACAGTGGCATGCTACTTTTTCAACCATGGGGAGGTAGGTTACTCAGAATTTTATTTTTTTTGTCTAATACAAGGTCAGATCACTTGACAATGTTCATATTCCTTAAAGTAAATGTTTTGGTTTAAAACACAAAAGAAGTTGGACGGTTGAAAGTGTCCTAGGTTGTTGGTCACTATTCCTTTATTTACACTGCTGCTTGCAAATGAAATGGGACGCGGGTGGCGCTGTGGTCTAAACCACAGAGCCTAGGGCTTGCTGATCAGAAGGTTGGCGGTTCGAATCCCTGCGATGGGGTGAGCTTCCGTTGTTGGGTCCCTTCTCTTGCCAACCTAGCAGTTTGAAAGCACGTCAGAGTACAAGTAGATAAATAGGTACCGCTCCGGCGGGAAGGTAAATGGTGTTTCCGTGCACTGCTCTGGTTCTCCAGAAGCGGCTTAGTCATGCTGGCCACATGACCCAGAAGCTGTCTGCGGACAAACACCTGCTCCCTTGGCCAGTAAAACGAGATGAGTGCTGCAACCCCAGAGTTGTCCGTGACTGGACTTAATGGTCAGGGGTCCCTTTACCTTTACCTTTGCAAATGAAAAACTCCTGTAATGTGCATCATGATGCTATGCATGTTTACTTGACAGTTCAGTAGAACTGGCAGAGCTTACTCACAAGTAAATGTGTCTAAAATCTGTGACTACCAGTATATTTGATTCATTGTGTAGGATAGATTGGGTACTGATGTAACTATGTGATTAAACCATGGTTTAGAACAGTGCAGCAAGCCTTGGATTTGTGTGTTCACCTTCCATTCCTTTTCCTCCTTCATGGTGTAAGCTACCAGTTCAGAAACCTTTCCTTCTGCCAGCTTGATAGCCTACCACTGACATTCTTGAAATTAACTATATTTGCTGTTAACACATTGTGTCACTCCAGAAGCTAGGCAGGCCCTGGATTCCGCCCCACATTGTGGGTGAATGGAGTGTGCCTGTGATGTCACACGCTGGGAGAAACCCCAACATCCCCCCCAAAAGGCCCACTGCTGCAATGGGACGGCCCAGCAGAGCCTGTCGCGGCCATAGCAGGCCATGCTGAGCTTTTTGGAAGGTACACCAGGGCTCCTTCCAGCAGCCCTGCAACAGGCTGTGTTGAGCTGGCTGCGGAATATTGAGGAGCCCCGACCCCCTTATTGAAAAATTTGTGGATGCCTTGGTACCCAGAGACCCGCAGAGACTGCACCCCTGTCAGAAGCTTTTGAATTCCTGCCACTTTGTGAGAGAAGGGGAGGTGCATGTGAGCCTAAGGCTTTTAATATTTTGTTGGAAGCTGCCCAGAGTGGCTGGGGAAACCCAGCCAGATGGGCGGGGTATAAATAAATTGTTGTTGCTGCTGCTGCTGTTGCTGTACCTGGTTCTTGCTTATGAACTTCACACTGAGCTCTGGTTTAGCATAACACGCAAATGTGGCCAAGATGTTGCTTACTGGAGAGTTAAACCATAGCTGCTAATTTATTTTGTCACTGTAATAAACAAATGAGAAAGGGTGTTGGTTTTTTTTGTACATTTGTTCTTAATTATGGAAATGTGGAGATAACCGTTAAAGCATAGGTTTGGTTTACACATAATACTAAGCCACTACTTAAATTAGCAGGAAGGAGCCCAAGCAAAGATTGGGTTGCTTCCAGCCTTCGTATCTGTTTGAATGATAGCACTTGAACCAAGTTGTTATTAAAATACTTTATAATTCACCTTTCATTTCCAGAAGAAAAACCAAGGTAAAACAAGTAAAAGCTAACAGCAAGTATAAAAGAGGTTATAAAAATATAACTACCCATAATTAAAACACATAGTAAAACTGTTTCATCAAAACATTAAAATATCCATAATTAAAAAGTGTAATAAGCACGTCCATTAAAACAGCATAACAGTTAAACTTTTTTGCACAATATATTTATTAATGAAATAAATAAAGCTTTGTCGTTAAAGAGCTAATTGTTCCAGAAGATATTTCCTCCCCCCTTCTCTTCAAGTATTAATCTTTCCAGGAACATTAGAAATTATTTTACTAGAATTTCCCCCATGACACCTATGTTATTGGACAAAGAAAAGAGCCGTAACCTCTTGAGGCAATGTTACATGTTAACTATATGCATGTAGCCACTTTAAAATCTAATATAAAATAATAATTCCTATGACTGGTCCTACTTTTTTGTTCTGTTTCCAGATATTTCAATCTTGTATCTTTCACATCCGATTCTTTTAATATTTAGCTGTATATAAATTGTATTACTTAAATGGTTTGACTAGGAGTGTTACTAAGCCAACATGGCAGTGATTGAGTGAAATATGGAGAGTAAATCCAAGTAGGCCATACTCAAGAGTAGACCAATTGAAATCACTTGGTCTATTATATGACTAATGGGTTGTATTCAACAAGTGTTTTACTCATGAGTAGACCCACAAAAATTAATTTATTGAATGTATATCCATCTCTTCTCCAAGAGCCCTCAGTTAGTGACACTAAATTAGTCATATTAATTACTTTTAATAGGCTTACTCTGAGTAGGACTTGCACTGAATGCCACCTAATGTTTTTATACCACCTGGAACTAAGAATGCCAGAAAGAAGATGAGCTGCATCATTTAATCTGTAAAATAATGAACGTGTAAGAGATTTTTGCAATTTTGCTTTTACTGCTTTGCACCACTGCATTTCTCGGTTGAAGTTACCAGAGTAGATGATAAAATTTTGTTAAAACAAAATCAGTTGTTTTTCAGCAGCATTGCAAAATTTTGTTACCTTTTTATTCTTCAAGCATACATTGTTTTGCTCTTATAGTCTTTACTGCAACACTCTTTTAGGTATTAATTGCTAGTGGAAGTGTCCACAATTTCAGTTTTGCTATATATAAGCTTCAGTTGCAAACACATTGCTTTGAAGTGGAAAACAAATATTGGAACACACAGTGAATTCACCTAGTTTTTACTTCCAGAGTACTCGTGTGATGTGGACTCCCCCTCTTCGTGAAAGCTTTTCATATCCGTTCCTTGTGGTTCAGATGCTATTACTAACCTACATTCTCAGGTAGTTTCCATTTTTCTCCTTTCTTCTTAAATATGAAGAGTTAAAACAAAATCCCAAACAAGGTATTGATTTATATACTTGTATCTTGTGGAGAGCATGATATTCCTATTACGTTTGAAATGTTCATTATTGAAAGTTTTCAGCACCGCTTTCTTAAAACTGGACCAGTGAATGGCACTGGTATGAAAGCAGGGAGCTGAAAATACACCGAGGAAACGCTCATCCTTCACTACAACTGTTTTTAGCTGTGTCTTTGCCTTGAAGTGATATTGCAGCCCCAGAAACGTGGTTGCCCATCCCACCACGGTTGCTCTTTTTCATGGTTGCTTTCCTTTCTTTATACAAATCAGTGTTGTTAGTACTGCTCACTGGCTTGATTAGAGAAAGGTTTGTAGTCATGGAAACCTGATAGTGGTGGGGAATACAATTGCCTCCCAGTCTGCTATCACTCTTGGGGCTTATGGTTTGATGGCAGTTTCCCCTCAATCAGAGGTTTTTATAATTGTGGGTTCTTCTTTCTCCATATGTGGCAATGTAGCAAAGGCATTTTTCTCTTGCTACATATCCAAAGACACCAACAGGTACTATCTGACATGGCTAAATACCAGGTTGATGTGTACACAGGATCTTCCTGAAACTGCTATCTTTTCTCCTCTTTCAATCTAGGGATGAATAGTGGGTTCAGGGTGATCCTGGCTACACCTAAATCCAGTAAGTGGCTTGGTCAGAAGTTGCTTCCTGCCTCTGGTAAAAGGGGTAGCTGGTTGAGGTCGTGTGTGAGCTTGAGACATATTGCCTGACATTAGATGAAAATGTTACTGAGGGTTTTTCTCCCCTGTGTTGATACAGTAGTTTTACAATGGTGATGAGAAATATCGTAGGTACATACATTTTGATTTGCATATCCTTTGTGCGTGTAAATTTCTACTTTACAGTTCATTTATTATGAGTGTGAGAATTCATATCATTGAGGCTTATTCAAAGTTTTTTAAATTATATATTTTTAGCTGACTACTGTAAGTGAAAATACAAAGCAATTTGAAATAGTTCATTCTCTGTTGATCTTCACATTAATGAACAATCCTAATACTGAACTTACTACTCTTTTATTTTTTCCCCAAGGACTCAGAATGTTAATAGAAGAAGCCTGATTGCACTATCTGTTTCTAATGTTTTTTTCATGCTTCCGTGGCAGTTTGCTCAGTTTGTTCTTCTAACACAGGTAAGATAATTTCAGTAAAAGTGATCCGAATTATAATTATCCATTTCTATTTTATAGTGCAGTTCACATAACAGTTCAACAAGGTGTGTAGTAATAGAGTTCACACATATGTTTGTGGGAGGTGCAGGCTCAGTTGAGGACCAGGACTGCTGCTGCTGTACTTCTTCACTAGCTCCCTTCATAGCTGGTTCCTTTGTGATGGTGGGAGGGTGTATGCATTACAGTATGTGTATGTTTGTACAAATAAGCTCATGGTGTAATGTGTATTGTATGGTGGGCATGTGTTAAAGGAACGCATTACAATGATTCCATGGTCCGAGTTACTCATAACCCTAAGCCATGGTTTGCTTAGCCAAAGTGTGCTTTGTATTGGGTTAGCATTCTATCTGCACACAACATCCATGCTTAATATTTGGTCAGACCTTCCCAGATACTCGCCAACCTAGAGGCATGAGTAGCTAGTAAGCTTTCATTGACGCTTTCCCTAAAGAAACCTTTGCTCCTATCTCTGCCTGGCAGGAAACTCATGCCAAGGAGTGAGGAGTAGATGGGAGAAACATAAACCAAGCTTTGGAGAAGCAAGTCATGGTTTGCTTGTCTTTGAGACAACTTGTGGTTTATGGAACAAATCATGACTTAACATCATGGGCAAACACAGCCTTTGCTTCTTTCCTGAGTTTAATGCAGTGGCTTCAGTAGCCATTACTGAAAGTGTGTCAAATTCACCCTCAGAGCTAGTTGCCATGGGTGAAATAACTTTAATCAATCTTGTGATGTTGAATGGTCATTCTTGTGTTTGATTGTTACAGTGATGTAAACACATTGTCTTTGGAAAAGACATTTTTCAGTGCCCCACTTTCCAGTTTTTCATAGAAGTGGCTGATCTCTTCAGATTACATGTGATGTAACTGCCAGGATCCGAACTACTGTTTAGGCTCACATAAGAAATAGTCCCTACCCCAGCCCACCCCCATGTCTCCCGGAAGGAATTGCATGGTAGTTTGGAACCTAGCTAATTTACTTAATAATGTTCTCAACAGAACTTTTTTCCAATTACTTTACTCTTTTCAATTGCAGGTGGCATCAGTTTTTGGAATTTATATTTTAGGATTGATTGATTCATCCAAACTACAGAAGATACTTTATGCACATATGGTAATACTTAGTCTTACATTATTTAGGGGTAGAATCAATTTCTTAAAGTTACCTACTTCTGAATCCTGAATATAGTGGACACAGAGTTGGTTTTTAAAATAAGAAAGCAACCGAAGAAAGAAACTAAATTGCTTGGAGGCTTATTCTTATCAGTAAATGGTGCTACTTATGATTTTAAGTTCTCACTCCCCTATTCCACTCAGGTGAACTATCCTCCATCCAGTTAGACATTTACATGTGCAGGTCCTAGTTTATGTTAAAGGTTCTGTGTGCTTTGATGGGAGAGTGAACCGCCCTGAGACCCCCAGGTATAGAGCGGTATATAAATTCAGTTAAAACAAAGAGTGTGCAAGCTTGATGATCACTCCTATATCCCACCAAATATACAGAATATGTGCTAAGATTCATTGTGAACCTGACTCAAGAGATGACTTTCCACTTTGAAGGGTAAGGAAGACGGAAAATGAGAAATGATGTGAATTTCCAAATACATTGTAGCTTTTTGAAAAATTCAAGAGTTACAGCCCTAAGGGTAACACTTTTATAAGGACAAACAAATATCACACATTAGTGAACAGACATGTTGAGTTCCCGAGGACACTTCATACTGGGTATTCAGCCAGGTCTGTGTAATACCTTCCTGCTCACTTGTATAAAGATATTTTAAATTGCAGACTTTAGGCATCTTCATTTTTTTTAGCATGGGGAGAGGGGAGCACTTTCAGGTTCAGCAAGGACTGGGGGCCTGTCCCCAACATCACATGACTGCCCTAGCCCTGCCCTAAGATCACTGCACTGAAAAGTAGCCTCCCCGTGTCAGTAGATTTGGGGCATTTCCATCATGCTCAGCCTTTTCTTCCCCTGGTGGTGGTGGTAATTTTGCTTGCTATCCAGCCTAAAGAGTTCAAAAGAACTTGAGCAATTTCTTGTGCTATACTGTATTGTGGCAATTTAGTTGGCCTGAATACATGTATTACTTCCACACACACCCCATGGACAAGCAAGGCTAGCTACAAATTTTCTGGAAAATAATAATTCTGAATGTCATGATACAAAAAGAGGCCAAATTCTTTATTAAAAAAGAAATATAAAAGTTTATATTTGTAAGTATGGTGCTGTGGGTAGTACATAAGAGCAATATATTGTCATATTTTGCATATTCTGAGAGATTCTTGTAAAAATTGTTTTAGGAAGCTACGTTACTGTGATAAGAAATATTTACAATGAAATAAACCTGTTTCAAGATAGCACCTTTTGTGTCTTAAGATTTACTAAAACTTAGTGTTTTCATAGACACTGCATCTGTCACATCCATTATTAGCTTAAAGATTGCATTAAAATATGTTCAAATGTTTATATCCCTTTAGGCATCACTTGGAGTATGTTTTGTCCTTATGTTTGGAAACTCTATGTTGCTGACATCATATTATGCTGCCTTTTTGGTAATTAGTTGGGTAAGTTAGTTAAGGAATACTCAAGAATCCTTTGTCGTACTATACTGAGTTACTGCAATAATTTACAAGATTACCTGAACAAAACGCTTCATATAGGCTGGGACGTGGGGTGGGGTGGAGATACTGGTTATTTACTTGGAGACAGGAGATTTTACCATTTCAGAAATAAGCTTTATCCAAAAGGATGAATCATTTTGCAGTGAATACATAGAGCCCCTTGTGAGTGTTCCTACTCACAGCGGTTTGGGAACAAATGCTGTTGTCACAATGGATTTGTGTGCCTTGACATTACAGTGAATGGGGAAGAACTCAGGTTTTCAAGAGCACTATAATATGCATCGGGGACGTGGGTGGCGCTGTGGGTAAAAGCCTCAGCGCCTAGGGCTTGCGGATCGAAAGGTCGGCGGTTCGAATCCCCGTGGCGGGGTGCGCTCCCGCTGCTCGGTCCCAGCGCCTGCCAACCTAGCAGTTCGAAAGCACCCCCGGGTGCAAGTAGATAAATAGGGACCGCTTACTGGCGGGAAGGTAAACGGCGTTTCCGTGTGCTGCACTGGCTCGCCAGATGCAGCTTTGTCACGCTGGCCACGTGACCCGGAAGTGTCTCCGGACAGCGCTGGCCCCCGGCCTCTTGAGTGAGATGGGCGCACAACCCCAGAGTCTGTCAAGACTGGCCCGTACGGGCAGGGGTACCTTTACCTTTACCTTTATAATATGCATCAGAATTCCATCTTCTGGATCAGCTTAATAAACAAGAGGCAAGTCTAATGCTCTGAAAGCAACTTAATCTGAATACAGGCAACTTCTGAGCATTCCCTTTATTTGGTGATAAGATAATTAGTGTGATTATATAACTTTTCATTATTTATGAAAGCCAAAAATAGTGAACTAAATAAAAAGAAGTATGCATGTAGTACAGCTTCAAAAAGATAGCAGAATGACATTGTAGGGTGGTCCTTTGACATTCCTGGTTTGTCTTTTTGGATGATTGGTTATGTATGTTCTTGGAGAAGTGTACGTATGCATAGCTCACTACTTGTTTCCATGCTTTCATGTGGTTATTGGGTTAATATATTGCAAAACTGGACGTCCGTGGGTCTGCCTAAGTCCGATTATGTGATGTGCAAATAGTTTGTGCCATTGTACAGTAGAATCCTGCATAACAGACAGCACAGTATATGTTTAAAAAGCAGTAACAATGGGTTTCAGTGTTCTATGGAAGTGTAATGAAATAAAACCAATAATTTCAGTGTCTGGTATTAATACTTTTACAATGCTGGTTTTGAGCATTTGGTAACTTCATTTTGACTTATTTATTGTTTCATCCTTCTGGACTCCATTTGAGAGGAGTGTTATATAAATATTGCTGTTTAATGAACTAATTTAATTATTTTCAGGGTATTCTTGAACTGGGTCCTAAATACATCCTGAAAATGTGTACTAGAAGAGGTATCAGCATATGGGTAAGGATTGACATTTTGTGTTACAAATATATTACCAGCTATGTTGGTCAGTAGGATGATTTGTAGGTGATAGTTTCCATTCAAAGCCAGCATTGGCGCATGTTACTGAAAAGCATCAGGGCCTAGCAGAGAAGGGGCTGGGCTGGGCTGATGGAAGGCTATCCCAAGGCCTTGGGGGTCCTTGGCCAGCAGCTGAGTGATGGATAGCTGGTGTTGGGGCTGAATGTGTTTTGTATTTATTAAGGAGCATAATTTATTGGGAGACTGTTGTCCCTTTTAAGCAACTTTTTGGTAAGTTGAATAACTGAACTTTGCTAATGTTGTCGGTTCCTGTTTGATTTGCTAAGGGCTTCTTGAGAGAGAACACTACATGAAATAGATGCATTGTAGATCATTTTGTTTTCTAGAACCTCATCTTTATTATTAACAAGTAAAACCTGAATGAAATGCTGCACTATGAGATTGCTTCATGCAGCCATTCACTTCTCTGTTGGCATTACATGTCGACTGTGGTGGGGTGTGTTTGTGTGTGACTTTTGCCTTGAATCCATCACATATTGTGAGCAACCTCTGTAGGTGGGAAGTAAATGAATTGGAGAAGGGAAGCATCAGAGGACATTGTAGCCTCCCATGCTCTAGATGCTGCATGGTCTAGCATTGCCTTTAACCTCTCCTCGGTTCTAAACCTGTCACCTGTGTGATGCTGGCATCACAGCTCAGTAGTTGTACAGTGCAGGTGACTGGCATTCTGAGGGACCGGTTGGACAGCCCTTTGTGGGCATTGGCTTGCTCCTGACTTCACTCTTCTCTAAACCTCAAGTAACTGTCTCTGGCATCTTGGTGGGCTATGTGCACTTATTTCTTGCTGTTCTCCTGTATTCTTGAGAGGTTGAATGTACAACAGCTAAGTTTACTTGTTTAGGGGGAAGGATTGACCGTCCTTTGCAGCTGTTTTTTTCAGAGTGTTTTGTATACTCCTGAATGCCTCCAATATGCTTAATCTTTCCATGCATTCATGGGTATCTCTGTTTTGGCCACAAAGCCATCAGCATAGCCCATCCAAATTCAGCATCAGAGGGAGTGAATATTAAATTTTGCATGAAAGTAGCATAAAAAACTTCACTTTCACCAATAGGAATTGGTTTAATTTAAAAAAAACCTACCATTTCAGCTCTCACACAACATAATAAAAAATTGTAGATAAGAATAAGAGAAACAGTTGCATAATAATATGTATTTTAATTAAAGTGCCTCTTGTATTAAATGCTGAGTATTGCTTCTGCTCTTCAGTTGAACCATGCCTTTCATTTTACAGGCCATTGAAGGATTTTCTTGCTTTTTGGGGACAATTACCTTGAAGTTCTTGATGTGCCTAATATTTGGAACAGCTGATGATGTAAGTTTAAAACTTCATTGTTTCATTTGTTCACTGTCAAAATTCTTCTTGTATGTCTTCTTCATCATATAGCCCCATTTATACGTTTAAAGCAGTAGCATACCACTTCAACCCCCCCCCCCAAGAATACTGGGATATGTAGTTTCTTAAGGGTCTGATAATTGTTTGGAGCCCCTATTCCCTTCACAGAGCTACAGTTCTCATAGTGGTTTAAAAATCAGTCTCTTTTTATAGGGGACTCACAATTTATTGAAAATTACCGTATTTTTCGCACCATAGGACGCACTTTTTCCCTCCTAAAAAGCAAGGGAAAATGTGTGTGCGTCCTATGGAGCGAATGCAGGCTTTCGCTGAAGCCTGGAAAGTGAGAGGGGTGGGTGCGCACCGACCCCTCTCGCTCTCCAGGCTTCAGGAAGCTATCCGCTAGCCGTGGGAGACCCAGCTCTCCCACGGCTAGCGGAGCGCTGCATTAATCCCGAAGCTTGGGGCGTGCGGAGCTCAGCGCGCCCCAAGCTTCTGGGTGCCGGCAAGGTCTCCGCTAGCCGTCTAGACCTTGCCGGCACCCAGAAGCTTGGGGCGTGCTGAGCTCCGCAGCCCCAAGCTTCGGGATTAGCGCTCCGCTAGCTGTGTCTAGGCTGCGGATAGCAGCCTGCTTCCCGGAGCGTCGGGCGCCCTGAAAGCAGAGCGCCCGGCGCTTCGGGAACTCATCCGCAGCCTAGGCAACCCTGCGGGAGATCCCGCAGGGATGTCTAGGCTGCGGATAGCAGCCTGCTTCCCGGAGCGTCGGGCGCCCTGAAAGCAGAGCGCCCCTCGCGCCGGGCAGACATCCGCAGGGTGGGGAGCCCTGCAGGAGTTCCCTGCAAGGCTCCCCAAGCTGCGGATAGCAGCCTGCCGCCCAGCGGGCGGGGCGCCCTGAATCAGAGCGCCCCTCGCGCCGGGCAGACATCCGCAGGGTGGGGAGCCCTGCAGGAGTTCCCCGCAAGGCTCTCCAAGCTGCGGATAGCAGCCTGCCGCCCGGCGGGTGGGGCGCCCTGAAGCAGAGCGCCCCTGGCGCCGGGCAGACATCCGCAG
Organism: Podarcis raffonei; assembly: GCF_027172205.1. Taxonomy (NCBI): domain Eukaryota; kingdom Metazoa; phylum Chordata; class Lepidosauria; order Squamata; family Lacertidae; genus Podarcis; species Podarcis raffonei. The sequence goes on along the minus strand of NC_070613.1, from coordinate 54,375,686 downwards.
GGTGGGGAGCCCTGCAGGAGTTCCCTGCAAGGCTCTCCAAGCTGCGGATAGCAGCCTGCCGCCCGGCGGGTGGGGCGCCCTGAATCAGAGCGCCCCTCGCGCCGGGCAGACATCCGCAGGGTGGGGAGCCCTGCAGGAGTTCCCTGCAAGGCTCCCCAAGCTGCGGATAGCAGCCTGCCGCCCGGCGGGCGGGGCACCCTGAATCAGAGCGCCCCTCGCGCCGGGCAGACATCCGCAGGGTGGGGAGCCCTGCAGGAGTTCCCTGCAAGGCTCCCCAAGCTGCGGATAGCAGCCTGCCGCCCGGCGGGCGGGGCGCCCTGAATCAGAGCGCCCCTCGCGCCGGGCAGACATCCGCAGGGTGGGGAGCCCTGCAGGAGTTCCCCGCAAGGCTCCCCAAGCTGCGGATAGCAGCCTGCCGCCCGGCGGGTGGGGCGCCCTGAATCAGAGCGCCCCTCGCGCCGGGCAGACATCCGCAGGGTGGGGAGCCCTGCAGGAGTTCCCTGCAAGGCTCCCCAAGCTGCGGATAGCAGCCTGCCGCCCGGCGGGCGGGGCGCCCTGAATCAGAGCGCCCCTCGCGCCGGGCAGACATCCGCAGGGTGGGGAGCCCTGCAGGAGTTCCCCGCAAGGCTCTCCAAGCTGCGGATAGCAGCCTGCCGCCCGGCGGGTGGGGCGCCCTGAAGCAGAGCGCCCCTCGCGCCGGGCAGACATCCGCAGGGTGGGGAGCCCTGCAGGAGTTCCCTGCAAGGCTCTCCAAGCTGCGGATAGCAGCCTGCCGCCCGGCGGGTGGGGCGCCCTGAAGCAGAGCGCCCCTCGCGCCGGGCACACATCAGCCAGCCCCACAAGCTTGGGGGACAGCAGGGAGGCGCAGCGCCACTATCCCGCTGTTCCTCGACCTGGTTCGGTTTCCCTGACCTGCTTTTGGGGGGGGAAATAAAGGGAAATTTTTTTCCCTTTATTTCCCCCCCAAAAAACTAGGTGCGCCCTATGGTCCGGTGCGTCCAATCGTGCGAAAAATACGGTAAGTGTTACAAACTATTGAAAAGAAACATTTGTTCCTGAACGCTCAGCAAAACTTTCAAGTAGTGCAGTTGTTTGAGTCTTTTAATCAAATAAAATCTGTCAGGATGGTAAAGCACTCAAAACAAACAAACAAACAAACAAACACCACCCCAAATTCTCTCTTTCATAGAGCATACATTTCTGAGCACAAATTTTGAATTCTGAACTTTATAGAGTGTAAAAATTACAATAATCTTCAAGCACCTTAAGAATTAAACACATATAATCTTCCACTGGATGCATCGCAAATTTCATCTAATAAAACTGCAACATGTCAGTTATATGTGGCCTAGTGCAGGGGTTGCCAATGTGGTGCTCATTGATACCATTGTGCCCACGTGTATCTCCTATGACACTCGCAAAAAGTCTTGGTAAGTAGTCCCTCAGAATCCCACAATGCGTGAGAGAGGCTGCTTGCTGACCTCCACAGTTTCTGTTTGCACTGACTTGGTTTCTCCTACATTGAACACGCACCCTTCAACATGCCCTCTTTCACTGGATGCAGGGATTGGACACCCACAGTCCTGTTCTGAACAGAGGAGAGCTGTCAATAGTTATCTCTGAGCAGTGGATAATATAGGTGCATTTCCCATTACGTATGGAGGCATGTCCACACACGTTTGCTATCCCATCTCTCTGCCCTTTTGGATGTGGCAGTCAGTTTGTGTTACACCATGCCCAATAGCAGCCAGTTGGTGATTGGTGCCCAGGGGCACTTCTTTAAAATTTCAAATGTGCTCACCCACGCAAAAAGTTGACAACCCCTCACCTAGTGTCTACTATATGGTCTACAAGTTGTTTATTCTTAACATGGCAAATTAACTGCTGTTCTTTTTCTCAGACATTTCCATGATCTTTTATTTGTATTGAACCAATTTTAATGTAGCGTAATCCAACATTTTGTACTTTACACCCTTTTTTTTAATCTCTGAAATAATGCATTTAACAAACATTTTCACTGTAATTTCTTACCAGGCTCATATAAGCAACCTGCTGAAGGCAAAATTTACTGGTTATAGGGATTTTCATACTTCAATGTACACATGTGCTGTGGAGTTTGATTTCATGGAAAAACAGGTAATTAAAAATAAGTGGATGAAGTATGGAACACCTTAATGTTTATGCAGTTTTTTCTTCCTTAATCAGAAAAATAATGTTTGATTGCAATGCTATTTTTTTAAACAAATATAACAATTCAGGATTCTTCTATTGCTTAATGAAACTGAGTTAGCAGTTGATAGAACAAAATATTTGGATAAAGTGTCAGTGTCTTGACTTTATTACAGGCCATAATTTATGTTCATGAACAGTGAAGGTTGAAAGCTTCGGGCAACAAATGGAATCATTGAAAAACATTATTCAGATTAACTGCACAATAGTTTTGACAATTTTTCTTGGATAGAATAACTTGGGGAGAGGTTCATTGTGAAAATCTAGAGTAAGAATGTCTGAAAAGAAAATGGTTTTGTAAGAAAAGTTACTGTGCATAAAATTTACCACCATTGAAACTGTGTTTCAGACTCCAGTAAAGTACATGAAGACACTTCTGCTTCCGATAGTTCTTGTTGTTTTTTCAGTAATTGTTATGAAGGTAAGGTCTTTGCTGTTTTTCATCTGGTTTACATTTAGTGTGTATACTATGCTAAAAGGAGGCAATTAATACTTAAATTTGAGTATGTCTAGCATGCATGTATTTGCACATACATACAAAAAGAGCGGAACATGTGACCAAAAAGCCAAATCAAAGTATATGAACTTGGATCTGGGCTTTTCACTACATGTTCCGTTATATACCAGACTTATTTCTGCAGGCATCTTTAAAGACATGCATGTTGATTACCAAAAATGAAAATCTAGTCTACATAATCCTGAAGATGGAATTGCTATTAAAAAGAGCAATTATTCCAAAGTATGTAATTGGAAAATTTTGTCTGTTAACCTTTGGAAAATTGTAATTTTGGCATATGATTAAATTTGCTTTAGAGAAAAGGCTATTTAAAACATGTTCTTGTCCGTTCACAGACATTTCAACATGTTGTGTGTCGCAAGGAATTATCTGAAAGGTAAATAAATTTTGAAATGAGAGTGCAAATCCACTGAATGAATTATTACCTAAAGGACTATATGTAATTGTGCAGCCAAGCTTTGCTCCTATTATTTACTTCTAGTCTCCAGTTAGTTTTCCCATCACTTTGTGGAATGAATATGTACAGCAAGTAAATGTTTCTTATGCCTTGTGAACATGCCAGTAATCTAGCTGGGTTGCAATTAGTGTGCGTATAGAGGTCTTGCCATGTAGTCTTCCATGCCCTGTAATTACATTTTTAAAAGCAGTGATCCTACTGAAAATTGGAAATTAATGAAAGACTTTTACAGTGGTGCCTCGCAAGACGAAAGGGTTTTTTGTTTTTTGCGATGCTTCGCAAGACGAAAATGTCTTGCGAGTTTGTTCCCTTTTTTCTTAAAGCCGCTTGAAGAGGCGCAGTTGCGACGGACCGTGCTTCGCAAGACGAAAAACATCGCAAGACGAAAAGACTCGCGGAACGAATTAATTTCGTCTTGCGAGGCACCACTGTACTGCAGTTCAACAAATGCATCAGAGCATCTGTACATATGAGTAGCCCCCAGATTGATAAAAAAAATAAGTTTACAAAATAAATTTAGTAGTAACATTTTTATTGTAACTTTGTAATAACTTAAGGGACTTATAAATTAAAAACACTGCAATATTTTTAATTTAGTTTGATTGTAAACAGAGGATGTGTCCTATAAATAACTATTTGTAGCATAAGGCATATTGATTCCATTCAATAAACAAATAACAGTCTTACTGTTCTTTGTTCAGACAGGAGGAAAATTTCAATCATGGGGAGGTAAGGATCTCATCCTGCATGAATTATGTTACAACTCTGCTTATTGAGCTCTCCCTTGATAAGTTTAGAAAAGTTACCTTCTGTGGGAAATGGAAGTGCTGATTTAAGAAAAACAATGGAGATAGTGAGAAATGATTGCAGAAGTTTAAATTGGTGGTGCACATCAGGGTTCTTAGAATTGAAATTGCAAACATAGGCCAGTTTCCTTGCTGAGTTGTTTGACGTGGACAAAAACTGCTTGTTTGGTGTGGATTTACATCAAACTGTTCTTTTACATAGGTGTGAAGTGCTAAGTATCAAATGACAGGTTTTAACTTTGCCTCCTATTCCTGCCTCGGAGCTCAGAAATTTACTTTGGGGCAAGGGCAAAGAGTCCAACATCTTAAATCTCCCTGCAGGTTATTTTTTCCTGCCCAGGACTGGGATTGCCAATCTTAAAACCTCCAGTGAAAACATAACACTGCAGGAAGGGTAGAAACCATCCAAGGCCTGCTTTCGAGGGGAAATGATGTGCTATCGGTTTCTGTTGGGGATGCTGGGACGAAGTCACAGTCCCCAGAGGGGAAAGATGCTCTGCAGAGGCATCTAACACGTCCTCTACTTTGTGGGGAATTTATGGAGCAAGTGAATGTGGTGGTGGTGATTTAAGAAGTATCAGGATGAAAATGGGCCTGGGAACTTGGCTGTGCCCCAATACTTTGCCCCAGTATTGCTTCAGTGTTCACAACACCCCTATTGCAATGATTACTTGAAGCATAGCCACAGTTTACGTTTAATCACATGTGCTGTGCGCACACAGAAGAAATGCATAATATCTTGCAATTCCCTTCCCTGTAGGAGGACAGGTCCAGGCAGCAAAGGGGGCATATTCTTCATTAAAGTGAATGAGTAAATCCTTATACTTCTGGAAGTTCCATTTACACATCAGAACAAAAAATTTTTTTTCTTCCAGTAGCACCTTAAAGACCAACTAAGTTAGTTCTTGGTATGAGCTTTCGTGTGCTTAGTTGGTCTTTAAGGTGCTACTGGAAGAAAAAAAATTTTTTGTTTTGACTATGGCAGACCAACACGGCTACCTTTCTGTAACTTACACATCAGAGTTATCTTCTCTGAAACTCATCAGTATGGGTTATTTGCATCCAAATCATTGTTGGATTAGAGTGGTGGTGTGGGATAAAACCAGAATGAAATGGAATTCAGTTATTTTAATAAATGTACAGAAAAACGCAGCCATTAAAATTGAGCTTCAGACTAGTCTCTTCTATTCCCACGGGGTATTCATCTTTCTAAAATGTTTTGTCTCTCATTCATAGTATTTCTCTCCCCTGCCCCCCAATGGGTTTAAATGTAAAAATAATGCAGTGCTCCAAGGAGCATCTATATAAAAAGGTAAACCTTCTTTCTTATAGTTAATAGGTTTATGTTCATAGTTTTGACAGCTCTTTTAATAAGCATTATTTTCTTATGCCTTTGTGTTTGTTTGTTTTCAGATAGTATACCATGCACTGCAGCTTATATTTTTTACTGTTCTTGCTATTTTATTTATGAGACTAAAGCTGTTTCTGACACCTCATATGTGCATCATGGCATCCTTGATATGTTCAAAGCAAGTAAGCTACTGTTTTATTTGTCCGGCAGATGTAGTAATTTACCCAATATGTTTTACAGAGGGGCTGATTTGGCATTTCAGTATGCCAAATGTTTAATTATTTTGAATTACAAAAATATATAGTTATTATTAAATACACAATACAGAAAAACATGCTATCAAAATATTGTGAGCGGACAGAAAACATACTGCATATATACAATATAAAGGATAAGAAATCAATGGAAACTTGTGTTAGAGACAATACCTTTGTCTAATGTTATCTCTCAACATAAATTTGTTCCAGTGGTCAATATTGATATACATACAGAGCATCCATGCCTTAGTCAATAAAATGACACAGCCTAATTATTTTAATTTTGATTGCATTAACATGCAAGGAGATAACACACTGTGCTACAGTGGATACTTCTAATATCGATATTAGAGTTTATGGTTATTGTTAATTTCAGTGGAAAATGTATCGTGAACTGGGTTCTCATGTTTTTCCGTGTAATTTGTTAAGCTGGTGTTTAGCTGGTGTTTTGAAAAAATGGAAATTTAGAAACTTAAGTTGTATGTACAGTTAAATGGCTTTTAATTTCTTCATATCAGCTGTTTGGATGGCTGTTTAGCAAAATCCAGCCTGGAACACTTGTTCTTGCGATTTTAGCAATGATGGCATTTGAAGGAGTAGCAAACCTTCAAAGAGAATGGAGCATTGTGGGAGAATTTAGCAACTTGCCCCAGGAAGAGCTACTGTTATGGATAAAAGAAAAGACCAAACCAGGTAAAACAAACACTTGACCTCCTGCTTTTTTTGTGCTTTTGTGCTTTTCCCCCCCAGTATCTGCTACAGCATCTATCATAAGGCAAGCAGCAATTTTGTGTCCTGTGTTGAAGAACAGGATTATTATGCTGTTTTCCCCAGTGTTGTGTTTTATAGTAAGTGACATAAGAATGAAAGGACCAGTCTCCTAAGGTTTCTGTAATTGTATTGTTTTATAGTACACTAAGACTTGTATTAAGTAGAGAATTTGAAGTATTATAACTTTAAAATATCAAGAACAATGTAAGAACAATTAGAGTACAGTGGTACCTCGCAAGACAAATGCCTCGCAAGACAAAAAACTCGCTAGATGAAAGGGTTTTTTGTTTTTTGAGCTGCTTCGCAAGACGATTTTCCCTATGGGCTTGCTTCGCAAGACGGAAACGTCTTGCAAGTTTGTTTCCTTTTTCTTAACACCGTTAATACAGTTGCGACTTGACTTCGAGGAGCAACTCATAGAACGCGGTGTGGTAGCCTTTTTTGAGGTTTTTAAAGACTTTGGTGATTTTTTAAGCTTTTCCAAAACTTTCCCGACACCGTACTTCGCAAGACGAAAAAAATCGCAAGACGACAAAACCCGCGGAACGAATTAATTTCGTCTTGTGAGGCACCACTGTATTAGATGAAATCTGATGTAGTTTTAGTTTTGCCACTAAGAATGATGTCATGCCTGAATGTATTAATATGAATGTACATTTTGAGCTCTGATTTTTAAAAAGTTTAGTCATCTTTACTTTATTCTACATTTTTACAATATTTTGCCCAATTGTTTGATTTTTTATTTTCTTTTATATATTTCAGATGCTGTTTTTGCGGGTCCAATGCCTACAATGGCAAGTGTAAAATTGTCTGCTCTTCGGCCTATCGTGAACCATCCTCATTATGAAGATGCAGGTTTACGGTAAGATTTAAACTTCAAATTTTAAGGCTAGCTATATTCTGATTTACTCAGCAAGGAAATTGATGTAACAAGACTTCTAAAAATTGGGAATAAGCTGTGCCTTTTGCTCCCTGAATTATATGAGCTGGAGCTTTGTGTGCTGGGATACTTGGACTTTTGCAGATTGCATCTAAAATGCTGTTTCCGCTTTTGATTAGTGTAATCTTATCTCTTTTTTATGATTCTGTGAGGTTCTACAGGTGCAGCATGTACCTTTTTTGTTGAAACAAACAATGAAATGGGTCTGGCTTGTGTTCTTCCAGGTCCTTTGGTTTATTATACCGTATAGAGGTCTCTGGCCTCCTGTGTGCTTTGAATATATTGTTCACAAATTATCATACTCTTGGATTAAAAAAAAAACCTGGTTGTCACTGGGTGCTTTAAAAGGGAAGTTGGTGACTGGAGTATGATCTATAGAGATGGATCAAAGGTGGTGGTGGACTGAGCAAATCTTATTTTGTATTTTTTGGGAGGAAAGATTAAAATACAGGGTTGGATGAGTTTGAAATTAGCTGGGTAGTTTCAAATAAACATGTAAACTGATTTAATATAGCATTGTGTTGTATTGCTTTTTAATTGATTAAAATAGGATGAATAAAATATAGTTATTGGCTTTAGACAGAAGCTTTGCTGTAGAGAGAGATGAGTAAGTCGACGATAAATTTGTTTCCTTCAGGCATGCAAGCTCGCTAATCCTGTGGTTTCTTCTGGCTTAAAATAAAGAGTGTGAGTTGCTATTGTATCAACAAGCTGGAGAGCAGGCAGCAACAAAGGGCAAACTCCTCCTCTAAAAGAAAACAAGGCCTGCCAAAAGACTGCAAAATATTCGCATTCCTCCCAAGGAGGAGAGTCCTTTCAGTTTTGTGGTTCTGCCTTTGACTTCAAAGCAGCATCTCCTTGCTATTAAAAAGATCCTACTTGGCAATAGAACTTCCCCACCTCTGTTTTTTCTTCAGCCTTTTTTGTTCTCCCTAATGCTTCTAGGAGGGATGCGGGTTAACTCTGTGGGTTAAACCAGAGCCTAGAACTTGCCGATCAGAAGGTCGGCGGTTCGAATCCCTGCGACAGGGTGAGCTCCCGTTGCTCGGTCCCTGCTCCTGCCAACCTAGCAGTTCGAAAGCACCTCAAAGTGCAAGTAGATAAATAGGTACCGCTCCGGCGGGAAGGTAAACAGCGTTTCCATGCGCTGCTCTGGTTTGCCAGAAGTGGCTTAGTCATGCTGGCCACATGGCTCGGAAGCTGTACGCCGGCTCCCTTGGCCAGTAAAGCGAGATGAGCGCCGCAACCCCAGAGTCGGTCACGACTGGACCTAGTGGTCAGGGGTCATAGAATCATAGAATCATAGAGTTGGAAGAGACCACAAGGGCCATCGAGTCCAACCCCCTGCCAAGCAGGAAACACCATCAGAGCACTCCTGCTCCCTTTACCTTTACCTAATGCTTCTAAACAGATGGGAGAGGGAAGCATAGTGAGGGAGGGTCTACTTCTGTTCACCTCAAGTAGCCAAATGTACAGAGGGGCTGATATCGCTCTCCCCAGAGCACATCACAAAGATCAAGGTGGTGACCAGGACATTGATGTTGTCCAACAAAGCCAACATCCCCTCCATGGCAAAAGTTCTTGCCCTGTGTATTTCAGCAGCCCAAATGACATTTCGGGGCAATCACTGCTCCCACCAGTTCCTGTGTCCACTTTCCTCCTTTCAAAGTTCTCCAGTAGCTTTGTCAAGCCATGTGATGGTAGACCAAGGACTCCAATCCGCAAAGAGGGACTCCCTTTAGAGATGCACCAAGAACAATAGTAACCTCGGGTCTGCGGCACTGAGGTGGCCATGGCTCAGTTAGATACCAATGGTACTTTCCCTGCTCCATTAGAATCAACAGTTGTGGAAACAGACAAAGCCCCTTTAACCTTAAGAGCTTTTCTTCATAAGAGGTGGAACTAGACACTGACACAGAACTGCAGCTCTTTGTAAGTCTTAGTCTGTGTTAAAGCAACACCATTCAAGCCTGCTCATATGATTCTTCAGCCTGAGGTTCACAAAGATCTGTTTGGTCTTAGTCCCTTTGGCAGAACACAAACTCAAAAAGCAATGCCTCTCCCCACTCAGGATCTCATTTGAACATGGAAAATGCATCTCTGTCACAAAATATTTAAGTAACTGAGTGAATATCCATGCTCTCTTGCCTGCTTGCTATAATGGAAGTTCATGGAAAGTCCATCTTCCCAACCTCAGTTTAGCAATCAGGAGGGCAACACCAAAACAGTTACCTATATTCCAAGGTGGGACAAACACCTGCTTAAAATACCAGCTGGAAAATCCTCCTGTTGAAGAATGCATCCCTAGAAGCAAACACATTGACATACAATGTTAGGCCTATGTGTGTTTTCTTAGTCATTGTTGTTGAGCCAAAAGTCTGCCCGTTTTGCACCCAGGGTTGGAGCTGTGGTACTGGGTTTTTCCCTACTAAAGTCGAGTTCTGAACCTGAGAGAGCTCTTCTTCCTGGGAACCAGCACCAGGTTTTTGCTTGGCACTGCCTTCTGCCACAGGAGGAGTTAACCCTTTGCTATTCCCTGTTCCTTGGCTCTTGACTAAAAATAAAACTCATGGTAAGTGAGGCTTTTCACTTTCTGTTCTGACACTTCAGGAAGTAACCACCTTCCTTCCATTTGGGGTTAGGATTTGTGCTCCAGAAATTATTTCATACTTGTTTCTGATTTGCTGGCAAATGTTAACTAAATCAGGTATTAGCTACCAGTATGTGCTTTTTCCATTTCCTTGAGTCCTTATCTTACTAGTTTTGTTTATCCTCCTGTGTATTTTACCACAAATATATATGTCAGACATCTCATGAAGTATGTTATTAACTATATTTAAAAAATACACCAGAGTAAATTAGCTCTCTCCACAATACCGCAAACATTCTTTTCCACTTTACTTCAGTGATGAGCTGTGTATTGTTTGCTCAAGTTTTTTTTTTCCCTTGGTTACTTGGTATATTTGTAGCTTTCTCTTCCTCCTAGGGCAAGAACGAAAACAGTTTATTCCATGTATAGCCGAAAACCAGCAAAAGAAGTTAAAAGGGAATTGCTGAAGTTGGGAGTAAATTACTACATTTTAGAAGATTCTTGGTGCCTGAGGAGATCTAAGTAAGTAATCAGTATGTAAGTTTACCTTGATCATTTCCTACCAGTGATCAAGGGGTTCGAGTGCTTTCTTTGCACTGGCTGGTTAGGAGAAAGTGCAGGTGCAGAACTTTGGGATTTTTCTGTGACATCTTGTCATGCTGAGGTGGTTTGGGAATTTGGCCACTCACCTTCTATAAACCCTGAGGCATTGGTCAACTCTTATTGGTGGTGTCCACCTTTAGTCTTTGAAATTTGGGCAGTTGGTGCTAATGGTTGAAAGTGATCTTCAAAGCAATCCTTAAAATTAGAATTTTGCTTTTGTAGCCGCTGTGTCAGATACAGTATGATATTATGCTTTTTGTTGCTTCTTATGTTCTGAATATTAATAAGATCTACTTGGATCTCTAAGGATTTTCTTAAGTTCGTATGTGCATCATTGTGGAACTTTGGAACCTGAGTTTTTGAGGACCCTTAGTAAGGATTGGTCATTGAAATTAGATGGGTTTTTACATCAGGGACAGCCAATGTGATCATGCCTCCCCCTCCTCCTGGTTTTGTTGGGAATACAGCTCCTGTCTTCCCTGACTTTTGCTGACTGGAGCTAATGGGGATGTGAGCCAAAAACACATTAAGGGCACCACGTTGGCTACCCCTGTCTTGGATAGAGCTGTGTGTCCTTTAAATCCTCCTCCTCATCCATCGAGTCATTTTATATTGTGACTGCAGACAGATTCTGAATCAAGCTATTTGAGCAGCACTGTCATTGTAAAGTTTCTTGGCAAGGATGCCAATTTTCATAGTATTTTGCTCTAGATTCCACTGCATTGTTTAAATGTTGGTGTGGATCTTATTTTTTTTATTTTTTTAAAATCATTTTTATTAAGTTTCCTATTTTAACAATCCAATCAAATCACATTAAATGTTCCAAAATATACAAATACATATCAAATAGTCCAAATATTCTGCCTGAATTATCAATTTTTTGTTGGGACTTCCCATGCTTCAAGTTCGGTTGGGGCTCTGATCATCATATCTCTGCTGCCTTGGATAGTCTTTTCAATAGTTCCTTTAAATCTTCCTGTAGTTAACCTTCCTTCTTTCATGGCCTCTGAGTGGTTTCCACAAGCGAGTTGAAATAAGCAATGATGTGTTTCTGTGTGAATTTTAGTATATGACTCTCCGCTGTTGTTGCAGTATCTCCTCACACGCTGGTGTTTGTGCCGAATCAATCCAAAAGTCATTTTGCTGCTGGCAGTTCCGATGAAATCAAATCTCGGCATTTACTCATTAATTTTCTCAGACCGGTTGCAGCAAACATTAGCCTTTCCAGTGGAGATTTACCAAATCGTACTTGAAATACAGATAATGACATATTAAGAGCTCACCTCCCAATATGACTATTTCTAACTCTGCAGCTCGGTCTTATTCCATCATGGCGGATTTCCAAATTAAAAAGTGTGTCATGTCTCCTTCAACATTCTAGGAACCCATCCTGTTGGTGTGGATTTTAATACAGTGGTACCTCGGGTTACAGACGCTTCAGGTTGCAGACTCCGCTAACCCAGAAATAGTACCTTGGGTTAAGAACTTTGCTTCAGGATGAGAACAGAAATCGTGCGGTGGCAGTAGGAGGCCCCATTAGCTAAAGTGGTACCTCAGGTTAAGAACAGTTTCAGGTTAAGAATGGACCTCCGGAACGAATTAAATTCTTAACCCAAGGTACCACTATAGCATGGATCCTAAGAAAGGTTGTGGATGAAAAGTTTCCCATCACCCCCCCTCCCCAGCAGGAATCTGCACACTTGATAAAGCCTCTCCTGAGGGTCGGCCCTGCATAAGCTGTGTAAAATGGTGTCCAATTTTGGCCTAGATCCTAAATTGACTAGTTCGCAGAATGCAAGTTTCCTAGTTGCATCCCACATTGTTCAGGAGGGACCCCAACCCTTAGGAGAGGCTTTAGAGGAGGGATAGTGGGGTTTTAGGATTAAAGTGATTTAGTAAGTCAAAAAGTGTCATGGGGGAAAGTATCAGCTTTGTTGTCAGTAAAATAATTACACTTGATCAGTGTTGTTCTTCCGCCATTCACTCAAATGATGTGTGTCCTGTTTGCTAACAGTATTTAAATCCTTTTCAGGCCCGGCTGCAGCATGCCAGAAATCTGGGATATAGAAGATACTGCCAATGCTGGAAAAGTTCCCTTATGTACCCTCATGAGCATGGATTCCAGGCCATACTTCAGAACCGTCTTCAACAACAATATATACAAAGTATTAGAAGTTACCCGGGAATGACTCTTCAGTGCAACACATTTTCTGACAGTATATGTATTTTTAAACTGGCAACTAAGTAAAAGAGAGCTCTCAGTTCAGTGTCCATTAAAACCAACAGGACTTTTGACATTCATTTTAATGGATTGCACCATTAGACATAGGCTGCGTTCCAGAGAATTCTATGCTCAGGAAGTTCCTTTGTCAGTTGTAGCAACCAAAGCTTTGTGCCTACATAGGCTCTATCCCTTTTTCATATTTTAAACCGTGTAGCTGCATATAGGGCTACTTCATTGGATCAGCCTTAAATGGTGAGTCCAGTTATATTTATTTGGAAATACATTCCATTGATGTAAATGATAACGGCTTCTGAATAAATATGTTCAGAATTGGAAGCGCTAGGGTGCCAGGAAATATAGTATACTGCAGGGAATACTAAACTTTTACAATGAGGACATTTTTAAAATATTCTCAGTCGTAGACTTGGGTCAGTTCTTTAAAATTTGCTATGCAAATGTTTATGTGTTCAAACATTTTTAAATAAATAGTGATCCAAAGCAAGTGAGCAAAAATGGCTGTGGAAAAGTATGCCAGGTTTCAAAATCAGTGAAATTGCAGAGGCAGATGATCTTTCCTAGTATAGTCAGTGCATCTTTCAACCCGAAATAGCTAAGAAGGCGCAGCATTCCATACACAGTCGCCACATTATATTGCTAACACCATTCCCCTAGCATGCATCTCATATTGCACCTTTTATGAATATGTATATTTTTTGTGAAGGAATTGGATAGTTTCCACTATCTCATTTATGTGCAAGTGGCTGTTTTTATGAAAACCGATGAAAAATCCCCAATGTTTTAGGTCATTTTAGAGCTAGGTAATATATTTTCAGTTTTTGTTCTACATGGAAATTATTCTGAATAACTTTGAATTTCATATTTTAGATGGCAAATGTGCACAATCCACAATCTTCAGCCTTCTTTTTAAAGTAGTTGCTAAAATCAGACCAATGAAACTAATTTTAGTAAGCAGTATTTTTGCTACCAGCTGTTGAAATGGTTTATCACCAAAGTAGACAAAACTTAACAAATTTTGCACATATGAAATATTAACAAGGAAAAAGTTTTCAGGGTTTAGAAAAATCTTTTTATGCTTTGGCCTTAATTTAGTAATAGAACATATTTTGCCTACCTTGTAGAAAGAAAGTCTAAATTGATAGGAAATAACATTCCCTGAGAAACAAAATGTAACCACTAGAGCAATGTAAAATAAATGGAAATAAACTCATTTCAATTTTTGTGGCTCTTTTATACATCTTAGAATAGTTAATTTATGTAAAAGTAAAACTAATAGTATGGCAAATATTAAATAAACTACAACAGTATTTTTGCCATTTTTAAAAAAACTGCCACGTATTTTGATTTCTGCTTTTAGTGAGATTCTGATGATGATGCACAGCTCCACTTCAGGCAGGAATTCACTTTTTTCATTGATAGAGCAAGATTGTCATATGCGTGAGGTGGGGGAACACTCTGCCAAAAAGGCAATATGAATTCTGTTTATGCAACAGCTACTAAAAAAACATTGCAAATCATCTAGATAAGGAACCATCTGGAAAACTGTTTGTTCAGCTCTCTGTTGAATTTTAACTTCTGTACTGCAGGCACAGCTTTGTGACTTAAATGTAGTAAATTCTGCAGCAAGAAGCATAATTTATTACATAGACTATTAAAGTGGATTTCAAGATAGTGATATAAGAAGGATTAGCCATATTTTGGTTGTGTCTCACATTGATTAAAATGAGGAGAGCTAAAGAAACGGTTTTAATTGATTTTTTTTTAAAAAACAACCTCATTTTGTTTCCTATTTGTTAAGACAACCACTAATGAGGATTGGGCTGTGGAAAATTAACATTCAAGAAGATGTCTTTTGTAATTATATTACAGCACAAAAATACTGTATTTTTATGCATTTTATGCCAATTGTTGATGTTCGTGGTTAAAATAAAAGCTTTGTTCATATTTGTGCTTCTGTGTAATAATTTCTGGAAAACTTTATTGTTGGAACTTTTGGTCAGCAAGTATTTATAAAATGGCATCAGTTAGCCTTAAGTTTCTTTTTAAAAGCTGCAATTCCATCATTGTTTTTAGGCATTAATTTATAAATCAAATATCCATAAATAAATATTCAGTACTATAAGAATGTTATTGGGTGTAACCAGACCATGCCTGCAAGTGTCTTGGAAGGTGACTACCACATATTAAACTAAAAGTGACAGGACCCTCGTCGCCTTTTCACCAGAAGTCCCACCTTTTGATATGAAGTAGTGTAAAGTTTATATTGCTTTTTTTTTTTTAGGGTATTGCGTTTTGGTACCCCCAAACTGATGGAAGAGGTTTTGAGTCCCTCTAAAGAATGGTGTGATTCTAAGAGCATCCTGATAACAGAAAAGTTTGTTTGGGGACCGATCCTCCCCTTTATCCCTGATGCTAAGACAGATGTTTTGGGTCAGAATGAATATGTTTGGACACAGAATAAAAAAAAGGTTCTCTGTGGGTTCTTCCAGCTTCAAAATGACTCAAGCCATCAGCCATTTCCTGCCCCTTCTCAATACTGCTTTTTATTTCCTCCAAGCCAGCGAGAACAGCCTTACAGTTGGTTTTCTGACAACAAAGGAGACTGGCTGTGATATGCAGTGGTGCCCCGCAAGACGAAAAACTCGCTAGACGAAAGGGTTTTCCGTTTTTTGAGTCGTTCCGCAAGACGAATTTCCCTATGGGCTTGCTTCGCAAGACAAAACGTCTTGCGAGTTCTTGCGAGTTTGTTTCCTTTTTCTTAAAGCCGCTAAGCCGTTAATAGCTGCTAAGCCGCTAATAGCCGCTAATAGCCGTGCTTCGCAAGACGAAAAAACCGCAAGACGAAGAGACTCGCGGAACGGATTAATTTCGTCTTGCGAGGCACCACTGTACCTGGTTTGATGTGACGTTAGGGACAGAGTGGGTGGATTGAGAACAGGGGCAAAGGTGACATCTTGAATTAGCATTCCATTTGCTGACTTGCTAACCTATTCAGTTCCACCATGAAGCTCAGTTCCCCTGCATCACAGCTAAAGAACACCATGTGAATCTCATAATGTTCACGTACCACCATCCCAACATTCACTCACCTGAAACTGGCTGTGTTTAAAGTCTGGGGCTGAGGAAAATGTCAATCAGTCCATTTTATAGTTATATCTGAAATTTCATGCATATCAGTTAATATCTTGACGCTGCTCCACTGAATTGAAATTTGAGCCTTCACAACATAGGAAAATAGCCAAGTAAACAGCTATTTTTGTGGAGGAGTGTCAAGACATTAACTGATATGCATGAAATTTCAGATATAGCGATATAATCCCTAGTGTATTCCAGGGGAAACGACAATTAAAAACCGTACGGCCTCCAGCACAGTGCATCACAATTGCTACCACAGGTAGGAAACTCATTATGTGCTCTTCCAAGACCCCAAGCAATTCTCAAATGGTCTGTGGGCAGGGGAGCGGCAGGAGTTGGGGAGCCACTGTTTGCCAGCAAAGTTTTAAATGCTAATCAAAAAGTTTCACTACATTCTTGGACTTGGCATAGTGGAGACTCACACTTTTCCTTATCTTAGGGCTCTTCAAGACACAGCCCAGTCGCTGATTTAGCAGCCTCGCTTGCTTGGAAGGACACTTTCAGCCGTGTTTGTGACGGCACTTAAACTTACAATGGCTTAGGCTAATGTAGATCAATATGTTGAAACTGGGTGTGTGTAAGTGAAGCAACCTCAGTGAATCAATCCATTTCTGCTCTCAATACCGCAAGTGATTCTCGACAAAAACGGCCACAAACACTGACCTCTAAGCAATAATTTGTGCAACATGAAATTCCTTTGAGTGAGCAGTTGCACCAGAAATGGAGACTTCCTTTCATACTGCTCGGGGAGAGGGTCACAGTGCAGCTTATCCTTTAAAAGACACATTGGAACAGCACAATGTGCTCCGCCATTGAGCAGAAAACTAATGGGCTATCTCAAGTATGTTTTGATTGTACAGATGTGTCATAGTATCTGCCAAATACAGCAACAGTATTAACTCCAGTTGCTGCTGAAGAAAATTACTTTCTGAGTCAAACGTCCAGCTAGCAGGATATGACAAAAGTTCTGCTGCCTATAGCAGATATGCTGGCCACTTGGGCTTCTTATCAAAGGCTATACATTCCAAAGGTGTGGGTTTTTTTGTATAAAAATGACGATGAAGATCACGTGTTTTTCTAGAGAATTTCAGCTTGGGGAAAACCTGGGAGCTGGGGACCAAGCAGAATTGGGGCTGCACTCAGCTCAGGGATTCCTGGGTTAGACAGACCAATTGTCTGGCTGAATATAAGACTATGATTTTTGCATTACAAGAAGTTGGACTAACTCAACTCAACTAACTAACTAACTCCCAAGTCAACAATTCTATGATTCTACGACTCTGCTAGCCCTATTCAGGTACAAGATTTGAAGGTGACTATTTTGCTTCCTAAAATAGATTGCAATTGCAATTTGGATTCTTCATACATTTTCTTCCCTTGAAATATAGAATCATAGAATTGTAGAGTTGAAAGGTACCTTGAGGGTCATTAAACCCAACCCCCTGTAATGCAGGAGTCTCAACTAAAGCATTCGTGACAGATGGCCATCCACCCTCTGCTTAAAAACCTTCAAGGAAGGAGACTTTTCCACTGTCAAACAGCTCTTACAGAAAGTTCTTCCTAATGTTTGGTTGGAATCTTCTTTCTTGTTACTTGAATCCATTGGTTTGGATCCTACTCTCCAGATCAGGAGAAAAAAAGCTCGCTCCATCTTCCACGTGAAAGCCTTTCAGATATTTGAAGATGTCTATCATATCAGTGTCCTCTTTTCCAAGCTAAACATACCCAAATCCCTCAATCATTTCCTCATAAGAAAAAAAGCTCGCTCCATCTTCCACGTGAAAGCCTTTCAGATATTTGAAGATGTCTATCATATCAGTGTCCTCTTTTCCAAGCTAAACATACCCAAATCCCTCAATCATTTCCTCATAAGGTTGGTTTCAGACCGTTTATCATCTTGGTCGTCCTCCTCTGCACACGTTCCTGCTTGTCAATATTAAATTGCAGTATCCAGAACTGGACAAAGTAGTTCAGGGTGGTCTGACCAAGGCAGAATAGAATGGGACTATTACTTCCCTTGACTTGGGCACTGTGCTTTGGTTGACTATTAGTTCAACTAAGTACCTGGGGTGTGGGAAAGTTGAAAACCCAACCCCAAAAAATGATAATGTATCCATCAGTTCCAAAGACTTCATCATTCAGCCTGCATTTGTTTCTGAAGCTTTAGTGTCAATGTGTTTCAATTATGGCTACAAGTCTGCCAAGCGAGAAGACCATCTGTTTGAGTGGGCTCATCAGCCAGCTAAGCAGCATTGTTACCTGCTATTTGAACATATGTATATGGCAAGAAATCTAGGGCTGAAGAATAGACAGAATTAAGGTGCACAGACTTACAGCTGCTTCCCTGCCGTTAGAATAAAGAAATAGTGGCAGCTGAAGAAATGTGTTGCAGTAGAACCATTTTTCAAAATCAACAATGGTTTCTCATTTTCAGACTGTGAGGTATGCTTCAGGATAAATTTTAAAGACTGGATATCTACTGAGCATAGAATTTTTCGGAATTTGGGAGAATACTGAAGGATGCACCCCTTACCTGGGAGGAAACATGGCCAATGGTCAGGGATGATAAGAGTTGCAGTGCAACAATATCTGGAGAGCCAGGTTCTCCATCCTTGCTGTAGATGTTCTTTGTGGCCTTTGAGCAGTCCAGCTTTGCGAACTAAACATGCACAGACCAACTGCAGAAGCTTCCACAATTGCTCTTCTCCATTAAAGAGGACGCTTGTTGCAGCTGGATTCTACATTGCAGATCCTTCATCAAGCAGGAGGGTGAACGAGATGACCTTTTAAAGTCCCTTCTGATTCTTTTTTAAAAATCAATTTGTTGCTATTGTTTAACAACAATAAAGAAACCCACAATTAAGTAACCACCTGTAGTATTGTTACAGATAGGTAAGCCTACAATGCAATAAAAGAAAAATCATGCTTGCATAGCTGGAGACCAGAAAATCACTCCCAAAAGAAATTGGAGCAGCATTTGAATCTCTTGCCTTAGTGTAAGTAATAAATAGGAAGCAAACACTCCAATAATTTTTCTGATTATGTTTCTCCCCTTGACCCTTTACATTGTGGAGTCCATTTCTTGTCTGAAGCCGACTACCAGAGCCTCCTCTCCCAATTATTAACAGAGGGGTTCCTCAAATCTTTCCAGTGGCAAAATTTCTCGACTGGCAGCTACTAGCACTTTAAGTATCAGTACTTTGTGCGTCAGGGGGTGCCAACTTCCATCTTTAAAAATAGAAGTGCCAAGGCAGGGTCAGGTAGCTCAGGTTGCAGTACAATCTAGCTTATTAAAATGAAATTTGTTCCCTGGGATTTCAGTTCCTTTTCAAAGGTTCACCATGGGTAAAGCAGTGTACCCTTAATTGAACATTCTCCGCAGCACAGATTTGACAGATTCAGATTAATGTAACTAAGTTAAATCAGAATTCAGTGTCACCTGTGTATTAACTTTAGTCCTGTTCCCGAGTTTTGCAGAAATGGGCTTCACTTATCCACTCCGTGTCTGTGAACTGCACATTCAGATGTGCCTCCTTTTCTCTCACTACCCCCTCTGTCTAGGTATTGAGCATCTATTAAGAGTTGGTACATAGCTTTTCCATGCACTCTGGCTTCCGGTGCACCAGAAGTGGTTTAGTCATGCTGGCCACACAACCCGGAAAGCTGTCTGTGGACAAAGGCCAGCTCCCTTGGCCTGAAAAGTTAGATGAGCGCTGCACCCCATAGTTGCCTTTGACTGGACCTAACCATCCTGTGGTCCTTTACCTTTTTACATGGCTGAAACATGTACTTTCCAGTACTTTCACACACACACCCCTTCAAAGAGAAGGAATGTGGGGGACTTTCAGTTCTGAGTGCATAATGAGAGAAGGAATTCTTAGGTCTTTCCAATAAAACCAGGGCCAGGAAGCATTTTTATTATTTTTGAGTCAGGTGCACACTTGTAACACAAGTCCCCTTCCCACGCTGAAAGTCTCGTCTGTTGAAAAATTCAAGGGCTGTTTGTGGTTCTTTAGCTTCATGTACACAGTGAAGCCCTATGCACACTCACTCAGGACAGGGGAAAGTCCCACTGTGTTCAATGACCCTATAACCCCTCTGAAATATACTCTGTAGTGATTTCACGCTCTTTATTGCAGCTTGTAAAACAGTGATTGAATTGCCCCCCAAACCTCAGGCTTTTATATACATTATTTACACAATGAGTCCTGTCTGATTGGCTGATTCTGCTTCCCTCCTGGAGCCTGATTGGTCTTTTCCTGCAGGCCAATCAGTTGTTGCATTCTAGGATCCTACCTGCCTATTGTTCTAGGATCCAAGCTTAGCACCTAACACCCTCCCTGCCCAGCCTTTCTGGGTTGGGTATGGGGCAAGGATTGTGATTTTTCTAAAGCTAGATTATTATGCTGAATTCTTTGCAGAAATGGTAAAGCAGGTTGCAAAGATGTTCCTTTGGAGAAATTATATGCAACTGTCCCAGATGGGATCCCATATGCCTTGTTCCAGCATATACTGAGCTAGAGGTTTAGCTTATGTAAATAAAGAAAATATTTACGTAACACTTGAAGCGTGCAAACTAATGTGTGGCTGAGATTTTGTCAACGAACCTTCTTCCTTTCCAGGAATCCAGAAAGATAAGCCAACACAGCATTCTTGTTGTTGCCACCATGATGAAATGTGCTCGACAGAGCCACCACTAATGTTTGCAAAATTCAAAGCAGAATGTTAGTTTTTCTGGACCCTGAAAACTGGTTGAAATGCAGGAACTGTGCCTTGAAGTCTCCATGGGTTCTTGAAATCTGCTAAGAGCCGGAGTCATGACAGATATTTAGAAGGAGGGAAAACGAGTGCCGTCCAGCTCCTGTTCTTCAAACAGGATGAGCTTGCATTATTTTGACAAGGTAGGTATTGGTGAAACTTTAAGAGAAAGCCCTGAACTTTAAAAGAGATTCTGTAATGGAATATGAGTTTTGCAGTGTTCTAGAATGCAGCCAGGCATATCTGCAGGGACTTCTTTTGAATGTGTTGCCTCCCATTTTAGGAGAAACATGGCTCAACTTATGGCTAGAGGGCACCTTCAACTCTGCTAGCACCTTCTTCACTTTCAAGTGGGCAATCACCTGTCTCTGTAATGTCACACATCAATTGTCTGCTATTGTTTTGTTTGCTTCTGATCACAGAAAGATGGTGATTATCCTAACCCTATCCTTCAGATCCTATATGTTCACTTCATTGCCATAGCATTCATGTGCTGCCCATTACAGCAGATTCACCTCCAGCCCTTTTCCCTCCAGATGAATGAATAATATCCAATTCTCATATTATTTTTGGGGTGGGTCTGGCATCAGCACCCAACTTCCTCATGCAGCTGCCAGGGCCCAGGCAGTGCCCACTGTTGCTGTCAGTATTTCATTCTCTCATCACAGGATCATGTGATCCTTATTTACATTCCACACTGCTGGAAGTGTGGAACGGAAACTCAGATACAGAACTTCCGTTCTTTGTGCTTTTGTTTTCTGCTCTTTGTTCTCTGCTCTCGGACAGAGAAGACGCATGTGAGAGACACTGTTCACACTAGCCATGTTTTGTTGTTTTGATTTGCTGTAAATAAAGAAAATCGTGATGCCACATGCCTACACAGCCTCGCTTCTTGTGGAACTCTGCTAAGTGAGAATACAGCTTCACTGGATGTATGTCACAGTCTTCTCCGTACAGGAGATGTACAGAAAGTTGCCACCTCTCTTGAGGCCTTATTTTTGGAGGCTCCAGAAAGTGTGCAGATGCCATTTTAATTTCCTATGAAGCCCCGGAACAATGATACTTTGGGGGCATTTTAGGAAATTTGAATTTCAAGCTGTCCAAGTGCTTATCAAGTTGCCCCAGTGCTGTGCCCACTTCCTCTCCCCACGAGTAAGCCTGCCAGGCCTCATGGGGAGGCATTGATATAGGAAAGGGCCATCTACGGGGCACTGTGTTGAGAGCCCTCTCAAACTTGAAGCTGCACCTATGTCATTTTCTGTGCCGGACCATGACATGGATGCTAAGAATTACACATGAAGTTCTGCTTGGAGGGTAAAGGTAAAGGTACCCCCCCCCCCGACCGTTAGGTCCAGTCGCGGACGACTCTGGGGTTGTGCGCTCATCTCGCTCTATAGGCCGAGGGAGCCGGCGCTTGTCTGCAGACAGCTTCCGGGTCATGTGGCCAGCATGACTAAGCTGCTTCTGATGAACCAGAGCAGCACACGGAAACACCATTTACCTTCCTGCCAGAGCAGTACCTATTTATCTACTTGCACTTTGATGTGCTTTCAAACTGCTAGGTTGGCAGGAGCAGGGATCAAGCAACGGGAGCTCCCCCCCTCACGGGATTCGAACCGCCGACCTTATGATTGGCAAGCCCAAGAGGCTCAGTGGTTTAGACCACAGCGCCACCTGCATCCACATCATTGGAGAATAGAGCACCACAAAGCTGCTACAAAGAGTGCAAGGATTTCTGGGATAGGGTTTGATGTGGGGGCACAATTGCACAAGCACAATTGCCTTCTGTTCATGCTCAGAGTCCATTGGATCCAAGCCTGTTAGCCCTAGTCAAATTGATATGCACATGTCTCATTTCTCATTTTGGTAACAGAGAGAGATGCACGTTTCAATGGGAGGAAAGCAATCCAGGGATTATCCAAAAGTACACAAAGGAGCGAAATGTTCATTTTATTAGTTTTGGCAGAGATGCTACAAGTGTACTGAATCACTTGGTGAAGAGTGGTAGTGAGCAAACATTAATTATTCTTAGGAGAAGACCTCATTTGAACAAAATGGCTGAAGCACCAAGTGAAGATACAAATTGCATATTATTTCCTGCCTGTCTTACAACAAGAAACTTGAAAACATTGAACTCAATTACTGCTAGGGGGAAAACAGGACCTTGAGAGTATATAGCTTACTGGATAGTTGGAACCCAGAATTCTGAGGAATGACATTAATGGAAAAACTCAAACACAAGGATAGCACACTGCGAAAAGGAATGGCAATGGACAACTTCCAAACAATTTGGAGTTGCTTTATGACATGTGCAGTTCAGTCGGGGCATAGATGTAAACCACCACTGACACCTTTGGAAAGACTATCTGAGGTAAGATCGACAAATAAATAATAGTGATTTCTGGAGTAGACACACTGGACTTGATGGGTGAAAACGGAATTTGTAACCTTGTTAAAAATTGTTGTTGGTTTTGAGTGAGTGGTTGAATGAGTAAATAATAAGAACCTCAGGGCATCTTTGCTACCTACTAAGGTTTACAGATCAACACACAGGAACAGGGCCTTGTGAAATTGGCACCTTTATTCCCAGGAAAAACTTGCTTAGCTCATTTGTATAACACCATCAGAGAACTGATTTTTGGACCAGATTGGGGTTGTTGTTTTTTTAACCATTTAATGCTCTTATGAAGCACTTTTCCCAGTCACTGTTACAACAATTATTTGTGTCAGTTCAGTGTTATGCTCTAGGTGCCCTAAAGAACAGAGAAATAGTTGTTGTTGTTGTTGTTTAGTCGTTTAGTCGTGTCCGACTCTTCGTGACCCCATGGACCAGAGCACGCCAGGCACCTCTGTCCTCCACTACCTCCCGCAGTTTGGTCAGACTCATGTTTGTGGCTTCGAGAACACTATCCAACCATCTCATCCTCTGTCGCCCCCTTCTCCTTGTGCCCTCCATCTTTCCCAGCATCAGTGTCTTCTCCAGGGAGTCTTCTCTTCTCATGAGGTGGCCAAAGTACTGGAGCCTCAGCTTCACGATCTGTCCTTCCGAGAAATAGTACAGGAATCTTATAGCTTAAGTCCCATACCACTAGAACAAATGGGGAGCAAGTCCTGATGCAGGAATAAGATGGGGTGCAGAGGGGAGGGTTAGGACACAGTTCACTGCCTTACTGCTACTAAGCCAAAGTCTGTGTAAAATTAAAACTAAGTCCCACTGAAATCAATTGGGATAAATTAGCTTGGCTCAAGAGCTCTAATTTAGCTGGATTTTGAATCGATCCCTTTGTCTCCTGAAGTGTTGCAGTCTGAACAGCGTATAAGTTGCGTCGTGAGGATCAGCATGTTCTGTTGTTATAAAAACCAGGATTTTATTCTGTTTTTAATACATGGCTGTTTTAATGTGAATTGTCTGGGGTTCTTCAGCTTTAAGTTAGCTTTTGCTTCTTCTCAAAACCAATGCCCTTCCAATCAAAATACTTTCAGCATTCCTGGTCCAATGTTCCTTGCTATTACTTTTTACCTTGTCTATCTCCAAAGACCCTCCAGTCAATACAATTCCCTACGTTCCTAGAATATAATAATACCAAAATAATACCAAGCCTTAATTAGAGCGAGAATAAAACAAGCTAACACTCTGCAGCTAAAACAGCTGGTGGAGACTGAAAAATTAAATTAACTATCAAATAATTCTTCTGTTGGCTGCTGCGGAGGAAAGCAACTGATTTATGAACACAAGCAGCAATTGGCTTTGCAAAAGCACTTTTTCTCCCGGTTCCCACAGAGCCCTTGAGCCCCCAGTGCCCCAGGAGGTACTGTGATGGCTGCCTTTTTTGTTTCTTGAAAAGTAAAGGTAAAGGTAAAGGGACCCCTGACCATTAGGTCCAGTCATGGCCAACTCTGGAGTTGTGGTGCTCATCTCGCTTTATTGGCCAAGGGAGCCGGCGTACAGCTTCCAGGTCATATGGCCAGCATGACTAAGCCGCTTCTGGTGAACCAGAGCAGTGCACGGAAACGCCGTTTACCTTCCCGCTGGAGCGGTACCTATTTATCTACTTGCACTTTTTGGAGTGCTTTTGAACTGCTAGGTTGGCAGGAGCTGGGACCGAGCAATGGGAGCTCACCCCGTCATGGGGATTCGAACCGCCAACCTTATGATTGGCAAGCCCAAGAGGCTCAGTGGTTTAGACCAGAGGAGTGACAAGTGATGGTCCTCACTCAAAAATCCCAATGTGTCCAAGGCCTTAAAAAGGGCAAAAGCTGGACAGCAACCCAACAAAGCAGACTTAACAATGGACAACGTGGTCTTTTCTATATGTTTAAAATGACTCCATCAATTCAAGGCATACATACACTTTTTATGAGGTGATTATACAAAATATTCGGTTGACTTCACCCCCAATGCGCCTTCCTCCATTGTCTCCTGAGACTGACGGATGACAACAAAACAGAATACAGTGGTGCCTCGCAAGACGAACGCCTCGCAAAACGAAAAACTCGCAAGACGAAAGAGTTTTCCGTTTTTGAGTCGTTCCGCAAGACGAATTTCCCTATGGGCTTGCTTCGCAAGAAGAAAGCCCATAGGGAAATCTCCGGGGACCTCGTTTAAATGCTGGCGGTGGGGAGTAAAGCCTTTCGCCCCCCTCCGGCCATCAGAAGAGGTCCAGGAAGGCCGGTGGGGGCCAAAAGGCTTTGCTCCCCACCGCCAGCATTTTAAAAGCGATCCGGGATAGCAGGGAAGTGCGCTGCGCTTTCCCGCTATCCCGGACCGCTTTTAAAATGCTGGCCATCGGGAGCAAAGACTTTTGCCCACCGCCAGCCTTCAGAAGAGGTCCTGGACCTCTTCTGAAGGCCGGCGGGGGGCAAAAGTGTTTTCTCCCCCCGCCTGCCTTCCCGGGATAGTGGAGAAGCGCACGCGTTTCTCCGCTATCCCGGACGGCTTTTGAAGGCAGGCGGGGGGGGGGAGCAAAGACTTTCGACCACCGCCTGCCTTCAGAAGACCTCCGCTGTCCCGGGGGCTTTTAAAATGCTGGTGGTCGGCAGCGAAGGTTTCGCTGCCGCCCGCCAGCATTTTAAAATCGCCCCGGGACAGCGGAGAAGTCTCCGCTGTCCCGGGGGCTTTTAAAATGCTGGCGGTCGGCAGCAAAGCCCTCCTGTCCCCGGAGCTTGCGGGGTGGGAGGTGGGGAGAAGGGCTTTTCTTCCCACCGCCAGCCTTCAGAACAGCCTTCTGAAGGCTAGCGGTGGGAAGAAAAGCCCTTGTCCGCCCCCCCCAGCCTTCAGAAGAGGTTGGGGGACAGACTGTCCCCGGACCTGGTCTGAAGGCGGTTTCCATAGGAACGCATTGATTGATTTTCAATGCATTCCTATGGGAAACCGTGCTTCGCAAGACGAAAAACTTGCAGAACGAATTAATTTCATCTTGCGAGGCACCACTGTACCTGAATTCTGTAGATGACACAGGCGCACTCACTAAAAGTAAATACGTGATCAGACAAGAAAACACGCAAAACTGAATAATTATGAAATGCTTATTTTTGGCATAGTTTTCTAGCTACCAACTATCTGCAGCTTCAGCTTGCATTTTATTAATTGATCCTCTGCTGGTCGTCGTCAAATGATGAAACGAAGCTAAAATTATACATTTGAAGGAAATGGCAAATGTTACCGGTGGTTTTAGTTTTAAATTCTGTTTAAAAATATTATTGTTATTGTCAGCGCTGCCCAAGGTCCCAGCTCACACAAGACCAACGCTGCTTCTTCCTCAAGTAAAAAAGTCTTTATTGAAGTTCAGTTTCATTTCCAGACGCGCAGCGCGCAACGCTACGTCTATGCCCTAGACCGTAGAAGTCCCATCTGAATCTCCTCCCCCCTGACACCAGCTTAAGATTCTAGCCTTACTCCACCTCTTCCTCTGTTCCTTCTTTCTCTGGGTCCTCCTGCTAGTCGGAGTCTCAGCCCTCCTAGATTCTTCCGACGCTGAGTCCGCCGACTCTTCTCCCCCCCTCCTTCGGGCTTTAGGACCTGGCTCCCAATCCGGGTTTTCTGCTGTCCCGCGCTCCTCCACATTTGAACTTGGCGCGCGCGCGCAGCCTCCCACTTTCCTTCTGACCGTTACACTTGTGTCACTGCTCCCTCTTTCGGGGAGGCTAGCTGGACCTGGCCTTCTCTCCGTTTCCCCACTCCCCGATGGAGGAGAAGCTGGTCCTGACTCATGTGACTCTTCCCCCCCACTGTGCTCTGGTGGGGGAACTGGTCCTAATCCTCCGCTACTCCTTTGGGACTCCCCTCTGGTTCCTTGTTTATGGATCGTCCCCCCTGGGACTCGCCTCGCCCTTACCATAGGCGCCCCCTCCTGGGAATCTTCTGATTCGCTGGAGACGCTCATGGAATCTCTCGGGCCACTGTCATATTCCCCTACGCTCCCCTCTGATTCCTCTCCTCCGCTCTCTATTTGCTCTCTCCCCTGCTCTTCTGCTCCTGAGCCTCTGACATCCATCCCCCCCTCGAAGCCCCCCTTCCCCCCTCCCCCTCTTCGGGTGTGGGTTCCAGGTGCTCCAGCGCTGGGGATGTGAGTGCTGGCTTCCGTTCTCTCCCCCTGGTGTGCAACCGGCCAGCGGGATCAGGCCCCCCCACGATGGGTTCGTCGACGTCGACTTCCTCTGCTTCCATTTCTCTGTTGTCGTGCGCAAAACCAAGATCCTCCCCCCACACGTCCATGTCCTCCTCTCCACCCGGTCCCTCGGGTGAGGCTGTGTGCAAGGGCCCCCTCAGCAGTTCCCTGCTCCACCCCACTTCTGGTTGAGTGTCCCACCAATAGGAGCGGTCCGTGACAAACCCCGAGAGCGACCCCTCCTGGGAGCTCATCCCAGGCGTCGGCTCCTCATCTGAGGAGAAACCCTGGAACGTGCTGGCTGACAGTGTGGGTGTGAAAAGCCAGTCGTCGAAATACTCCGCCGGCATGGGTCTGTGTGGGAAGATCGAATGGAACTCGTCTTTGAGGTAGTGCTCCTCTACGGCATAGCACGGCACCCACTCGTTGGCGCTGGCCGGAGTACCCTCCCTGGCGAGGAGATATTCAACTCCCTCTTCCCCCCATCTGGAGTCCAAAATCTCCGTGACCTCGTTGAGTGGGGTCGCCCTCTGTGGTCCCTCCCCTGTTGGCGATGGGCTACGTGGGGCTGGTGCGGTCCCTGGCGCCTGAAACCTGTGGGGTGCCTTGTAAGGTGTGAGCACTGACCTGTGAAAGACTGGGTGCATTCTGGAGCCCTCCGGGAGTGTCAACCGGTAGGCCACTGGATTGATTTGTGCCGCGACCTGGTAAGGTCCCAGCTGCTTGTGCCCGAGCTTCTTCTTAGCTAGCGTTCTGGCCGGCACTGCCTGAGCTGCTAACCAGACCCAGTCCCCTACCTGTATGTCTTCCCCAACCCTCCTGTGCCTGTCTGCCTGCACCTTGTAGGCGTGTTTCGCGAGTTCCAAGTGCCTTCGGAGTTGCTCATGGACCTCCTGTAACTCTGCGGCTAAGTGCTCTGCCCCCCGTGGCTCCCCCTCTGCCTCGGTCTCCAACCCCGGGAAGGTTCTGGGGTGGCGCCCATTGTTGGCGAAGAACGGTGTCACCCCTGTAGACCCGTGCTTCGTGTTGTTGTAGGCAAACTCGGCTAGCGGTAGGTAGTCCACCCAGGTCGAGGGCTGTTGATTGGCGTAGCATCGCAGGTACTGCTGCATGATGGCGTTGACCCTCTCCGCTTGTCCGTTGGTCTGCGGGTGTCGTGCCGACACTAAGTTGATCTTGACGTTCAGGATGCCCAGCAGCTTCTGCCAGAAGTTCGAGATGAATTGGTGGCCCCGGTCGGACAGGATGGACCGCGGCAAGCCGTGAGCCTTGAACACGTGGTCTATGAACAGCTTGGCGGTCTGTTCCGCTGTGGCCACCTTCGCGCACGGAATGAAATGCGCCATCTTGGTGAAGAGGTCTACGACCACGAGTACCACTGTTTTGCCGCGCGAACTGGGCAGATCTGTAACAAAGTCCAGGGCCACTTTCTCCCATGGTTCGAGCGGCGTCTGCAGCGGTTCCAGCAGGCCCGCCGGCTTCCTGTGTACTGGCTTGGCCCTTTGGCAGGTGTCACACCTGGAAACGTAATCCGCAACTTCTCCCCGCACCTTGGGCCACCAAAAGTCCCTGGTGACTAATTCCGCCGTCTTGTCCTTGCCGAAGTGCCCAGCGCTGGGCGCGTCGTGCAGCTGCTGCAAGACTCTCGTGCGAAGGTCGTCTCCCGGTACGTAAAGAGCCCCTTTGCGGAGGAGTAGTCCGTCGCGTATCTGGAACTCGTCGTCCCTCGCTGTGCCGTTTCGCACCTCCTCCATCTTGGATTGCGCAAACGAATCCGCCTGTAGCGCGCGACGGACTGCGTCCAGGTCCACTGCGGCTGAAGCGCACGCCCACACCTCTGGTGCGAAAATGTGTTTGGCCGCTGCCGGTGCCGCTTCCTCGAGATACTGCGGCTTCCTGGATAGCGCATCCGCCATGACGTTGTTGTCTCCCGGGATGTATTCTATCCGGAAATCGAAGTCAGCAAAGAACTCCCCCCAGCGGATGTGTCTCTGGTTCAGGAACTTCGCCGTGCGCCAGTACTCCAGGTTCTTGTGGTCCGTGCGGACCTGCACTGTGTGTCTTGCTCCGACGAGGAAGTGCCGCCACGCCTTGAAGGCTGCATGAATGGCCAGCAACTCCCTGTCCCAGATGGTGTAGTTCTGCTCCGACGTGCTGAGCTTCCTGGAGTAGAATGCGCACGGTCTCCAGTCCCCTTGCGGATCTTGCTGCAACAGGACCGCCCCCACCGCTCTGTCCGAGGCGTCCGTTTCAACCCTCATCGGTTTGCTGGGGTTTACGTGTAGCAGCTGTTCTTCGGACGCGAAGAGACGCTTGAGCCTCCGAAAGGACTGCTCCGCCTGGTCCGTCCAGGTGAACTTCTTCTTCTTGGAGCTGAGGGTGTCCGTGATGGCCGCCGTCTCCTTCGCGAACCCCTTGATGAACTTGCGATAAAAGTTGGCGAAACCGACGAACTTCTGGACCTCCTTCCGGTTGCGCGGGCTCTTCCAGTCCAACACTGAGCAGACCTTGGCGCTGTCCATGGCAAGTCCCTTGTCGGACAGCTTGTAGCCCAGGAAATCCACCTCTGTCGTGTCGAACTGGCACTTCTCCAGTTTGGCGTAAAGTCTGTGCTCCCGTAGTCTCTGCAGGACCTCCTTGACGTCCTCCTCGTGCGCCTCCTGCGAGTCCGAAAAGATCAGGATATCATCTAAGAAGCAGACGCACTTCTTGTAGAGGAGTCCCGCTAGCACGTGGTGCATGAAAGCTTGGAAACAATGGGAGCCATTTTGGAGACCAAACGGCATGACTCTGTATTCATAGGTTCCTAAAGGCGTAAACATGGCTGTCTTCCACTCGTCGCCCTCCCGCATGCGTATAAGGTTGTAGGCCCCTCGTAGATCCAACTTGGTGAAGATCCGTCCCTTCCTCACCGTCGCGAGCAGGTCGTCAATTTTGGGCATGGGGAATGCTGTGGGCTTTGTCCTGGAATTGATGATTCTATAATCCACTATGAGCCTCCGTTCGGGCGTGTCCCTCTTCTTCACGAAAAACACGGGACTGCCCCCCACTGCTTTGGATTCCCGGATGAATCCCCGCTTCAAATTGCGATCTATGAACTCCCTGAGTTCTTGCATTTCGTCTTCAGACATGGAGTACAGTCTCCCAGTCGGCAGCGTCGCCCCTGGCAGGAGGTCAATCTTGCAGTCGTAGGATCTGTGGGGAGGCAGCTTGTCTGCTTCCTTCTCGCAGAAGACTTCCAAAAAGGCCTTGTACTTGTTGGGCACCGCTTGCACCATGCCTAGGTGTAGCTGCGGTGCATCCTCTTGCCCCTCCTCTTCCTGGCAGGTCTGGATGCAGTGCGCTGCGCAGTAGGAAGAGCAGAAGGTCAATTGCCGCTGGTACCACGCTAATGCCGGGCTGTGCCTATCCAGCCAACTCATGCCCAACACTATGGGCGTGTCCGACAGGTGGGTGACGTTGAAACTGATGACTTCACGGTGGTTCCCAATTTGCATCACCAGAGGCGGTGTCTGCTGTACCACCTCTCCTCCCAGTATCTTCCTGCCATCTACCGTGACAACATTTAGGGGCGTCGTGGCTGGCAGGAGTGCTATGCGATGCTGCTTGACGAAGTCCAACCCTACAAAGTCTGCGTTGCTACCAGAGTCAATGGTAATAGGGACCTCCAGGGTGAGCCCATCGGGCAGCTGGAGCGATGCAGTGAGTTGCACCACTGGTTTGGGTGGGAGGGGGTCTGTGGGCTGCAAAATCTCTGGGGACTGCTTCACTGACTCGCCTGGTTGAGCCCCAGTGCCTCCGTCTCCAACCAGGCTTCGCCGTTTCCCTGCTGCTCTACTCCCTGCTGAATTGCTCCTTTTACAGTTGCTGAGGCTGCAGTGTGCTTCTGGAGCCTCTGGGGACACTCTTTGGCCATGTGCAGTGCACTGTCGCAGATGTAACACTTCCTGCTCCCTCTAGGAGCCTTCGCCTTGACTGCTCCTGGTGTTTGGGCTCTGCTTGCTGTCTGAGCCCTTGCACCTCCGATTTCCATTGGCTCCTCTCCCCTCATCAGCGGAGGCGTGGACTGAGCGCGCTCTGTCTCTCTGGGTAGGAAGGGAGTCGTTCTAACTGACGTGTTTGCTCTTCGCCCCTCCTCCCTGCTCCACGGGCGTTCTTCCAGGCGCACCCCAATTGCGAGCGCCCTTTGGACTACTTCTGTGGTATTTTGGGGTCTCTCCCCCCTGGCCAGCTCATCTTTCACGGCTCCATTCAGCCCCTCCCAGAACAGATCCCTGACGGCAGCTGAGTCCTTCTGCCAGCCCAGCACATTTACTAACCCAAAAAAGCGGGAATGATACTGGCGCACCGTCGCTTTTCCTTGCCGCAATCCATGCATTTCCCTTCTAGCGACATCCACATCCACCGTTGATTTAAAGCAAGCGTCCATGGCTTCAATAAAGGCGCTTGAATCTTTGAGGGCGGGGTCATTTTCGCGTAACAAGGTTCGCAGCCACGACTTAGCTTCCCCATGCAGATGAGTGATTATGAAACCCACTTTCTCCTCCTCATCTCTAAAGTCTTTCCGAAGCAATTTGAGCGCGAAAACTACTTCTGCTCTGAAGTTAGGGTACTGCTGCAGGTTCCCGTCAAAATGGGTCACAATACTCGCCCCCCTTTTCCCGAGGCCAACTCCCTCCGGCTTGGCTCCCAGCTGCCCCTCCTTTCCCCATCTGTGCCACCTGGCTTGCAGATCCTGGCAGAGCGCAGCTGTTTCTCCTTCCTTTTTCTTAGACGCAGCCAATTCTGCGTAGAGCGTTGAGACCGCTTCCTGCAGTTGCTTGACTTTCTCCTCTGTAGTCATCTTTGCCTATCTTCGTGAGCTTGCAGAGTTTTTTTTTGAGATGGGACTTACTGTCAGCGCTGCCCAAGGTCCCAGCTCACACAAGACCAACGCTGCTTCTTCCTGAAGTTTACAAGTCTTTATTGAAGTTCAGTTTCATTTCCAGACGCGCAGCGCGCAACGCTACGTCTATGCATCAGACCGTAGAAGTCCCATCTGAATCTCCTCCCCCCTGACACCAGCTTAAGATTCTAGCCTTACTCCACCTCTTCCTCTGTTCCTTCTTTCTCTGGGTCCTTCTGCTAGTCAGAGTCTCAGCCCTCCTAGATTCTTCCGACGCTGATTCTGCCGACTCTTCTCCCCCCCTCCTTCGGGCTTTAGGACCTGGCTCCCAATCCGGGTTTTCTGCTGTCCCGCGCTCCTCCACATTTGAACTTGGCGCGCGCGCGCAGCCTCCCACTTTCCTTCTGACCGTTACACTTGTGTCACTGCTCCCTCTTTCGGGGAGGCTAGCTGGACCTGGCCTTCCCTCCGTTTCCCCACTCCCCGATGGAGGAGAAGCTGGTCCTGACTCACGTGACTCTTCCCCCCCACTGTGCTCTGGTGGGGGAACTGGCCCTACTCCTCCGCTACTCCTTTGGGACTCCCCTCTGGTTCCTTGTTTATGGATCGTCCCCCCTGGGACTCGCCTCGCCCTTACCATAGGCGCCCCCTCCTGGGAATCTTCTGATTCGCTGGAGAAGCTCATGGAATCTCTCGGTCCACTGTCATATTCCCCTACGCTCCCCTCTGATTCCTCTCCTCCGCTCTCTATTTGCTCTCTCCCCTGCTCTTCTGCTCCTGAGCCTCTGACAGTTAGATTATTTATGAAATTGTGACCCCGGGGCTTAGGATTTTTTAAAAAAAATCTTTTTCTGCCGGTTAAGGTGTCGAGGGCTGATTTCTTTTCCTGTGATAAAAAGCCTTCTGTTTCAACCGCCAAACCTTTCAGGGGATCATTTGGAACTGTTTGGCACCATTTTTGAGTGAATTGCCGAAAGTTAGATTTTTTATGAAATTGTGACCCCGGGGCTTTGGATTTTTTCCAAAAAATCTTTTTCTGCGGGTTAAGTTGTCGAGGGCTGATTTCTTCTATTTCCATTCCCAAACCTTTCAGAGGATCATTTGCAACCGTCTGGCACCATATTTGAGTGAATTTCCGAAATTCAGATTTTTTATGAAATTGTGACCCCGGGGCTTAGGAATTTTTTCAAAAAAATCTTTTTCTGCTGGTTAAGTTGTCGAGGACTGATTTCGTGTCCTGTGATAAAAAGCCTTCTGTTTCAACCGCCAAACCTTTCAGGGGAGAATTTGGAACCTTTTGGCACAATTTTTGAGTGAATTGCCAAAAGTCAGATTTTTTATGAAATTGTGACCCCTGGGCTTAGGGATTTTTTCAAAAAAATCTTTTTCTGTCGGTTAAGTTGTCGAGGGCTGATTTCTTCTATTTCCATTCCCAAACCTTTCAGAGGATCATTTGCAACCGTCTGGCACCATTTTTGAGTGAGTTGCCGAAAGTCAGATTTTTTATAAAATTGTGACCCCGGGGCTTAGGATTTTTTCAAAAAAATATTTTTCTACCGGTTAAGTTGTTGAGGGCTGATTTCTTTTCCTGTGATAAAAAGCCTTCTGTTTCAACCGCCAAACCTTTCAGAGGATGATTTGCAACCGTCTGGCACCATTTTTGAATGAATTGCCAAAAGTCAGACTTTTTATGAAATTGTGACCCCGGGGCTTAGGATTTTTTCAAAAAAATCTTTTTCTGCCGGTTAAGTTGTTGAGGGCTGATTTCGTGTCCAGTGATAAAAAGCCTTCTGTTTCAACCGCCAAATCGTTTGGGGGAGAATTTGGAACCTTTTGGCTCCATTTTTGAGTGAATTGCCGAAAGTCAGATTTTTTATGAAATTGTGACCCCGGGGCTTAGGATTTTTTCAAAAAAATCTTTTTCTGCCGGTTAAGTTGTTGAGGGCTGATTTCGTGTCCTGTGATAAAAAGCCTTCTGTTTCAACCGCCAAATCGTTTGGGGGAGAATTTGGAACCTTTTGGCTCCATTTTTGAGTGAATTGCCGAAAGTCAGATTTTTTATGAAATTGTGACCCCGGGGCTTAGGATTTTTTCAAAAAAATCTTTTTCTGCCGGTTAAGTTGTTGAGGGCTGATTTCGTGTCCTGTGATAAAAAGCCTTCTGTTTCAACCGCCAAATCGTTTAGGGGAGAATTTGGAACCTTTTGGCACCATTTTTGAGTGAATTGCCGAAAGTCAATTTTTTGATGAAATTGTGATCCCGGGGCTTTGGATTTTTTCAAAAAAATATTTTTCTGCCGGTTAAGTTGTGGAGGGCTGATTTCTTCTATTTCCATTCCCAAACCTTTCAGAGGATCATTTGCAACCATTTGGCACCATTTTTGAGTGAATTGCCGAAAGTCAGATTTTTTATGAAATTGTGACCCCGGGGCCTAGGATTTTTTCAAAAAAATCTTTTTCTGCCGGTTAAGTTGTTGAGGGCTGATTTCGTGTCCTGTGATAAAAAGCCTTCTGTTTCAACCGCCAAACCTTTCAGGGGAGAATTTGGAACCTTTTGGCACCATTTTTGAGTGAATTGCCGAAAGTCAGATTTTTTATGAAATTGTGACCCCGGGGCTTAGGATTTTTTCAAAAAAATCTTTTTCTGCCGGTTAAGTTGTCGAGGGTTGATTTCTTTTCCTGTGATAAAAAGCCTTCTGTTTCAACCGCCAAACCTTTCAGGGGAGAATTTGGAACCTTTTGGCACCATTTTTGAGTGAATTGCCAAAAGTCAGATTTTTAAGGAATTTGTGACCCCAGGGCTTAGGGATTTTTTCAAAAAAATCTTTTTCTGCCGGTTAAGTTGTCGAGGGCTGATTTCTTCTATTTCCATTCCCAAACCTTTCAGAGGATCATTTGCAACCGTCTGGCACCATTTTTGAGTGAATTGCCGAAAGTCAGATTTTTTATGAAATTGTGACCCCGGGGCTTTGGATTTTTTCAAAAAAATATTTTTCTGCCGGTTAAGTTGTTGAGGGCTGATTTCGTGTCCTGTGATAAAAAGCCTTCTGTTTCAACCGTCAAATCGTTTAGGGGAGAATTTGGAACCTTTTGGCACCATTTTTGAGTGAATTGCCGAAAGTCAGATTTTTTATGAAATTGTGATCCCTGGGCTTTGGATTTTTTCAAAAAAATATTTTTCTGCCGGTTAAGTTGTCGAGGGCTGATTTCTTTTGACTTGATAAAAAGCATTCTGTTTCGACCGCCAAACCTTTCAGGGGAGCATTTGCAACCGTTTGGCACCATTTTTGAGTGAATTGCCGAAAGTCAGGTTTTTTATGAAATTGTGACCCCGGGGCTTTGGATTTTTTCCAAAAAATCTTTTTCTGCGGGTTAAGTTGTCGAGGGCTGATTTCTTCTATTTCCATTCCCAAACCTTTCAGAGGATGATTTGCAACCGTCTGGCACCATATTTGAGTGAATTTCCGAAATTCAGATTTTTTATGAAATTGTGACCCCGGGGCTTAGGAATTTTTTCAAAAAAATCTTTTTCTGCTGGTTAAGTTGTCGAGGACTGATTTCGTGTCCTGTGATAAAAAGCCTTCTGTTTCAACCGCCAAACCTTTCAGGGGAGAATTTGGAACCTTTTGGCACAATTTTTGAGTGAATTGCCGAAAGTTAGATTTTTTATGAAATTGTGACCCCGGGGCTTAGGATTTTTTCCAAAAAATCTTTTTCTGCCGGTTAAGTTGTCGAGGGCTGATTTCTTCTATTTCCATTCCCAAACCTTTCAGAGGATCATTTGCAACCGTTTGGCACCATTTTTGAGTGAATTGCCGAAAGTCAGATTTTTTATGAAATTGTGACCCCGGGGCTTAGGATTTTTTCAAAAAAATCTTTTTCTGCCGGTTAAGTTGTCGAGGGCTGATTTCGTGTCCTCTGTTAAAAAGCCATCTGTTTCGACCGCCAAACCTTTCAGGGGAGCATTTGGAACCTTTTGGCACCATCTTTGAGTGAATTGCCAAAAGTCAGATTTTTTATGAAATTGTGACCCCAGGGCTTAGGGATTTTTTCAAAAAAATCTTTTTCTGCCGGTTAAGTTGTCGAGGGCTGATTTCTTCTATTTCCATTCCCAAACCTTTCAGAGGATCATTTGCAACCGTCTGGCACCATTTTTGAGTGAATTGCCGAAAGTCAGATTTTTTATAAAATTGTGACCCCGGGGCTTAGGATTTTTTCAAAAAAATATTTTTCTACCGGTTAAGTTGTTGAGGGCTGATTTCTTTTCCTGTGATAAAAAGCCTTCTGTTTCAACCGCCAAACCTTTCAGAGGATGATTTGCAACCGTCTGGCACCATTTTTGAATGAATTGCCGAAAGTCAGACTTTTTATGAAATTGTGACCCCGGGGCTTAGGATTTTTTCAAAAAAATCTTTTTATGCCGGTTAAGTTGTTGAGGGCTGATTTCGTGTCCAGTGATAAAAAGCCTTCTGTTTCAACCGGCAAATCGTTTGGGGGAGAATTTGGAACCTTTTGGCTCCATTTTTGAGTGAATTGCCGAAAGTCAGATTTTTTATGAAATTGTGACCCCGGGGCTTAGGATTTTTTCAAAAAAATCTTTTTCTGCCGGTTAAGTTGTTGAGGGCTGATTTCGTGTCCTGTGATAAAAAGCCTTCTGTTTCAACCGCCAAACCTTTCAGAGGATGATTTGCAACCGTCTGGCACCATTTTTGAATGAATTGCCGAAAGTCAGACTTTTTATGAAATTGTGACCCCGGGGCTTAGGATTTTTTCAAAAAAATCTTTTTATGCCGGTTAAGTTGTTGAGGGCTGATTTCGTGTCCAGTGATAAAAAGCCTTCTGTTTCAACCGGCAAATCGTTTGGGGGAGAATTTGGAACCTTTTGGCTCCATTTTTGAGTGAATTGCCGAAAGTCAGATTTTTTATGAAATTGTGACCCCGGGGCTTAGGATTTTTTCAAAAAAATCTTTTTCTGCCGGTTAAGTTGTTGAGGGCTGATTTCGTGTCCTGTGATAAAAAGCCTTCTGTTTCAACCGCCAGATCGTTTAGGGGAGAATTTGGAACCTTTTGGCACCATTTTTGAGTGAATTGCCGAAAGTCAGATTTTTTATGAAATTGTGATCCCGGGGCTTTGGATTTTTTCAAAAAAATATTTTTCTGCCGGTTAAGTTGTTGAGGGCTGATTTCGTGTCCTGTGATAAAAAGCCTTCTGTTTCAACCGCCAAATCGTTTAGGGGAGAATTTGGAACCTTTTGGCACCATTTTTGAGTGAATTGCCGAAAGTCAATTTTTTGATGAAATTGTGATCCCGGGGCTTTGGATTTTTTCAAAAAAATATTTTTCTGCCGGTTAAGTTGTGGAGGGCTGATTTCTTCTATTTCCATTCCCAAACCTTTCAGAGGATCATTTGCAACCATTTGGCACCATTTTTGAGTGAATTGCCGAAAGTCAGATTTTTTATGAAATTGTGACCCTGGGGCTTAGGATTTTTTCAAAAAAATCTTTTTCTGCCGGTTAAGTTGTTGAGGGCTGATTTCTTTTCCTGTGATAAAAAGCCTTCTGTTTCAACCGCCAAATCGTTTAGGGGAGAATTTGGAACATTTTGGCACCATTTTTGAGTGAATTGCCGAAAGTCAGATTTTTTATGAAATTGTGACCCCGGGGCTTAGGATTTTTTCAAAAAAATCTTTTTCTGCCGGTTAAGTTGTTGAGGGTTGATTTCTTTTCCTGTGATAAAAAGCCTTCTGTTTCAACCGCCAAACCTTTCAGGGGAGAATTTGGAACCTTTTGGCACCATTTTTGAGTGAATTGCCAAAAGTCAGATTTTTAAGGAATTTGTGACCCCAGGGCTTAGGGATTTTTTCAAAAAAATCTTTTTCTGCCGGTTAAGTTGTCGAGGGCTGATTTCTTCTATTTCCATTCCCAAACCTTTCAGAGGATCATTTGCAACCGTCTGGCACCATTTTTGAGTGAATTGCCGAAAGTCAGATTTTTTATGAAATTGTGACCCCGGGGCTTTGGATTTTTTCAAAAAAATATTTTTCTGCCGGTTAAGTTGTTGAGGGCTGATTTCGTGTCCTGTGATAAAAAGCCTTCTGTTTCAACCGTCAAATCGTTTAGGGGAGAATTTGGAACCTTTTGGCACCATTTTTGAGTGAATTGCCGAAAGTCAGATTTTTTATGAAATTGTGATCCCTGGGCTTTGGATTTTTTCAAAAAAATATTTTTCTGCCGGTTAAGTTGTCGAGGGCTGATTTCTTTTGACTTGATAAAAAGCATTCTGTTTCGACCGCCAAACCTTTCAGGGGAGCATTTGCAACCGTTTGGCACCATTTTTGAGTGAATTGCCGAAAGTCAGGTTTTTTATGAAATTGTGACCCCGGGGCTTAGGATTTTTTCAAAAAAATCTTTTTCTGCCGGTTAAGTTGTTGAGGGCTGATTTCTTTTCCTGTGATAAAAAGCCTTCTGTTTCAACCGCCAAACCTTTCAGGGGATCATTTGGAACCGTTTGGCACGATTTTTGAGTGAATTGCCGAAAGTTAGATTTTTTATGAAATTGTGACCCCGGGGCTTTGGATTTTTTCCAAAAAATCTTTTTCTGCGGGTTAAGTTGTCGAGGGCTGATTTCTTCTATTTCCATTCCCAAACCTTTCAGAGGATGATTTGCAACCGTCTGGCACCATATTTGAGTGAATTTCCGAAATTCAGATTTTTTATGAAATTGTGACCCCGGGGCTTAGGAATTTTTTCAAAAAAATCTTTTTCTGCTGGTTAAGTTGTCGAGGACTGATTTCGTGTCCTGTGATAAAAAGCCTTCTGTTTCAACCGCCAGATCGTTTAGGGGAGAATTTGGAACCTTTTGGCACCATTTTTGAGTGAATTGCCGAAAGTCAGATTTTTTGATGAAATTGTGATCCCGGGGCTTTGGATTTTTTCAAAAAAATATTTTTCTGCCGGTTAAGTTGTGGAGGGCTGATTTCTTCTATTTCCATTCCCAAACCTTTCAGAGGATCATTTGCAACCGTTTGGCACCATTTTTGAGTGAATTGCCGAAAGTCAGATTTTTTATGAAATTGTGACCCTGGGGCTTAGGATTTTTTCAAAAAAATCTTTTTCTGCCGGTTAAGTTGTTGAGGGCTGATTTCTTTTCCTGTGATAAAAAGCCTTCTGTTTCAACTGCCAAACCTTTCAGGGGAGAATTTGGAACCGTTTGGCACGATTTTTGAGTGAATTGCCGAAAGTCAGATTTTTTATGAAATTGTGACCCCGGGGCCTAGGATTTTTTCAAAAAAATCTTTTTCTGCCGGTTAAGTTGTTGAGGGCTGATTTCGTGTCCTGTGATAAAAAGCCTTCTGTTTCAACCGCCAAATCGTTTAGGGGAGAATTTGGAACCTTTTGGCACCATTTTTGAGTGAATTGCCGAAAGTCAGATTTTTTATGAAATTGTGACCCCGGGGCTTAGGATTTTTTCAAAAAAATCTTTTTCTGCCGGTTAAGTTGTTGAGGGTTGATTTCTTTTCCTGTGATAAAAAGCCTTCTGTTTCAACCGCCAAACCTTTCAGGGGAGAATTTGGAACCTTTTGGCACCATTTTTGAGTGAATTGCCAAAAGTCAGATTTTTAAGGAATTTGTGACCCCAGGGCTTAGGGATTTTTTCAAAAAAATCTTTTTCTGCCGGTTAAGTTGTCGAGGGCTGATTTCTTCTATTTCCATTCCCAAACCTTTCAGAGGATCATTTGCAACCGTCTGGCACCATATTTGAGTGAATTGCCGAAAGTCAGATTTTTTATGAAATTGTGACCCCGGGGCTTTGGATTTTTTCAAAAAAATATTTTTCTGCCGGTTAAGTTGTTGAGGGCTGATTTCGTGTCCTGTGATAAAAAGCCTTCTGTTTCAACCGTCAAATCGTTTAGGGGAGAATTTGGAACCTTTTGGCACCATTTTTGAGTGAATTGCCGAAAGTCAGATTTTTTATGAAATTGTGATCCCTGGGCTTTGGATTTTTTCAAAAAAATATTTTTCTGCCGGTTAAGTTGTCGAGGGCTGATTTCTTTTGACTTGATAAAAAGCATTCTGTTTCGACCGCCAAACCTTTCAGGGGAGCATTTGCAACCGTTTGGCACCATTTTTGAGTGAATTGCCGAAAGTCAGGTTTTTTATGAAATTGTGACCCCGGGGCTTAGGATTTTTTCAAAAAAATCTTTTTCTGCCGGTTAAGTTGTTGAGGGCTGATTTCTTTTCCTGTGATAAAAAGCCTTCTGTTTCAACCGCCAAACCTTTCAGGGGATCATTTGGAACCGTTTGGCACGATTTTTGAGTGAATTGCCGAAAGTTAGATTTTTTATGAAATTGTGACCCCGGGGCTTTGGATTTTTTCCAAAAAATCTTTTTCTGCGGGTTAAGTTGTCGAGGGCTGATTTCTTCTATTTCCATTCCCAAACCTTTCAGAGGATGATTTGCAACCGTCTGGCACCATATTTGAGTGAATTTCCGAAATTCAGATTTTTTATGAAATTGTGACCCCGGGGCTTAGGAATTTTTTCAAAAAAATCTTTTTCTGCTGGTTAAGTTGTCGAGGACTGATTTCGTGTCCTGTGATAAAAAGCCTTCTGTTTCAACCGCCAAACCTTTCAGGGGAGAATTTGGAACCTTTTGGCACCATTTTTGAGTGAATTGCCAAAAGTCAGATTTTTTATGAAATTGTGACCCCGGGGCTTAGGGATTTTTTCAAAAAAATCTTTTTCTGCCGGTTAAGTTGTCGAGGGCTGATTTCTTCTATTTCCATTCCCAAACCTTTCAGAGGATCATTTGCAACCGTCTGGAACCATTTTTGAGTGAATTGCCGAAAGTCAGATTTTTTATAAAATTGTGACCCCGGGGCTTTGGATTTTTTCAAAAAAATATTTTTCTACCGGTTAAGTTGTTGAGGGCTGATTTCTTTTCCTGTGATAAAAAGCCTTCTGTTTCAACCGCCAAACCTTTCAGAGGATGATTTGCAACCGTCTGGCACCATTTTTGAATGAATTGCCGAAAGTCAGACTTTTTATGAAATTGTGACCCCGGGGCTTAGGATTTTTTCAAAAAAATCTTTTTCTGCCAGTTAAGTTGTTGAGGGGTGATTTCGTGTCCAGTGATAAAAAGCCTTCTGTTTCAACCGCCAAATCGTTTGGGGGAGAATTTGGAACCTTTTGGCTCCATTTTTGAGTGAATTGCCGAAAGTCAGATTTTTTATGAAATTGTGACCCCGGGGCTTAGGATTTTTTCAAAAAAATCTTTTTCTGCCGGTTAAGTTGTTGAGGGCTGATTTCGTGTCCAGTGATAAAAAGCCTTCTGTTTCAACCGCCAAATCGTTTGGGGGAGAATTTGGAACCTTTTGGCTCCATTTTTGAGTGAATTGCCGAAAGTCAGATTTTTTATGAAATTGTGACCCCGGGGCTTAGGATTTTTTCAAAAAAATCTTTTTCTGCCGGTTAAGTTGTTGAGGGCTGATTTCGTGTCCTGTGATAAAAAGCCTTCTGTTTCAACCGCCAGATCGTTTAGGGGAGAATTTGGAACCTTTTGGCACCATTTTTGAGTGAATTGCCGAAAGTCAGATTTTTTGATGAAATTGTGATCCCGGGGCTTTGGATTTTTTCAAAAAAATATTTTTCTGCCGGTTAAGTTGTTGAGGGCTGATTTCGTGTCCTGTGATAAAAAGCCTTCTGTTTCAACCGTCAAATCGTTTAGGGGAGAATTTGGAACCTTTTGGCACCATTTTTGAGTGAATTGCCGAAAGTCAGATTTTTTATGAAATTGTGATCCCTGGGCTTTGGATTTTTTCAAAAAAATATTTTTCTGCCGGTTAAGTTGTCGAGGGCTGATTTCTTTTGACTTGATAAAAAGCATTCTGTTTCGACCGCCAAACCTTTCAGGGGAGCATTTGCAACCGTTTGGCACCATTTTTGAGTGAATTGCCGAAAGTCAGGTTTTTTATGAAATTGTGACCCCGGGGCTTAGGATTTTTTCAAAAAAATCTTTTTCTGCCGGTTAAGTTGTTGAGGGCTGATTTCTTTTCCTGTGATAAAAAGCCTTCTGTTTCAACCGCCAAACCTTTCAGGGGATCATTTGGAACCGTTTGGCACGATTTTTGAGTGAATTGCCGAAAGTTAGATTTTTTATGAAATTGTGACCCCGGGGCTTTGGATTTTTTCCAAAAAATCTTTTTCTGCGGGTTAAGTTGTCGAGGGCTGATTTCTTCTATTTCCATTCCCAAACCTTTCAGAGGATGATTTGCAACCGTCTGGCACCATATTTGAGTGAATTTCCGAAATTCAGATTTTTTATGAAATTGTGACCCCGGGGCTTAGGAATTTTTTCAAAAAAATCTTTTTCTGCTGGTTAAGTTGTCGAGGACTGATTTCGTGTCCTGTGATAAAAAGCCTTCTGTTTCAACCGCCAAACCTTTCAGGGGAGAATTTGGAACCTTTTGGCACCATTTTTGAGTGAATTGCCAAAAGTCAGATTTTTTATGAAATTGTGACCCCGGGGCTTAGGGATTTTTTCAAAAAAATCTTTTTCTGCCGGTTAAGTTGTCGAGGGCTGATTTCTTCTATTTCCATTCCCAAACCTTTCAGAGGATCATTTGCAACCGTCTGGAACCATTTTTGAGTGAATTGCCGAAAGTCAGATTTTTTATAAAATTGTGACCCCGGGGCTTTGGATTTTTTCAAAAAAATATTTTTCTACCGGTTAAGTTGTTGAGGGCTGATTTCTTTTCCTGTGATAAAAAGCCTTCTGTTTCAACCGCCAAACCTTTCAGAGGATGATTTGCAACCGTCTGGCACCATTTTTGAATGAATTGCCGAAAGTCAGACTTTTTATGAAATTGTGACCCCGGGGCTTAGGATTTTTTCAAAAAAATCTTTTTCTGCCAGTTAAGTTGTTGAGGGGTGATTTCGTGTCCAGTGATAAAAAGCCTTCTGTTTCAACCGCCAAATCGTTTGGGGGAGAATTTGGAACCTTTTGGCTCCATTTTTGAGTGAATTGCCGAAAGTCAGATTTTTTATGAAATTGTGACCCCGGGGCTTAGGATTTTTTCAAAAAAATCTTTTTCTGCCGGTTAAGTTGTTGAGGGCTGATTTCGTGTCCAGTGATAAAAAGCCTTCTGTTTCAACCGCCAAATCGTTTGGGGGAGAATTTGGAACCTTTTGGCTCCATTTTTGAGTGAATTGCCGAAAGTCAGATTTTTTATGAAATTGTGACCCCGGGGCTTAGGATTTTTTCAAAAAAATCTTTTTCTGCCGGTTAAGTTGTTGAGGGCTGATTTCGTGTCCTGTGATAAAAAGCCTTCTGTTTCAACCGCCAGATCGTTTAGGGGAGAATTTGGAACCTTTTGGCACCATTTTTGAGTGAATTGCCGAAAGTCAGATTTTTTGATGAAATTGTGATCCCGGGGCTTTGGATTTTTTCAAAAAAATATTTTTCTGCCGGTTAAGTTGTTGAGGGCTGATTTCGTGTCCTGTGATAAAAAGCCTTCTGTTTCAACCGCCAAATCGTTTAGGGGAGAATTTGGAACCTTTTGGCACCATTTTTGAGTGAATTGCCGAAAGTCAATTTTTTGATGAAATTGTGATCCCGGGGCTTTGGATTTTTTCAAAAAAATATTTTTCTGCCGGTTAAGTTGTGGAGGGCTGATTTCTTCTATTTCCATTCCCAAACCTTTCAGAGGATCATTTGCAACCATTTGGCACCATTTTTGAGTGAATTGCTGAAAGTCAGATTTTTTATGAAATTGTGACCCTGGGGCTTAGGATTTTTTCAAAAAAATCTTTTTCTGCCGGTTAAGTTGTTGAGGGCTGATTTCTTTTCCTGTGATAAAAAGCCTTCTGTTTCAACCGCCAAACCTTTCAGGGGAGAATTTGGAACCGTTTGGCACGATTTTTGAGTGAATTGCCGAAAGTCAGATTTTTTATGAAATTGTGACCCCGGGGCCTAGGATTTTTTTAAAAAAAACTTTTTCTGCCGGTTAAGTAGTTGAGGGCTGATTTCGTGTCCTGTGATAAAAAGCCTTCTGTTTCAACCGCCAAATCGTTTAGGGGAGAATTTGGAACCTTTTGGCACCATTTTTGAGTGAATTGCCGAAAGTCAGATTTTTTATGAAATTGTGACCCCGGGGCTTAGGGTTTTTTCAAAAAAATCTTTTTCTGCCGGTTAAGTTGTTGAGGGTTGATTTCTTTTCCTGTGATAAAAAGCCTTCTGTTTCAACCGCCAAACCTTTCAGGGGAGAATTTGGAACCTTTTGGCACCATTTTTGAGTGAATTGCCAAAAGTCAGATTTTTAAGGAATTTGTGACCCCAGGGCTTAGGGATTTTTTCAAAAAAATCATTTTCTGCCGGTTAAGTTGTCGAGGGCTGATTTCTTCTATTTCTATTCCCAAACCTTTCCGAGGATCATTTGCAACCGTCCGGAACCATTTTTGAGTGAATTGCCGAAAGTCAGATTTTTTATGAAATTATGACCCCGGGGCTTAGCATTTTTTCAAAAAAATCTTTTTCTGCCGGTTAAGTTGTTGAGGGCTGATTTCGTGTCCTGTGATAAAAAGTCATCTGGTTCGACCGCCAAACCTTTCACGGGAGCATTTGCAACCTTTTGGCACAATTTTTGAATGAATTGCCGAAAATTAGATTTTTTATGAAATTGTGACCCCGGGGCTTAGGGACTTTTTCAAAAAAATATTTTTCTGCCGGTTAAGTTGTCGAGAGCTGATTTCTTCTATTTCCATTCCCAAACCTTTCAGAGGATCATTTGCAACCGTCTG
Source organism: Podarcis raffonei (assembly GCF_027172205.1). Taxonomy (NCBI): domain Eukaryota; kingdom Metazoa; phylum Chordata; class Lepidosauria; order Squamata; family Lacertidae; genus Podarcis; species Podarcis raffonei. The sequence goes on along the minus strand of NC_070613.1, from coordinate 54,330,741 downwards.
GCACCATTTTTGAGTGAATTGCCGAAAGTCAGATTTTTTATGAAATTATGACCTCGGGGCTTAGCATTTTTTCAAAAAAATCTTTTTCTGTCGGTTAAGTTGTTGAGGGCTGATTTCGTGTCCTGTGATAAAAAGCCTTCTGTTTCAACCGCCAAATTGTTTAGGGGAGAATTTGGAACCTTTTGACACCATTTTTGAGTGAATTGCCGAAAGTCAGATTTTTTATGAAATTGTGATCCCGGGGCTTTGGATTTTTTCAAAAAAATATTTTTCTGCCGGTTAAGTGGTTGCGGGCTGATTTCTTCTATTTCCATTCCCAAACCTTTCAGAGGATCATTTGCAACCATTTGGCACCATTTTTGAGTGAATTGCCGAAAGTCAGATTTTTTATGAAATTGTAACCCCGGGGCCTAGGATTTTTTCAAAAAACTCTTTTTCTGCCGGTTAAGTTGTTGAGGGCTGATTTCGTGTCCTGTGATAAAAAGCCTTCTGTTTCAACCGCCAAATCGTTTAGGGGAGAATTTGGAACCTTTTGGCACCATTTTTGAGTGAATTGCCGAAAGTCAGATTTTTTATGAAATTGTGACCCTGGGGCTTAGGATTTTTTCAAAAAAATCTTTTTCTGCCGGTTAAGTTGTTGAGGGTTGATTTCTTTTCCTGTGATAAAAAGCCTTCTGTTTCAACCGCCAAACCTTTCAGGGGAGAATTTGGAACCTTTTGGCACCATTTTTGAGTGAATTGCCAAAAGTCAGATTTTTAAGGAATTTGTGACCCCAGGGCTTAGGGATTTTTTCAAAAAAATCTTTTTCTGCCGGTTAAGTTGTCGAGGGCTGATTTCTTCTATTTCCATTCCCAAACCTTTCAGAGGATCATTTGCAACCGTCTGGCACCATTTTTGAGTGAATTGCCGAAAGTCAGATTTTTTATGAAATTGTGACCCCGGTGCTTAGGATTTTTTCAAAAAAATCTTTTTCTGCCGGTAAAGTTGTCGAGGACTGATTTCGTGTCCTGTGATAAAAAGTCATCTGGTTCGACCGCCAAACCTTTCACGGGAGCATTTGGAACCTTTTGGCACAATTTTTGAGTGAATTGCCGAAAATTAGATTATTTATGAAATTGTGACCCCGGGGCTTAGGATTTTTTCAAAAAAATCTTTTTCTGCCGGTTAAGGTGTCGAGGGCTGATTTCTTTTCCTGTGATAAAAAGCCTTCTTTTTCAACCGCCAAACCTTTCAGGGGAGAATTTGGAACCGTTTGGCACCATTTTTGAGTGAATTGCCGAAAGTCAGATTTTTTATGAAATTGTGACCCCGGGGCTTAGGAATTTTTTCAAAAAAATCTTTCTGCCGGTTAAGTTTTTGAGGGCTGATTTCTTTTCCTGTGATAAAAGCCTTCTGTTTCAACCGCCAAACCTTTCAGTGGAGCATTTGGAACTGTTTGGCACCATTTTTGAGTGAATTGCCGAAAGTCAGATTTTTTATGAAATCGGGGCCCCCAGGGCTTCAGATTTTTTCAAAAAAATCATTTTCTGCCGGTTAAGTTGTCGAGGGCTGATTTCTTCTATTTCCATTCCCAAACCTTTCAGAGGATGATTTGCAACTGTCTGGCACCATATTTGAGTGAATTTCCGAAATTCAGATTTTTTATGAAATTGTGACCCCGGGGCTTAGGAATTTTTTCAAAGAAATCTTTCTCTGCTGGTTAAGTTGTCGAGGGCTGATTTCTTTTCCTGTGATAAAAAGCCTTTTGTTTCAACCGCCAAACCTTTCAGGGGAGAATTTGGAACCTTTTGGCACAATTTTTGAGTGAATTGCCGAAAGTTAGATTTTTTATGAAATTGTGACCCCGTGGCTTAGGATTTTTTCCAAAAAATCTTTTTCTGCCGGTTAAGTTGTCGAGGGCTGATTTCTTCTATTTCCATTCCCAAACCTTTCAGAGGATCATTTGCAACCGTTCGGCACCATTTTTGAGTGAATTGCCGAAAGTCAGATTTTTTATGAAATTGTGACCCCGGGGCTTAGGATTTTTTCAAAAAAATCTTTTTCTGCCGGTTAAGTTGTCGAGGGCTGATTTCGTGTCCTGTGTTAAAAAGCCATCTGTTTCGATCGCCAAACCTTTCACGGGAGCATTTGGAACCTTTTGGCACAATTTTTCAGTGAATTGCCAAAAGTCAGATTTTTTGTGAAATTGTGATCCCGGGGCTTAGGATTTTTTCAAAAAAATCTTTTTCTGCCAGTTAAGATGTCGAGGGCTGATTTCTTCTATTTCCATTCCCAAACCTTTCAGAGGATCATTTGCAACTATTTGGCACCATTTTTGAGTGAATTGCCGAAAGTCAGATTTTTTATGAAATTGTGACCCCGGGGTTTAGGATGTTTTCAAAAAAATCTTTTTCTGCCGGTTAAGTTGTCGATGGCTGATTTCTTTTCCTGTGATAAAAAGCCTTCTGTTTCAACCGCCAAACCTTTCAAGGGAGAATTTGGAACCTTTTGGCACCATTTTTGAGTGAATTGCCAAAAGTCAGATTTTTTATGAAATTGTGACCCCAGGGCTTAGGGATTTTTTCAAAAAAATCTTTTTCTGCCGGTTAAGTTGTCGAGGGCTGATTTCTTCTATTTCCATTCCCAAACCTTTCAGAGGATCATTTGCAACCGTCTGGCACCATTTTTGAGTGAATTGCCGAAAGTCAGATTTTTTATAAAATTGTGACCCCGGGGCTTAGGATTTTTTCAAAAAAATCTTTTTCTGCCGGTTAAGTTGTCGAGGGCTGATTTCTTCTATTTCCATTCCCAAACCTTTCAGAGGATCATTTGCAACCGTCTGGAACCATTTTTGAGTGAATTGCCGAAAGTCAGATTTTTTATGAAATTGTGACCCCGGGGCTCAGGAATTTTTTCAAAAAAATCTTTCTCTGCTGGTTAAGTTGTCGAGGGCTGATTTCTTTTCCTGTGATAAAAAGCCTTCTGTTTCAACCGCCAAACCTTTCAGGGGAGAATTTGGAACCTTTTGGCACAATTTTTGAGTGAATTGCCGAAAGTTAGATTTTTTATGAAATTGTGACCCCGGGGCTTAGGATTTTTTCAAAAAAATCTTTTTCTGCCGGTTAAGTTGTCGAGGGCTGATTTCTTCTATTTCCATTCCCAAACCTTTCAGAGGATCATTTGCAACCGTTTGGCACCATTTTTGAGTGAATTGCCGAAAGTCAGATTTTTTATGAAATTGTGACCCCGGGGCTTAGGATTTTTTCAAAAAAATCTTTTTCTGCCGGTTAAGTTGTCGAGGGCTGATTTCGTGTCCTGTGTTAAAAAGCCATCTGTTTCGACCGCCAAACCTTTCAGGGGAGCATTTGGAACCTTTTGGCACAAATTTTCAGTGAATTGCCAAAAGTCAGATTTTTTGTGAAATTGTGACCCCGGGGCTTAGGATTTTTTCAAAAAAATCTTTTTCTGCCGGTTAAGTTGTCGAGAGCTGATTTCTTCTATTTCCATTCCCAAACCTTTCAGAGGATCATTTGCAACCGTCTGGCACCATTTTTGAGTGAATTGCCGAAATTCAGATTTTTTATGAAATTGTGACCCCGGGGCTTAGGATTTTTTCAGAAAAATATTTTTCTGCCGTTTAAGTTGTTGAGGGCTGATTTCTTTTCCTGTGATTAAAAGCCTTCTGCTTAAACCGCCAAACCTTTCAGGGGATCATTTTGAACCTTTTGGCACCATTTTTGAGTGAATTGCCGAAAGTTAGATTATTTATGAAATTGTGACCCCGGGGCTTAGGATTTTTTCAAAAAAATCTTTTTCTGCCGGTTAAGGTGTCGAGGGCTGGTTTCTTTTCCTGTGATAAAAAGCCTTCTTTTTCAACCGCCAGACCTTTCAGGGGAGAATTTGGAACCGTTTGGCACCATTTTTGAGTGAATTGCCGAAAGTCAGATTTTTTGAGAAATTGTGACCCCGGGGCTTAGGATTTTTTCAAAAAAATCTTTTTCTGCCGGTTAAGTTGTTGAGGGCTGATTTCGTGTCCTGTGATAAAAAGCCTTCAGTTTCAACTGCCAAATCTTTTAGGGGAGAATTTGGAACCTTTTGGCACCATTTTTGAGTGAATTGCCAAAAGTAAGATTTTTTATGAAATTGTGACCCCGGGGCTTAGGATTTTTTCAAAAAAAACTTTTTCTGCCGGTTAAGGTGTCGAGGGCTGATTTCTTTTCCTGTGATAAAAAGCCTTCTTTTTCAACTGCCAAACCTTTCAGGGGATCATTTGGAACCCTTTGGCACCATTTTTGAGTGAGTTGCCAAAAGTCAGATTTTTTATGAAATTGTGACCCCGGGGCTTAGCGATTTTTTCAAAAAAATCTTTTTCTGCCGGTTAAGTAGTCGAGGGCTGATTTCTTTTGACTTGATAAAAAGCATTCTGTTTCGACCGCCAAACCTTTCAGGGGAGCATTTGCAACCGTTTGGCACCATTTTTGAGTGAATTGCCGAAAGTCAGATTTTTTATGAAATTGTGACCCCGGGGCTTAGGATTTTTTCAAAAAAATCTTTTTCTGCCGGTTAAGTTGTTGAGGGCTGATTTCTTTTCCTGTGATAAAAAGCCTTCTGTTTCAACCGCCAAACATTTCAGGGGATCATTTGGAACCGTTTGGCACCATTTTTGAGTGAATTGCCGAAAGTTAGATTTTTTATGAAATTGTGACCCCGGGGCTTAGGATTTTTTCAAAAAAATCTTTTTCTGCCGGTTAAGTTGTCGAGGGCTGATTTCTTCTATTTCCATTCCCAAACCTTTCAGAGGATCATTTGCAACCGTTTGGCACCATTTTTGAGTGAATTGCCGAAAGTCAGATTTTTTATGAAATTGTGACCCCGGGGCTTAGGATTTTTTCAAAAAAATCTTTTTCTGCCGGTTAAGTTGTCGGGGTCTGATTTCTTGTCTTATGATGAAAACCCTTCTGTTTCCACTGCCAAACCTTTCAGGGGAGCATTTGCAAGAGTTTGGCACCATTTGTGAGTGAATTGCAGAACATCAGATTTTTGCTGAAATTGTGACCGCGCCCTAATATAAATTAGTCAACTGCAGTTTGTAGAAATTCATTCGAAATACTGTCGTATTTATCTAAGCAGTCTATGTTTGTAAGCAGTCCGTTCACAGGTTGCAAGTGTTACCATATTATCACTCCACCGATTAAAGGAGATCATCTCTTTGCTCTTCCAGTCTATCAATATCAGCCTCTCAGCTACTATTAGAGTGTGTACAATCCATTTCTGTTGTCCAGTTGTTAACTTCCATATAGTAGGCATATAGTTAAAAAAAGTTTCATGTTTTATTGTATATTTTTTTATCCTGCAAGCTGCTGAGCGTGGCTGGCACGACCCAGTCAGATTGGTGGGGTATAAATAATAAAACTATTATTATTATTTGTTTATTATTGAATAGGACATCCCTTTTTTCATCAGAGAAGTGTTGGAGGGTTTGAGAATGAAATATACTCTGAGTCGAGAGTGGATTTCATGCCCTTTATTCAGCTCATAGTGCTGAGGAGGAATGGATGTTCCCTCAAAGTATCTGCTTTATATACATTATTTACACAATGGGCTGCATGTGATTGGCTAGTTTACACCTAGTTTACACCAACTTTACTCCTAGTTTACACCTAGTTTACACCAACTTTACTCCTAGTTTACACCTAGTTTACTCCTAGTTTACTCCTAGTTTACTCCTGGTTTACTCCTGGTTTACTCCTAGTTTACACCTAGTTTACTCCTAGTTTATTCCTAGTTTACACCTAGTTTACTCCTAGTTGCTTTGCGATATTTCAAAAAAATCTTTTTCTGCCGGTTAAGTTGTCGAGGGCTGATTTCTTTTCCTGTGATAAAAAGCCTTCTGTTTCAACCGCCAAACCTTTCAGGGGAGCATTTGGAACCGTTTGGCACCATTTTTGAGTGAATTGCCGAAAGTCAGATTTTTTATGAAATTGTGACCCCGGGGCTTAGGATTTTTTCAAAAAAATCTTTTTCTGCCGGTTTAGTTGTCGAGGGCTGATTTCTTCTATTTCCATTCCCAAAGCTTTCAGAGGATCATTTGCAACCGTCTGGAACCATTTTTGAGTGAATTGCCGAAAGTCAGATTTTTCATGAAATTGTGACCCCGGGGCTTAGGATTTTTTCAAAAAAATCTTTTTCTGCCGGTTAAGTTGTTGAGGGCTGATTTCTTTTCCTGTGATAAAAAGCCTTCTGTTTCAACCGCCAAACCGTTCAGGGGAGAATTTGGAACCTTTTGGCACAATTTTTGAGTGAATTGCCAAAAGTCAGATTTTTTATAAAATTGTGAACCCGGGGCTTAGGATTTTTTCAAAAAAATCTCTTTCTGCCGGTTAAGTTTTTGAGGGCTGATTTCGTGTCCTGTGTTAAAAAGCCTTCTGTTTCAACCGCCAAACCTTTCAGGGGATCATTTGGAATCGTTTGGCACCATTTTTGAGTGAATTGCCGAAAGTCAGATTTTTTATAAAATTGTGACCCCGGGGCTTAAGAATTTTTTCAAAAAAATCTTTTTCTACCGGTTAAGTTGTTGAGGGCTGATTTCTTTTCCTGTGATAAAAAGCCTTCTGTTTCAACCGCCAAACCTTTCAGGGGATCATTTTCAACCTTTTGGCACCATTTTTGAGTGAATTACCGAAAGTCAGACTTTTTATGAAATTGTGACCCCGGGGCTTAGGATTTTTTCAAAAAAATCTTTTTCTGCCTGTTAAGTTGTTGAGGGTTGATTTATTTTCCTGTGATAAAAAGCCTTCTATTTCAACCGCCAAACCTTTCAGGGGAGCATTTGGAACCGTTTGGCACCATTTTTGAGTGAATTGCCAAAAGTCAGATTTTTTATGAAATTGTGACCCCGGGGCTTAGGATTTTTTCAAAAAAATCTTTTTCTGCCGGTTAAGTTGTCGAGGGCTGATTTCGTGTCCTGTGTTAAAAAGCCATCTGTTTCGACCGCCAAACCTTTCAGGGGAGCATTTGGAACCTTTTGGCACAAATTTTCAGTGAATTGCCAAAAGTCAGATTTTTTGTGAAATTGTGACCCCGGGGCTTAGGATTTTTTCAAAAAAATCTTTTTCTGCCAGTTAAGTTGTCGAGGGCAGATTTCTTCTATTTCCATTCCCAAAACTTTCAGAGGATCATTTGCAACTATTTGGCACCATTTTTGAGTGAATTGCCGAAAGTCAGATTTTTTATGAAATTGTGACCCCGGGGCTTAGGATTTTTTCAAAAAAATATTTTTCTGCCGTTTAAGTTGTTGAGGGCTGATTTCTTTTCCTGTGATTAAAAGCCTTCTGCTTAAACCGCCAAACCTTTCAGGGGATCATTTTGAACCTTTTGGCACCATTTTTGAGTGAATTGCCGAAAGTTAGATTATTTATGAAATTGTGACCCCGGGGCTTAGGATTTTTTCAAAAAAATCTTTTTCTGCCGGTTAAGGTGTCGACGGCTGGTTTCTTTTCCTGTGATAAAAAGCCTTCTTTTTCAACCGCCAAACCTTTCAGGGGAGAATTTGGAACCGTTTGGCACCATTTTTGAGTGAATTGCCGAAAGTCAGATTTTTTGAGAAATTGTGACCCCGGGGCTTAGGATTTTTTCAAAAAAATCTTTTTCTGCCGGTTAAGTTGTTGAGGGCTGATTTCGTGTCCTGTGATAAAAAGCCTTCAGTTTCAACCGCCAAATCTTTTAGGGGAGAATTTGGAACCTTTTGGCACCATTTTTGAGTGAATTGCCAAAAGTCAGATTTTTTATGAAATTGTGACCCCGGGGCTTAGGATTTTTTCAAAAAAAACTTTTTCTGCCGGTTAAGGTGTCGAGGGCTGATTTCTTTTCCTGTGATAAAAAGCCTTCTTTTTCAACCGCCAAACCTTTCAGGGGAGAATTTGCAACCTTTTGGCACCATTTTTGAGTGAGTTGCCAAAAGTCAGATTTTTTATGAAATTGTGACCCCGGGGCTTAGCGATTTTTTCAAAAAAATCTTTTTCTGCCGGTTAAGTTGTCGAGGGCTGATTTCTTTTGACTTGATAAAAAGCATTCTGTTTCGACCGTCAAATCTTTCAGGGGAGCATTTGCAACCGTTTGGCACCATTTTTGAGTGAATTGCCGAAAGTCAGATTTTTTATGGAATTGTGACCCCGGGGCTTAGGATTGTTTCAAAAAAATCTTTTTCTGCCGGTTAAGTTGTTGAGGGCTGATTTCTTTTCCTGTGATAAAAAGCCTTCTGTTTCAACCGCCAAACCTTTCAGGGGATCATTTGGAACCGTTTGGCACGATTTTTGAGTGAATTGCCAAAAGTTAGATTTTTTATGAAATTGTGACCCCGGGGCTTAGGATTTTTTCAAAAAAATATTTTTCTGCGGGTTAAGTTGTCGAGGGCTGATTTCTTCTATTTCCATTCCCAAACCTTTCAGAGGATGATTTGCAACCGTCTGGCACCATATTTGAGTGAATTTCCGAAATTCAGATTTTTTATGAAATTGTGACCTCGGGGCTTAGGAATTTTTTCAAAAAAATCTTTTTCTGCTGGTTAAGTTGTCGAGGGCTGATTTCTTTTCCTGTGATAAAAAGCCTTCTGTTTCAACCGCCAAACCTTTCAGGGGAGAATTTGGAACCTTTTGGCACAATTTTTGAGTGAATTGCCGAAAGTTAGATTTTTTATGAAATTGTGACCCCGGGGCTTAGGATTTTTTCAAAAAAATCTTTTTCTGCCGGTTAAGTTGTCGACGGCTGATTTCTTCTATTTCCATTCCCAAACCTTTCAGAGGATCATTTGCAACCGTTTGGCACCATTTTTGAGTGAATTGCCGAAAGTCAGATTTTTTATGAAATTGTGATCCCGGGGCTTAGGATTTTTTCAAAAAAATCTTTTTCTGCCGGTTAAGTTGTCGGGGTCTGATTTCTTGTCCTATGATGAAAACCCTTCTGTTTCCACTGCCAAACCTTTCAGGGGAGCATTTGCAAGAGTTTGGCACCATTTGTGAGTGAATTGCAGAACATCAGATTTTTGCTGAAATTGTGACCGCGCCCTAATATAAATTAGTCAACTGCAGTTTGTAGAAATTCATTCGAAATACTGTCGTATTTATCTAAGCAGTCTATGTTTGTAAGCAGTCCGTTCACAGGTTGCAAGTGTTACCATATTATCACTCCACCGATTAAAGGAGATCATCTCTTTGCTCTTCCAGTCTATCAATATCAGCCTCTCAGCTACCATTAGAGTGTGTACAATCCATTTCTGTTGTCCAGTTGTTAACTTCCATATAGTAGGCATATAGTTAAAAAAAGTTTCATGTTTTATTGTATATTTTTTTATCCTGCAAGCTGCTGAGCGTGGCTGGCACGACCCAGTCAGATGGGTGGGGTATAAATAATAAAACTATTATTATTATTTGTTTATTATTGAATAGGACATCCCTTTTTTCATCAGAGAAGTGTTGGAGGGTTTGAGAATGAAATATACTCTGAGTCGAGAGTGGATTTCATGCCCTTTATTCAGCTCATAGTGCTGAGGAGGAATGGATGTTCCCTCAAAGTATCTGCTTTATATACATTATTTACACAATGGGCTGCATGTGATTGGCTAGTTTACACCTAGTTTACACCAACTTTACTCCTAGTTTACACCTAGTTTACACCAACTTTACTCCTAGTTTACACCTAGTTTACTCCTAGTTTACTCGTGGTTTACTCCTGGTTTACTCCTAGTTTACACCTAGTTTACTCCTAGTTTATTCCTAGTTTACACCTAGTTTACTCCTACTTGCTTTGCGATATTTCAAAAAAATCTTTTTCTGCCGGTTAAGTTGTCGAGGGCTGATTTCTTTTCCTGTGATAAAAAGCCTTCTGTTTCAACCGCCAAACCTTTCAGGGGAGCATTTGGAACCGTTTGGCACCATTTTTGAGTGAATTGCCGAAAGTCAGATTTTTTATGAAATTGTGACCCCGGGGCTTAGGATTTTTTCAAAAAAATCTTTTTCTGCCGGTTAAGTTGTTGAGGGCTGATTTCGTGTCCTGTGATAAAAAGCCTTCTGTTTCAACCGCCAATTCTTTTAGGGGAGAATTTGGAACCTTTTGGCACAATTTTTGAGTGTATTGCCAAAAGTCAGATTTTTTATGAAATTGTGACCCCGGGGCTTAGGATTTTTTCAAAAAAATCTTTTTCTGCCGGTTAAGTTGTTGAGGGCTGATTTCGTGTCCTGTGATAAAAAGCCTTCTGTTTCAACCGCCAAATCGTTTAGGGGAGAATTTGGAACCTTTTGGCACCATTTTTGAGTGAATTGCCGATGGTCAGATTTTTTATGAAATTGTGATCCCGGGGCCTAGGATTTTTTCAAAAAAATCTTTTTCTGCCGGTTAAGTTGTTGAGGGCTGATTTCGTGTCCTGTGATAAAAAGCCTTCTGTTTCGACCGCCAAACCTTTCAGGGGAGCATTTGGAACCTTTTGGCTCCATTTTTGAGTGAATTGCCGAAAGTCAGATTTTTTATGAAATTGTGACCCCGGGGCTTAGGATTTTTTCAAAAAAATCTTTTTCTGCCGGTTAAATTGTTGAGGGCTGATTTCGTGTCCTGTGATAAAAAGCCTTCTGTTTCGACCGCCAAACCTTTCAGAGGATCATTTGCAACCATTTGGCACCATTTTTGAGTGAATTGCCGAAAGTCAGTTTTTTTATGAAATTGTGACCCCGGGGCTTAGGATTTTTTCAAAAAAATCTTTTTCTGCCGGTTAAGTTGTTGAGGGCTGATTTCTTTTCCTGTGATAAAAAGCCTTCTGTTTCAACCGCCAAACCTTTCAGGGGATCATTTGGAACCGTTTGGCACCATTTTTGAGTGAATTGCCGAAAGTCAGATTTTTTATGAAATTGTGACCCCGGGGCCTAGGATTTTTTCAAAAAAATCTTTTTCTGCCGGTTAAGTAGTCGAGGGCTGATTTCGTGTCCTGTGATAAAAAGCCTTCTGTTTCAACCGCCAAACCTTTCAGGGGAGCATTTGGAACCTTTTGGCACAATTTTTGAGTGAATTGCCAAAAGTCAGATTTTTTGTGAAATTGTGACGCCGGGGCTTAGGATTGTTTCAAAAAAATCTTTTTCTGCCAGTTAAGTTGTCGAGGGCTGATTTCTTTCATTTCCATTCCCAAACCTTTCAGAGGATCATTTGCAACCGTTTGGCACCATTTTTGAGTGAATTGCCGAAAGTCAGATTTTTTATGAAATTATAACCCCGGGGCTTAGCATTTTTTCAAAAAAATCTTTTTCTGCCGGTTAAGTTGTTGAGGGCTGATTTCGTGTCCTGTGATAAAAAGCCTTCTGTTTCAACCGCCAAATTGTTTAGGGGAGAATTTGGAATCTTTTGGCACCATTTTTGAGTGAATTGCCGAAAGTCAGATTTTTTATGAAATTGTGACCCCGGGGCCTAGGATTTTTTCAAAAAAATCTTTTTCTGCCGTTTAAGTTGTTGAGGGCTGATTTCGTGTCCTGTGATAAAAAGCCTTCTGTTTCAACCGCCAAATCGTTTAGGGGAGAATTTGGAACCTTTTGGCACCATTTTTGAGCGAGTTGCCAAAAGTCAGATTTTTTATAAAATTGTGAACCCGGGGCTTAGGATTTTTTCAAAAAAATCTCTTTCTGCCGGTTAAGTTGTCGAGGGCTGATTTCTTTTCCTGTGATAAAAAGCCTTCTGTTTCAACCGCCAAACCTTTCAGGGGATCATTTGGAACCGTTTGGCACCATTTTTGAGTGAACTGCCGAAAGTTAGATTTTTTATGAAATTGTGACCCCGGGGCTTAGGATTTTTTCAAAAAAATCTTTTTCTGCCGGTTAAGTTGTTGACGGCTGATTTCTTTTATTTCCATTCCCAAACCTTTCAGAGGATCATTTGCAACCATTTGGCACCATTTTTGAGTGAATTGCCGAAAGTCAGATTTTTTATGAAATTGTGACCCCGGGGCTTAGGATTTTTTCAAAAAAATCTTTTTCTGCCGGTTAAGTAGTCGAGGGCTGATTTCGTGTCCTGTGATAAAAAGCCTTCTGTTTCAACCGCCACACCTTTCAGGGGATCATTTGGAAACGTTTGGCACCATTTTTGAGTGAATTGCCGAAAGTCAGATTTTTTATGAAATTGTGACCCCGGGGCTTAGGATTTTTTCAAAAAAATCTTTTTCTGCCGGTTAAGTAGTCGAGGGCTGATTTCGTGTCCTGTGATAAAAAGCCATCTGTTTCGACCGCCAAACCTTTCAGAGGATCATTTGCAAATATTTGGCACCATTTTTGAGTGAATTGCCGAAAGTCAGATTTTTTATGAAATTGTGACCCCGGGGCTTAGGATTTTTTCAAAAAAATCTTGTTCTGCCGGTTAAGTTGTTGAGGGCTGATTTCTTTTCCTGTGATAAAAAGCCTTCTGTTTCAACCGCCAAACCTTTCAGGGGAGAATTTGGAACCGTTTGGCACCATTTTTGAGTGAATTGCCGAAAGTCAGATTTTTTATGAAATTGTGACCCCGGGGCTTAGGATTTTTTCAAAAAAATCTTTTTCTGCCGGTTAAGTTGTTGAGGGCTGATTTCGTGTCCTGTGATAAAAAGCCTTCTGTTTCAACCGCCAAACCTTTCAGGGGAGAATTTGGAACCGTTTGGCACCATTTTTGAGTGAACTGCCGAAAGTTAGATTTTTTATGAAATTGTGACCCCGGGGCTTAAGATTTTTTCAAAAAAATCTTTTTCTGCCGGTTAAGTTGTCGAGGGCTGATTTCTTCTATTTCCATTCCCAAATCTTTCAGAGGATCATTTGCAACCGTCTGGCACCATTTTTGAGTGAATTGCCGAAAGTCAGATTTTTTATGAAATTGTGACCCCGGGGCTTAGGATTTTTTCAAAAAATCTTTTTCTGCTGGTTAAGTTGTTGAGGGCTGATTTCTTTTTCTGTGATAAAAAGCCTTCTGTTTCAACTGCCAAACCTTTCAGGGGAGCATTTTGAACCTTTTGGCACAATTTTTGAGTGAATTGCCAAAAGTCAGATTTTTTATGAAATTGTGACCCCGGAGCTTAGGATTTTTTCAAAAAAATCTTTTTCTGCCTTTTAAGTTCTTGAGGGCTGATTTATTTTATTTCCATTCCCAAACCTTTCAGAGGATCATTTGCAACCATTTGGCACCATTTTTGAGTTAATTGCCGAAAGTCAGATTTTTTATGAAATTGTGACCCCGGGGCTTAGGATTTTTTCAAAAAAATCTTTTTCTGCCGTTTAAGTTGTTGAGGGCTGATTTCTTTTCCTGTGATAAAAAGCCTTCTGTTTCAACCGCCAAACCTTTCAGGGGAGAATTTGGAACCGTTTGGCACCATTTTTGAGTGAATTGCCGAAAGTCAGATTTTTTATGAAATTGTGACCCCGGGGCCTAGGATTTTTTCAAAAAAATCTTTTTCTGCCGGTTAAGTAGTCGAGGGCTGATTTCGTGTCCTGTGATAAAAAGCCTTCTGTTTCAACCGCCAATTCTTTTAGGGGAGAATTTGGAACCTTTTGGCACAATTTTTGAGTGTATTGCCAAAAGTCAGATTTTTTATGAAATTGTGACCCCGGGGCTTAGGATTTTTTCAAAAAAATCTTTTTCTGCCGGTTAAGTAGTCGAGGGCTGATTTCGTGTCCTGTGATAAAAAGCCTTCTGTTTCAACCGCCAGATCGTTTAGGGGAGAATTTGGAACCTTTTGGCACCATTTTTGAGTGAATTGCCGAAAGTCAGATTTTTTATGAAATTGTGATCCCGGGGCCTAGGATTTTTTCAAAAAAATCTTTTTCTGCCGGTTAAGTTGTTGAGGGCGGATTTCGTGTCCTGTGATAAAAAGCCTTCTGTTTCGACCGCCAAACCTTTCAGGGGAGCATTTGGAACCTTTTGGCACAATTTTTGAGTGAATTGCCAAAAGTCAGATTTTTTGTGAAATTGTGACGCCGGGGCTTAGGATTGTTTCAAAAAAATCTTTTTCTGCCAGTTAAGTTGTTGAGGGCTGATTTCGTGTCCTGTGATAAATAGCCTTCTGTTTCAACCGCCAAATCGTTTAGGGGAGAATTTGGAACCTTTTGGCACCATTTTTGAGTGAGTTGCCAAAAGTCAGATTTTTTATAAAATTGTGAACCCGGGGCTTAGGATTTTTTCAAAAAAATCTCTTTCTGCCTGTTAAGTTGTTGAGGGCTGATTTCTTTTCCTGTGATAAAAAGCCTTCTGTTTCAACCGCCAAACCTTTCAGGGGATCATTTGGAAACGTTTGGCACCATTTTTGAGTGAACTGCCGAAAGTTAGATTTTTTATGAAATTGTGACCCCGGGGCTTAGGATTTTTTCAAAAAAATCTTTTTCTGCCGGTTAAGTTGTTGACGGCTGATTTCTTTTATTTCCATTCCCAAACCTTTCAGAGGATCATTTGCAACCATTTGGCACCATTTTTGAGTGAATTGCCGAAAGTCAGATTTTTTATGAAATTGTGACCCCGGGGCTTAGGATTTTTTCAAAAAAATCTTTTTCTGCCGGTTAAGTAGTCGAGGGCTGATTTCGTGTCCTGTGATAAAAAGCCTTCTGTTTCAACCGCCACACATTTCAGGGGATCATTTGGAAACGTTTGGCACCATTTTTGAGTGAATTGCCGAAAGTCAGATTTTTTATGAAATTGTGACCCCGGGGCTTAGGATATTTTCAAAAAAATCTTTTTCTGCCGGTTAAGTAGTCGAGGGCTGATTTCGTGTCCTGTGATAAAAAGCCATCTGTTTCGACCGCCAAACCTTTCAGAGGATCATTTGCAAATATTTGGCACCATTTTTGAGTGAATTGCCGAAAGTCAGATTTTTTATGAAATTGTGACCCCGGGGCTTAGGATTTTTTCAAAAAAATCTTTTTCTGCCGGTTAAGTTGTTGAGGGCTGATTTCGTGTCCTGTGATAAAAAGCCTTCTGTTTCAACCGCCAAACCTTTCAGGGGAGAAATTGGAACCTTTTGGCACCATTTTTGAGTGAACTGCCGAAAGTTAGATTTTTTATGAAATTGTGACCCCGGGGCTTAAGATTTTTTCAAAAAAATCTTTTTCTACCGGTTAAGTTGTCGAGGGCTGATTTCTTCTATTTCCATTCCCAAACCTTTCAGAGGATGATTTGCAACCGTCTGGCACCATTTTTGAATGAATTGCCGAAAGTCAGAGTTTTTATGAAATTGTGACCCCGGGGCTTTGGATTTTTTCAAAAAAATCTTTTTCTGCCAGTTAAGTTGTCGAGGGCTGATTTCTTCTATTTCCATTCCCAAATCTTTCAGAGGATCATTTGCAACCGTCTGGCACCATTTTTGAGTGAATTGCCGAAAGTCAGATTTTTTATGAAATTGTGACCCCGGGGCTTAGGATTTTTTCAAAAAATCTTTTTCTGCTGGTTAAGTTGTTGAGGGCTGATTTCTTTTTCTGTGATAAAAAGCCTTCTGTTTCAACTGCCAAACCTTTCAGGGGAGCATTTTGAACCTTTTGGCACAATTTTTGAGTGAATTGCCAAAAGTCAGATTTTTTATGAAATTGTGACCCCGGAGCTTAGGATTTTTTCAAAAAAATCTTTTGCTGCCTTTTAAGTTCTTGAGGGCTGATTTATTTTATTTCCATTCCCAAACCTTTCAGAGGATCATTTGCAACCATTTGGCACCATTTTTGAGTTAATTGCCGAAAGTCAGATTTTTTATGAAATTGTGACCCCGGGGCTTAGGATTTTTTCAAAAAAATCTTTTTCTGCCGGTTAAGTTGTTGAGGGCTGATTTCTTTTCCTGTGATAAAAAGCCTTCTGTTTCAACCGCCAAACCTTTCAGGGGAGAATTTGGAACCGTTTGGCACCATTTTTGAGTGAATTGCCGAAAGTCAGATTTTTTATGAAATTGTGACCCCGGGGCTTAGGATTTTTTCAAAAAAATCTTTTTCTGCGGGTTAAGTTGTTGAGGGCTGATTTCGTGTCCTGTGATAAAAAGCCTTCTGTTTCAACCGCCAATTCTTTTAGGGGAGAATTTGGAACCTTTTGGCACAATTTTTGAGTGTATTGCCAAAAGTCAGATTTTTTATGAAATTGTGACCCCGGGGCTTAGGATTTTTTCAAAAAAATCTTTTTCTGCCGGTTAAGTTGTTGAGGGCTGATTTCGTGTCCTGTGATAAAAAGCCTTCTGTTTCAACCGCCAAATCGTTTAGGGGAGAATTTGGAACCTGTTGGCACCATTTTTGAGTGAATTGCCGAAAGTCAGATTTTTTATGAAATTGTGACCCCGGGGCCTAGGATTTTTTCAAAAAAATCTTTTTCTGCCGGTTAAGTTGTTGAGGGCTGATTTCGTGTCCTGTGATAAAAAGCCTTCTGTTTCGACCGCCAAACCTTTCAGGGGAGCATTTGGAACCTTTTGGCTCCATTTTTGAGTGAATTGCCGAAAGTCAGATTTTTTATGAAATTGTGACCCTGGGGCTTAGGATTTTTTCAAAAAAATCTTTTTCTGCCGGTTAAATTGTTGAGGGCTGATTTCGTGTCCTGTGATAAAAAGCCTTCTGTTTCAACCGCCAAATCGTTTAGGGGAGAATTTGGAACCTTTTGGCACGATTTTTGAGTGAATTGCCAAAAGTCAGATTTTTTATGAAATTGTGACCCCGGGGCTTAGGATTTTTTCAAAAAAATCTTTTTCTGCCGGTTAAGTTGTTGAGGGCTGATTTCTTTTCCTGTGATAAAAAGCCTTCTGTTTCAACCGCCAAACCTTTCAGGGGATCATTTGGAAACGTTTGGCACCATTTTTGAGTGAATTGCCGAAAGTCAGACTTTTTATGAAATTGTGACGCCGGGGCTTAGGATTGTTTCAAAAAAATCTTTTTCTGCCAGTTAAGTTGTCGAGGGCTGATTTCTTTCATTTCCATTCCCAAACCTTTCAGAGGATCATTTGCAACCGTTTGGCACCATTTTTGAGTGAATTGCCGAAAGTCAGATTTTTTATAAAATTGTGACCCCGGGGCTTAAGAATTTTTTCAAAAAAATCTTTTTCTACCGGTTAAGTTGTTGAGGGCTCATTTCTTTTCCTGTGATAAAAAGCCTTCTGTTTCAACCGCCAAACCTTTCAGAGAATGATTTGCAACCGTCTGGCACCATTTTTGAATGAATTGCCGAAAGTCAGACTTTTTATGAAATTGTGACCCCGGGGCTTAGGATTTTTTCAAAAAAATCTTTTTCTGCCGGTTAACTTGTTGAGGGTTGATTTATTTTCCTGTGATAAAAAGCCTTCTGTTTCAACAGCCAAAACTTTCAGGGGAGCATTTGGAACCGTTTGGCACCATTTTTGAGTGAATTGCCAAAAGTCAGATTTTTTATGAAATTGTGACCCCGGGGCTTAGGATTTTTTCAAAAAATATTGTTCTGCCAGTTAAGTAGTCGAGGGCTGATTTCGTGTTCTGTGATAAAAAGCCATCTGTTTCGACCGCCAAATCTTTCAGAGGATCATTTGCAACCGTCTGGCACCATTTTTGAGTGAATTGCCGAAAGTCAGATTTTTTATGAAATTGTGACCCCGGGGCTTAGGATTTTTTCAAAAAATCTTTTTCTGCTGGTTAAGTTGTTGAGGGCTGATTTCTTTTTCTGTGATAAAAAGCCTTCTGTTTCAACTGCCAAACCTTTCAGGGGAGCATTTTGAACCTTTTGGCACAATTTTTGAGTGAATTGCCAAAAGTCAGATTTTTTATGAAATTGTGACCCCGGAGCTTAGGATTTTTTCAAAAAAATCTTTTTCTGCCGTTTAAGTTCTTGAGGGCTGATTTATTTTATTTCCATTCCCAAACCTTTCAGAGGATCATTTGCAACCATTTGGCACCATTTTTGAGTTAATTGCCGAAAGTCAGATTTTTTATGAAATTGTGACCCCGGGGCTTAGGATTTTTTCAAAAAAATCTTTTTCTGCCGGTTAAGTTGTTGAGGGCTGATTTCTTTTCCTGTGATAAAAAGCCTTCTGTTTCAACCGCCAAACCTTTCAGGGGAGAATTTGGAACCGTTTGGCACCATTTTTGAGTGAATTGCCGAAAGTCAGATTTTTTATGAAATTGTGATCCCGGGGCTTAGGATTTTTTCAAAAAAATCTTTTTCTGCCGGTTAAGTTGTTGAGGGCTGATTTCGTGTCCTGTGATAAAAAGCCTTCTGTTTCGACCGCCAAACCTTTCAGGGGAGCATTTGGAACCTTTTGGCTCCATTTTTGAGTGAATTGCCGAAAGTCAGATTTTTTATGAAATTGTGACCCCGGGGCTTAGGATTTTTTCAAAAAAATCTTTTTCTGCCGGTTAAGTTGTTGAGGGCTGATTTCGTGTCCTGTGATAAAAAGCCTTCTGTTTCAACCGCCAAATCGTTTAGGGGAGAATTTGGAACCTTTTGGCACCATTTTTGAGTGAATTGCCGAAAGTCAGATTTTTTATGAAATTGTGATCCCGGGGCCTAGGATTTTTTCAAAAAAATCTTTTTCTGCCGGTTAAGTTGTTGAGGGCTGATTTCGTGTCCTGTGATAAAAAGCCTTCTGTTTCGACCGCCAAACCTTTCAGGGGAGCATTTGGAACCTTTTGGCTCCATTTTTGAGTGAATTGCCGAAAGTCAGATTTTTTATGAAATTGTGACCCCGGGGCTTAGGATTTTTTCAAAAAAATCTTTTTCTGCCGGTTAAGTTGTTGAGGGCTGATTTCTTTTCCTGTGATAAAAAGCCTTCTGTTTCAACCGCCAAACCTTTCAGAGAATGATTTGCAACCGTCTGGCACCATTTTTGAATGAATTGCCGAAAGTCAGACTTTTTATGAAATTGTGACCCCGGGGCTTAGGATTTTTTCAAAAAAATCTTTTTCTGCTGGTTAACTTGTTGAGGGTTGATTTATTTTCCTGTGATAAAAAGCCTTCTGTTTCAACAGCCAAAACTTTCAGGGGAGCATTTGGAACCGTTTGGCACCATTTTTGAGTGAATTGCCAAAAGTCAGATTTTTTATGAAATTGTGACCCCGGGGCTTAGGATTTTTTCAAAAAAATATTGTTCTGCCAGTTAAGTAGTCGAGGGCTGATTTCGTGTTCTGTGATAAAAAGCCATCTGTTTCGACCGCCACACCTTTCAGGGGAGCATTTGGAACCTTTTGGCTCCATTTTTGAGTGAATTGCCGAAAGTCAGATTTTTTATGAAATTGTGATCCCGGGGCCTAGGATTTTTTCAAAAAAATCTTCTTCTGCCGGTTAAGTTGTTGAGGGCTGATTTCGTGTCCTGTGATAAAAAGCCTTCTGTTTCAACCGCCAAATTGTTTAGGGGAGAATTTGGAACCTTTTGGCACCATTTTTGAGTGAATTGCCGAAAGTCAGATTTTTTATGAAATTGTGACCCCGGGGCCTAGGATTTTTTCAAAAAAATCTTTTTCTGCCGGTTAAGTTGTTGAGGCCTGATTTCGTGTCCTGTGATAAAAAGCCTTCTGTTTCAACCGCCAAATCGTTTAGGGGAGAATTTGGAACCTTTTGGCACCATTTTTGAGTGAATTGCCAAAAGTCAGATTTTTTATAAAATTGTGAATCCGGGGCTTAGGATTTTTTCAAAAAAATCTCTTTCTGCCGGTTAAGTTGTTGAGGGCTGATTTCTTTTCCTGTGATAAAAAGCCTTCTGTTTCAACCGCCAAACATTTCAGGGGATCATTTGGAAACGTTTGGCACCATTTTTGAGTGAATTGCCGAAAGTCAGATTTTTTATGAAATTGTGACCCCGGGGCTTAGGATTTTTTCAAAAAAATCTTGTTCTGCCGGTTAAGTTGTTGAGGGCTGATTTCGTGTCCTGTGATAAAAAGCCTTCTGTTTCAACCGCCAAACCTTTCAGGGGAGAATTTGGAACCGTTTGGCACCATTTTTGAGTGAATTGCCGAAAGTCAGATTTTTTATGAAATTGTGACCCCGGGGCTTAGGATTTTTTCAAAAAAATCTTTTTCTGCCGGTTAAGTTGTTGAGGGCTGATTTCTTTTCCTGTGATAAAAAGCCTTCTGTTTCAACCGCCACACCTTTCAGGGGAGAATTTGGAACCGTTTGGCACCATTTTTGAGTGAATTGCCGAAAGTCAGATTTTTCATGAAATTGTGATCCCGGGGCCTAGGATTTTTTCAAAAAAAATCTTTTTCTGCCGGTTAAGTTGTTGAGGGCTGATTTCGTGTCCTGTGATAAAAAGCCTTCTGTTTCGACCGCCAAACCTTTCAGGGGAGAATTTGGAACCTTTTGGCTCCATTTTTGAGAGAATTGCCGAAAGTCAGATTTTTTATGAAATTGTGACCCCGGGGCTTAGGATTTTTTCAAAAAAATCTTTTTCTGCCGGTTAAATTGTTGAGGGCTGATTTCGTGTCCTGTGATAAAAAGCCTTCTGTTTCAACCGCCAAATCGTTTAGGGGAGAATTTGGAACCTTTTGGCACCATTTTTGAGTGAATTGCCAAAAGTCAGATTTTTTATGAAATTGTGACCCCGGGGCCTAGGATTTTTTCAAAAAAATCTCTTTCTGCCGGTTAAGTTTTTGAGGGCTGATTTCTTTTCCTGTGATAAAAAGCCTTCTGTTTCAACCGCCAAACCTTTCAGGGGATCATTTGGAACCGTTTAGCACCAATTTTGAGTGAATTGCCGAAAGTCAGATTTCTTATAAAATTGTGACCCCGGGGCTTAGGAATTTTTTCAAAAAAATCTTTTTCTGCCGGTTAAGTTGTTGAGGGCTGATTTCTTTTCCTGTGATAAAAAGCCTTCTGTTTCAACCGCCAAACCTTTCAGGGGATCATTTGGAACCGTTTGGCACCATTTTTGAGTGAACTGCCGAAAGTTAGATTTTTTATGAAATTGTGACCCCGGGGCTTAGGATTTTTTCAAAAAAATCTTTTTCTGCCGGTTAAGTTGTCGAGGGCTGATTTCTTTTCCTGTGATAAAAAGCCTTCTGTTTCAACCGCCAAACCTTTCAGAGGATGATTTGCAACCGTCTGGCACCATTTTTGAATGAATTGCCGAAAGTCAGACTTTTTATGAAATTGTGACCCCGGGGCTTAGGATTTTTTCAAAAAAATCTTTTTCTGCCGGTTAAGTTGTTGAGGGCTGATTTCTTTTCCTGTGATAAAAAGCCTTCTATTTCAACCGCCAAACCTTTCAGGGGAGAATTTGGAACCTTTTGGCACCATTTTTGAGTGAATTGCCAAAAGTCAGATTTTTTATGAAATTGTGACCCCGGGGCTTAGGATTTTTTCAAAAAAATCTTTTTCTGCCGGTTAAGGAGTCGAGGGCTGATTTCGTGTCCTGTGATAAAAAGCCATCTGTTTCGACCGCCAAACCTTTCAGAGGATCATTTGGAACCATTTGGCACCATTTTTGAGTGAATTGCCAAAAGTCAGATTTTTTATGAAATTGTGACCCCGGGGCTTAGGATTTTTTCAAAAAAATCTTTTTCTGCCGGTTAAGTTGTTGAGGGCTGATTTCTTTTCCTGTGATAAAAAGCCTTCTGTTTCAACCGCCAAACCTTTCAGGGGATCATTTGGAACCGTTTGGCACCATTTTTGAGTGAATTGCCGAAAGTCAGATTTTTTATGAAATTGTGACCCCGGGGCTTAAGATTTTTTCAAAAAAATCTTTTTCTGCCGGCTAAGTTGTCGAGGGCTGATTTCTTCTATTTCCATTCCCAAACCTTTCAGAGGGTGATTTGCAACCGTCTGGCACCATTTTTGAATGAATTGCCGAAAGTCAGTCTTTTTATGAAATTGTGACCCCGGGGCTTCGGATTTTTTTAAAAAAATCTTTTTCTGCCGGTTAAGTTGTCGAGGGCTGATTTTTTTTTATTTCCATTCCCAAATCTTTCAGAGGATCATTTGCAACCGTCTGGCAGCATTTTTGAGTGAATAGCCGAAAGTCAGATTTTTTATGAAATTGTGACCCCGGGGCTTAGGATTTTTTCAAAAAATCTTTTTCTGCTGGTTAAGTTGTTGAGGGCTGATTTCTTTTTCTGTGATAAAAAGCCTTCTGTTTCAACCGCCAAACCTTTCAGGGGAGCATTTTGAACCTTTTGGCACAATTTTTGAGTGAATTGCCAAAAGTCAGATTTTTTATGAAATTGTGACCCCGGGGCTTAGGATTTTTTCAAAAAAATCTTTTCCTGCCGGTTAAGTTGTTGAGGGCTGATTTATTTTATTTCCATTCCCAAACCTTTCAGAGGATCATTTGCAACCATTTGGCACCATTTTTGAGTTAATTGCCGAAAGTCAGATTTTTTATGAAATTGTGACCCCGGGGCTTAGGATTTTTTCAAAAAAATCTTTTTCTGCCGGTTAAGTTGTTGAGGGCTGATTTCTTTTCCTGTGATAAAAAGCCTTCTGTTTCAACCGCCACACCTTTCAGGGGAGAATTTGGAACCGTTTGGCACCATTTTTGAGTGAATTGCCGAAAGTCAAATTTTTCATGAAATTGTGATCCCGGGGCCTAGGATTTTTTCAAAAAAATCTTTTTCTGCCGGTTAAGTTGTTGAGGGCTGATTTCGTGTCCTGTGATAAAAAGCCTTCTGTTTCGACCGCCAAACCTTTCAGGGGAGAATTTGGAACCTTTGGCTCCATTTTTGAGAGAATTGCCGAAAGTCAGATTTTTTATGAAATTGTGACCCCGGGGCTTAGGATTTTTTCAAAAAAATCTTTTTCTGCCGGTTAAATTGTTGAGGGCTGATTTCGTGTCCTGTGATAAAAAGCCTTCTGTTTCAACCGCCAAATCGTTTAGGGGAGAATTTGGAACCTTTTGGCACCATTTTTGAGTGAATTGCCAAAAGTCAGATTTTTTATGAAATTGTGATCCCGGGGCCTAGGATTTTTTCAAAAAAATCTTTTTCTGCCGGTTAAGTTGTTGAGGGCTGATTTCGTGTCCTGTGATAAAAAGCCTTCTGTTTCAACCGCCAAATCGTTTAGGGGAGAATTTGGAACCTTTTGGCACCATTTTTGAGTGAATTGCCGAAAGTCAGATTTTTTATGAAATTGTGACCCAGGGGCCTAGGATTTTTTCAAAAAAATCTCTTTCTGCCGGTTAAGTTTTTGAGGGCTGATTTCTTTTCCTGTGATAAAAAGCCTTCTGTTTCAACCGCCAAACCTTTCAGGGGATCATTTGGAACCGTTTAGCACCAATTTTGAGTGAATTTCCGAAAGTCAGATTTCTTATAAAATTGTGACCCCGGGGCTTAGGAATTTTTTCAAAAAAATCTTTTTCTGCCGGTTAAGTTGTTGAGGGCTGATTTCTTTTCCTGTGATAAAAAGCCTTCTGTTTCAACCGCCAAACCTTTCAGGGGATCATTTGGAACCGTTTGGCACCATTTTTGAGTGAACTGCCGAAAGTTAGATTTTTTATGAAATTGTGACCCCGGGGCTTAGGATTTTTTCAAAAAAATCTTTTTCTGCCGGTTAAGTTGTTGAGGGCTGATTTCTTTTCCTGTGATAAAAAGCCTTCTATTTCAACCGCCAAACCTTTCAGGGGAGAATTTGGAACCTTTTGGCACAATTTTTGAGTGAATTGCCAAAAGTCAGATTTTTTATGAAATTGTGACCCCGGGGCTTAGGATTTTTTCAAAAAAATCTTTTTCTGCCGGTTAAGTTGTTGAGGGCTGATTTCTTCTATTTCCATTCCCAAACCTTTTAGAGGATCATTTGGAACCGTCTGGCACCATTTTTGAGTGAATTGTCGAAAGTCACACTTTTTGTGAAATTGTGACCCCGGGGTTTAGGAATTTTTTCAAAAAAATCTTTTGATGCCGTTTAAGTTGTCGAGGGCTGATTTCTTTTCCTGTGATAAAAAGCCTTCTGTTTCAACCGCCAAACCTTTCAGGGGAGCATTTTGAACCTTTTGGCACAATTTTTGAGTGAATTGCCAAAAGTCAGATTTTTTATGAAATTGTGACCCCGGGGCTTAGGATTTTTTCAAAAAAATCTTTTTCTGCCGGTTAAGTTGTTAAGGGCTGATTTATTTTATTTCCATTCCCAAACCTTTCAGAGGATCATTTGCAACCATTTGGCACCATTTTTGAGTGAATTGCCGAAAGTCAGATTTTTTATGAAATTGTGACCCCGGGGCTTAGGATTTTTTCAAAAAAATCTTTTTCTGCCGGTTAAGTTGTTGAGGGCTGATTTCTTTTCCTGTGATAAAAAGCCTTCTGTTTCGACCGCCAAACCTTTCAGGGGAGAATTTGGAACCTTTTGGCTCCATTTTTGAGAGAATTGCCGAAAGTCAGATTTTTTATGAAATTGTGACCCCGGGGCTTAGGATTTTTTCAAAAAAATCTTTTTCTGCCGGTTAAATTGTTGAGGGCTGATTTCGTGTCCTGTGATAAAAAGCCTTCTGTTTCAACCGCCAAATCGTTTAGGGGAGAATTTGGAACCTTTTGGCACCATTTTTGAGTGAATTGCCAAAAGTCAGATTTTTTATGAAATTGTGATCCCGGGGCCTAGGATTTTTTCAAAAAAATCTTTTTCTGCCGGTTAAGTTGTTGAGGGCTGATTTCGTGTCCTGTGATAAAAAGCCTTCTGTTTCAACCGCCAAATCGTTTAGGGGAGAATTTGGAACCTTTTGGCACCATTTTTGAGTGAATTGCCGAAAGTCAGAATTTTTATGAAATTGTGACCCAGGGGCCTAGGATTTTTTCAAAAAAATCTCTTTCTGCCGGTTAAGTTTTTGAGGGCTGATTTCTTTTCCTGTGATAAAAAGCCTTCTGTTTCAACCGCCAAACCTTTCAGGGGATCATTTGCAACCGTTTAGCACCAATTTTGAGTGAATTGCCGAAAGTCAGATTTCTTATAAAATTGTGACCCCGGGGCTTAGGAATTTTTTCAAAAAAATCTTTTTCTGCCGGTTAAGTTGTTGAGGGCTGATTTCTTTTCCTGTGATAAAAAGCCTTCTGTTTCAACCGCCAAACCTTTCAGGGGATCATTTGGAACCGTTTGGCACCATTTTTGAGTGAACTGCCGAAAGTTAGATTTTTTATGAAATTGTGACCCCGGGGCTTAGGATTTTTTCAAAAAAATCTTTTTCTGCCGGTTAAGTTGTCGAGGGCTGATTTCTTTTCCTGTGATAAAAAGCCTTCTGTTTCAACCGCCAAAGCTTTCAGAGGATGATTTGCAACCATCTGGCACCATTTTTGATTGAATTGCCGAAAGTCAGACTTTTTATGAAATTGTGACCCCGGGGCTTAGGATTTTTTCAAAAAAATCTTTTTCTGCCGGTTAAGTTGTTGAGGGCTGATTTCTTTTCCTGTGATAAAAAGCCTACTATTTCAACCGCCAAACCTTTCAGGGGAGAATTTGGAACCTTTTGGCACAATTTTTGAGCGAATTGCCAAAAGTCAGATTTTTTATGAAATTGTGACCCCGGGGCTTAGGATTTTTTCAAAAAAATCTTTTTCTGCCGGTTAAGTTGTTGAGGGCTGATTTCTTTTCCTGTGATAAAAAGCCTTCTGTTTCAACCGCCAAACCTTTCAGGGGATCATTTGGAAACGTTTGGCACCATTTTTGAGTGAATTGCCGAAAGTCAGATTTTTTATGAAATTGTGACCCCGGGGCTTAGGATTTTTTCAAAAAAATCTTGTTCTGCCGGTTAAGTTGTTGAGGGCTGATTTCGTGTCCTGTGATAAAAAGCCTTCTGTTTCAACCGCCAAACCTTTCAGGGGAGAATTTGGAACCGTTTGGCACCATTTTTGAGTGAATTGCCGAAAGTCAGATTTTTTATGAAATTGTGACCCCGGGGCTTAGGATTTTTTCAAAAAAATCTTTTTCTGCCGGTTAAGTTGTTGAGGGCTGATTTCTTTTCCTGTGATAAAAAGCCTTCTGTTTCAACCGCCACACCTTTCAGGGGAGAATTTGGAACCGTTTGGCACCATTTTTGAGTGAATTGCCGAAAGTCAGATTTTTCATGAAATTGTGATCCCGGGGCCTAGGATTTTTTCAAAAAAAATCTTTTTCTGCCGGTTAAGTTGTTGAGGGCTGATTTCGTGTCCTGTGATAAAAAGCCTTCTGTTTCGACCGCCAAACCTTTCAGGGGAGAATTTGGAACCTTTTGGCTCCATTTTTGAGAGAATTGCCGAAAGTCAGATTTTTTATGAAATTGTGACCCCGGGGCTTAGGATTTTTTCAAAAAAATCTTTTTCTGCCGGTTAAATTGTTGAGGGCTGATTTCGTGTCCTGTGATAAAAAGCCTTCTGTTTCAACCGCCAAATCGTTTAGGGGAGAATTTGGAACCTTTTGGCACCATTTTTGAGTGAATTGCCAAAAGTCAGATTTTTTATGAAATTGTGACCCCGGGGCCTAGGATTTTTTCAAAAAAATCTCTTTCTGCCGGTTAAGTTTTTGAGGGCTGATTTCTTTTCCTGTGATAAAAAGCCTTCTGTTTCAACCGCCAAACCTTTCAGGGGATCATTTGGAACCGTTTGGCACCATTTTTGAGTGAACTGCCGAAAGTTAGATTTTTTATGAAATTGTGACCCCGGGGCTTAGGATTTTTTCAAAAAAATCTTTTTCTGCCGGTTAAGTTGTCGAGGGCTGATTTCTTTTCCTGTGATAAAAAGCCTTCTGTTTCAACCGCCAAACCTTTCAGAGGATGATTTGCAACCGTCTGGCACCATTTTTGAATGAATTGCCGAAAGTCAGACTTTTTATGAAATTGTGACCCCGGGGCTTAGGATTTTTTCAAAAAAATCTTTTTCTGCCGGTTAAGTTGTTGAGGGCTGATTTCTTTTCCTGTGATAAAAAGCCTTCTATTTCAACCGCCAAACCTTTCAGGGGAGAATTTGGAACCTTTTGGCACCATTTTTGAGTGAATTGCCAAAAGTCAGATTTTTTATGAAATTGTGACCCCGGGGCTTAGGATTTTTTCAAAAAAATCTTTTTCTGCCGGTTAAGGAGTCGAGGGCTGATTTCGTGTCCTGTGATAAAAAGCCATCTGTTTCGACCGCCAAACCTTTCAGAGGATCATTTGGAACCATTTGGCACCATTTTTGAGTGAATTGCCAAAAGTCAGATTTTTTATGAAATTGTGACCCCGGGGCTTAGGATTTTTTCAAAAAAATCTTTTTCTGCCGGTTAAGTTGTTGAGGGCTGATTTCTTTTCCTGTGATAAAAAGCCTTCTGTTTCAACCGCCAAACCTTTCAGGGGATCATTTGGAACCGTTTGGCACCATTTTTGAGTGAATTGCCGAAAGTCAGATTTTTTATGAAATTGTGACCCCGGGGCTTAAGATTTTTTCAAAAAAATCTTTTTCTGCCGGCTAAGTTGTCGAGGGCTGATTTCTTCTATTTCCATTCCCAAACCTTTCAGAGGGTGATTTGCAACCGTCTGGCACCATTTTTGAATGAATTGCCGAAAGTCAGTCTTTTTATGAAATTGTGACCCCGGGGCTTCGGATTTTTTTAAAAAAATCTTTTTCTGCCGGTTAAGTTGTCGAGGGCTGATTTTTTTTTATTTCCATTCCCAAATCTTTCAGAGGATCATTTGCAACCGTCTGGCAGCATTTTTGAGTGAATAGCCGAAAGTCAGATTTTTTATGAAATTGTGACCCCGGGGCTTAGGATTTTTTCAAAAAATCTTTTTCTGCTGGTTAAGTTGTTGAGGGCTGATTTCTTTTTCTGTGATAAAAAGCCTTCTGTTTCAACCGCCAAACCTTTCAGGGGAGCATTTTGAACCTTTTGGCACAATTTTTGAGTGAATTGCCAAAAGTCAGATTTTTTATGAAATTGTGACCCCGGGGCTTAGGATTTTTTCAAAAAAATCTTTTCCTGCCGGTTAAGTTGTTGAGGGCTGATTTATTTTATTTCCATTCCCAAACCTTTCAGAGGATCATTTGCAACCATTTGGCACCATTTTTGAGTTAATTGCCGAAAGTCAGATTTTTTATGAAATTGTGACCCCGGGGCTTAGGATTTTTTCAAAAAAATCTTTTTCTGCCGGTTAAGTTGTTGAGGGCTGATTTCTTTTCCTGTGATAAAAAGCCTTCTGTTTCAACCGCCACACCTTTCAGGGGAGAATTTGGAACCGTTTGGCACCATTTTTGAGTGAATTGCCGAAAGTCAAATTTTTCATGAAATTGTGATCCCGGGGCCTAGGATTTTTTCAAAAAAATCTTTTTCTGCCGGTTAAGTTGTTGAGGGCTGATTTCGTGTCCTGTGATAAAAAGCCTTCTGTTTCGACCGCCAAACCTTTCAGGGGAGAATTTGGAACCTTTGGCTCCATTTTTGAGAGAATTGCCGAAAGTCAGATTTTTTATGAAATTGTGACCCCGGGGCTTAGGATTTTTTCAAAAAAATCTTTTTCTGCCGGTTAAATTGTTGAGGGCTGATTTCGTGTCCTGTGATAAAAAGCCTTCTGTTTCAACCGCCAAATCGTTTAGGGGAGAATTTGGAACCTTTTGGCACCATTTTTGAGTGAATTGCCAAAAGTCAGATTTTTTATGTAATTGTGATCCCGGGGCCTAGGATTTTTTCAAAAAAATCTTTTTCTGCCGGTTAAGTTGTTGAGGGCTGATTTCGTGTCCTGTGATAAAAAGCCTTCTGTTTCAACCGCCAAATCGTTTAGGGGAGAATTTGGAACCTTTTGGCACCATTTTTGAGTGAATTGCCGAAAGTCAGATTTTTTATGAAATTGTGACCCAGGGGCCTAGGATTTTTTCAAAAAAATCTCTTTCTGCCGGTTAAGTTTTTGAGGGCTGATTTCTTTTCCTGTGATAAAAAGCCTTCTGTTTCAACCGCCAAACCTTTCAGGGGATCATTTGGAACCGTTTAGCACCAATTTTGAGTGAATTTCCGAAAGTCAGATTTCTTATAAAATTGTGACCCCGGGGCTTAGGAATTTTTTCAAAAAAATCTTTTTCTGCCGGTTAAGTTGTTGAGGGCTGATTTCTTTTCCTGTGATAAAAAGCCTTCTGTTTCAACCGCCAAACCTTTCAGGGGATCATTTGGAACCGTTTGGCACCATTTTTGAGTGAACTGCCGAAAGTTAGATTTTTTATGAAATTGTGACCCCGGGGCTTAGGATTTTTTCAAAAAAATCTTTTTCTGCCGGTTAAGTTGTTGAGGGCTGATTTCTTTTCCTGTGATAAAAAGCCTTCTATTTCAACCGCCAAACCTTTCAGGGGAGAATTTGGAACCTTTTGGCACAATTTTTGAGTGAATTGCCAAAAGTCAGATTTTTTATGAAATTGTGACCCCGGGGCTTAGGATTTTTTCAAAAAAATCTTTTTCTGCCGGTTAAGTTGTTGAGGGCTGATTTCTTCTATTTCCATTCCCAAACCTTTTAGAGGATCATTTGGAACCGTCTGGCACCATTTTTGAGTGAATTGTCGAAAGTCACACTTTTTGTGAAATTGTGACCCCGGGGTTTAGGAATTTTTTCAAAAAAATCTTTTGATGCCGTTTAAGTTGTCGAGGGCTGATTTCTTTTCCTGTGATAAAAAGCCTTCTGTTTCAACCGCCAAACCTTTCAGGGGAGCATTTTGAACCTTTTGGCACAATTTTTGAGTGAATTGCCAAAAGTCAGATTTTTTATGAAATTGTGACCCCGGGGCTTAGGATTTTTTCAAAAAAATCTTTTTCTGCCGGTTAAGTTGTTGAGGGCTGATTTCTTTTCCTGTGATAAAAAGCCTTCTGTTTCGACCGCCAAACCTTTCAGGGGAGAATTTGGAACCTTTGGCTCCATTTTTGAGAGAATTGCCGAAAGTCAGATTTTTTATGAAATTGTGACCCCGGGGCTTAGGATTTTTTCAAAAAAATCTTTTTCTGCCGGTTAAATTGTTGAGGGCTGATTTCGTGTCCTGTGATAAAAAGCCTTCTGTTTCAACCGCCAAATCGTTTAGGGGAGAATTTGGAACCTTTTGGCACCATTTTTGAGTGAATTGCCAAAAGTCAGATTTTTTATGAAATTGTGATCCCGGGGCCTAGGATTTTTTCAAAAAAATCTTTTTCTGCCGGTTAAGTTGTTGAGGGCTGATTTCGTGTCCTGTGATAAAAAGCCTTCTGTTTCAACCGCCAAATCGTTTAGGGGAGAATTTGGAACCTTTTGGCACCATTTTTGAGTGAATTGCCGAAAGTCAGATTTTTTATGAAATTGTGACCCAGGGGCCTAGGATTTTTTCAAAAAAATCTCTTTCTGCCGGTTAAGTTTTTGAGGGCTGATTTCTTTTCCTGTGATAAAAAGCCTTCTGTTTCAACCGCCAAACCTTTCAGGGGATCATTTGGAACCGTTTAGCACCAATTTTGAGTGAATTTCCGAAAGTCAGATTTCTTATAAAATTGTGACCCCGGGGCTTAGGAATTTTTTCAAAAAAATCTTTTTCTGCCGGTTAAGTTGTTGAGGGCTGATTTCTTTTCCTGTGATAAAAAGCCTTCTGTTTCAACCGCCAAACCTTTCAGGGGATCATTTGGAACCGTTTGGCACCATTTTTGAGTGAACTGCCGAAAGTTAGATTTTTTATGAAATTGTGACCCCGGGGCTTAGGATTTTTTCAAAAAAATCTTTTTCTGCCGGTTAAGTTGTTGAGGGCTGATTTCTTTTCCTGTGATAAAAAGCCTTCTATTTCAACCGCCAAACCTTTCAGGGGAGAATTTGGAACCTTTTGGCACAATTTTTGAGTGAATTGCCAAAAGTCAGATTTTTTATGAAATTGTGACCCCGGGGCTTAGGATTTTTTCAAAAAAATCTTTTTCTGCCGGTTAAGTTGTTGAGGGCTGATTTCTTCTATTTCCATTCCCAAACCTTTTAGAGGATCATTTGGAACCGTCTGGCACCATTTTTGAGTGAATTGTCGAAAGTCACACTTTTTGTGAAATTGTGACCCCGGGGTTTAGGAATTTTTTCAAAAAAATCTTTTGATGCCGTTTAAGTTGTCGAGGGCTGATTTCTTTTCCTGTGATAAAAAGCCTTCTGTTTCAACCGCCAAAGCTTTCAGGGGAGCATTTTGAACCTTTTGGCACAATTTTTGAGTGAATTGCCAAAAGTCAGATTTTTTATGAAATTGTGACCCCGGGGCTTAGGATTTTTTCAAAAAAATCTTTTTCTGCCGGTTAAGTTGTTGAGGGCTGATTTCTTTTCCTGTGATAAAAAGCCTTCTGTTTCAACCGCCACACCTTTCAGGGGAGAATTTGGAACCGTTTGGCACCATTTTTGAGTGAATTGCCGAAAGTCAAATTTTTCATGAAATTGTGATCCCGGGGCCTAGGATTTTTTCAAAAAAATCTTTTTCTGCCGGTTAAGTTGTTGAGGGCTGATTTCGTGTCCTGTGATAAAAAGCCTTCTGTTTCGACCGCCAAACCTTTCAGGGGAGAATTTGGAACCTTTGGCTCCATTTTTGAGAGAATTGCCGAAAGTCAGATTTTTTATGAAATTGTGACCCCGGGGCTTAGGATTTTTTCAAAAAAATCTTTTTCTGCCGGTTAAATTGTTGAGGGCTGATTTCGTGTCCTGTGATAAAAAGCCTTCTGTTTCAACCGCCAAATCGTTTAGGGGAGAATTTGGAACCTTTTGGCACCATTTTTGAGTGAATTGCCAAAAGTCAGATTTTTTATGAAATTGTGATCCCGGGGCCTAGGATTTTTTCAAAAAAATCTTTTTCTGCCGGTTAAGTTGTTGAGGGCTGATTTCGTGTCCTGTGATAAAAAGCCTTCTGTTTCAACCGCCAAATCGTTTAGGGGAGAATTTGGAACCTTTTGGCACCATTTTTGAGTGAATTGCCGAAAGTCAGATTTTTTATGAAATTGTGACCCAGGGGCCTAGGATTTTTTCAAAAAAATCTCTTTCTGCCGGTTAAGTTTTTGAGGGCTGATTTCTTTTCCTGTGATAAAAAGCCTTCTGTTTCAACCGCCAAACCTTTCAGGGGATCATTTGGAACCGTTTAGCACCAATTTTGAGTGAATTTCCGAAAGTCAGATTTCTTATAAAATTGTGACCCCGGGGCTTAGGAATTTTTTCAAAAAAATCTTTTTCTGCCGGTTAAGTTGTTGAGGGCTGATTTCTTTTCCTGTGATAAAAAGCCTTCTGTTTCAACCGCCAAACCTTTCAGGGGATCATTTGGAACCGTTTGGCACCATTTTTGAGTGAACTGCCGAAAGTTAGATTTTTTATGAAATTGTGACCCCGGGGCTTAGGATTTTTTCAAAAAAATCTTTTTCTGCCGGTTAAGTTGTTGAGGGCTGATTTCTTTTCCTGTGATAAAAAGCCTTCTATTTCAACCGCCAAACCTTTCAGGGGAGCATTTTGAACCTTTTGGCACAATTTTTGAGTGAATTGCCAAAAGTCAGATTTTTTATGAAATTGTGACCCCGGGGCTTAGGATTTTTTCAAAAAAATCTTTTTCTGCCGGTTAAGTTGTTAAGGGCTGATTTATTTTATTTCCATTCCCAAACCTTTCAGAGGATCATTTGCAACCATTTGGCACCATTTTTGAGTGAATTGCCGAAAGTCAGATTTTTTATGAAATTGTGACCCCGGGGCTTAGGATTTTTTCAAAAAAATCTTTTTCTGCCGGTTAAGTTGTTGAGGGCTGATTTCTTTTCCTGTGATAAAAAGCCTTCTGTTTCGACCGCCAAACCTTTCAGGGGAGAATTTGGAACCTTTTGGCTCCATTTTTGAGAGAATTGCCGAAAGTCAGATTTTTTATGAAATTGTGACCCCGGGGCTTAGGATTTTTTCAAAAAAATCTTTTTCTGCCGGTTAAATTGTTGAGGGCTGATTTCGTGTCCTGTGATAAAAAGCCTTCTGTTTCAACCGCCAAATCGTTTAGGGGAGAATTTGGAACCTTTTGGCACCATTTTTGAGTGAATTGCCAAAAGTCAGATTTTTTATGAAATTGTGATCCCGGGGCCTAGGATTTTTTCAAAAAAATCTTTTTCTGCCGGTTAAGTTGTTGAGGGCTGATTTCGTGTCCTGTGATAAAAAGCCTTCTGTTTCAACCGCCAAATCGTTTAGGGGAGAATTTGGAACCTTTTGGCACCATTTTTGAGTGAATTGCCGAAAGTCAGAATTTTTATGAAATTGTGACCCAGGGGCCTAGGATTTTTTCAAAAAAATCTCTTTCTGCCGGTTAAGTTTTTGAGGGCTGATTTCTTTTCCTGTGATAAAAAGCCTTCTGTTTCAACCGCCAAACCTTTCAGGGGATCATTTGGAACCGTTTAGCACCAATTTTGAGTGAATTGCCGAAAGTCAGATTTCTTATAAAATTGTGACCCCGGGGCTTAGGAATTTTTTCAAAAAAATCTTTTTCTGCCGGTTAAGTTGTTGAGGGCTGATTTCTTTTCCTGTGATAAAAAGCCTTCTGTTTCAACCGCCAAACCTTTCAGGGGATCATTTGGAACCGTTTGGCACCATTTTTGAGTGAACTGCCGAAAGTTAGATTTTTTATGAAATTGTGACCCCGGGGCTTAGGATTTTTTCAAAAAAATCTTTTTCTGCCGGTTAAGTTGTCGAGGGCTGATTTCTTTTCCTGTGATAAAAAGCCTTCTGTTTCAACCGCCAAAGCTTTCAGAGGATGATTTGCAACCATCTGGCACCATTTTTGATTGAATTGCCGAAAGTCAGACTTTTTATGAAATTGTGACCCCGGGGCTTAGGATTTTTTCAAAAAAATCTTTTTCTGCCGGTTAAGTTGTTGAGGGCTGATTTCTTTTCCTGTGATAAAAAGCCTACTATTTCAACCGCCAAACCTTTCAGGGGAGAATTTGGAACCTTTTGGCACAATTTTTGAGCGAATTGCCAAAAGTCAGATTTTTTATGAAATTGTGACCCCGGGGCTTAGGATTTTTTCAAAAAAATCTTTTTCTGCCGGTTAAGTTGTTGAGGGCTGATTTCTTTTCCTGTGATAAAAAGCCTTCTGTTTCAACCGCCAAACCTTTCAGGGGATCATTTGGAAACGTTTGGCACCATTTTTGAGTGAATTGCCGAAAGTCAGATTTTTTATGAAATTGTGACCCTGGGGCTTAGGATTTTTTCAAAAAAATCTTTTTCTGCCGGTTAAGGAGTCGAGGGCTGATTTCGTGTCCTGTGATAAAAAGCCATCTGTTTCGACCGCCAAACCTTTCAGAGGATCATTTGCAACCATTTGGCACCATTTTTGAGTGAATTGCCGAAAGTCAGATTTTTTATGAAATTGTGACCCCGGGGCTTAGGATTTTTTCAAAAAAATCTTTTTCTGCCGGTTAAGTTGTTGAGGGCTGATTTCTTTTCCTGTGATAAAAAGCCTTCTGTTTCAACCGCCAAACCTTTCAGGGGATCATTTGGAACCGTTTGGCACCATTTTTGAGTGAATTGCCGAAAGTCAGATTTTTTATGAAATTGTGACCCCGGGGCTTAGGATTTTTTCAAAAAAATCTTTTTCTGCCGGTTAAGTTGTTGAGGGCTGATTTCTTTTCCTGTGATAAAAAGCCTACTATTTCAACCGCCAAACCTTTCAGGGGAGAATTTGGAACCTTTTGGCACAATTTTTGAGCGAATTGCCAAAAGTCAGATTTTTTATGAAATTGTGACCCCGGGGCTTAGGATTTTTTCAAAAAAATCTTTTTCTGCCGGTTAAGTTGTTGAGGGCTGATTTCTTTTCCTGTGATAAAAAGCCTTCTGTTTCAACCGCCAAACCTTTCAGGGGATCATTTGGAACCTTTTGGCACAATTTTTGAGTGAATTGCCAAAAGTCAGATTTTTTGTGAAATTGTGACGCCGGGGCTTAGGATTGTTTCAAAAAAATCTTTTTCTGCCAGTTAAGTTGTCGAGGGCTGATTTCTTTCATTTCCATTCCCAAACCTTTCAGAGGATCATTTGCAACCGTTTGGCACCATTTTTGAGTGAATTGCCGAAAGTCAGATTTTTTATGAAATTGTGACCCCGGGGCTTAGGATTTTTTCAAAAAAATCTTTTTCTGCCGGTTAAGTTGTTGAGGGCTGATTTCTTTTCCTGTGATAAAAAGCCTTCTGTTTCAACCGCCAAACCTTTCAGGGGATCATTTGGAACCGTTTGGCACCATTTTTGAGTGAATTGCCGAAAGTCAGATTTTTTATGAAATTGTGACCCCGGGGCTTAGGATTTTTTCAAAAAAATCTTTTTCTGCCGGTTAAGTTAGCGAGGGCTGATTTCGTGTCCTGTGATAAAAAGCCTTCTGTTTCAACCGCCAATTCTTTTAGGGGAGAATTTGGAACCTTTTGGCACAATTTTTGAGTGTATTGCCAAAAGTCAGATTTTTTATGAAATTGTGACCCCGGGGCTTAGGATTTTTTCAAAAAAATCTTTTTCTGCCGGTTAAGTTGTTGAGGGCTGATTTCGTGTCCTGTGATAAAAAGCCTTCTGTTTCGACCGCCAAACCTTTCAGGGGAGCATTTGGAACCTTTTGGCACAATTTTTGAGTGAATTGCCAAAAGTCAGATTTTTTGTGAAATTGTGACGCCGGGGCTTAGGATTGTTTCAAAAAAATCTTTTTCTTCCAGTTAAGTTGTCGAGGGCTGATTTCTTTCATTTCCATTCCCAAACCTTTCAGAGGATCATTTGCAACCGTTTGGCACCATTTTTGAGTGAATTGCCAAAGTCAGATTTTTTATGAAATTGTGACCCCGGGGCTTAGCATTTTTTCAAAAAAATCTTTTTCTGCCGGTTAAGTTGTTGAGGGCTGATTTCTTTTCCTGTGATAAAAAGCCTTCTGTTTCAACCGCCAAATTGTTTAGGGTAGAATTTGGAACCTTTTGGCACCATTTTTGAGTGAATTGCCAAAAGTCAGATTTTTTATGAAATTGTGACCCTGGGGCCTAGGATTTTTTCAAAAAAATCTTTTTCTGCCGGTTAAGTTGTTGACGGCTGATTTCTTTTATTTCCATTCCCAAACCTTTCAGAGGATCATTTGCAACCATTTCGCACCATTTTTGATTGAATTGCCGAAAGTCAGATTTTTTATGAAATTGTGACCCCGGGGCTTAGGATTTTTTCAAAAAAATCTTTTTCTGCCGGTTAAGTTGTTGAGGGCTGATTTCTTTTACTGTGATAAAAAGCCTTCTGTTTCAACCGCCAAACCTTTCAGGGGATCATTTGGAAACGTTTGGCACCATTTTTGAGTGAATTGCCGAAAGTCAGATTTTTTATGAAATTGTGACCCCGGGGCTTAGGATTTTTTCAAAAAAATCTTTTTCTGCCGGTTAAGTAGTCGAGGGCTGATTTCGTGTCCTGTGATAAAAAGCCATCTGTTTCGACCGCCAAACCTTTCAGGGGATCATTTGCAACCATTTGGCACCATTTTTGAGTGAATTGCCGAAAGTCAGATTTTTTATGAAATTGTGACCCCGGGGCTTAGGAATTTTTTCAAAAAAATCTTGTTCTGCCGGTTAAGTTGTTGAGGGCTGATTTCTTTTCCTGTGATAAAAAGCCTTCTGTTTCTGTTGGGGGTCAATTTCGTCCGGGGGGTCCGGCACACTTCCTTTGCGCTCTGGTCTTCCCCCCTGGGACCTTTGACTCAGCAGAGCTCGTAAAACACAGCGGAACAGAAGCTTGAACGTTCTTCGTGCGAAGGCAATAACTCAGGCTGAAACGCAGCAGTCTCCTTATCTTAAAGTCTTTATTCCTTAGCAAAACACAACATCTATAAATCTCCTGGCGACAGAGCGGACATGTCGCTTGCTCTCTCAACGGAGCTAACACGCACACTGAAAGAACACAGTAAACCACTCCCTTCAGTGTTCTAAGCCCGCCCTCAGAATGTGAGGCGTCATCACTCAGAACTCTTAACCCTGTAAGTTCTGAGCCTCTCCTAACACCCCCTCTCGAATCACGTTCTGAGAGGACCTCTGAGTGTTCAACACCCTCCCCATTGCCTTCCGCCCCTTCCTGGCATCGTTGTTAGGCACCTGTTGAACCTCACAAACCTCAGGTTCGCACTGTGCGAAACCAACCCACGCATTTGTGACCTGAAACCTCTCAGGTGGAATTCCCTTTGTAGCCCGCGATGACCGCCTGGGCACAAACTGGGGTGCTCCTTTTGACCCACTGGGGCCAGCATGTGCGTCTTCCTCATCAGAAGACTCCCCCTCTGACTTGACACGTCTGTGAGCTTTCTCCATTATGCGCACAGGAGATGAGGGCTCACTCTTGGACACTCCCTTAACAACCTGTGGAGACGCCCTACTCTGTTCTGTGACCTGGTCTCCACCAGCAGGCTCAGGCTCTGGCTCTCCGTCCTCCTCAGAGTCAGACAGACAATCTGAGTGAACGTCAGAGCGCGCTTTGCGCCTTGCCCAACCATCCTGCTCAAAGAACTCAGCCTGTTTACTGACCAGAAGCTTGGTCTGATCACCTTCTGGATATGCGAATCTCCACCCTTTTGTCGCAGGCTCATATCCACAGAAGATCATTTCCTGGTACCTTGGGCCACCCTCCTGCTGCAGAAACATTGGTACAGGCACCATGGCTCTGCTACCAAAAGTGCGAAAGAAATGCACAAGCGGCTTCTGCCGATGAAGCAGGAAATACGGGGTGTCACCTACCACTAAATTGTAGCACCTGTTCATCGTGAAATTGGCCGTTTTTACTGCCTCCCCCCAGAAACTTTGAGGCAAACCAGAGTCATCCAGTAGAATCTCGGATGCTCGAACCAGAGCTTTACTCCTAAGCTCTGCCACGCCACTGTCCTGAGGAGAAGTCACCTTGTGACGTATCCCCCTCTGGCGAAAGAAACCCTTTAGAGCAAACCCAGTGACCTCTGAACCTCGGTCACATTTGAACCCCTGCACCTTGGTGGAGAACCTTAGTTCTACCTCTGCAACCCAATCTTTGATCAGTTGTGTTGCCTCCTCCTTAGTTTTCAGCGTGAACGCCCATGCGTTCCGCGTATAATCATCTGTCAGCACCATCAGCCACTTGGCCTTGCCCAGACTTGGCTGTGGCATACCTAAAAGGTCTGCATGCACAAGCTCAAAAGGCTTTGTGGTTACTCTCTCCACCCTGGGATAACTGCATCCCTTGCTCTTGGCTTTTCTACAAGCCCTGCAATTTAGGGTTGCACCACATTCTCTTACCTTGCACCCTTTGGTGCATTCTGATAACATCTGAACGTCCTCACAGGACCCATGTGACATTCTCTTGTGCCACACGCAAGCAAACGACACATGAGTGTTCCCCACTCCCTTTTCCTCCAGTGGAGTTTCCAGAACAAAGAGGTTGTTCTGATTTTTCTCAACACGTACCAGTTGCTTCTCCCCTCTGGAAATTGTACAGACATTGCTTTCAAAACTCACTGAATATCCCTCCTGTAAAAGGCACGGTACAGATAGCAGGCAATGTTTTATCTCAGGGAGAACAAAGACCTTCAATTCAGCCTGCAAGAAAGAGACAAACATGTTAGAAACATGGGTTACACGTCCCTGTGAACCTGTAGCAAATTTAACTGTTTTCTCATTTGAAACAGCCTTGCAGTTCCACATTTGTCCATCAGGTGGCGCTGTTACCAAATGGGCATTCGCAGCCGAGTCAACAACCCAACGTAGCACTCTCCCCCCTCCGGAGTTGTCCTTCTTTGTTGCCTTAGCAACCGACTTCCTGCTGCCCCCGACCTTGGGGCTCTCGCTG
Organism: Podarcis raffonei; assembly: GCF_027172205.1. Classification (NCBI taxonomy): domain Eukaryota; kingdom Metazoa; phylum Chordata; class Lepidosauria; order Squamata; family Lacertidae; genus Podarcis; species Podarcis raffonei. Next base: position 54,292,156 of record NC_070613.1, on the reverse strand, counting down.
CAGGTGTTGTTGTTGTCCAAAACAGCCATCGACGCAGTCAGCTGATAAGCCTTCCCACGCCTGCTCCCTCTGTTGCCATGGAAACCCGGCTGGTTCCCATGGGAAGCGACCTTGGACACATCCTGCCCTGGCTCCCTTGCTCTCTGTGGGCAGTTGCGACGCAGATGGTCAGCCGAAGCACAAACAAAACATCACCTAGTGGAAAACTTTGCAAACTTGCCTTTGGTCTTCTCTGCCCCCCCAACCTTTCCAGCAGCACTCCTCCTTGAGGCTTTTCTGCTGTTGGGAAAATGGCTTTTGGCTTCTGCTGTGGTTTCTCTGCAAACCCCCTCCAGCTCCTGCCAAACAGCCTGGGCACTCTCAAGACCCTTGGAATGGCTTGCACCCCCATTCTCAGTTGCAAAGCTCTTCTCTTCTCTCAGCTGCTCCCCAGCATGCAGCTCATATGTAGGGGCATTCCGGCAGCCCTCCAACACAGTCCCAGCCCCCTCTGGGCCTTCTGGGCGTCCCTCAGAGCAATTCTCAGCCCCCTCTGGCCTGGCTCCCACTGCTTTCTTCAGTGCCTGCCTTCTCCCGGCCCAGGGCTTGCTCCCGTCCATCCTATCAAGAGGGATTGACGACCTCTGGCTGTCTGCCATCTCTCCCCGGGGCCCGGCCTACTCACGATACAGTAGCACCTCCCGGTCCGGCAGATCCTTCCCAGCTCCTCTCAGCGAACTCCTGACTGGCACCAGCTTCTCCTTAGCTGGCCTTTGGCTGCTCCTCAGCTTCTTTGCCTGCAGTTTCACTTCCCAGCGTCTCATCGGCTGGCCTCTGGCTGCAGCCTCCTCACACACACAAACGTTGCTTATCTTTATTGCTGATCTCCATAACCTGTTGGGGGTCAATTTCGTCCGGGGGGTCCGGCACACTTCCTTTGCGCTCTGGTCTTCCCCCCTGGGACCTTTGACTCAGCAGAGCTCGTAAAACACAGCGGAACAGAAGCTTGAACGTTCTTCGTGCGAAGGCAATAACTCAGGCTGAAACGCAGCAGTCTCCTTATCTTAAAGTCTTTATTCCTTAGCAAAACACAACATCTATAAATCTCCTGGCGACAGAGCGGACATGTCGCTTGCTCTCTCAACGGAGCTAACACGCACACTGAAAGAACACAGTAAACCACTCCCTTCAGTGTTCTAAGCCCGCCCTCAGAATGTGAGGCGTCATCACTCAGAACTCTTAACCCTGTAAGTTCTGAGCCTCTCCTAACAGTTTCAACCGCCAAACCTTTCAGGGGAGAATTTGGAACCGTTTGGCACCATTTTTGAGTGAATTGCCGAAAGTCAGATTTTTTATGAAATTGTGACCCCGGGGCTTAGGATTTTTTCAAAAAAATCTTTTTCTGCCGGTTAAGTTGTTGAGGGCTGATTTCGTGTCCTGTGATAAAAAGCCTTCTGTTTCAACCGCCAAACCTTTCAGGGGAGAATTTGGAACCGTTTGGCACCATTTTTGAGTGAACTGCCGAAAGTTAGATTTTTTATGAAATTGTGACCCTGGGGCTTAAGATTTTTTCAAAAAAATCTTTTTCTGCCGGTTAAGTTGTCGAGGGCTGTTTTCTTCTATTTCCATTCCCAAACCTTTCAGAGGATGATTTGCAACCGTCTGGCACCATTTTTGAATGAATTGCCGAAAGTCAGACTTTTTATGAAATTGTGACCCCGGGGCTTCGGATTTTTTCAAAAAAATCTTTTTCTGCCGGTTAAGTTGTCGAGGGCTGATTTCTTCTATTTCCATTCCCAAATCTTTCAGAGGATCATTTGCAACCGTCTGGCACCATTTTTGAGTGAATTGCCGAAAGTCAGATTTTTTATGAAATTGTGAACCCGGGGCTTACGATTTTTTCAAAAAATCTTTTTCTGCTGGTTAAGTTGTTGAGGGCTGATTACTTTTTCTGTGATAAAAAGCCTTCTGTTTCAACCGCCAAACCTTTCAGGGGAGCATTTTGAACCTTTTGGCACAATTTTTGAGTGAATTGCCAAAAGTCAGATTTTTTATGAAATTGTGACCCCGGGGCTTAGGATTTTTTCAAAAAAATCTTTTTCTGCCGGTTAAGTTGTTGAGGGCTGATTTATTTTATTTCCATTCCCAAACCTTTCAGAGGATCATTTGCAACCATTTCGCACCATTTTTGAGTGAATTGCCGAAAGTCAGATTTTTTATGAAATTGTGACCCCGGGGCTTAGGATATTTTCAAAAAAATCTTTTTCTGCCGGTTAAGTTGTTGAGGGCTGATTTCTTTTCCTGTGATAAAAAGCCTTCTGTTTCAACCGCCACACCTTTCAGGGGAGAATTTGGAACCGTTTGGCACCATTTTTGAGTGAATTGCCGAAAGTCAGATTTTTTATGAAATTGTGACTCCGGGGCTTAGGATTTTTTCAAAAAAATTTTTTTCTGCGGGTTAAGTTGTTGAGGGCTGATTTCGTGTCCTGTGATAAAAAGCCTTCTGTTTCAACCGCCAATTCTTTTAGGGGAGAATTTGGAACCTTTTGGCACAATTTTTGAGTGTATTGCCAAAAGTCAGATTTTTTATGAAATTGTGACCCCGGGGCTTAGGATTTTTTCAAAAAAATCTTTTTCTGCCGGTTAAGTTGTTGAGGGCTGATTTCGTGTCCTGTGATAAAAAGCCTTCTGTTTCAACCGCCAAATCGTTTAGGGGAGAATTTGGAACCTTTTGGCACCATTTTTGAGTGAATTGCCGAAAGTCAGATTTTTTATGAAATTGTGATCCCGGGGCCTAGGATTTTTTCAAAAAAATCTTTTTCTGCCGGTTAAGTTGTTGAGGGCTGATTTCGTGTCCTGTGATAAAAAGCCTTCTGTTTCGACCGCCAAACCTTTCAGGGGAGCATTTGGAACCTTTTGGCTCCATTTTTGAGTGAATTGCCGAAAGTCAGATTTTTTATGAAATTGTGACCCCGGGGCTTAGGATTTTTTCAAAAAAATCTTTTTCTGCCGGTTAAGTTGTTGAGGGCTGATTTCGTGTCCTGTGATAAAAAGCCTTCTGTTTCAACCGCCAAACCTTTCAGGGGAGAATTTGGAACCTTTTGGCACCATTTTTGAGTGAATTGCCAAAAGTCAGATTTTTTATGAAATTGTGACCCTGGGGCTTAGGATTTTTTTCAAAAAAATCTCTTTCTGCCGGTTAAGTTTTTGAGGGCTGATTTCTTTTCCTGTGATAAAAGCCTTCTGTTTCAACCGCCAAACCTTTCAGGGGAGAATTTGGAACCGTTTGGCACCATTTTTGAGTGAATTGCTGAAAGTCAGATTTTTTATAAAATTGTGACCCCGGGGCTTAGGATTTTTTCAAAAAAATCTTTTTCTGCCGGTTAAGTTGTCGGGGGCTGATTTCTTCTATTTCCATTCCCAAACCTTTTAGAGGATCATTTGGAACCGTCTGGCACCATTTTTGAGTGAATTGTCGAAAGTCAGACTTTTTGTGAAATTGTGAGCCCGGGGTTTAGGAATTTTTTCAAAAAAATCTTTTGATGCCGTTTAAGTTGTCGAGGGCTGATTTCTTTTCCTGTGATAAAAAGCCTTCTGTTTCAACCACCAAACCTTTCAGGGGAGAATTTGGAACCTTTTGGCACAATTTTTGAGCGAATTGCCAAAAGTTAGATTTTTTATGAAATTGTGACCCCGGGGCTTAGGATTTTTTCAAAAAATCTTTTTCTGCCGGTTAAGTTGTTGAGGGCTGATTTCTTTTCCTGTGATAAAAAGCCTTCTGTTTCAACCGCCAAACCTTTCAGGGGAGCATTTTGAACCTTTTGGCACCATTTTTGAGTGAATTGCCAAAAGTCAGATTTTTTATGAAATTGTGACCTTCGGATTTTTTCAAAAAAATCTTTTTCTGCCGGTTAAGTTGTCGAGGGCTGATTTCTTCTATTTCCATTCCCAAACCTTTCAGAGGATGATTTGCAACCGTCTGGCACCATTTTTGAGTGAATTGCCGAAATTCAGATTTTTTATGAAATTGTGGCTTAGGATTTTTTCAAAGAAATATTTTTCTGCCGGTTAAGTTGTTGAGGGCTGATTTCTTTTCCTGTGATTAAAAGTCTTCTGCTTCAACCGCCAAACCTTTCAGGGGATCATTTTGAACCTTTTGGCACCATTTTTGAGTGAATTGCCGAAAGTTAGATTATTTATGAAATTGTGACCCCGGGGTTTAGGATTTTTTCAAAAAAAACTTTTCCTGCTGGTTAAGTTGTTGAGGGCTGATTTCCTTTCCTGTGATAAAAAGCCTTCTGTTTCAACCGCCAAACCTTTCAGGGGAGCATTTGGAACCTTTTGGCACAATTTTTGAGTGAATTGCCAAAAGTCAGATTTTTTGTGAAATTGTGACGCCGGGGCTTAGGATTGTTTCAAAAAAATCTTTTTCTGCCGGTTAAGTTTTCGAGGGCTGATTTCTTTAGTTTCCATTCCCAAACCTTTCAGAGGATCATTTGCAACCGTTTGGCACCATTTTTGAGTGAATTGCCGAAAGTCAGATTTTTTATGAAATTATGACCCCGGGGCTTAGCATTTTTTCAAAAAATCTTTTTCTGCCGGTTAAGTTTTCGAGGGTTGATTTCTTTTCCTGTGATAAAAAGCCTTCTGTTTCAACCGCCAAACCTTTCAGGGGAAAATTTGGAACCTTTTGGCACAATTTTTGAGTGAATTGCCAAAAGTCAGATTTTTTATGAAATTGTGACCCTGGGGCTTAGGATTTTTTTCAAAAAAATCTCTTTCTGCCGGTTAAGTTTTTGAGGGCTGATTTCTTTTCCTGTGATAAAAGCCTTCTGTTTCAACCGCCAAACCTTTCAGGGGAGAATTTGGAACCGTTTGGCACCATTTTTGAGTGAATTGCCGAAAGTCAGATTTTTTATAAAATTGTGACCCCGGGGCTTAGGATTTTTTCAAAAAAATCTTTTTCTGCCGGTTAAGTTGTCGGGGGCTGATTTCTTCTATTTCCATTCCCAAACCTTTTAGAGGATCATTTGGAACCGTCTGGCACCATTTTTGAGTGAATTGTCGAAAGTCAGACTTTTTGTGAAATTGTGAGCCCGGGGTTTAGGAATTTTTTCAAAAAAATCTTTTGATGCCGTTTAAGTTGTCGAGGGCTGATTTCTTTTCCTGTGATAAAAAGCCTTCTGTTTCAACCACCAAACCTTTCAGGGGAGAATTTGGAACCTTTTGGCACAATTTTTGAGCGAATTGCCAAAAGTTAGATTTTTTATGAAATTGTGACCCCGGGGCTTAGGATTTTTTCAAAAAATCTTTTTCTGCCGGTTAAGTTGTTGAGGGCTGATTTCTTTTCCTGTGATAAAAAGCCTTCTGTTTCAACCGCCAAACCTTTCAGGGGAGCATTTTGAACCTTTTGGCACCATTTTTGAGTGAATTGCCAAAAGTCAGATTTTTTATGAAATTGTGACCCCGGGGCTTAGGATTTTTTCAAAAAAAATCTTTTTCTGCTGGTTAAGTTGTTGAGGGCTGATTTCTTTTCCTGTGATAAAAGCCTTCTGTTTCAACCGCCAAACCTTTCAGGGAAGAATTTGGAACCTTTCAGCACAATTTTTGAGTGAATTGCCAAAAGTAAGATTTTTTATGAAATTGTGACCCCGGGGCTTAGGATTTTTTCAAAAAAATCTTTTTCTGCCGGTTAAGTTGTCGAGGGCTGATTTCGTGTCCTGTGATAAAAAACCTTCTGTTTCAACTGCCAAACCTTTCAGGGGAGAATTTGGAACCGTTTGGCACCATTTTTGAGTGAATTGCCGAAAGTCAGATTTTTTATGAAATTGTGACTCCGGGGCTTAGGGATTTTTTCAAAAAAATCTTTTTCTGCCGGTTAAGTTGTTGAGGGCTGATTTCGTGTCCTGTGATAAAAAGCCTTCTGTTTCAACCGCCAAACCTTTCAGGGGATCATTTGGAACCTTTTGGCACAATTTTTGAGTGAATTGCCGAAAGTTATATTTTTTATGAAATTGTGACCCCGGGGCTTAGGATTTTTTCAAAAAAATCTTTTTCTGCCGGTTAAGTTGTCGAGGGCTGATTTCTTCTATTTCCATTCCCAAATCTTTCAGAGGATCATTTGCAACCGTCTGGCACCATTTTTGAGTGAATTGGTGAAAGTCAGATTTTTTATGAAATTGTGACCCCGGGGCTTAGGATTTTTTCAAAAAATCTTTTTCTGCCGGTTAAGTTGTTGAGGGCTGATTTCTTTTCCTGTGATAAAAAGCCTTCTGTTTCAACCGCCAAACCTTTCAGGGGAGCATTTTGAACCTTTTGGCGCCATTTTTGAGTGAATTGCCGAAAGTCAGATTTTTTATGAAATTGTGACCTTCGGATTTTTTCAAAAAAATCTTTTTCTGCCGGTTAAGTTGTCGAGGGCTGATTTCTTCTATTTCCATTCCCAAACCTTTCAGAGGATGATTTGCAACCGTCTGGCACCATTTTTGAGTGAATTGCCGAAATTCAGATTTTTTATGAAATTGTGGCTTAGGATTTTTTCAAAGAAATATTTTTCTGCCGGTTAAGTTGTTGAGGGCTGATTTCTTTTCCTGTGATTAAAAGTCTTCTGCTTCAACCGCCAAACCTTTCAGGGGATCATTTTGAACCTTTTTTCACCATTTTTGAGTGAATTGCCGAAAGTTAGATTATTTATGAAATTGTGACCCCGGGGTTTAGGATTTTTTCAAAAAAAACTTTTCCTGCTGGTTAAGTTGTTGAGGGCTGATTTCCTTTCCTGTGATAAAAAGCCTTCTGTTTCAACCGCCAAACCTTTCAGGGGAGCATTTGGAACCTTTTGGCACAATTTTTGAGTGAATTGCCAAAAGTCAGATTTTTTGTGAAATTGTGACGCCGGGGCTTAGGATTGTTTAAAAAAAATCTTTTTCTGCCGGTTAAGTTTTCGAGGGCTGATTTCTTTAGTTTCCATTCCCAAACCTTTCAGAGGATCATTTGCAACCGTTTGGCACCATTTTTGAGTGAATTGCCGAAAGTCAGATTTTTTATGAAATTATGACCCCGGGGCTTAGCATTTTTTTAAAAAATCTTTTTCTGCCGGTTAAGTTTTCGAGGGTTGATTTCTTTTCCTGTGATAAAAAGCCTTCTGTTTCAACCGCCAAACCTTTCAGGGGAGAATTTGGAACCTTTTGGCACCATTTTTGAGTGAATTGCCGAAAGTCAGATTTTTTATGAAATTGTGACCCCGGGGCTTAGGAATTTTTTCAAAAAAATCTCTTTCTGCCGGTTAAGTTGTTGAGGGCTGATTTCTTTTCCTGTGATAAAAAGCCTTCTGTTTCAACCGCCAAACCTTTCAGGGGATCATTTGGAACCGTTTGGCACCATTTTTGAGTGAACTGCCGAAAGTTAGATTTTTTATGAAATTGTGACCCCGGGGCTTAGGATTTTTTCAAAAAAATCTTTTTCTGCCGGTTAAGTTGTCGAAGGCTGATTTCTTCTATTTCCATTCCCAAACCTTTCAGAGGATGATTTGCAACCGTCTGGCACCATTTTTGAATGAATTGCCGAAAGTCAGACTTTTTATGAAATTGTGACCCCGGGGCTTAGGATTTTTTCAAAAAAATCTTTTTCTGCCGGTTAAGTTGTTGAGGGTTGATTTCTTTTCCTGTGATAAAAAGCCTTCTATTTTAACCGCCAAACCTTTCAGGGGAGAATTTGGAACCTTTTGGCACCATTTTTGAGTGAATTGCGGAAAGTCAGATTATTTATGAAATTGTGACCCCGGGGTTTAGGATTTTTTCAAAAAAAACTTTTCCTGCTGGTTAAGTTGTTGAGGGCTGATTTCCTTTCCTGTGATAAAAAGCCTTCTGTTTCAACCGCGAAACCTTTCAGGGGAGCATTTGGAACCTTTTGGCACAATTTTTGAGTGAATTGCCGAAAGACAGATTTTTTATGAAATTGTGACCCCGGGGCTTAGGATTTTTTCAAAAAAATCTTTTTCTGCTGGTTAAGTTGTCGAGGGCAGATTTATTCTATTTCCATTCCCAAACCTTTCAGAGTATCATTTGCAACTGTCTGGCACCATTTTTGAGTGAATTGCCGAAAGTCAGACTTTTTATGAAATTGTGACCCCGGGCCTTAGGAATTTTTTCCAAAAAATCTTTTTCTGCCGGTTAAGTTGTCGAGGGCTGATTTTGTGTCCTATGATAAAAAGCCTTCTGTTTCAACCGCCAAACCTTTCAGGGGAGAATTTGGAAGCTTTTGGCACCATTTTTGAGTGAATTGCCGAAATTCAGATTTTTTATGAAATTGTGACCCCGGGGCTTCGGATTTTTTCAAAAAAATCTTTTTCTGCCGGTTAAGTGGTCGAGTGCTGATTTCTTCTATTTCCATTTCCAAACCTTTAAGAGGATCATTTGCAACCGTCTAGCACCATTTTTGAGTGAATTGCCGAAAGTCAGATTTTTTATGAAATTGTGACCCCGGGGCTTCGGATTTTTTCAAAAAAATCTTTTTCTGCCGGTTAAGAGGTCGAGTGCTGATTTCTTCTATTTCCAGTTCCAAACCTTTCAGAGGATCATTTGCAACCGCCGGGCACCATTTTTGAGTGAATTGCCGAAATTCAGATTTTTTATGAAATTGTGACCCCGGGGCTTAGGATTTTTTCAAAAAAATCTTTTCCTGCCGGTTAAGTTGTTGAGGGCTGATTTCTTTTCCTGTGATAAAAAGCCTTCTGTTTCAACCGCCAAACCTTTCAGGGGAGCATATGGAACCGTTTGGCACCATTTTTGAGTGAATTGCCGAAAGTCAGATTTTTTATGAAATTGTGACCCCGGGGCTTAGGATTTTTTCAAAAAAATCTTTTTCTGCCGGTTAAGTTGTCGAGGGCTGATTTCTTCTATTTCTATTTCCAAACCTTTCAGAGGTTCATTTGCAACCGTCTGGCACCATTTTTGAGTGAATTGCTGAAATTCAGATTTTTTATGAAATTGTGACCCAGGGGCTTAGGATTTTTTCAAAAAAATCTTTTTCTGCCGGTTAAGTGGTCGAGGGCTGATTTCTTCTATTTCCATTTCCAAACCTTTCAGAGGATCATTTGCAACCGTCGGGCACCATTTTTGAGTGAATTGCCGAAAGTCAGATTTTTTATGAAATTGTGACCCCGGGGCTTAGGATTTTTTCAAAAAAAAATTTTTCTGAGGCTTAAGTTGTTGAGGGCTGATTTCTTTTCCTGTGATAAAAAGCCTTCTGTTTCAACCGCGAAACCTTTCATGGGATCATTTTGAACCGTTTGCCACCATTTTTGAGTGAATTGCCGAAAGTTAGATTTTTTATGAAATTGTGACCCTGGGGCTTAGGATTTTTTCAAAAAAATCTTTTTCTGCCGGTTAAGTTGTCGAGGGCTGATTTCTTCTATTTCCATTCCCAAACCTTTCAGAGGATCATTTGCAACCGTTTGGCACCATTTTTGAGTGAATTGCCGATAGTCAGATTTTTTATGAAATTATGACCCCGGGGCTTAGCATTTTTTCAAAAAATCTTTTTCTGCCGGTTAAGTTGTCGAAGGCTGATTTCTTCTATTTCCATTCCCAAACCTTTCAGGTGAGCATTTTGAACCTTTTGGCACCATTTTTGAGTGAATTGCCGAAAGTCAGATTTTTTATGAAATTGTGACCCCGGGGCTTAGGATTTTTTCAAAAAAAATCTTTTTCTGCTGGTTAAGTTGTTGAGGGCTGATTTCTTTTCCTATGATAAAAGCCTTCTGTTTCAACCGCCAAACCTTTCAGGGAAGAATTTGGAACCTTTCAGCACAATATTTGAGTGAATTGCCAAAAGTAAGATTTTTTATGAAATTGTGACCCCGGGGCTTAGGATTTTTTCAAAAAAATCTTTTTCTGCCGGTTAAGTTGTCGAGGGCTGATTTCGTGTCCTGTGATAAAAAACCTTCTGTTTCAACTGCCAAACCTTTCAGGGGAGAATTTGGAACCGTTTGGCACCATTTTTGAGTGAATTGCCGAAAGTCAGATTTTTTATGAAATTGTGACTCCGGGGCTTAGGGATTTTTTCAAAAAAATCTTTTTCTGCCGGTTAAGTTGTTGAGGGCTGATTTCGTGTCCTGTGATAAAAAGCCTTCTGTTTCAACCGCCAAACCTTTCAGGGGATCATTTGGAACCGTTTGGCACCATTTTTGAGTGAATTGCCGAAAGTCAGATTTTTTATGAAATTGTGACTCCGGGGCTTAGGGATTTTTTCAAAAAAATCTTTTTCTGCCGGTTAAGTTGTTGAGGGCTGATTTCGTGTCCTGTGATAAAAAGCCTTCTGTTTCAACCGCCAAACCTTTCAGGGGATCATTTGGAACCTTTTGGCACAATTTTTGAGTGAATTGCCGAAAGTTATATTTTTTATGAAATTGTGACCCCGGGGCTTAGGATTTTTTCAAAAAAATCTTTTTCTGCCGGTTAAGTGGTCGAGTGCTGATTTCTTCTATTTCCATTTCCAAACCTTTCAGAGGATCATTTGCAACCGTCTAGCACCATTTTTGAGTGAATTGCCGAAAGTCAGACTTTTTATGAAATTGTGACCCCGGGGCTTAGGGTTTTTTCAAAAAAATCTTTTTCTGCCGGTTAAGTTGTTGAGGGCTGATTTCTTTTCCTGTGATAAAAAGCCTTCTGTTTCCACCGCCAAACCTTTCACGGGATCATTTGGAACCGTTTGGCACCATTTTTGAGTGAATTGCCGAAAGTCAGATTTTTTATGAAATTGTGACCCCGGGGCTTCGGATTTTTTCAAAAAAATCTTTTTCTGCCGGTTAAGAGGTCGAGGGCTGATTTCTTCTATTTCTATTTCCAAACCTTTCAGAGGTTCATTTGCAACCGTCTGGCACCATTTTTGAGTGAATTGCTGAAATTCAGATTTTTTATGAAATTGTGACCCAGGGGCTTAGGATTTTTTCAAAAAAATCTTTTTCTGCCGGTTAAGTGGTCGAGGGCTGATTTCTTCTATTTCCATTTCCAAACCTTTCAGAGGATCATTTGCAACCGTCGGGCACCATTTTTGAGTGAATTGCCGAAAGTCAGATTTTTTATGAAATTGTGACCCCGGGGCTTAGGATTTTTTCAAAAAAATTTTTTTCTGAGGCTTAAGTTGTTGAGGGCTGATTTCTTTTCCTGTGATAAAAAGCCTTCTGTTTCAACCGCGAAACCTTTCATGGGATCATTTTGAACCGTTTGCCACCATTTTTGAGTGAATTGCCGAAAGTTAGATTTTTTATGAAATTGTGACCCTGGGGCTTAGGATTTTTTCAAAAAAATCTTTTTCTGCCGGTTAAGTTGTCGAGGGCTGATTTCTTCTATTTCCATTCCCAAACCTTTCAGAGGATCATTTGCAACCGTTTGGCACCATTTTTGAGTGAATTGCCGATAGTCAGATTTTTTATGAAATTATGACCCCGGGGCTTAGCATTTTTTCAAAAAATCTTTTTCTGTCGGTTAAGTTGTCGAAGGCCGATTTCTTCTATTTCCATTCCCAAACCTTTCAGGGGAGCATTTTGAACCTTTTGGCACCATTTTTGAGTGAATTGCCGAAAGTCAGATTTTTTATGAAATTGTGACCCCGGGGCTTAGGATTTTTTCAAAAAAAATCTTTTTCTGCTGGTTAAGTTGTCGAGGGCTGATTTCGTGTCCTGTGATAAAAAACCTTCTGTTTCAACTGCCAAACCTTTCAGGGGAGAATTTGGAACCTTTCAGCACAATTTTTGAGTGAATTGCCAAAAGTAAGATTTTTTATGAAATTGTGACCCCGGGGCTTAGGATTTTTTCAAAAAAATCTTTTTCTGCCGGTTAAGTTGTCGAGGGCTGATTTCGTGTCCTGTGATAAAAAACCTTCTGTTTCAACTGCCAAACCTTTCAGGGGAGAATTTGGAACCGTCTGGCACCATTTTTGAGTGAATTGTCGAAAGTCAGACTTTTTGTGAAATTGTGAGCCCGGGGTTTAGGAATTTTTTCAAAAAAATCTTTTGATGCCGTTTAAGTTGTTGAGGGCTGATTTCGTGTCCTGTGATAAAAAGCCTTCTGTTTCAACCGCCAAACCTTTCAGGGGATCATTTGGAACCTTTTGGCACAATTTTTGAGTGAATTGCCGAAAGTTATATTTTTTATGAAATTGTGACCCCGGGGCTTAGGATTTTTTCAAAAAAATCTTTTTCTGCCGGTTAAGTTGTTGAGGGCTGATTTCTTTTCCTGTGATAAAAAGCCTTCTGTTTCAACCGCCAAACCTTTCAGGGGATCATTTGGAACCGTTTGGCACCATTTTTGAGTGAATTGCCGAAAGTCAGATTTTTTATGAAATTGTGACTCCGGGGCTTAGGGATTTTTTCAAAAAAATCTTTTTCTGCCGGTTAAGTTGTTGAGGGCTGATTTCGTGTCCTGTGATAAAAAGCCTTCTGTTTCAACTGCCAAACCTTTCAGGGGATCATTTGGAACCTTTTGGCACAATTTTTGAGTGAATTGCCGAAAGTTATATTTTTTATGAAATTGTGACCCCGGGGCTTAGGATTTTTTCAAAAAAATCTTTTTCTGCCGGTTAAGTGGTCGAGTGCTGATTTCTTCTATTTCCATTTCCAAACCTTTCAGAGGATCATTTGCAACCGTTTGGCACCATTTTTGAGTGAATTGCCGAAAGTCAGACTTTTTATGAAATTGTGACCCCGGGGCTTAGGGTTTTTTCAAAAAAATCTTTTTCTGCCGGTTAAGTTGTTGAGGGCTGATTTCTTTTCCTGTGATAAAAAGCCTTCTGTTTCCACCGCCAAACCTTTCACGGGATCATTTGGAACCGTTTGGCACCATTTTTGAGTGAATTGCTGAAAGTCAGATTTTTTATGAAATTGTGACCCCGGGGCTTCGGATTTTTTCAAAAAAATCTTTTTCTGCCGGTTAAGAGGTCGAGTGCTGATTTCTTCTATTTCCAGTTCCAAACCTTTCAGAGGATCATTTGCAACCGCCGGGCACCATTTTTGAGTGAATTGCCGAAATTCAGATTTTTTATGAAATTGTGACCCCGGGGCTTAGGATTTTTTCAAAAAAATCTTTTCCTGCCGGTTAAGTTGTTGAGGGCTGATTTCTTTTCCTGTGATAAAAAGCCTTCTGTTTCAACCGCCAAACCTTTCAGGGGAGCATATGGAACCGTTTGGCACCATTTTTGAGTGAATTGCCGAAAGTCAGATTTTTTATGAAATTGTGACCCCGGGGCTTAGGATTTTTTCAAAAAAATCTTTTTCTGCCGGTTAAGTTGTCGAGGGCTGATTTCTTCTATTTCTATTTCCAAACCTTTCAGAGGTTCATTTGCAACCGTCTGGCACCATTTTTGAGTGAATTGCTGAAATTCAGATTTTTTATGAAATTGTGACCCCGGGGCTTCGGATTTTTTCAAAAAAATCTTTTTCTGCCGGTTAAGTGGTCGAGGGCTGATTTCTTCTATTTCCATTTCCAAACCTTTCAGAGGATCATTTGCAACCGTCGGGCACCATTTTTGAGTGAATTGCCGAAAGTCAGATTTTTTATGAAATTGTGACCCCGGGGCTTAGGATTTTTTCAAAAAAAATTTTTTCTGAGGCTTAAGTTGTTGAGGGCTGATTTCTTTTCCTGTGATAAAAAGCCTTCTGTTTCAACCGCGAAACCTTTCATGGGATCATTTTGAACCGTTTGCCACCATTTTTGAGTGAATTGCCGAAAGTTAGATTTTTTATGAAATTGTGACCCTGGGGCTTAGGATTTTTTCAAAAAAATCTTTTTCTGCCGGTTAAGTTGTCGAGGGCTGATTTCTTCTATTTCCATTCCCAAACCTTTCAGAGGATCATTTGCAACCGTTTGGCACCATTTTTGAGTGAATTGCCGATAGTCAGATTTTTTATGAAATTATGACCCCGGGGCTTAGCATTTTTTCAAAAAATCTTTTTCTGCCGGTTAAGTTGTCGAAGGCTGATTTCTTCTATTTCCATTCCCAAACCTTTCAGGGGAGCATTTTGAACCTTTTGGCACCATTTTTGAGTGAATTGCCGAAAGTCAGATTTTTTATGAAATTGTGACCCCGGGGCTTAGGATTTTTTCAAAAAAAATCTTTTTCTGCTGGTTAAGTTGTCGAGGGCTGATTTCGTGTCCTGTGATAAAAAACCTTCTGTTTCAACTGCCAAACCTTTCAGGGGAGAATTTGGAACCTTTCAGCACAATTTTTGAGTGAATTGCCAAAAGTAAGATTTTTTATGAAATTGTGACCCCGGGGCTTAGGATTTTTTCAAAAAAATCTTTTTCTGCCGGTTAAGTTGTCGAGGGCTGATTTCGTGTCCTGTGATAAAAAACCTTCTGTTTCAACTGCCAAACCTTTCAGGGGAGAATTTGGAACCGTTTGGCACCATTTTTGAGTGAATTGCCGAAAGTCAGATTTTTTATGAAATTGTGACTCCGGGGCTTAGGGATTTTTTCAAAAAAATCTTTTTCTGCCGGTTAAGTTGTTGAGGGCTGATTTCGTGTCCTGTGATAAAAAGCCTTCTGTTTCAACCGCCAAACCTTTCAGGGGATCATTTGGAACCTTTTGGCACAATTTTTGAGTGAATTGCCGAAAGTTATATTTTTTATGAAATTGTGACCCCGGGGCTTAGGATTTTTTCAAAAAAATCTTTTTCTGCCGGTTAAGTTGTTGAGGGCTGATTTCTTTTCCTGTGATAAAAAGCCTTCTGTTTCAACCGCCAAACCTTTCAGGGGATCATTTGGAACCGTTTGGCACCATTTTTGAGTGAATTGCCGAAAGTCAGATTTTTTATGAAATTGTGACTCCGGGGCTTAGGGATTTTTTCAAAAAAATCTTTTTCTGCCGGTTAAGTTGTTGAGGGCTGATTTCGTGTCCTGTGATAAAAAGCCTTCTGTTTCAACTGCCAAACCTTTCAGGGGATCATTTGGAACCTTTTGGCACAATTTTTGAGTGAATTGCCGAAAGTTATATTTTTTATGAAATTGTGACCCCGGGGCTTAGGATTTTTTCAAAAAAATCTTTTTCTGCCGGTTAAGTGGTCGAGTGCTGATTTCTTCTATTTCCATTTCCAAACCTTTCAGAGGATCATTTGCAACCGTCTAGCACCATTTTTGAGTGAATTGCCGAAAGTCAGACTTTTTATGAAATTGTGACCCCGGGGCTTAGGGTTTTTTCAAAAAAATCTTTTTCTGCCGGTTAAGTTGTTGAGGGCTGATTTCTTTTCCTGTGATAAAAAGCCTTCTGTTTCCACCGCCAAACCTTTCACGGGATCATTTGGAACCGTTTGGCACCATTTTTGAGTGAATTGCTGAAAGTCAGATTTTTTATGAAATTGTGACCCCGGGGCTTCGGATTTTTTCAAAAAAATCTTTTTCTGCCGGTTAAGAGGTCGAGTGCTGATTTCTTCTATTTCCAGTTCCAAACCTTTCAGAGGATCATTTGCAACCGCCGGGCACCATTTTTGAGTGAATTGCCGAAATTCAGATTTTTTATGAAATTGTGACCCCGGGGCTTAGGATTTTTTCAAAAAAATCTTTTCCTGCCGGTTAAGTTGTTGAGGGCTGATTTCTTTTCCTGTGATAAAAAGCCTTCTGTTTCAACCGCCAAACCTTTCACGGGATCATTTGGAACCGTTTGGCACCATTTTTGAGTGAATTGCCGAAAGTCAGATTTTTTATGAAATTGTGACCCCGGGGCTTAGGATTTTTTCAAAAAAATCTTTTTCTGCCGGTTAAGTTGTCGAGGGCTGATTTCTTCTATTTCTATTTCCAAACCTTTCAGAGGTTCATTTGCAACCGTCTGGCACCATTTTTGAGTGAATTGCTGAAATTCAGATTTTTTATGAAATTGTGACCCAGGGGCTTAGGATTTTTTCAAAAAAATCTTTTTCTGCCGGTTAAGTGGTCGAGGGCTGATTTCTTCTATTTCCATTTCCAAACCTTTCAGAGGATCATTTGCAACCGTCGGGCACCATTTTTGAGTGAATTGCCGAAAGTCAGATTTTTTATGAAATTGTGACCCCGGGGCTTAGGATTTTTTCAAAAAAAATTTTTTCTGAGGCTTAAGTTGTTGAGGGCTGATTTCTTTTCCTGTGATAAAAAGCCTTCTGTTTCAACCGCGAAACCTTTCATGGGATCATTTTGAACCGTTTGCCACCATTTTTGAGTGAATTGCCGAAAGTTAGATTTTTTATGAAATTGTGACCCTGGGGCTTAGGATTTTTTCAAAAAAATCTTTTTCTGCCGGTTAAGTTGTCGAGGGCTGATTTCTTCTATTTCCATTCCCAAACCTTTCAGAGGATCATTTGCAACCGTTTGGCACCATTTTTGAGTGAATTGCCGATAGTCAGATTTTTTATGAAATTATGACCCCGGGGCTTAGCATTTTTTCAAAAAATCTTTTTCTGCCGGTTAAGTTGTCGAAGGCTGATTTCTTCTATTTCCATTCCCAAACCTTTCAGGGGAGCATTTTGAACCTTTTGGCACCATTTTTGAGTGAATTGCCGAAAGTCAGATTTTTTATGAAATTGTGACCCCGGGGCTTAGGATTTTTTCAAAAAAAATCTTTTTCTGCTGGTTAAGTTGTTGAGGGCTGATTTCTTTTCCTATGATAAAAGCCTTCTGTTTCAACCGCCAAACCTTTCAGGGAAGAATTTGGAACCTTTCAGCACAATTTTTGAGTGAATTGCCAAAAGTAAGATTTTTTATGAAATTGTGACCCCGGGGCTTAGGATTTTTTCAAAAAAATCTTTTTCTGCCGGTTAAGTTGTCGAGGGCTGATTTCGTGTCCTGTGATAAAAAACCTTCTGTTTCAACTGCCAAACCTTTCAGGGGAGAATTTGGAACCGTTTGGCACCATTTTTGAGTGAATTGCCGAAAGTCAGATTTTTTATGAAATTGTGACTCCGGGGCTTAGGGATTTTTTCAAAAAAATCTTTTTCTGCCGGTTAAGTTGTTGAGGGCTGATTTCGTGTCCTGTGATAAAAAGCCTTCTGTTTCAACCGCCAAACCTTTCAGGGGATCATTTGGAACCTTTTGGCACAATTTTTGAGTGAATTGCCGAAAGTTAGATTTTTTATGAAATTGTGACCCCGGGGCTTAGGATTTTTTCAAAAAAATCTTTTTCTGCCGGTTAAGTTGTTGAGGGCTGATTTCTTTTCCTGTGATAAAAAGCCTTCTGTTTCAACCGCCAAACCTTTCAGGGGATCATTTGGAACCGTTTGGCACCATTTTTGAGTGAATTGCCGAAAGTCAGATTTTTTATGAAATTGTGACTCCGGGGCTTAGGGATTTTTTCAAAAAAATCTTTTTCTGCCGGTTAAGTTGTCGAGGGCTGATTTCGTGTCCTGTGATAAAAAGCCTTCTGTTTCAACCGCCAAACCTTTCAGGGGATCATTTGGAACCTTTTGGCACAATTTTTGAGTGAATTGCCGAAAGTTATATTTTTTATGAAAATGTGACCCCGGGGCTTAGGATTTTTTCAAAAAAATCTTTTTCTGCCGGTTAAGTTGTCGAGGGCTGATTTCTTCTATTTCCATTCCCAAATCTTTCAGAAGATCATTTGCAACCGTCTGGCACCATTTTTGAGTGAATTGGTGAAAGTCAGATTTTTCTGCCGGTTAAGTTGTTGAGGGCTGATTTCTTTTTCTGTGATAAAAAGCCTTCTGTTTCAACCGCCAAACCTTTCAGGGGAGCATTTTGAACCTTTTGGCACCATTTTTGAGTGAATTGCCGAAAGTCAGATTTTTTATGAAATTGTGACCCCGGGGCTTAGGATTTTTTCAAAAAAAATCTTTTTCTGCTGGTTAAGTTGTTGAGGGCTGATTTCTTTTCCTATGATAAAAGCCTTCTGTTTCAACCGCCAAACCTTTCAGGGAAGAATTTGGAACCTTTCAGCACAATTTTTGAGTGAATTGCAAAAAGTAAGATTTTTTATGAAATTGTGACCCCGGGGCTTAGGATTTTTTCAAAAAAATCTTTTTCTGCCGGTTAAGTTGTCGAGGGCTGATTTCGTGTCCTGTGATAAAAAACCTTCTGTTTCAACTGCCAAACCTTTCAGGGGAGAATTTGGAACCGTTTGGCACCATTTTTGAGTGAATTGCCGAAAGTCAGATTTTTTATGAAATTGTGACTCCGGGGCTTAGGGATTTTTTCAAAAAAATCTTTTTCTGCCGGTTAAGTTGTTGAGGGCTGATTTCGTGTCCTGTGATAAAAAGCCTTCTGTTTCAACCGCCAAACCTTTCAGGGGATCATTTGGAACCTTTTGGCACAATTTTTGAGTGAATTGCCGAAAGTTATATTTTTTAGGAAATTGTGACCCCGGGGCTTAGGATTTTTTCAAAAAAATCTTTTTCTGCCGGTTAATTTGTCGAGGGCTGATTTCTTCTATTTCCATTCCCAAATCTTTCAGAGGATCATTTGCAACCGTCTGGCACCATTTTTGAGTGAATTGGTGAAAGTCAGATTTTTTATGAAATTGTGACCCCGGGGCTTAGGATTTTTTCAAAAAAAATCTTTTTCTGCTGGTTAAGTTGTTGAGGGCTGATTTCTTTTCCTATGATAAAAGCCTTCTGTTTCAACCGCCAAACCTTTCAGGGAAGAATTTGGAACCTTTCAGCACAATTTTTGAGTGAATTGCCAAAAGTAAGATTTTTTATGAAATTGTGACCCCGGGGCTTAGGATTTTTTCAAAAAAATCTTTTTCTGCCGGTTAAGTTGTCGAGGGCTGATTTCGTGTCCTGTGATAAAAAACCTTCTGTTTCAACTGCCAAACCTTTCAGGGGAGAATTTGGAACCGTTTGGCACCATTTTTGAGTGAATTGCCGAAAGTCAGATTTTTTATGAAATTGTGACTCCGGGGCTTAGGGATTTTTTCAAAAAAATCTTTTTCTGCCGGTTAAGTTGTTGAGGGCTGATTTCGTGTCCTGTGATAAAAAGCCTTCTGTTTCAACCGCCAAACCTTTCAGGGGATCATTTGGAACCTTTTGGCACAATTTTTGAGTGAATTGCCGAAAGTTATATTTTTTAGGAAATTGTGACCCCGGGGCTTAGGATTTTTTCAAAAAAATCTTTTTCTGCCGGTTAAGTTGTCGAGGGCTGATTTCTTCTATTTCCATTCCCAAACCTTTCAGAGGATGATTTGCAACCGTCTGGCACCATTTTTGAGTGAATTGCCGAAATTCAGATTTTTTATGAAATTGTGACCGCGGGGCTTAGGATTTTTTCAAAGAAATATTTTTCTGCCGGTTAAGTTGTTGAGGGCTGATTTCTTTTCCTGTGATTAAAAGTCTTCTGCTTCAACCGCCAAACCTTTCAGGGGATCATTTTGAACCTTTTGGCACCATTTTTGAGTGAATTGCCGAAAGTTAGATTATTTATGAAATTGTGACCCCGGGGTTTAGGATTTTTTCAAAAAAAACTTTTCCTGCTGGTTAAGTTGTTGAGGGCTGATTTCCTTTCCTGTGATAAAAAGCCTTCTGTTTCAACCGCGAAACCTTTCAGGGGAGAATTTGGAAGCTTTTGGCACCATTTTTGAGTGAATTGCCGAAATTCAGATTTTTTATGAAATTGTGACCCCGGGGCTTCGGATTTTTTCAAAAAAATCTTTTTCTGCCGGTTAAGTTGTCGAGGGCTGATTTCTTCTATTTCCATTCCCAAATCTTTCAGAGGATCATTTGCAACCGTCTGGCACCATTTTTGAGTGAATTGGTGAAAGTCAGATTTTTTATGAAATTGTGACTCCGGGGCTTAGGGATTTTTTCAAAAAAATCTTTTTCTGCCGGTTAAGTTGTTGAGGGCTGATTTCGTGTCCTGTGATAAAAAGCCTTCTGTTTCAACCGCCAAACCTTTCAGGGGATCATTTGGAACCTTTTGGCACAATTTTTGAGTGAATTGCCGAAAGTTATATTTTTTATGAAATTGTGACCCCGGGGCTTAGGATTTTTTCAAAAAAATCTTTTTCTGCCGGTTAAGTTGTCGAGGGCTGATTTCTTCTATTTCCATTCCCAAATCTTTCAGAGGATCATTTGCAACCGTCTGGCACCATTTTTGAGTGAATTGGTGAAAGTCAGATTTTTTATGAAATTGTGACCCCGGGGCTTAGGATTTTTTCAAAAAATCTTTTTCTGCCGGTTAAGTTGTTGAGGGCTGATTTCTTTTCCTGTGATAAAAAGCCTTCTGTTTCAACCGCCAAACCTTTCAGGGGAGCATTTTGAACCTTTTGGCGCCATTTTTGAGTGAATTGCCGAAAGTCAGATTTTTTTATGAAATTGTGACCTTCGGATTTTTTCAAAAAAATCTTTTTCTGCCGGTTAAGTTGTCGAGGGCTGATTTCTTCTATTTCCATTCCCAAACCTTTCAGAGGATGATTTGCAACCGTCTGGCACCATTTTTGAGTGAATTGCCGAAATTCAGATTTTTTATGAAATTGTGGCTTAGGATTTTTTCAAAGAAATATTTTTCTGCCGGTTAAGTTGTTGAGGGCTGATTTCCTTTCCTGTGATAAAAAGCCTTCTGTTTCAACCGCCAAACCTTTCAGGGGAGCATTTGGAACCTTTTGGCACAATTTTTGAGTGAATTGCCAAAAGTCAGATTTTTTGTGAAATTGTGACGCCGGGGCTTAGGATTGTTTCAAAAAAATCTTTTTCTGCCAGTTAAGTTGTCGAGGGCTGATTTCTTTAGTTTCCATTCCCAAACCTTTCAGAGGATCATTTGCAACCGTTTGGCACCATTTTTGAGTGAATTGCCGAAAGTCAGATTTTTTATGAAATTATGACCCCGGGGCTTAGCATTTTTTCAAAAAATCTTTTTCTGCCGGTTAAGTTTTCGAGGGTTGATTTCTTTTCCTGTGATAAAAAGCCTTCTGTTTCAACCGCCAAACCTTTCAGGGGAGAATTTGGAACCTTTTGGCACCATTTTTGAGTGAATTGCCTAAAGTCAGATTTTTTATGAAATTGTGACCCCGGGGCTTAGGAATTTTTTCAAAAAAATCTCTTTCTGCCGGTTAAGTTGTTGAGGGCTGATTTCTTTTCCTGTGATAAAAAGCCTTCTGTTTCAACCGCCAAACCTTTCAGGGGATCATTTGGAACCGTTTGGCACCATTTTTGAGTGAACTGCCGAAAGTTAGATTTTTTATGAAATTGTGACCCCGGGGCTTAGGATTTTTTCAAAAAAATCTTTTTCTGCCGGTTAAGTTGTCGAAGGCTGATTTCTTCTATTTCCATTTCCAAACCTTTCAGAGGATCATTTGCAACCGTCTAGCACCATTTTTGAGTGAATTGCCGAAAGTCAGATTTTTTATGAAATTGTGACCCCGGGGCTTCGGATTTTTTCAAAAAAATCTTTTTCTGCCGGTTAAGAGGTCGAGTGCTGATTTCTTCTATTTCCAGTTCCAAACCTTTCAGAGGATCATTTGCAACCGCCGGGCACCATTTTTGAGTGAATTGCCGAAATTCAGATTTTTTATGAAATTGTGACCCCGGGGCTTAGGATTTTTTCAAAAAAATCTTTTCCTGCCGGTTAAGTTGTTGAGGGCTGATTTCTTTTTCTGTGATAAAAAGCCTTCTGTTTCAACCGCCAAACCTTTCAGGGGAGCATATGGAACCCTTTGGCACCATTTTTGAGTGAATTGCCGAAAGTCAGATTTTTTATGAAATTGTGACCCCGGGGCTTAGGATTTTTTCAAAAAAATCTTTTTCTGCCGGTTAAGTTGTCGAGGGCTGATTTCTTCTATTTCTATTTCCAAACCTTTCAGAGGTTCATTTGCAACCGTCTGGCACCATTTTTGAGTGAATTGCTGAAATTCAGATTTTTTATGAAATTGTGACCCAGGGGCTTAGGATTTTTTCAAAAAAATCTTTTTCTGCCGGTTAAGTGGTCGAGGGCTGATTTCTTCTGTTTCCATTTCCAAACCTTTCAGAGGATCATTTGCAACCGTCGGGCACCATTTTTGAGTGAATTGCCGAAAGTCAGATTTTTTATGAAATTGTGACCCCGGGGCTTAGGATTTTTTCAAAAAATTTTTTTTCTGAGGCTTAAGTTGTTGAGGGCTGATTTCTTTTCCTGTGATAAAAAGCCTTCTGTTTCAACCGCGAAACCTTTCATGGGATCATTTTGAACCGTTTGCCACCATTTTTGAGTGAATTGCCGAAAGTTAGATTTTTTATGAAATTGTGACCCTGGGGCTTAGGATTTTTTCAAAAAAATCTTTTTCTGCCGGTTAAGTTGTCGAGGGCTGATTTCTTCTATTTCCATTCCCAAACCTTTCAGAGGATCATTTGCAACCGTTTGGCACCATTTTTGAGTGAATTGCCGATAGTCAGATTTTTTATGAAATTATGACCCCGGGGCTTAGCATTTTTTCAAAAAATCTTTTTCTGCCGGTTAAGTTGTCGAAGGCTGATTTCTTCTATTTCCATTCCCAAACCTTTCAGGGGAGCATTTTGAACCTTTTGGCACCATTTTTGAGTGAATTGCCGAAAGTCAGATTTTTTATGAAATTGTGACTCCGGGGCTTAGGATTTTTTCAAAAAAAATCTTTTTCTGCTGGTTAAGTTGTTGAGGGCTGATTTCTTTTCCTATGATAAAAGCCTTCTGTTTCAACCGCCAAACCTTTCAGGGAAGAATTTGGAACCTTTCAGCACAATTTTTGAGTGAATTGCCAAAAGTAAGATTTTTTATGAAATTGTGACCCCGAGGCTTAGGATTTTTTCAAAAAAATCTTTTTCTGCCGGTTTAGTTGTCGAGGGCTGATTTCGTGTCCTGTGATAAAAAACCTTCTGTTTCAACTGCCAAACCTTTCAGGGGAGAATTTGGAACCGTTTGGCACCATTTTTGAGTGAATTGCCGAAAGTCAGATTTTTTATGAAATTGTGACTCCGGGGCTTAGGGATTTTTTCAAAAAAATCTTTTTCTGCCGGTTAAGTTGTTGAGGGCTGATTTCGTGTCCTGTGATAAAAAGCCTTCTGTTTCAACCGCCAAACCTTTCAGGGGATCATTTGGAACCTTTTGGCACAATTTTTGAGTGAATTGCCGAAAGTTATATTTTTTATGAAATTGTGACCCCGGGGCTTAGGATTTTTTCAAAAAAATCTTTTTCTGCCGGTTAAGTTGTTGAGGGCTGATTTCTTTTCCTGTGATAAAAAGCCTTCTGTTTCAACCGCCAAACCTTTCAGGGGATCATTTGGAACCGTTTGGCACCATTTTTGAGTGAATTGCCGAAAGTCAGATTTTTTATGAAATTGTGACTCCGGGGCTTAGGGATTTTTTCAAAAAAATCTTTTTCTGCCGGTTAAGTTGTTGAGGGCTGATTTCGTGTCCTGTGATAAAAAGCCTTCTGTTTCAACCGCCAAACCTTTCAGGGGATCATTTGGAACCTTTTGGCACAATTTTTGAGTGAATTGCCGAAAGTTATATTTTTTAGGAAATTGTGACCCCGGGGCTTAGGATTTTTTCAAAAAAATCTTTTTCTGCCGGTTAAGTGGTCGAGTGCTGATTTCTTCTATTTCCATTTCCAAACCTTTCAGAGGATCATTTGCAACCGTCTAGCACCATTTTTGAGTGAATTGCCGAAAGTCAGACTTTTTATGAAATTGTGACCGCGGGGCTTAGGGTTTTTTCAAAAAAATCTTTTTCTGCCGGTTAAGTTGTTGAGGGCTGATTTCTTTTCCTGTGATAAAAAGCCTTCTGTTTCCACCGCCAAACCTTTCACGGGATCATTTGGAACCGTTTGGCACCATTTTTGAGTGAATTGCTGAAAGTCAGATTTTTTATGAAATTGTGACCCCGGGGCTTCGGATTTTTTCAAAAAAATCTTTTTCTGCCGGTTAAGAGGTCGAGTGCTGATTTCTTCTATTTCCAGTTCCAAACCTTTCAGAGGATCATTTGCAACCGCCGGGCACCATTTTTGAGTGAATTGCCGAAAGTCAGACTTTTTATGAAATTGTGACCCCGGGGCTTAGGGTTTTTTCAAAAAAATCTTTTCCTGCCGGTTAAGTTGTTGAGGGCTGATTTCTTTTCCTGTGATAAAAAGCCTTCTGTTTCAACCGCCAAACCTTTCAGGGGAGCATATGGAACCGTTTGGCACCATTTTTGAGTGAATTGCCGAAAGTCAGATTTTTTATGAAATTGTGACCCCGGGGCTTAGGATTTTTTCAAAAAAATCTTTTTCTGCCGGTTAAGTTGTCGAGGGCTGATTTCTTCTATTTCTATTTCCAAACCTTTCAGAGGTTCATTTGCAACCGTCTGGCACCATTTTTGAGTGAATTGCTGAAATTCTGATTTTTTATGAAATTGTGACCCAGGGGCTTAGGATTTTTTCAAAAAAATCTTTTTCTGCCGGTTAAGTGGTCGAGGGCTGATTTCTTCTATTTCCATTTCCAAACCTTTCAGAGGATCATTTGCAACCGTCGGGCACCATTTTTGAGTGAATTGCCGAAAGTCAGATTTTTTATGAAATTGTGACCCCGGGGCTTAGGATTTTTTTTAAAAATTTTTTTTCTGAGGCTTAAGTTGTTGAGGGCTGATTTCTTTTCCTGTGATAAAAAGCCTTCTGTTTCAACCGCGAAACCTTTCATGGGATCATTTTGAACCGTTTGCCACCATTTTTGAGTGAATTGCCGAAAGTTAGATTTTTTATGAAATTGTGACCCTGGGGCTTAGGATTTTTTCAAAAAAATCTTTTTCTGCCGGTTAAGTTGTCGAGGGCTGATTTCTTCTATTTCCATTCCCAAACCTTTCAGAGGATCATTTGCAACCGTTTGGCACCATTTTTGAGTGAATTGCCGATAGTCAGATTTTTTATGAAATTATGACCCCGGGGCTTAGCATTTTTTCAAAAAATCTTTTTCTGCCGGTTAAGTTGTCGAAGGCTGATTTCTTCTATTTCCATTCCCAAACCTTTCAGGGGAGCATTTTGAACCTTTTGGCACCATTTTTGAGTGAATTGCCGAAAGACAGATTTTTTATGAAATTGTGACCCCGGGGCTTAGGATTTTTTCAAAAAAAATCTTTTTCTGCCGGTTAAGTTGTCGAAGGCTGATTTCTTCTATTTCCATTCCCAAACCTTTCAGAGGATGATTTGCAACCGTCTGGCACCATTTTTGAATGAATTGCCGAAAGTCAGACTTCTTATGAAATTGTGACCCCGGGGCTTAGGATTTTTTCAAAAAAATCTTTTTCTGCCGGTTAAGTTGTTGAGGGTTGATTTCTTTTCCTGTGATAAAAAGCCTTCTATTTTAACCGCCAAACCTTTCAGGGGAGAATTTGGAACCTTTTGGCACCATTTTTGAGTGAATTGCCAAAAGTCAGATTTTTTATGAAAGTGTGACCCCGGGGCTTAGGATTTTTTCAAAAAAATCTTTTTCTGCCGGTTAAGGAGTCGAGGGCTGATTTCGTGTCCTGTGATAAGAACCCATCTGTTTCGACCGCCAAACCTTTCAGAGGATCATTTGCAACCATTTGGCACCATTTTTGAGTGAATTGCCGAAAGTCAGATTTTTTATGAAATTGTGACCCCGGGGCTTAGGATTTTTTCAAAAAAATCTTTTTCTGCCGGTTAAGTTGTTGAGGGCTGATTTCTTTTCCTGTGATAAAAAGCCTTCTGTTTCAACCGCCAAACCTTTCAGGGGATCATTTGGAACCGTTTGGCACCATTTTTGAGTGAATTGCCGAAAGTCAGATTTTTTATGAAATTGTGACTCCGGGGCTTAGGGATTTTTTCAAAAAAATCTTTTTCTGCCGGTTAAGTTGTTGAGGGTTGATTTCGTGTCCTGTGATAAAAAGCCTTCTGTTTCAACCGCCAAACCTTTCAGGGGATCATTTGGAACCTTTTGGCACAATTTTTGAGTGAATTGCCGAAAGTTATATTTTTTATGAAAATGTGACCCCGGGGCTTAGGATTTTTTCAAAAAAATCTTTTTCTGCCGGTTAAGTTGTCGAGGGCTGATTTCTTCTATTTCCATTCCCAAATCTTTCAGAGGATCATTTGCAACCGTCTGGCACCATTTTTGAGTGAATTGGTGAAAGTCAGATTTTTCTGCCGGTTAAGTTGTTGAGGGCTGATTTCTTTCTCTGTGATAAAAAGCCTTCTGTTTCAACCGCCAAACCTTTCAGGGGAGCATTTTGAACCTTTTGGCACCATTTTTGAGTGAATTGCCGAAAGTCAGATTTTTTATGAAATTGTGACCCCGGGGCTTAGGATTTTTTCAAAAAAAATCTTTTTCTGCTGGTTAAGTTGTTGAGGGCTGATTTCTTTTCCTATGATAAAAGCCTTCTGTTTCAACCGCCAAACCTTTCAGGGAAGAATTTGGAACCTTTCAGCACAATTTTTGAGTGAATTGCCAAAAGTAAGATTTTTTATGAAATTGTGACCCCGGGGCTTAGGATTTTTTCAAAAAAATCTTTTTCTGCCGGTTAAGTTGTCGAGGGCTGATTTCGTGTCCTGTGATAAAAAACCTTCTGTTTCAACTGCCAAACCTTTCAGGGGAGAATTTGGAACCGTTTGGCACCATTTTTGAGTGAATTGCCGAAAGTCAGATTTTTTATGAAATTGTGACTCCGGGGCTTAGGGATTTTTTCAAAAAAATCTTTTTCTGCCGGTTAAGTTGTTGAGGGCTGATTTCGTGTCCTGTGATAAAAAGCCTTCTGTTTCAACCGCCAAACCTTTCAGGGGAGCATTTTGAACCTTTTGGCGCCATTTTTGAGTGAATTGCCGAAAGTCAGATTTTTTATGAAATTGTGACCTTCGGATTTTTTCAAAAAAATCTTTTTCTGCCAGTTAAGTGGTCGAGGGCTGATTTCTTCTATTTCCATTTCCAAACCTTTCAGAGGATCATTTGCAACCGTCGGGCACCATTTTTGAGTGAATTGCCGAAAGTCAGATTTTTTATGAAATTGTGACCCCGGGGCTTAGGATTTTTTCAAAAAAAAATTTTTTCTGAGGCTTAAGTTGTTGAGGGCTGATTTCTTTTCCTGTGATAAAAAGCCTTCTGTTTCAACCGCGAAACCTTTCATGGGATCATTTTGAACCGTTTGCCACCATTTTTGAGTGAATTGCCGAAAGTTAGATTTTTTATGAAATTGTGACCCCGGGGCTTAGGATTTTTTCAAAAAAATCTTTTTCTGCCGGTGAAGTTGTCGAGGGCTGATTTCTTCTATTTCCATTCCCAAACCTTTCAGAGGATGATTTGCAACCGTCTGGCACCGTTTTTGAGTGAATTGCCGAAATTCAGATTTTTTATGAAATTGTGACCGCGGGGCTTAGGATTTTTTCAAAAAAATATTTTTCTGCCGGTTAAGTTGTTGAGGGCTGATTTCTTTTCCTGTGATTAAAAGTCTTCTGCTTCAACCGCCAAACCTTTCAGGGGATCATTTTGAACCTTTTGGCACCATTTTTGAGTGAATTGCCGAAAGTTAGATTATTTATGAAATTGTGACCCCGGGGCTTAGGATTTTTTCAAAAAAATCTTTTCCTGCTGGTTAAGTTGTTGAGGGCTGATTTCCTTTCCTGTGATAAAAAGCCTTCTTTTTCAACTGCGAAACCTTTCAGGGGAGCATTTGAAACCTTTTGGCACAATTTTTGAGTGAACTGCCAAAAGTCAGATTTTTTATGAAATTGTGACCCTGGGGCTTAGGATTTTTTCAAAAAAATCTTTTTCTGCCGGTTAAGTTGTCGAGGGCTGATTTCTTCTATTTCCATTCCCAAACCTTTCAGAGGATCATTTGCAACCGTTTGGCACCATTTTTGAGTGAATTGCCGAAAGTCAGATTTTTTATGAAATTGTGACCCCGGGGCTTAGCATTTTTTCAAAAAATCTTTTTCTGCCGGTTAAGTTGTCGAAGGCTGATTTCTTCTATTTCCATTCCCAAACCTTTCAGAGGATGATTTGCAACCGTCTGGCACCATTTTTGAATGAATTGCCGAAAGTCAGACTTTTTATGAAATTGTGACCCCGGGGCTTAGGATTTTTTCAAAAAAATCTTTTTCTGCCGGTTAAGTTGTTGAGGGTTGATTTCTTTTCCTGTGATAAAAAGCCTTCTATTTTAACCGCCAAACCTTTCAGGGGAGAATTTGGAACCTTTTGGCACAATTTTTGAGTGAATTGCCAAAAGTCAGATTTTTTATGAAAGTGTGACCCCGGGGCTTAGGATTTTTTCAAAAAAATCTTTTTCTGCCGGTTAAGGAGTCGAGGGCTGATTTCGTGTCCTGTGATAAAAAGCCATCTGTTTCGACCGCCAAACCTTTCAGAGGATCATTTGCAACCATTTGGCACCATTTTTGAGTGAATTGCCGAAAGTCAGATTTTTTATGAAATTGTGACCCCGGGGCTTAGGATTTTTTCAAAAAAATCTTTTTCTGCCGGTTAAGTTGTTGAGGGCTGATTTCTTTTCCTGTGATAAAAAGCCTTCTGTTTCAACCGCCAAACCTTTCAGGGGATCATTTGGAACCGTTTGGCACCATTTTTGAGTGAATTGCCGAAAGTCAGATTTTTTATGAAATTGTGACTCCGGGGCTTAGGGATTTTTTCAAAAAATCTTTTTCTGCCGTTTAAGTTATTGAGGGCTGATTTCTTTTTCTGTGATAAAAAGCCTTCTGTTTCAACCGCCAAACCTTTCAGGGGAGCATTTTGAACCTTTTGGCGCCATTTTTGAGTGAATTGCCGAAAGTCAGATTTTTTATGAAATTGTGACCTTCGGATTTTTTCAAAAAAATCTTTTTCTGCCGGTTAAGTTGTCGAGGGCTGATTTCTTCTATTTCCATTCCCAAACCTTTCAGAGGATGATTTGCAACCGTCTGGCACCATTTTTGAGTGAATTGCCGAAATTCAGATTTTTTATGAAATTGTGACCGCGGGGCTTAGGATTTTTTCAAAGAAATATTTTTCTGCCGGTTAAGTTGTTGAGGGCTGATTTCTTTTCCTGTGATTAAAAGTCTTCTGCTTCAACCGCCAAACCTTTCAGGGGATCATTTTGAACCTTTTGGCACCATTTTTGAGTGAATTGCCGAAAGTTAGATTATTTATGAAATTGTGACCCCGGGGTTTAGGATTTTTTCAAAAAAAACTTTTCCTGCTGGTTAAGTTGTTGAGGGCTGATTTCCTTTCCTGTGATAAAAAGCCTTCTGTTACAACCGCGAAACCTTTCAGGGGAGCATTTGGAACCTTTTGGCACCATTTTTGAGTGAATTGCCGAAAGTCAGACTTTTTATGAAATTGTGACCCTGGGGCTTAGGATTTTTTCAAAAAAATCTTTTTCTGCCGGTTAAGTTGTCGAGGGCTGATTTCTTCTATTTCCATTCCCAAACCTTTCAGAGGATCATTTGCAACCGTTTAGCACCATTTTTGAGTGAATTGCCGAAAGTCAGATTTTTTATGAAATTATGACCCCGGGGCTTAGCATTTTTTCAAAAAATCTTTTTCTGCCGGTTAAGTTGTCGAAGGCTGATTTCTTCTATTTCCATTCCCAAACCTTTCAGAGGATGATTTGCAACCGTCTGGCACCATTTTTGAGTGAATTGCCGAAAGTCAGACTTTTTATGAAATTGTGACCCCGGGGCTTAGGATTTTTTCAAAAAAATCTTTTTCTGCCGGTTAAGTTGTTGAGGGTTGATTTCTTTTCCTGTGATAAAAAGCCTTCTATTTTAACCGCCAAACCTTTCAGGGGAGAATTTGGAACCTTTTGGCACAATTTTTGAGTGAATTGCCGAAAGTTATATTTTTTATGAAATTGTGACCCCGGGGCTTAGGATTTTTTCAAAAAAATCTTTTTCTGCCGGTTAATTTGTCGAGGGCTGATTTCTTCTATTTCCATTCCCAAATCTTTCAGAGGATCATTTGCAACCGTCTGGCACCATTTTTGAGTGAATTGGTGAAAGTCAGATTTTTTATGAAATTGTGACCCCGGGGCTTAGGATTTTTTCAAAAAATCTTTTTCTGCCGTTTAAGTTATTGAGGGCTGATTTCTTTTTCTGTGATAAAAAGCCTTATGTTTCAACCGCCAAACCTTTCAGGGGAGCATTTTGAACCTTTTGGCGCCATTTTTGAGTGAATTGCCGAAAGTCAGATTTTTTATGAAATTGTGACCTTCGGATTTTTTCAAAAAAATCTTTTTCTGCCGGTTAAGTTGTCGAGGGCTGATTTCTTCTATTTCCATTCCCAAACCTTTCAGAGGATGATTTGCAACCGTCTGGCACCATTTTTGAGTGAATTGCCGAAATTCAGATTTTTTATGAAATTGTGACCGCGGGGCTTAGGATTTTTTCAAAGAAATATTTTTCTGCCGGTTAAGTTGTTGAGGGCTGATTTCGTGTCCTGTGATAAAAAACCTTCTGTTTCAACTGCCAAACCTTTCAGGGGAGAATTTGGAACCGTTTGGCACCATTTTTGAGTGAATTGCCGAAAGTCAGATTTTTTATGAAATTGTGACTCCGGGGCTTAGGGATTTTTTCAAAAAAATCTTTTTCTGCCGGTTAAGTTGTTGAGGGCTGATTTCGTGTCCTGTGATAAAAAGCCTTCTGTTTCAACCGCCAAACCTTTCAGGGGAGCATTTTGAACCTTTTGGCGCCATTTTTGAGTGAATTGCCGAAAGTCAGATTTTTTATGAAATTGTGACCTTCGGATTTTTTCAAAAAAATCTTTTTCTGCCAGTTAAGTGGTCGAGGGCTGATTTCTTCTATTTCCATTTCCAAACCTTTCAGAGGATCATTTGCAACCGTCGGGCACCATTTTTGAGTGAATTGCCGAAAGTCAGATTTTTTATGAAATTGTGACCCCGGGGCTTAGGATTTTTTCAAAAAAAAATTTTTCTGAGGCTTAAGTTGTTGAGGGCTGATTTCTTTTCCTGTGATAAAAAGCCTTCTGTTTCAACCGCGAAACCTTTCATGGGATCATTTTGAACCGTTTGCCACCATTTTTGAGTGAATTGCCGAAAGTTAGATTTTTTATGAAATTGTGACCCCGGGGCTTAGGATTTTTTCAAAAAAATCTTTTTCTGCCGGTGAAGTTGTCGAGGGCTGATTTCTTCTATTTCCATTCCCAAACCTTTCAGAGGATGATTTGCAACCGTCTGGCACCGTTTTTGAGTGAATTGCCGAAATTCAGATTTTTTATGAAATTGTGACCGCGGGGCTTAGGATTTTTTCAAAAAAATATTTTTCTGCCGGTTAAGTTGTTGAGGGCTGATTTCTTTTCCTGTGATTAAAAGTCTTCTGCTTCAACCGCCAAACCTTTCAGGGGATCATTTTGAACCTTTTGGCACCATTTTTGAGTGAATTGCCGAAAGTTAGATTATTTATGAAATTGTGACCCCGGGGCTTAGGATTTTTTCAAAAAAATCTTTTCCTGCTGGTTAAGTTGTTGAGGGCTGATTTCCTTTCCTGTGATAAAAAGCCTTCTTTTTCAACTGCGAAACCTTTCAGGGGAGCATTTGAAACCTTTTGGCACAATTTTTGAGTGAACTGCCAAAAGTCAGATTTTTTATGAAATTGTGACCCTGGGGCTTAGGATTTTTTCAAAAAAATCTTTTTCTGCCGGTTAAGTTGTCGAGGGCTGATTTCTTCTATTTCCATTCCCAAACCTTTCAGAGGATCATTTGCAACCGTTTGGCACCATTTTTGAGTGAATTGCCGAAAGTCAGATTTTTTATGAAATTGTGACCCCGGGGCTTAGCATTTTTTCAAAAAATCTTTTTCTGCCGGTTAAGTTGTCGAAGGCTGATTTCTTCTATTTCCATTCCCAAACCTTTCAGAGGATGATTTGCAACCGTCTGGCACCATTTTTGAATGAATTGCCGAAAGTCAGACTTTTTATGAAATTGTGACCCCGGGGCTTAGGATTTTTTCAAAAAAATCTTTTTCTGCCGGTTAAGTTGTTGAGGGCTGATTTCTTTTCCTGTGATAAAAAGCCTTCTGTTTCAACCGCCAAACCTTTCAGGGGATCATTTGGAACCGTTTGGCACCATTTTTGAGTGAATTGCCGAAAGTCAGATTTTTTATGAAATTGTGACTCCGGGGCTTAGGGATTTTTTCAAAAAATCTTTTTCTGCCGTTTAAGTTATTGAGGGCTGATTTCTTTTTCTGTGATAAAAAGCCTTCTGTTTCAACCGCCAAACCTTTCAGGGGAGCATTTTGAACCTTTTGGCGCCATTTTTGAGTGAATTGCCGAAAGTCAGATTTTTTATGAAATTGTGACCTTCGGATTTTTTCAAAAAAATCTTTTTCTGCCGGTTAAGTTGTCGAGGGCTGATTTCTTCTATTTCCATTCCCAAACCTTTCAGAGGATCATTTGCAACCGTTTAGCACCATTTTTGAGTGAATTGCCGAAAGTCAGATTTTTTATGAAATTATGACCCCGGGGCTTAGCATTTTTTCAAAAAATCTTTTTCTGCCGGTTAAGTTGTCGAAGGCTGATTTCTTCTATTTCCATTCCCAAACCTTTCAGAGGATGATTTGCAACCGTCTGGCACCATTTTTGAATGAATTGCCGAAAGTCAGACTTTTTATGAAATTGTGACCCCGGGGCTTAGGATTTTTTCAAAAAAATCTTTTTCTGCCGGTTAAGTTGTTGAGGGTTGATTTCTTTTCCTGTGATAAAAAGCCTTCTATTTTAACCGCCAAACCTTTCAGGGGAGAATTTGGAACCTTTTGGCACAATTTTTGAGTGAATTGCCGAAAGTTATATTTTTTATGAAATTGTGACCCCGGGGCTTAGGATTTTTTCAAAAAAATCTTTTTCTGCCGGTTAATTTGTCGAGGGCTGATTTCTTCTATTTCCATTCCCAAATCTTTCAGAGGATCATTTGCAACCGTCTGGCACCATTTTTGAGTGAATTGGTGAAAGTCAGATTTTTTATGAAATTGTGACCCCGGGGCTTAGGATTTTTTCAAAAAATCTTTTTCTGCCGTTTAAGTTATTGAGGGCTGATTTCTTTTTCTGTGATAAAAAGCCTTATGTTTCAACCGCCAAACCTTTCAGGGGAGCATTTTGAACCTTTTGGCGCCATTTTTGAGTGAATTGCCGAAAGTCAGATTTTTTATGAAATTGTGACCTTCGGATTTTTTCAAAAAAATCTTTTTCTGCCGGTTAAGTTGTCGAGGGCTGATTTCTTCTATTTCCATTCCCAAACCTTTCAGAGGATGATTTGCAACCGTCTGGCACCATTTTTGAGTGAATTGCCGAAATTCAGATTTTTTATGAAATTGTGACCGCGGGGCTTAGGATTTTTTCAAAGAAATATTTTTCTACCGGTTAAGTTGTTGAGGGCTGATTTCTTTTCCTGTGATTAAAAGTCTTCTGCTTCAACCGCCAAACCTTTCAGGGGATCATTTTGAACCTTTTGGCACCATTTTTGAGTGAATTGCCGAAAGTTAGATTATTTATGAAATTGTGACCCCGGGGTTTAGGATTTTTTCAAAAAAAACTTTTCCTGCTGGTTAAGTTGTTGAGGGCTGATTTCCTTTCCTGTGATAAAAAGCCTTCTGTTTCAACCGCGAAACCTTTCAGGGGAGCATTTGGAACCTTTTGGCACCATTTTTGAGTGAATTGCCGAAATTCAGATTTTTTATGAAATTGTGACCCCGGGGCTTCGGATTTTTTCAAAAAAATCTTTTTCTGCCGGTTAAGTGGTCGAGTGCTGATTTCTTCTATTTCCATTTCCAAACCTTTCAGAGGATCATTTGCAACCGTCTAGCACCATTTTTGAGTGAATTGCCGAAAGTCAGACTTTTTATGAAATTGTGACCCCGGGGCTTAGGGTTTTTTCAAAAAAATCTTTTTCTGCCGGTTAAGTTGTTGAGGGCTGATTTCTTTTCCTGTGATAAAAAGCCTTCTGTTTCCACCGCCAAACCTTTCACGGGATCATTTGGAACCGTTTGGCACCATTTTTGAGTGAATTGCCGAAAGTCAGATTTTTTATGAAATTGTGACCCCGGGGCTTCGGATTTTTTCAAAAAAATCTTTTTCTGCCGGTTAAGAGGTCGAGTGCTGATTTCTTCTATTTCCAGTTCCAAACCTTTCAGAGGATCATTTGCAACCGCCGGGCACCATTTTTGAGTGAATTGCCGAAATTCAGATTTTTTATGAAATTGTGACCCCGGGGCTTAGGATTTTTTCAAAAAAATCTTTTCCTGCCGGTTAAGTTGTTGAGGGCTGATTTCTTTTCCTGTGATAAAAAGCCTTCTGTTTCAACCGCCAAACCTTTCAGGGGAGCATATGGAACCGTTTGGCACCATTTTTGAGTGAATTGCCGAAAGTCAGATTTTTTATGAAATTGGGGCCCCGGGGATTAGGATTTTTTCAAAAAAATCTTTTTCTGCCGGTTAAGTGGTCGAGGGCTGATTTCTTCTATTTCCATTCCCAAACCTTTCAGAGGATGATTTGCAACCGTCTGGCACCATTTTTGAGTGAATTGCTGAAATTCAGATTTTTTATGAAATTGTGACCCCGGGGCTTAGGATTTTTTCAAAAAAATCTTTTTCTGCCGGTTAAGTGGTCGAGGGCTGATTTCTTCTATTTCCATTTCCAAACCTTTCAGAGGATCATTTGCAACCGTTGGGCACCATTTTTGAGTGAATTGCCGAAAGTCAGATTTTTTATGAAATTGTGACCCCGGGGCTTAGGATTTTTTCAAAAAAATCTTTTTCTGCCGGTTAAGTTGTCGAGGGCTGATTTCTTTTCCTGTGATTAAAAGTCTTCTGCTTCAACCGCCAAACCTTTCAGGGGATCATTTTGAACCTTTTGGCACCATTTTTGAGTGAATTGCCGAAAGTTAGATTATTTATGAAATTGTGACCCCGGGGCTTAGGATTTTTTCAAAAAAATCTTTTCCTGCTGGTTAAGTTGTTGAGGGCTGATTTCCTTTCCTGTGATAAAAAGCCTTCTTTTTCAACTGCGAAACCTTTCAGGGGAGCATTTGAAACCTTTTGGCACAATTTTTGAGTGAACTGCCAAAAGTCAGATTTTTTATGAAATTGTGACCCTGGGGCTTAGGATTTTTTCAAAAAAATCTTTTTCTGCCGGTTAAGTTGTCGAGGGCTGATTTCTTCTATTTCCATTCCCAAACCTTTCAGAGGATCATTTGCAACCGTTTGCCACCATTTTTGAGTGAATTGCCGAAAGACAGATTTTTTATGAAATTGTGACCGCGGGGCTTAGGATTTTTTCAAAAAAATCTTTTTCTGCCGGTTAAGTTGTCGAGGGCGGATTTCTTCTATTTCCATTCCCAAACCTTTCAGAGGATCATTTGCAACCGTCTGGCACCATTTTTGAGTGAATTGCCGAAAGTCAGACTTAGGGTTTTTTCAAAAAAATCTTTTTCTGCCGGTTAAGTTGTTGAGGGCTGATTTCTTTTCCTGTGATAAAAAGCCTTCTGTTCAACCGCCAAACCTTTCACGGGATCATTTGGAACCGTTTGGCACCATTTTTGAGTGAATTGCCGAAAGTCAGATTTTTTATGAAATTGTGACCCCGGGGCTTAGGATTTTTTCAAAAAAAATCTTTTTCTGCTGGTTAAGTTGTTGAGGGCTGATTTCTTTTCCTGTGATAAAAGCCTTCTGTTTCAACCGCCAAACCTTTCAGGGAAGAATTTGGAACCTTTCAGCACAATTTTTGAGTGAATTGCCAAAAGTAAGATTTTTTATGAAATTGTGACCCCGGGGCTTAGGATTTTTTCAAAAAAATCTTTTTCTGCCCGTTAAGTTGTCGAGGGCTGATTTCGTGTCCTGTGATAAAAAACCTTCTGTTTCAACTGCCAAACCTTTCAGGGGAGAATTTGGAACCGTTTGGCACCATTTTTGAGTGAATTGCCGAAAGTCAGATTTTTTATGAAATTGTGACTCCGGGGCTTAGGGATTTTTTCAAAAAAATCTTTTTCTGCCGGTTAAGTTGTTGAGGGCTGATTTCGTGTCCTGTGATAAAAAGCCTTCTGTTTCAACCGCCAAACCTTTCAGGGGATCATTTGGAACCTTTTGGCACAATTTTTGAGTGAATTGCCGAAAGTTATATTTTTTATGAAATTGTGACCCCGGGGCTTAGGATTTTTTCAAAAAAATCTTTTTCTGCCGGTTAAGTTGTCGAGGGCTGATTTCTTCTATTTCCATTCCCAAATCTTTCAGAGGATCATTTGCAACCGTCTGGCACCATTTTTGAGTGAATTGGTGAAAGTCAGATTTTTTATGAAATTGTGACCCCGGGGCTTAGGATTTTTTCAAAAAATCTTTTTCTGCCGGTTAAGTTGTTGAGGGCTGATTTCTTTTTCTGTGATAAAAAGCCTTCTGTTTCAACCGCCAAACCTTTCAGGGGAGCATTTTGAACCTTTTGGCACCATTTTTGAGTGAATTGCCGAAAGTCAGATTTTTTATGAAATTTTGACCCCGGGGCTTAGGATTTTTTCAAAAAAAATCTTTTTCTGCTGGTTAAGTTGTTGAGGGCTGATTTCTTTTCCTGTGATAAAAGCCTTCTATTTCAACCGCCAAACCTTTCAGGGAAGAATTTGGAACCTTTCAGCACAATTTTTGAGTGAATTGCCAAAAGTAAGATTTTTTATGAAATTGTGACCCCGGGGCTTAGGATTTTTTCAAAAAAATCTTTTTCTGCCGGTTAAGTTGTCGAGGGCTGATTTCGTGTCCTGTGATAAAAAACCTTCTGTTTCAACCGCCAAACCTTTCAGGGGAGAATTTGGAACCGTTTGGCACCATTTTTGAGTGAATTGCCAAAAGTCAGATTTTTTATGAAATTGTGACTCCGGGGCTTAGGGATTTTTTCAAAAAAATCTTTTTCTGCCGGTTAAGTTGTTGAGGGCTGATTTCTTTTCCTGTGATAAAAAGCCTTCTGTTTCAACCGCCAAACCTTTCAGGGGATCATTTGGAACCTTTTGGCACAATTTTTGAGTGAATTGCCGAAAGTTATATTTTTTATGAAATTGTGACCACGGGGCTTAGGATTTTTTCAAAAAAATCTTTTTCTGCCCGTTAAGTTGTCGAGGGCTGATTTCTTCTATTTCCATTCCCAAATCTTTCAGAGGATCATTTGCAACCGTCTGGCACCATTTTTGAGTGAATTGCCGAAAGTCAGATTTTTTATGAAATTGTGACCCCGGGGCTTAGGATTTTTTCAAAAAATCTTTTTCTGCCGTTTAAGTTATTGAGGGCTGATTTCTTTTTCTGTGATAAAAAGCCTTCTGTTTCAACCGCCAAACCTTTCAGGGGAGCATTTGGAACCTTTTGGCGCCATTTTTGAGTGAATTGCCGAAAGTCAGATTTTTTATGAAATTGTGACCTTCGGATTTTTTCAAAAAAATCTTTTTCTGCCGGTTAAGTTGTCGAGGGCTGATTTCTTCTATTTCCATTCCCAAACCTTTCAGAGGATGATTTGCAACCGTCTGGCACCATTTTTGAGTGAATTGCCGAAATTCAGATTTTTTATGAAATTGGGGCCCCCGGGGATTAGGATTTTTTCAAAAAAATCTATTTCTGCCGGTTAAGAGGTCGAGTGCTGATTTCTTCTATTTCCAGTTCCAAACCTTTCAGAGGATCATTTGCAACCGCCGGGCAACATTTTTTAGTGAATTGCCGAAATTCAGATTTTTTATGAAATTGTGACCCCGGGGCTTAGGATTTTTTCAAAAAAATCTTTTCCTGCCGGTTAAGTTGTTGAGGGCTGATTTCTTTTCCTGTGATAAAAAGCCTTCTGTTTCAACCGCCAAACCTTTCAGGGGAGCATATGGAACCGTTTGGCACCATTTTTGAGTGAATTGCCGAAAGTCAGATTTTTTATGAAATTGGGGCCCCCGGGGATTAGGATTTTTTCAAAAAAATCTATTTCTGCCGGTTAAGTTGTCGAGGGCTGATTTCTTCTATTTCCATTTCCAAACCTTTCTGCGGATCATTTTGAACCTTTTGGCACCATTTTTGAGTGAATTGCCGAAAGTCAGATTTTTTATGAAATTGTGACCCCGGGGCTTAGGATTTTTTCAAAAAAATCTTTTTCTGAGGCTTAAGTTGTTGAGGGCTGATTTCTTTTCCTGTGATAAAAAGCCTTCTGTTTCAACCGCGAAGCCTTTCATGGGATCATTTTGAACCGTTTGCCACCATTTTTGAGTGAATTGCCGAAAGTTAGATTTTTTATGAAATTGTGACCCCGGGGCTTAGGATTTTTTCAAAAAAATCTTTTTCTGCCGGTTAAGTTGTTGAGGGCTGATTTCTTCTATTTCCATTCCCAAACCTTTCAGAGGATGATTTGCAACCGTCTGGCACCATTTTTGAGTGAATTGCCGAAATTCAGATTTTTTATGAAATTGTGACCGCGGGGCTTAGGATTTTTTCAAAAAAATATTTTTCTGCCGGTTAAGTTGTTGAGGGCTGATTTCTTTTCCTGTCATTAAAAGTCTTCTGCTTCAACCGCCAAACCTTTCAGGGGATCATTTTGAACCTTTTGGCACCATTTTTGAGTGAATTGCCGAAAGTTAGATTATTTATGAAATTGTGACCCCGGGGCTTAGGATTTTTTCAAAAAAATCTTTTCCTGCTGGTTAAGTTGTTGAGGGCTGATTTCCTTTCCTGTGATAAAAAGCCTTCTGTTTCAACCGCCAAACCTTTCAGGGGAGCATTTGAAACCTTTTGGCACAATTTTTGAGTGAACTGCCAAAAGTCAGATTTTTTATGAAATTGTGACCCTGGGGCTTAGGATTTTTTCAAAAAAATCTTTTTCTGCCGGTTAAGTTGTCGAGGGCTGATTTCTTCTATTTCCATTCCCAAACCTTTCAGAGGATCATTTGCAACCGTTTGGCACCATTTTTGAGTGAATTGCCGAAAGACAGATTTTTTATGAAATTGTGACCCCGGGGCTTAGGATTTTTTCAAAAAAATCTTTTTCTGCCGGTTAAGTTGTCAAGGGCTGATTGCTTCTATTTCCATTCCCAAACCTTTCAGAGGATCATTTGCAACCGTCTGGCACCATTTTTGAGTGAATTGCCGAAAGTCAGACTTAGGGTTTTTTCAAAAAAATCTTTTTCTGCCGGTTAAGTTGTTGAGGGCTGATTTCTTTTCCTGTGATAAAAAGCCTTCTGTTCAACCGCCAAACCTTTCACGGGATCATTTGGAACCGTTTGGCACCATTTTTGAGTGAATTGCCGAAAGTCAGATTTTTTATGAAATTTTGACCCCGGGGCTTAGGATTTTTTCAAAAAAAATCTTTTTCTGCTGGTTAAGTTGTTGAGGGCTGATTTCTTTTCCTGTGATAAAAGCCTTCTATTTCAACCGCCAAACCTTTCAGGGAAGAATTTGGAACCTTTCAGCACAATTTTTGAGTGAATTGCCAAAAGTAAGATTTTTTATGAAATTGTGACCCCGGGGCTTAGGATTTTTTCAAAAAAATCTTTTTCTGCCGGTTAAGTTGTCGAGGGCTGATTTCGTGTCCTGTGATAAAAAACCTTCTGTTTCAACCGCCAAACCTTTCAGGGGAGAATTTGGAACCGTTTGGCACCATTTTTGAGTGAATTGCCAAAAGTCAGATTTTTTATGAAATTGTGACTCCGGGGCTTAGGGATTTTTTCAAAAAAATCTTTTTCTGCCGGTTAAGTTGTTGAGGGCTGATTTCGTGTCCTGTGATAAAAAGCCTTCTGTTTCAACCGCCAAACCTTTCAGGGGATCATTTGGAACCTTTTGGCACAATTTTTGAGTGAATTGCCGAAAGTTATATTTTTTATGAAATTGTGACCACGGGGCTTAGGATTTTTTCAAAAAAATCTTTTTCTGCCCGTTAAGTTGTCGAGGGCTGATTTCTTCTATTTCCATTCCCAAATCTTTCAGAGGATCATTTGCAACCGTCTGGCACCATTTTTGAGTGAATTGCCGAAAGTCAGATTTTTTATGAAATTGTGACCCCGGGGCTTAGGATTTTTTCAAAAAATCTTTTTCTGCCGTTTAAGTTATTGAGGGCTGATTTCTTTTTCTGTGATAAAAAGCCTTCTGTTTCAACCGCCAAACCTTTCAGGGGAGCATTTGGAACCTTTTGGCGCCATTTTTGAGTGAATTGCCGAAAGTCAGATTTTTTATGAAATTGTGACCTTCGGATTTTTTCAAAAAAATCTTTTTCTGCCGGTTAAGTTGTCGAGGGCTGATTTCTTCTATTTCCATTCCCAAAGCTTTCAGAGGATGATTTGCAACCGTCTGGCACCATTTTTGAGTGAATTGCCGAAATTCAGATTTTTTATGAAATTGTGACCGCGGGGCTTAGGATTTTTTCAAAGAAATATTTTTCTGCCGGTTAAGTTGTTGAGGGCTGATTTCTTTTCCTGTGATTAAAAGTCTTCTGCTTCAACCGCCAAACCTTTCAGGGGATCATTTTGAACCTTTTGGCACCATTTTTGAGTGAATTGCCGAAAGTTAGATTATTTATGAAATTGTGACCCCGGGGTTTAGGATTTTTTCAAAAAAAACTTTTCCTGCTGGTTAAGTTGTTGAGGGCTGATTTCCTTTCCTGTGATAAAAAGCCTTCTGTTTCAACCGCCAAACCTTTCAGGGGAGCATTTGGAACCTTTTGGCACAATTTTTGAGTGAATTGCCGAAAGACAGATTTTTTATGAAATTGTGACCCCGGGGCTTCGGATTTTTTCAAAAAAATCTTTTTCTGCCGGTTAAGTGGTCGAGTGCTGATTTCTTCTATTTCCATTTCCAAACCTTTCAGAGGATCATTTGCAACCGTCTAGCACCATTTTTGAGTTAATTGCCGAAAGTCAGACTTTTTATGAAATTGTGACCCCGGGGCTTAGGGTTTTTTCAAAAAAATCTTTTCCTGCCGGTTAAGTTGTTGAGGGCTGATTTCTTTTCCTGTGATAAAAAGCCTTCTGTTTCAACCGCCAAACCTTTCAGGGGAGCATATGGAACCGTTTGGCACCATTTTTGAGTGAATTGCCGAAAGTCAGATTTTTTATGAAATTGGGGCCCCCGGGGATTAGGATTTTTTCAAAAAAATCTATTTCTGCCGGTTAAGTTGTCGAGGGCTGATTTCTTCTATTTCCATTTCCAAACCTTTCTGCGGATCATTTTGAACCTTTTGGCACCATTTTTGAGTGAATTGCCGAAAGTCAGATTTTTTATGAAATTGTGACCCCGGGGCTTAGGATTTTTTCAAAAAAATCTTTTTCTGAGGCTTAAGTTGTTGAGGGCTGATTTCTTTTCCTGTGATAAAAAGCCTTCTGTTTCAACCGCGAAGCCTTTCATGGGATCATTTTGAACCGTTTGCCACCATTTTTGAGTGAATTGCCGAAAGTTAGATTTTTTATGAAATTGTGACCCCGGGGCTTAGGATTTTTTCAAAAAAATCTTTTTCTGCCGGTTAAGTGGTCGAGGGCTGATTTCTTCTATTTCCATTCCCAAACCTTTCAGAGGATGATTTGCAACCGTCTGGCACCATTTTTGAGTGAATTGCCGAAATTCAGATTTTTTATGAAATTGTGACCGCGGGGCTTAGGATTTTTTCAAAAAAATATTTTTCTGCCGGTTAAGTTGTTGAGGGCTGATTTCTTTTCCTGTCATTAAAAGTCTTCTGCTTCAACCGCCAAACCTTTCAGGGGATCATTTTGAACCTTTTGGCACCATTTTTGAGTGAATTGCCGAAAGTTAGATTATTTATGAAATTGTGACCCCGGGGCTTAGGATTTTTTCAAAAAAATCTTTTCCTGCTGGTTAAGTTGTTGAGGGCTGATTTCCTTTCCTGTGATAAAAAGCCTTCTTTTTCAACTGCGAAACCTTTCAGGGGAGCA
Organism: Podarcis raffonei; assembly: GCF_027172205.1. NCBI lineage: Eukaryota > Metazoa > Chordata > Lepidosauria > Squamata > Lacertidae > Podarcis > Podarcis raffonei. Next base: position 54,250,409 of record NC_070613.1, on the reverse strand, counting down.
TTTCAAACCTTTTGGCACAATTTTTGAGTGAACTGCCAAAAGTCAGATTTTTTATGAAATTGTGACCCTGGGGCTTAGGATTTTTTCAAAAAAATCTTTTTCTGCCGGTTAAGTTGTCGAGGGCTGATTTCTTCTATTTCCATTCCCAAACCTTTCAGAGGATCATTTGCAACCGTTTGGCACCATTTTTGAGTGAATTGCCGAAAGACAGATTTTTTATGAAATTGTGACCCCGGGGCTTAGGATTTTTTCAAAAAAATCTTTTTCTGCTGGTTAAGTTGTCGAGGGCTGATTTATTCTATTTCCATTCCCAAACCTTTCAGAGGATCATTTGCAACTGTCTGGCACCATTTTTGAGTGAATTGCCGCAAGTCAGACTTTTTATGAAATTGTGACCCCGGGCCTTAGGAATTTTTTCAACAAAATCTTTTTCTGCCGGTTAAGTTGTTGAGGGCTGATTTCTTTTCCTGTGATTAAAAGCCTTCTGCTTAAACCGCCAAACCTTTCAGGGGATCATTTGGAACCGTTTGGCACCATTTTTGAGTGAATTGCCGAAAGTCAGATTTTTTATGAAATTGTGACCCCGGGGCTTAGGATTTTTTTCAAAAAAATCTTTTTCTGCCGGTTAAGTTGTTGAGGGCTGATTTCTTTTTCTGTGATAAAAAGCCTTCTGTTTCAACCGCCAAACCTTTCAGGGGAGCATTTTGAACCTTTTGGCACCATTTTTGAGTGAATTGCCGAAAGTCAGATTTTTTATGAAATTGTGACCCCGGGGCTTCGGATTTTTTCAAAAAAATCTTTTTCTGCCGGTTAAGTTGTCGAGGGCTGATTTCTTCTATTTCCATTTCCAAACCTTTCAGAGGATCATTTGCAACCGTTGGGAAACGTTTTTGAGTGAATTGCCGAAAGTCAGATTTTTTATGAAATTGTGACCCCGGGGCTTAGGATTTTTTCAAAAAAATCTTTTTCTGAGGTTTAAGTTTTTGAGGGCTGATTTCTTTTCCTGTGATAAAAAGCCTTCTGTTTCAACCGCCAAACCTTTCAGGGGATCATTTTGAACCGTTTGCCACCATTTTTGGGTGAATTGCCGAAAGTTAGATTTTTTATGAAATTGTGACCCCGGGGCTTAGGATTTTTTCAAAAAAATCTTTTTCTGCCGGTTTAGTTGTCGAGGGCTGATTTCTTCTATTTCCATTCCCAAACCTTTCAGAGGATGATTTGCAACCGTCTGGCACCATTTTTGAGTGAATTGCCGAAATTCAGATTTTTTATGAAATTGTGACCCCGGGGCTTAGGATTTTTTCAAAAAAATCATTTCTGCCGGTTAAGTTGTCGAGGGCTGATTTCTTCTATTTCCATTCCCAAACCTTTCAGAGGATGATTTGCAACCGTCTGGCACCATTTTTGAGTGAATTGCCAAAATTCAGATTTTTTATGAAATTGTGACCCCGGGGCTTAGGATTTTTTCAAAAAAATATTTTTCTGCCGGTTTAAGTTGTTGAGGGCTGATTTCTTTTCCTGTGATTAAAAGTCTTCTGCTTCAACCGCCAAACCTTTCAGGGGATCATTTTGAAGCTTTTGGCACCATTTTTGAGTGAATTGCCGAAAGTTAGATTATTTATGAAATTGTGACCCCGGGGCTTAGGATTTTTTCAAAAAAATCTTTTTCTGCCGGTTAAGTTGTCGAGGGCTGATTTATTCTATTTCCATTCCCAAACCTTTCAGAGGATCATTTGCAACCGCCGGGCACCATTTTTGAGTGAATTGCCAAAATTCAGTTTTTTTATGAAATTGTGACCCCGGGGCATAGGATTTTTTCAAAAAAATCTTTTTCTGAGGTTTAAGTTGTTGAGGGCTGATTTCTTTTCCTGTGATAAAAAGCCTTCTGTTTCAACCGCCAAACCTTTCAGGGGATCATTTTGAACCGTTTGCCACCATTTTTGAGTGAATTGCCGAAAGTTAGATTTTTTATGAAATTGTGACCCCGGGGCTTAGGATTTTTTCAAAAAAATCTTTTTCTGCCGGTTAAGTTGTCGAGGGCTGATTTCTTCTATTTCCATTCCCAAACCTTTCAGAGGATGATTTGCAACCGTCCGGCACCATTTTTGAGTGAATTGCCGAAATTCAGATTTTTTATGAAATTGTGACCCCGGGGCTTAGGATTTTTTCAAAAAAATATTTTTCTGCCGGTTAAGTTGTTGAGGGCTGATTTCGTGTCCTGTGATAAAAAGCCATCTGTTTCGACCGCCAAACCTTTCAGGGGAGAATTTGGAACCATTTGGCACAATTTTTGAGTGAATTGCCGAAAGTCAGATTTTTTATGAAATTGTGACCCCGGGGCTTCGGATTTTTTCAAAAAAATCTTTTTCTGCCGGTTAAGTTGTCGAGGGCTGATTTCTTCTATTTCCATTCCCAAACCTTTCAGAGGATGATTTGCAACCGTCTGGCACCATTTTTGAGTGAATTGCCGAAATTCAGATTTTTTATGAAATTGTGACCCCGGGGCTTAGGATTTTTTCAAAAAAATATTTTTCTGCCGGTTAAGTTGTTGAGGGCTGATTTCGTGTCCTGTGATAAAAAGCCATCTGTTTCGACCGCCAAACCTTTCAGGGGAGAATTTGGAACCATTTGGCACAATTTTTGAGTGAATTGCCGAAAGTCAGATTTTTTATGAAATTGTGACCCCGGGGCTTCGGATTTTTTCAAAAAAATCTTTTTCTGCCGGTTAAGTTGTCGAGGGCTGATTTCTTCTATTTCCATTCCCAAATCTTTCAGAGGATCATTTGCAACCGTCTGGCACCATTTTTGAGTGAATTGCCAAAAGTCAGATTTTTTATGAAATTGTGACCCCGGGGCTTAGGATTTTTTCAAAAAATCTTTTTCTGCTGTTTAAGTTGTTGAGGGCTGATTTCTTTTTCTGTGATAAAAAGCCTTCTGTTTCAACCGCCAAACCTTTCAGGGGAGCATTTTGAACCTTTTGGCTCCATTTTTGAGTGAATTGCCGAAAGTCAGATTTTTTATGAAATTGTGACCCCGGGGCTTAGGATTTTTTCAAAAAAATCTTTTTCTGAGGTTTAAGTTGTTGAGGGCTTATTTCTTTTCCTGTTATAAAAAGCCTTCTGTTTCAACCGCCAAACCTTTCAGGGGAGAATTTTGAACCGTTTGCCACCATTTTTGAGTGAATTGCCGAAAGTTAGATTTTTTATGAAATTGTGACCCTGGGGCTTAGGATTTTTTCAAAAAAATCTTTTTCTGCTGTTTAAGTTGTTGAGGGCTGATTTCCTTTCCTGTGATAAAAAGCCTTCTGTTTCAACCGCCAAACCTTTCAGGGGAGCGTTTGGAACCTTTTGGCACAATTTTTGAGTGAACTGCCAAAAGTCAGATTTTTTATGAAATTGTGACCCTGGGGCTTAGGATTTTTTCAAAAAAATCTTTTTCTGCCGGTTAAGTAGTTGGGGGCTGATTTCTTTTCCTGTGATAAAAAGCCTTCTGTTTCAACCGCCAAACCTTTCAGGGGAGCGTTTGGAACCTTTTGGCACAATTTTTGAGTGAACTGCCAAAAGTCAGATTTTTTATGAAATTGTGACCCTGGCCTTAGGAATTTTTTCAAAAAAATCTTTTTCTGCCGTTTAAGTTGTTGAGGGCTGATTTCTTCTATTTCCATTCCCAAACCTTTCAGAGGATCATTTGCAACCGTCTGGCACCATTTTTGAGTGAATTGCCGAAAGTCAGACTTTTTATGAAATTGTGACCCCGGGGCTTAGGGTTTTTTCAAAAACATCTTTTTCTGCCGGTTAAGTTGTTGAGGGCTGATTTCTTTTCCTGTGATAAAAAGCCTTCTGTTTCAACCGCCAAACCTTTCACGGGATCATTTGGAACCGTTTGGCACCATTTTTGAGTGAATTGCCGAAAGTCAGATTTTTAATGAAATTGTGACCCCGGGGTTTAGGATTTTTTCAAAAAAATCTTTTTCTGAGGTTTAAGTTGTTGAGGGCTGATTTCTTTTCCTGTCATAAAAAGCCTTCTGTTTCAACCGCCAAACCTTTCAGGGGAGCATTTTGAACATTTTGGCACCATTTTTGAGTGAATTGCCGAAAGTCAGATTTTTTATAAAATTGTGACCCCGGGGCTTAGGATTTTTTCAAAAAAATCATTTTCTGCCGGTTAAGTTGTCGAGGGCTGATTTCGTGTCCTGTGATAAAAAGCCTTCTGTTTCCACCACCAAACCTTTCAGGGGAGAATTTGGAACCTTTTGGCACAATTTTTGAGTGAATTGCCAAAAGTCAGATTTTTTATGAAATTGTGACCCCGGGGCTTAGGATTTTTTCAAAAAAATCTTTTTCTGCCGGTTAAGTTGTCGAGGGCTGATTTCGTGTCCTGTGATAAAAAGCCTTCTGTTTCAACCGCCAAACCTTTCAGGGGAGAATTTGGAACCTTTTGGCACAATTTTTGAGTGAATTGCCGAAAGTAAGATTATTTATGAAATTGTGACCCCCGGGGCTTAGGATTTTTTCAAAAAAATCTTTTCCTGCTGGTTAAGTTGTTGAGGGCTGATTTCTTTTCCTGTGATAAAAGCCTTCTGTTTCAACCGCCAAACCTTTCAGGGGATCATTTGGAACCGTTTGGCACCATTTTTGAGTGAATTGCCGAAAGTCAGATTTTTTATGAAATTGTGACCCCGGGGCTTAAGGATTTTTTCAAAAAAATCTTTTTCTGCCGGTTATGTTGTTGAGGGCTGATTCCTTTTCCTGTCATAAAAGCCTTCTGTTTCAACCGCCAAACCTTTCAGGGGAGCATTTGGAACCTTTTGGCACAATTTTTGAGTGAATTGTCGAAAGTTAGATTTTTTATGAAATTGTGACCGCGGGGCTTAGGATTTTTTCAAAAAAATCTTTTTCTGCCGGTTAAGTTGTCGAGGGCTGATTTCTTCTATTTCCATTCCCAAACCTTTCAGAGGATGATTTGCAGCTGTCTGGCACCATTTTTGAGTGAATTGCCGAAAGTCAGATTTTTTATGAAATTGTGACCCCGGGGCTTAGGATTTTTTCAAAAAAATATTTTTCTGCCGGTTAAGTTGTCGAGGGCTGATTTCTTTTCCTGTGATAAAAAGCCTTCTGTTTCAACCGCCAAACCTTTCAGGGGAGAATTTGGAACCTTTTGGCACAATTTTTGAGTGAATTGCCAAAAGTCAGATTTTTTATGAAATTGTGACCCCAGGGCTTAGGATTTTTTCAAAAAAATATTTTCCTGCTGGTTAAGTTGTTGAGGGCTGATTTCTTTTCCTGTGATAAAAGCCTTCTGTTTCAACCGCCAAACCTTTCAGGGAAGAATTTGGAACCTTTTGTCACCATTTTTGAGTGAATTGCCAAAAGTAAGATTTTTTTATGAAATTGTGACCCCGGGGCTTAGGATTTTTTCAAAAAAATCTTTTTCTGCCGGTTAAGTTGTCGAGGGCTGATTTCGTGTCCTGTGATAAAAAGCCTTCTGTTTCAACCGCCAAACCTTTCAGGGGAGAATTTGTAACCTTTTGGCACAATTTTTGAGTGAATTGCCGAAAGTAAGATTATTTATGAAATTGTGACCCCCGGGGCTTAGGATTTTTTCATAAAAATCTTTTCCTGCTGGTTAAGTTCTTGAGGGCTGATTTCTTCTATTTCCATTTCCAAACCTTTCAGAGGATCATTTGCAACCGTCGGGCACCATTTTTGAGTGAATTGCCGAAAGTTAGATTTTTTATGAAATTGTGACCCCGGGGCTTAGGATTTTTTCAAAAAAATCTTTTTCTGAGGTTTAAGTTGTTGAGGGCTGATTTCTTTTCCTGTGATAAAAAGCCTTCTGTTTCAACCGCCAAACCTTTCAGGGGATCGTTTTGAACCGTTTGCCACCATTTTTGAGTGACTTGCCGAAAGTTAGATTTTTTATGAAATTGTGACCCCGGGGCTTAGGATTTTTTCAAAAAAATCTTTTTCTGCCGGTTAAGTTGTCGAGGGCTGATTTCTTCTATTTCCATTCCCAAACCTTTCAGAGGATGATTTGCAACCGTCTGGCACCATTTTTGAGTGAATTGCCGAAATTCAGATTTTTTATGAAATTGTGACCCCGGGGCTTAGGATTTTTTCAAAAAAATATTTTTCTGCCTGTTAAGTTGTTGAGGGCTGATTTCTTTTCCTGTGATTAAAAGTCTTCTGCTTCAACCGCCAAACCTTTCTGCGGATCATTTTGAACCTTTTGGCACCATTTTTGAGTGAATTGCCGAAAGTTAGATTATATATGAAATTGTGACCCCGGGGCTTAGGGATTTTTTCAAAAAAATCTTTTCCTGCTGGTTAAGTTGTTGAGGGCTGATTTCTTTTCCTGTGATTAAAAGTCTTCTGCTTCAACCGCCAAACCTTTCAGGGGATCATTTTGAAGCTTTTGGCACCATTTTTGAGTGAATTGCCGAAGGTTAGATTATTTATGAAATTGTGGCCCGGTTTTTCTGCCGGTTAAGTTGTTGAGGGCTGATTTCGTGTCCTGTGATAAATTTTTCTGCCGGTTAAGTTGTTGAGGGCTTATTTCGTGTCCTGTGATAAAAAGCCTGGCTTAGGATTTTTTCAAAAAAATCTTTTTCTGCCGGTTAAGTTGTCGAGGGCTGATTTCTTCTATTTCCATTCCCAAACCTTTCAGAGGATGATTTGCACCCGTCTGGCACCATTTTTGAGTGAATTGCCGAAATTCAGATTTTTTATGAAATTGTGACCCCGGGGCTTAGGATTTTTTCAAAAAAATATTTTTCTGCCTGTTAAGTTGTTGAGGGCTGATTTCTTTTCCTGTGATTAAAAGTCTTCTGCTTCAACCGCCAAACCTTTCTGCGGATCATTTTGAACTTTTTGGCACCATTTTTGAGTGAATTGCCGAAAGTTAGATTATATATGAAATTGTGACCCCGGGGCTTAGGGATTTTTTCAAAAAAATCTTTTGCTGCTGGTTAAGTTGTTGAGGGCTGATTTCTTTTCCTGTGATAAAAAGCCTTCTGTTTCAACCGCCAAACCTTTCAGGGGATCATTTTGAACCTTTTGGCACCATTTTTGAGTGAATTGCCGAAAGTTAGATTTTTTATGAAATTGTGACCCCGGGGCTTAGGATTTTTTCAAAAAAATCTTTTTCTGCCGGTTAAGTTGTTGAGGGCTGATTTCTTTTCCTGTGATTAAAAGTCTTCTGCTTCAACCGCCAAACCTTTCAGGGGATCATTTTGAAGCTTTTGGCACCATTTTTGAGTGAATTGCCGAAAGTTAGATTATATATGAAATTGTGACCCCGGGGCTTAGGGATTTTTTCAAAAAAATCTTTTCCTGCTGGTTAAGTTGTTGAGGGCTGATTTCTTTTCCTGTGATAAAAAGCCTTCTGTTTCAACCGCCAAACCTTTCAGGGGATCATTTTGAACCTTTTGGCACCATTTTTGAGTGAATTGCCGAAAGTTAGATTATTTATGAAATTGTGACCCCGGGGCTTAGGATTTTTTCAAAAAAATCTTTTTCTGCCGGTTAAGTTGTTGAGGGCTGATTTCTTTTCCTGTGATTAAAAGTCTTCTGCTTCAACCGCCAAACCTTTCAGGGGATCATTTTGAAGCTTTTGGCACCATTTTTGAGTGAATTGCCGAAAGTCAGGTTTTTTATAAAATTGTGACCCCGGGGCTTAGGATTTTTTCAAAAAAATCTTTTATTGCCGGTTAAGTTGTCGAGGGCTGATTTCTTCTATTTCCATTCCCAAACCTTTCAAAGGATCATTTGCAACCGTTTGGCACCATTTTTGAGTGAATTGCCGAAAGTCAGATTTTTTATGAAATTGTGACCCCGGGGCTTAGGATTTTTTCAAAAAAATCTTTTTCTGCCGGTTAAGTTGTCGAGGGCTGATTTCTTCTATTTCCATTCCCAAACCTTTTAGAGGATCATTTGCAACCGTCTGGCACCATTTTTGAGTGAATTGTCGAAAGTCAGACTTTTTGTGAAATTGTGACCCCGGGGCTTAGGATTTTTTCAAAAAAATCTTTTTCTGCCGGTTAAGTTGTCGAGGGCTGATTTCGTGTCCTGTGATAAAAAGCCTTCTGTTTCAACCGCCAAACCTTTCAGGGGAGAATTTGGAACCTTTTGGCACAATTTTTGAGTGAATTGCCGAAAGTAAGATTATTTATGAAATTGTGACCCCCGGGGCTTAGGATTTTTTCAAAAAAATCTTTTCCTGCTGGTTAAGTTGTTGAGGGCTGATTTCTTTTCCTGTGGTAAAAGCCTTCTGTTTCAACCCCCAAACCTTTCAGGGGATCATTTGGAACCGTTTGGCACCATTTTTGAGTGAATTGCCGAAAGTCAGATTTTTTATGAAATTGTGACCCCGGGGCTTAGGGATTTTTTCAAAAAAATCTTTTTCTGCCGGTTATGTTGTTGAGGGCTGATTCCTTTTCCTGTGATAAAAAGCCTTCTGTTTCAACCGCCAAACCTTTCAGGGGAGCATTTGGAACCTTTTGGCACAATTTTTGAGTGAATTGCCGAAAGTTAGATTTTTTATGAAATTGTGACCCCGGGGCTTAGGATTTTTTCAAAAAAATCTTTTTCTGCCGGTTAAGTTGTCGAGGGCTGATTTCTTCTATTTCCATTCCCAAATCTTTCAGAGGATCATTTGCAACCGTCTGGCACCATTTTTGAGTGAATTGGCGAAAGTCAGATTTTTAATGAAATTGTGACCCCGGGGCTTAGGATTTTTTCAAAAAATCTTTTTCTGCCGTTTAAGTTGTTGAGGGCTGATTTCTTTTCCTGTGATAAAAAGCCTTCTGTTTCAACCGCCAAACCTTTCAGGGGAGCATTTTGAACCTTTTGGCACCATTTTTGATTGAATTGCCAAAAGTCAGATTTTTTATGAAATTGTGACCCCGGGGCTTAGGACTTTTTTCAAAAAAATCTCTTTCTGCTGGTTAAGTTTTTGAGGGCTGATTTCTTTTCCTGTGATTTTTAAAAGCCTTCTGTTTCAACCGCCAAACCTTTCAGGGGAGAATTTGGAACCTTTTGGCAGCATTTTTGAGTGAATTGCCGAAAGTCAGATTTTTTATAAAATTGTGACCCCGGGGCTTAGGATTTTTTCAAAAAAATCTTTTTCTGCCGGTTAAGTTGTCGAGGGCGGATTTCTTCTATTTCCATTCCCAAACCTTTCAAAGGATCATTTGCAACCGTTTGGCACCATTTTTGAGTGAATTGCCGAAAGTCAGATTTTTTATGAAATTGTGACCCCGGGGCTTAGGATTTTTTCAAAAAAATCTTTTTCTGCCGGTTAAGTTGTCGAGGGCTGATTTCTTCTATTTCCATTCCCAAACCTTTTAGAGGATCATTTGCAACCGTCTGGCACCATTTTTGAGTGAATTGTCGAAAGTCAGACTTTTTGTGAAATTGTGACCCCGGGGCTTAGGATTTTTTCAAAAAAATCATTTTCTGCCGGTTAAGTTGTCGAGGGCTGATTCCGTGTCCTGTGATAAAAAGCCTTCTGTTTCAACCGCCAAACCTTTCAGGGGAGAATTTGGAACCTTTTGGCACAATTTTTGAGTGAATTGCCAAAAGTCAGATTTTTTATGAAATTGTGACCCCGGGGCTTAGGATTTTTTCAAAAAAATCTTTTTCTGCCGGTTAAGTTGTCGAGGGCTGATTTCGTGTCCTGTGATAAAAAGCCTTCTGTTTCAACCGCCAAACCTTTCAGGGGATCATTTGGAACCGTTTGGCACCATTTTTGAGTGAATTGCCGAAAGTCAGATTTTTTATGAAATTGTGACCCCGGGGCTTAAGGATTTTTTCAAAAAAATCTTTTTCTGCCGGTTATGTTGTTGAGGGCTGATTCCTTTTCCTGTCATAAAAGCCTTCTGTTTCAACCGCCAAACCTTTCAGGGGAGCATTTGGAACCTTTTGGCACAATTTTTGAGTGAATTGCCGAAAGTTAGATTTTTTATGAAATTGTGACCCCGGGGCTTAGGATTATTTCAAAAAAATCTTTTTCTGCCGGTTAAGTTGTCGAGGGCTGATTTCTTCTATTTCCATTCCCAAATCTTTCAGAGGATCATTTGCAACCGTCTGGCACCATTTTTGAGTGAATTGGCGAAAGTCAGATTTTTTATGAAATTGTGACCACGGGGCTTAGGATTTTTTCAAAAAATCTTTTTCTGCCGTTTAAGTTGTTGAGGGCTGATTTCTTTTTCTGTGATAAAAAGCCTTCTGTTTCAACCGCCAAACCTTTCAGGGGAGCATTTTGAACCTTTTGGCACCATTTTTGAGTGAATTGCCGAAAGTCAGATTTTTTATGAAATTCTGACCCCGGGGCTTAGGATTTTTTCAAAAAAATCTTTTTCTGCCGGTTAAGTTGTCGAGGGCTGATTTCTTTTCCTGTGATAAAAAGCCTTCTGTTTCAACCGCCAAACCTTTCACGGGAGAATTTGGAACCTTTTGGCACAATTTTTGAGTGAATTGCCAAAAGTCAGATTTTTTATGAAATTGTGACCCCAGGGCTTAGGATTTTTTCAAAAAAATATTTTCCTGCTGGTTAAGTTGTTGAGGGCTGATTTCTTTTCCTGTGATAAAAAGCCTTCTGTTTCAACCGCCAAACCTTTCAGGGAAGAATTTGGAACCTTTTGGCACCATTTTTGAGTGAATTGCCAAAAGTAAGATTTTTTTATGAAATTGTGACCCCGGGGCTTAGGATTTTTTCAAAAAAATCTTTTTCTGCCGGTTAAGTTGTCGAGGGCTGATTTCTTTTCCTGTGATAAAAGCCTTCTGTTTCAACCGCCAAACCTTTCAGGGGAGAATTTGGAACCTTTTGGCACAATTTTTGAGTGAATTGCCGAAAGTTAGATTTTTTATGAAATTGTGACCCCGGGGCTTAGGATTTTTTCAAAAAAATCTTTTTCTGCCGGTTAAGTTGTCGAGGGCTGATTTCTTCTATTTCCATTCCCAAATCTTTCAGAGGATCATTTGCAACCGTCTGGCACCATTTTTGAGTGAATTGGCGAAAGTCAGATTTTTTATGAAATTGTGACCCCGGGGCTTAGGATTTTTTCAAAAAATCTTTTGCTGCCGTTTAAGTTGTTGAGGGCTGATTTCTTTTTCTGTGATAAAAAGCCTTCTGTTTCAACCGCCAAACCTTTCAGGGGAGAATTTGGAACCTTTTGGTACAATTTTTGATTGAATTGCCAAAAGTCAGATTTTTTATGAAATTGTGACCCCAGGGCTTAGGATTTTTTCAAAAAAATCTTTTCCTGCTGGTTAAGTTGTTGAGGGCTGATTTCTTTTCCTGTGATAAAAGCCTTCTGTTTCAACCGCCAAACCTTTCAGGGAAGAATTTGGAACCTTTTGGCACAATTTTTGAGTGAATTGCCAAAAGTAAGATTTTTTTATGAAATTGTGACCCCGGGGCTCAGGATTTTTTCAAAAAAATCTTTTTCTGCCGGTTAAGTTGTCGAGGGCTGATTTCGTGTCCTGTGATAAAAAGCCTTCTGTTTCAACCGCCAAACCTTTCAGGGGAGAATTTGTAACCTTTTGGCACAATTTTTGAGTGAATTGCCGAAAGTAAGATTATTTATGAAATTGTGACCCCCGGGGCTTAGGATTTTTTCAAAAAAATCTTTTCCTGCTGGTTAAGTTCTTGAGGGCTGATTTCTTCTATTTCCATTTCCAAACCTTTCAGAGGATCATTTGCAACCATCGGGCACCATTTTTGAGTGAATTGCCGAAAGTCAAATTTTTTATGAAATTGTGACCCCGGGGCTTAGGATTTTTTCAAAAAAATCTTTTTCTGAGGTTTAAGTTGTTGAGGGCTGATTTCTTTTCCTGTGATAAAAAGCCTTCTGTTTCAAACGCCAAACCTTTCAGGGGATCATTTTGAACCGTTTGCCACCATTTTTGAGTGAATTGCCGAAAGTTAGATTTTTTATGAGATTGTGACCCCGGGGCTTAGGATTTTTTCAAAAAAATCTTTTTTGCCGGTTAAGTTGTCGAGGGCTGATTTCGTGTCATGTGATAAAAAGCCTTCTGTTTCAACCGCCAAACCTTTCAGGGGAGAATTTGGAACCTTTTGGCACAATTTTTGAGTGAATTGCTGAAAGTAAGATTATTTATGAAATTGTGACCCCGGGGCTTAGGATTTTTTCAAAAAAATATTTTTCTGCCTGTTAAGTTGTTGAGGGCTGATTTCTTTTCCTGTGATTAAATGCCTTCTGCTTCAACCGCCAAACCTTTCAGGGGATCATTTTGAAGCTTTTGGCACCATTTTTGAGTGAATTGCCGAAAGTTAGATTATTTATGAAATTGTGACCCCGGGGTTTAGGATTTTTTCAAAAAAATCTTTTTCTGCCGGTTAAGTTGTCGAGGGCTGATTTATTCTATTTCCATTCCCAAACCTTTCAGAGGATCATTTGCAACCGCCGGGCACCATTTTTGAGTGAATTGCCAAAATTCAGATTTTTTATGAAATTGTGACCCCGGGGCATAGGATTTTTTCAAAAAAATCTTTTTCTGAGGTTTAAGTTGTTGAGGGCTGATTTCTTTTCCTGTGATAAAAAGCCTTCTGTTTCAACCGCCAAACCTTTCAGGGGATCATTTTGAACCGTTTGCCACCATTTTTGAGTGAATTGCCGAAAGTTAGATTTTTTATGAAATTGTGACCCCGGGGCTTAGGATTTTTTCAAAAAAATCTTTTTCTGCCGGTTAAGTTGTCGAGGGCTGATTTCTTCTATTTCCATTCCCAAATCTTTCAGAGGATCATTTGCAACCGTCTGGCACCATTTTTGAGTGAATTGCCGAAATTCAGATTTTTTATGAAATTGTGACCCCGGGGCTTAGGATTTTTTCAAAAAAATATTTTTCTGCCGGTTAAGTTGTTGAGGGCTGATTTCGTGTCCTGTGATAAAAAGCCATCTGTTTCGACCGCCAAACCTTTCAGGGGAGAATTTGGAACCATTTGGCACAATTTTTGAGTGAATTGCCGAAAGTCAGATTTTTTATGAAATTGTGACCCCGGGGCTTCGGATTTTTTCAAAAAAATCTTTTTCTGCCGGTTAAGTTGTCGAGGGCTGATTTCTTCTATTTCCATTCCCAAATCTTTCAGAGGATCATTTGCAACCGTCTGGCACCATTTTTGAGTGAATTGCCAAAAGTCAGATTTTTTATGAAATTGTGACCCCGGGGCTTAGGATTTTTTCAAAAAATCTTTTTCTGCTGGTTAAGTTGTTGAGGGCTGATTTCTTTTCCTGTGATAGAAAGCCTTCTGTTTCAACCGCCAAACCTTTCAGGGGAGCATATGGAACTGTTTGGCAGCATTTTTGAGTGAAATGCCGAAAGTCAGATTTTTTATGAAATTGGGGCCCCCGGGAATTAGGATTTTTTCAAAAAAATCTATTTCTGCCGGTTAAGTTGTCGAGGGCTGATTTTTTCTATTTCCATTCCAAATCTTTCAGAGGATCATTTGCAACGGTCTGGCACCATTTTTGAGTGAATTCCCGAAAGTCAGATTTTTTATGAAATTGTGACCCCGGGGCTTAGGATTTTTTCAAAAAAATCTTTTCCTGCTGGTTAAGTTGTTGAGGGCTGATTTCTTTTCCTGTGATTAAAAGTCTTCTGCTTCAACCGCCAAACCTTTCAGGGGATCATTTTGAAGCTTTTGGCACCATTTTTGAGTGAATAGCCGAAAGTTAGATTATTTATGAAATTGTGGCCCAGTTTTTCTGCCGGTTAAGTTGTTGAGGGCTGATTTCGTGTCCTGTGATAAATTTTTCTGCCGGTTAAGTTGTTGAGGGCTTATTTCGTGTCCTGTGATAAAAAGCCTGGCTTAGGATTTTTTCAAAAAAATCTTTTTCTACCGGTTAAGTTGTCGAGGGCTGATTTATTCTATTTCCTTTCCCCAACCTTTCAGAGGATCATTTGCAACTGTCTGGCACCATTTTTGAGTGAATTGCCGAAAGTCAGACTTTTTATGAAATTGTGACCCCGGGCCTCAGGAATTTTTTCAAAAAAATCTTTTTCTGCCGGTTAAGTTCTCGAGGGCTGATTTCGTGTCCTATATTAAAAAGCCTTCTGTTTCAACTGCCAAACCTTTCAGGGGAGAATTTGGAACCGCTGGGCACCATTTTTGAGTGAATTGCCAAAAGTCAGATTTTTTATGAAATTGTGACCCCGGGGCTTAGGATTTTTTCAAAAAAATCTTTTTCTGAGGTTTAAGTTGTTGAGGGCTGATTTCTTTTCCTGTGATAAAAAGCCTTCTGTTTCAACCGCCAAACCTTTCAGGGGATCGTTTTGAACCGTTTGCCACCATTTTTGAGTGAATTGCCGAAAGTTAGATTTTTTATGAAATTGTGACCCCGGGGCTTAGGATTTTTTCAAAAAAATCTTTTTCTGCCGGTTAAGTTGTCGAGGGCTGATTTCTTCTATTTCCATTCCCAAACCTTTCAGAGGATGATTTGCAACCGTCTGGCACCATATTTGAGTGAATTGCCGAAATTCAGATTTTTTATGAAATTGTGACCCCGGGGCTTAGGATTTTTTCAAAAAAAATATTTTTCTGCCAGTTAAGTTGTTGAGGGCTGATTTCTTTTCCTGTGATTAAAAGTCTTCTGCTTCAACCGCCAAACCTTTCAGGGAATCATTTTGAACCTTTTGGCACCATTTTTGAGTGAATTGCCGAAAGTTAGATTATTTATGAAATTGTGACCCCGGGGCTTAGGGATTTTTTCAAAAAAATCTTTTTCTGCCGGTTAAGTTGTTGAGGGCTGATTTCGTGTCCTGTGATAAAAAGCCATCTGTTTCGACCGCCAAACCTTTCAGGGGAGAATATGGAACCATTTGGCACAATTTTTGAGTGAATTGCCGAAAGTCAGATTTTTTATGAAATTGTGACCCCGGGGCTTAGGATTTTTTCAAAAAAATATTTTTCTGCCTGTTAAGTTGTTGAGGGCTGATTTCTTTTCCTGTGATTAAAAGTCTTCTGCTTCAACCGCCAAACCTTTCTGCGGATCATTTTGAACCTTTTGGCACCATTTTTGAGTGAATTGCCGAAAGTTAGATTATATATGAAATTGTGACCCCGGGCCTCAGGAATTTTTTCAAAAAAATCTTTTCCTGCTGGTTAAGTTGTTGAGGGCTGATTTCTTTTCCTGTGATAAAAAGCCTTCTGTTTCAACTGCCAAACCTTTCAGGGGATCATTTTGAACCTTTTGGCACCATTTTTGAGTGAATTGCCGAAAGTTAGATTATTTATGAAATTGTGACCCCGGGGCTTAGGATTTTTTCAAAAAAATCTTTTTCTGCCGGTTAAGTTGTCGAGGGCTGATTTCTTCTATTTCCATTCCCAAACCTTTCAAAGGATCATTTGCAACCGTTTGGCACCATTTTTGAGTGAATTGCCGAAAGTCAGATTTTTTATGAAATTGTGACCCCTGGGCTTAGGATTTTTTCAAAAAAATCTTTTTCTGCCGGTTAAGTTGTCGAGGGCTGATTTCTTCTATTTCCATTCCCAAACCTTTTAGAGGATCATTTGCAACCGTCTGGCACCATTTTTGAGTGAATTGTCGAAAGTCAGACTTTTTGTGAAATTGTGACCCCGGGGCTTAGGATTTTTTCAAAAAAATCTTTTTCTGCCGGTTAAGTTGTCGAGGGCTGATTTCGTGTCCTGTGATAAAAAGCCTTCTGTTTCAACCGCCAAACCTTTCAGGGGAGAATTTGGAACCTTTTGGCACAATTTTTGAGTGAATTGCCGAAAGTAAGATTATTTATGAAATTGTGACCCCCGGGGCTTAGGATTTTTTCAAAAAAATCTTTTCCTGCTGGTTAAGTTGTTGAGGGCTGATTTCTTTTCCTGTGATAAAAGCCTTCTGTTTCAACCCCCAAACCTTTCAGGGGATCATTTGGAACCGTTTGGCACCATTTTTGAGTGAATTGCCGAAAGTCAGATTTTTTATGAAATTGTGACCCCGGGGCTTAGGGATTTTTTCAAAAAAATCTTTTTCTGCCGGTTATGTTGTTGAGGGCTGATTCCTTTTCCTGTGATAAAAAGCCTTCTGTTTCAACCGCAAAACCTTTCAGGGGAGCATTTGGAACCTTTTGGCACAATTTTTGAGTGAATTGCCGAAAGTTAGATTTTTTATGAAATTGTGACCCCGGGGCTTAGGATTTTTTCAAAAAAATCTTTTTCTGCCGGTTAAGTTGTCGAGGGCTGATTTCTTCTATTTCCATTCCCAAATCTTTCAGAGGATCATTTGCAACCGTTTGGCACCATTTTTGAGTGAATTGGCGAAAGTCAGATTTTTAATGAAATTGTGACCCCGGGGCTTAGGATTTTTTCAAAAAATCTTTTTCTGCCGCTTAAGTTGTTGAGGGCTGATTTCTTTTTCTGTGATAAAAAGCCTTCTGTTTCAACCGCCAAACCTTTCAGGGGAGCATTTTGAACCTTTTGGCACCATTTTTGAGTGAATTGCCAAAAGTCAGATTTTTTATGAAATTGTGACCCCGGGGCTTAGGATTTTTTTCAAAAAAATCTCTTTCTGCCGGTTAAGTTTTTGAGGGCTGATTTCTTTTCCTGTGATTTTTAAAAGCCTTCTGTTTCAACCGCCAAACCTTTCAGGGGAGAATTTGGAACCTTTTGGCACCATTTTTGAGTGAATTGCCGAAAGTCAGATTTTTTATAAAATTGTGACCCCGGGGCTTAGGATTTTTTCAAAAAAATCTTTTTCTGCCGGTTAAGTTGTCGAGGGCGGATTTCTTCTATTTCCATTCCCAAACCTTTCAAAGGATCATTTGCAACCGTTTGGCACCATTTTTGAGTGAATTGCCGAAAGTCAGATTTTTTATGAAATTGTGACCCCGGGGCTTAGGATTTTTTCAAAAAAATCTTTTTCTGCCGGTTAAGTTGTCGAGGGCGGATTTCTTCTATTTCCATTCCCAAACCTTTCAAAGGATCATTTGCAACCGTTTGGCACCATTTTTGAGTGAATTGCCGAAAGTCAGATTTTTTATGAAATTGTGACCCCGGGGCTTAGGATTTTTTCAAAAAAATCATTTTCTGCCGGTTAAGTTGTCGAGGGCTGATTTCGTGTCCTGTGATAAAAAGCCTTCTGTTTCCACCACCAAACCTTTCAGGGGACAATTTGGAACCTTTTGGCACAATTTTTGAGTGAATTGCCAAAAGTCAGATTTTTTATGAAATTGTGACCCCGGGGCTTAGGATTTTTTCAAAAAAATCTTTTTCTGCCGGTTAAGTTGTCGAGGGCTGATTTCGTGTCCTGTGATAAAAAGCCTTCTGTTTCAACCGCCAAACCTTTCAGGGGAGAATTTGGAACCTTTTGGCACAATTTTTGAGTGAATTGCCGAAAGTAAGATTATTTATGAAATTGTGACCCCCGGGGCTTAGGATTTTTTCAAAAAAATCTTTTCCTGCTGGTTAAGTTGTTGAGGGCTGATTTCTTTTCCTGTGATAAAAGCCTTCTGTTTCAACCGCCAAACCTTTCAGGGGATCATTTGGAACCGTTTGGCACCATTTTTGAGTGAATTGCCGAAAGTCAGATTTTTTATGAAATTGTGACCCCGGGGCTTAAGGATTTTTTCAAAAAAATCTTTTTCTGCCGGTTATGTTGTTGAGGGCTGATTCCTTTTCCTGTCATAAAAGCCTTCTGTTTCAACCGCCAAACCTTTCAGGGGAGCATTTGGAACCTTTTGGCACAATTTTTGAGTGAATTGCCGAAAGTTAGATTTTTTATGAAATTGTGACCGCGGGGCTTAGGATTTTTTCAAAAAAATCTTTCTGCCGGTTAAGTTGTCGAGGGCTGATTTCTTCTATTTCCATTCCCAAACCTTTCAGAGGATGATTTGCAACTGTCTGGCACCATTTTTGAGTGAATTGCCGAAAGTCAGATTTTTTATGAAATTGTGACCCCGGGGCTTAGGATTTTTTCAAAAAAATCTTTTTCTGAGGTTTAAGTTGTCGAGGGCTGATTTCTTTTCCTGTGATAAAAAGCCTTCTGTTTCAACCGCCAAACCTTTCAGGGGAGAATTTGGAACCTTTTGGCACAATTTTTGAGTGAATTGCCAAAAGTCAGATTTTTTATGAAATTGTGACCCCAGGGCTTAGGATTTTTTCAAAAAAATATTTTCCTGCTGGTTAAGTTGTTGAGGGCTGATTTCTTTTCCTGTGATAAAAGCCTTCTGTTTCAACCGCCAAACCTTTCAGGGAAGAATTTGGAACCTTTTGTCACCATTTTTCAGTGAATTGCCAAAAGTAAGATTTTTTTATGAAATTGTGACCCCGGGGCTTAGGATTTTTTCAAAAAAATCTTTTTCTGCCGGTTAAGTTGTCGAGGGCTGATTTCGTGTCCTGTGATAAAAAGCCTTCTGTTTCATCCGCCAAACCTTTCAGGGGAGAATTTGTAACCTTTTGGCACAATTTTTGAGTGAATTGCCGAAAGTTAGATTTTTTATGAAATTGTGACCCCGGGGCTTAGGATTTTTTCAAAAAAATCTTTTTCTGAGGTTTAAGTTGTTGAGGGCTGATTTCTTTTCCTGTGATAAAAAGCCTTCTGTTTCAACCGCCAAACCTTTCAGGGGATCGTTTTGAACCGTTTGCCACCATTTCTGAGTGACTTGCCGAAAGTTAGATTTTTTATGAAATTGTGACCCCGGGGCTTAGGATTTTTTCAAAAAAATCTTTTTCTGCCGGTTAAGTTGTCGAGGGCTGATTTCTTCTATTTCCATTCCCAAACCTTTCAGAGGATGATTTGCAACCGTCTGGCACCATTTTTGAGTGAATTGCCGAAATTCAGATTTTTTATGAAATTGTGACCCCGGGGCTTAGGATTTTTTCAAAAAAATATTTTTCTGCCAGTTAAGTTGTTGAGGGCTGATTTCTTTTCCTGTGATTAAAAGTCTTCTGCTTCAACCGCCAAACCTTTCAGGGGATCATTTTGAACCTTTTGGCACCATTTTTGAGTGAATTGCCGAAAGTTAGATTATTTATGAAATTGTGACCCCGGGGCTTAGGGATTTTTTCAAAAAAATCTTTTTCTGCCGGTTAAGTTGTTGAGGGGTGATTACGTGTCCTGTGATAAAAAGCCATCTGTTTCGACCGCCAAACCTTTCAGGGGAGAATATGGAACCATTTGGCACAATTTTTGAGTGAATTGCCGAAAGTCAGATTTTTTATGAAATTGTGACCCCGGGGCTTAGGATTTTTTCAAAAAAATATTTTTCTGCCTGTTAAGTTGTTGAGGGCTGATTTCTTTTCCTGTGATTAAAAGTCTTCTGCTTCAACCGCCAAACCTTTCTGCGGATCATTTTGAGCCTTTTGGCACCATTTTTGAGTGAATTGCCGAAAGTTAGATTATATATGAAATTGTGACCCCGGGGCTTAGGGATTTTTTCAAAAAAATCTTTTCCTGCTGGTTAAGTTGTTGAGGGCTGATTTCTTTTCCTGTGATTAAAAGTCTTCTGCTTCAACCGCCAAACCTTTCAGGGGATCATTTTGAAGCTTTTGGCACCATTGTTGAGTGAATTGCCGAAGGTTGGATTATTTATGAAATTGTGGCCCGGTTTTTCTGCCTGTTAAGTTGTTGAGGGCTGATTTCGTGTCCTGTGATAAATTTTTCTGCCGGTTAAGTTGTTGAGGGCTTATTTCGTGTCCTGTGATAAAAAGCCTGGCTTAGGATTTTTTCAAAAAAATCTTTTTCTGCCGGTTAAGTTGTCGAGGGCTGATTTATTCTATTTCCATTCCCCAACCTTTCAGAGGATCATTTGCAACTGTCTGGCACCATTTTTGAGTGAATTGCCGAAAGTCAGACTTTTTATGAAATTGTGACCCCGGGCCTCAGGAATTTTTTCAAAAAAATCTTTTTCTGCCGGTTAAGTTCTCGAGGGCTGATTTCGTGTCCTATGATAAAAAGCCTTCTGTTTCAACTGCCAAACCTTTCAGGGGAGAATTTGGAACCGCTGGGCACCATTTTTGAGTGAATTGCCAAAAGTCAGATTTTTTATGAAATTGTGACCCCGGGGCTTAGGATTTTTTCAAAAAAATCTTTTTCTGAGGTTTAAGTTGTTGAGGGCTGATTTCTTTTCCTGTGATAAAAAGCCTTCTGTTTCAACCGCCAAACCTTTCAGGGGATCGTTTTGAACCGTTTGCCACCATTTTTGAGTGAATTGCCGAAAGTTAGATTTTTTATGAAATTGTGACCCCGGGGCTTAGGATTTTTTCAAAAAAATCTTTTTCTGCCGGTTAAGTTGTCGAGGGCTGATTTCTTCTATTTCCATTCACAAACCTTTCAGAGGATGATTTGCAACCGTCTGGCACTATATTTGAGTGAATTGCCGAAATTCAGATTTTTTATGAAATTGTGACCGCGGGGCTTAGGATTTTTTCAAAAAAATATTTTTCTGCCATTTAAGTTGTTGAGGGCTGATTTCTTTTCCTGTGATTAAAAGTCTTCTGCTTCAACCGCCAAACCTTTCAGGGGATCATTTTGAACCTTTTGGCACCATTTTTGAGTGAATTGCCGAAAGTTAGATTATTTATGAAATTGTGACCCCGGGGCTTAGGGATTTTTTCAAAAAAATCTTTTTCTGCCGGTTAAGTTGTTGAGGGCTGATTTCGTGTCCTGTGATAAAAAGCCATCTGTTTCGACCGCCAAACCTTTCAGGGGAGAATATGGAACCATTTGGCACAATTTTTGAGTGAATTGCCGAAAGTTAGATTTTTTATGAAATTGTGACCCCGGGGCTTAGGATTTTTTCAAAAAAATATTTTTCTGCCTGTTAAGTTGTTGAGGGCTGATTTCTTTTCCTGTGATTAAAAGTCTTCTGCTTCAACCGCCAAACCTTTCTGCGGATCATTTTGAACTTTTTGGCACCATTTTTGAGTGAATTGCCGAAAGTTAGATTATATATGAAATTGTGACCCCGGGGCTTAGGGATTTTTTCAAAAAAATCTTTTGCTGCTGGTTAAGTTGTTGAGGGCTGATTTCTTTTCCTGTGATAAAAAGCCTTCTGTTTCAACCGCCAAACCTTTCAGGGGATCATTTTGAACCTTTTGGCACCATTTTTGAGTGAATTGCCGAAAGTTAGATTATTTATGAAATTGTGACCCCGGGGCTTAGGATTTTTTCAAAAAAATCTTTTTCTGCCGGTTAAGTTGTTGAGGGCTGATTTCTTTTCCTGTGATTAAAAGTCTTCTGCTTCAACCGCCAAACCTTTCAGGGGATCATTTTGAAGCTTTTGGCACCATTTTTGAGTGAATTGCCGAAAGTTAGATTATATATGAAATTGTGACCCCGGGGCTTAGGGATTTTTTCAAAAAAATCTTTTCCTGCTGGTTAAGTTGTTGAGGGCTGATTTCTTTTCCTGTAATAAAAAGCCTTCTGTTTCAACCGCCAAACCTTTCAGGGGATCATTTTGAACCTTTTGGCACCATTTTTGAGTGAATTGCCGAAAGTTAGATTATTTATGAAATTGTGACCCCGGGGCTTAGGATTTTTTCAAAAAAATCTTTTTCTGCCGGTTAAGTTGTTGAGGGCTGATTTCTTTTCCTGTGATTAAAAGTCTTCTGCTTCAACCGCCAAACCTTTCAGGGGATCATTTTGAAGCTTTTGGCACCATTTTTGAGTGAATTGCCGAAAGTCAGGTTTTTTATAAAATTGTGACCCCGGGGCTTAGGATTTTTTCAAAAAAATCTTTTATTGCCGGTTAAGTTGTCGAGGGCTGATTTCTTCTATTTCCATTCCCAAACCTTTCAGGGGATCATTTGGAACCGTTTGGCACCATTTTTGAGTGAATTGCCGAAAGTCAGATTTTTTATGAAATTGTGACCCCGGGGCTTAGGATTTTTTCAAAAAAATCTTTTTCTGCCGGTTAAGTTGTCGAGGGCTGATTTCTTCTATTTCCATTCCCAAACCTTTTAGAGGATCATTTGCAACCGTCTGGCACCATTTTTGAGTGAATTGTCGAAAGTCAGACTTTTTGTGAAATTGTGACCCCGGGGCTTAGGATTTTTTCAAAAAAATCTTTTTCTGCCGGTTAAGTTGTCGAGGGCTGATTTCGTGTCCTGTGATAAAAAGCCTTCTGTTTCAACCGCCAAACCTTTCAGGGGAGAATTTGGAACCTTTTTGGCACAATTTTTGAGTGAATTGCCGAAAGTAAGATTATTTATGAAATTGTGACCCCGGGGCTTAGGATTTTTTCAAAAAAATCTTTTCCTGCTGGTTAAGTTGTTGAGGGCTGATTTCTTTTCCTGTGGTAAAAGCCTTCTGTTTCAACCCCCAAACCTTTCAGGGGATCATTTGGAACCGTTTGGCACCATTTTTGAGTGAATTGCCGAAAGTCAGATTTTTTATGAAATTGTGACCCCGGGGCTTAGGGATTTTTTCAAAAAAATCTTTTTCTGCCGGTTATGTTGTTGAGGGCTGATTCCTTTTCCTGTGATAAAAAGCCTTCTGTTTCAACCGCCAAACCTTTCAGGGGAGCATTTGGAACCTTTTGGCACAATTTTTGAGTGAATTGCCGAAAGTTAGATTTTTTATGAAATTGTGACCCCGGGGCTTAGGATTTTTTCAAAAAAATCTTTTTCTGCCGGTTAAGTTGTCGAGGGCTGATTTCTTCTATTTCCATTCCCAAATCTTTCAGAGGATCATTTGCAACCGTCTGGCACCATTTTTGAGTGAATTGGCGAAAGTCAGATTTTTAATGAAATTGTGACCCCGGGGCTTAGGATTTTTTCAAAAAATCTTTTTCTGCCGTTTAAGTTGTTGAGGGCTGATTTCTTTTTCTGTGATAAAAAGCCTTCTGTTTCAACCGCCAAACCTTTCAGGGGAGCATTTTGAACCTTTTGGCACCATTTTTGATTGAATTGCCAAAAGTCAGATTTTTTATGAAATTGTGACCCCGGGGCTTAGGACTTTTTTCAAAAAAATCTCTTTCTGCTGGTTAAGTTTTTGAGGGCTGATTTCTTTTCCTGTGATTTTTAAAAGCCTTCTGTTTCAACCGCCAAACCTTTCAGGGGAGAATTTGGAACCTTTTGGCAGCATTTTTGAGTGAATTGCCGAAAGTCAGATTTTTTATAAAATTGTGACCCCGGGGCTTAGGATTTTTTCAAAAAAATCTTTTTCTGCCGGTTAAGTTGTCGAGGGCTGATTTCTTCTATTTCCATTCCCAAACCTTTTAGAGGATCATTTGCAACCGTCTGGCACCATTTTTGAGTGAATTGTCGAAAGTCAGACTTTTTGTGAAATTGTGACCCCGGGGCTTAGGATTTTTTCAAAAAAATCATTTTCTGCCGGTTAAGTTGTCGAGGGCTGATTTCGTGTCCTGTGATAAAAAGCCTTCTGTTTCAACCGCCAAACCTTTCAGGGGAGAATTTGGAACCTTTTGGCACAATTTTTGAGTGAATTGCCAAAAGTCAGATTTTTTATGAAATTGTGACCCCGGGGCTTAGGATTTTTTCAAAAAAATCTTTTTCTGCCGGTTAAGTTGTCGAGGGCTGATTTCGTGTCCTGTGATAAAAAGCCTTCTGTTTCAACCGCCAAACCTTTCAGGGGAGAATTTGGAACCTTTTGGCACAATTTTTGAGTGAATTGCCGAAAGTAAGATTATTTATGAAATTGTGACCCCCGGGGCTTAGGATTTTTTCAAAAAAATCTTTTCCTGCTGGTTAAGTTGTTGAGGGCGATTTCTTTTCCTGTGATAAAAGCCTTCTGTTTCAACCGCCAAACCTTTCAGGGGATCATTTGGAACCGTTTGGCACCATTTTTGAGTGAATTGCCGAAAGTCAGATTTTTTATGAAATTGTGACCCCGGGGCTTAAGGATTTTTTCAAAAAAATCTTTTTCTGCCGGTTAAGTTGTCGAGGGCTGATTTCTTCTATTTCCATTCCCAAATCTTTCAGAGGATCATTTGCAACCGTCTGGCACCATTTTTGAGTGAATTGCCGAAAGTCAGATTTTTTATGAAATTGTGACCCCGGGGCTTAAGGATTTTTTCAAAAAAATCTTTTTCTGCCGGTTATGTTGTTGAGGGCTGATTCCTTTTCCTGTCATAAAAGCCTTCTGTTTCAACCGCCAAACCTTTCAGGGGAGCATTTGGAACCTTTTGGCACAATTTTTGAGTGAATTGCCGAAAGTTAGATTTTTTATGAAATTGTGACCCCGGGGCTTAGGATTATTTCAAAAAAATCTTTTTCTGCCGGTTAAGTTGTCGAGGGCTGATTTCTTCTATTTCCATTCCCAAATCTTTCAGAGGATCATTTGCAACCGTCTGGCACCATTTTTGAGTGAATTGGCGAAAGTCAGATTTTTTATGAAATTGTGACCCCGGGGCTTAGGATTTTTTCAAAAAATCTTTTTCTGCCGTTTAAGTTGTTGAGGGCTGATTTCTTTTTCTGTGATAAAAAGCCTTCTGTTTCAACCGCCAAACCTTTCAAGGGAGCATTTTGAACCTTTTGGCACCATTTTTGAGTGAATTGCCGAAAGTCAGATTTTTTATGAAATTCTGACCCCGGGGCTTAGGATTTTTTCAAAAAAATCTTTTTCTGCCGGTTAAGTTGTCGAGGGCTGATTTCTTCTATTTCCATTCCCAAACCTTTCAGAGGATGATTTGCAACTGTCTAGCACCATTTTTGAGTGAATTGCCGAAAGTCAGATTTTTTATGAAATTGTGACCCCGGGGCTTAGGATTTTTTCAAAAAAATCTTTTTCTGCCGGTTAAGTTGTCGAGGGCTGATTTCTTTTCCTGTGATAAAAAGCCTTCTGTTTCAACCGCCAAACCTTTCAGGGGAGAATTTGGAACCTTTTGGCACAATTTTTGAGTGAATTGCCAAAAGTCAGATTTTTTATGAAATTGTGACCCCAGGGCTTAGGATTTTTTCAAAAAAATATTTTCCTGCTGGTTAAGTTGTTGAGGGCTGATTTCTTTTCCTGTGATAAAAAGCCTTCTGTTTCAACCGCCAAACCTTTCAGGGAAGAATTTGGAACCTTTTGGCACCATTTTTGAGTGAATTGCCAAAAGTAAGATTTTTTTATGAAATTGTGACCCCGGGGCTTAGGATTTTTTCAAAAAAATCTTTTTCTGCCGGTTAAGTTGTCGAGGGCTGATTTCGTGTCCTGTGATAAAAAGCCTTCTGTTTCAACCGCCAAACCTTTCAGGGGAGCATTTGGAACCTTTTGGCACAATTTTTGAGTGAATTGCCGAAAGTAAGATTATTTATGAAATTGTGACCCCCGGGGCTTAGGATTTTTTCAAAAAAATCTTTTCCTGCTGGTTAAGTTGTTGAGGGCTGATTTCTTTTCCTGTGATAAAAGCCTTCTGTTTCAACCGCCAAACCTTTCAGGGGATCATTTGGAACTGTTTGGCACCATTTTTGAGTGAATTGCCGAAAGTCAGATTTTTTATGAAATTGTGACCCCGGGGCTTAAGGATTTTTTCAAAAAAATCTTTTTCTGCCGGTTAAGTTGTCGAGGGCTGATTTCTTCTATTTCCATTCCCAAATCTTTCAGAGGATCATTTGCAACCGTCTGGCACCATTTTTGAGTGAATTGCCGAAAGTCAGATTTTTTATGAAATTGTGACCCCGGGGCTTAAGGATTTTTTCAAAAAAATCTTTTTCTGCCGGTTATGTTGTTGAGGACTGATTCCTTTTCCTGTCATAAAAGCCTTCTGTTTCAACCGCCAAACCTTTCAGGGGAGCATTTGGAACCTTTTGGCACAATTTTTGAGTGAATTGCCGAAAGTTAGATTTTTTATGAAATTGTGACCCCGGGGCTTAGGATTATTTCAAAAAAATCTTTTTCTGCCGGTTAAGTTGTCGAGGGCTGATTTCTTCTATTTCCATTCCCAAATCTTTCAGAGGATCATTTGCAACCGTCTGGCACCATTTTTGAGTGAATTGGCGAAAGTCAGATTTTTTATGAAATTGTGACCCCGGGGCTTAGGATTTTTTCAAAAAATCTTTTTCTGCCGTTTAAGTTGTTGAGGGCTGATTTCTTTTTCTGTGATAAAAAGCCTTCTGTTTCAACCGCCAAACCTTTCAAGGGAGCATTTTGAACCTTTTGGCACCATTTTTGAGTGAATTGCCGAAAGTCAGATTTTTTATGAAATTCTGACCCCGGGGCTTAGGATTTTTTCAAAAAAATCTTTTTCTGCCGGTTAAGTTGTCGAGGGCTGATTTCTTCTATTTCCATTCCCAAACCTTTCAGAGGATGATTTGCAACTGTCTAGCACCATTTTTGAGTGAATTGCCGAAAGTCAGATTTTTTATGAAATTGTGACCCCAGGGCTTAGGATTTTTTCAAAAAAATCTTTTTCTGCCGGTTAAGTTGTCGAGGGCTGATTTCTTTTCCTGTGATAAAAAGCCTTCTGTTTCAACCGCCAAACCTTTCAGGGGAGAATTTGGAACCTTTTGGCACAATTTTTGAGTGAATTGCCAAAAGTCAGATTTTTTATGAAATTGTGACCCCAGGGCTTAGGATTTTTTCAAAAAAATATTTTCCTGCTGGTTAAGTTGTTGAGGGCTGATTTCTTTTCCTGTGATAAAAAGCCTTCTGTTTCAACCGCCAAACCTTTCAGGGAAGAATTTGGAACCTTTTGGCACCATTTTTGAGTGAATTGCCAAAAGTAAGATTTTTTTATGAAATTGTGACCCCGGGGCTTAGGATTTTTTCAAAAAAATCTTTTTCTGCCGGTTAAGTTGTCGAGGGCTGATTTCGTGTCCTGTGATAAAAAGCCTTCTGTTTCAACCGCCAAACCTTTCATGGGAGCATTTGGAACCTTTTGGCACAATTTTTGAGTGAATTGCCGAAAGTAAGATTATTTATGAAATTGTGACCCCCGGGGCTTAGGATTTTTTCAAAAAAATCTTTTCCTGCTGGTTAAGTTGTTGAGGGCTGATTTCTTTTCCTGTGATAAAAGCCTTCTGTTTCAACCGCCAAACCTTTCAGGGGATCATTTGGAACTGTTTGGCACCATTTTTGAGTGAATTGCCGAAAGTCAGATTTTTTATGAAATTGTGACCCCGGGGCTTAAGGATTTTTTCAAAAAAATCTTTTTCTGCCGGTTATGTTGTTGAGGGCTGATTCCTTTTCCTGTGATAAAAGCCTTCTGTTTCAACCGCCAAACCTTTCAGGGGAGCATTTGGAACCTTTTGGCACAATTTTTGAGTGAATTGCCGAAAGTTAGATTTTTTATGAAATTGTGACCCCGGGGCTTAGGATTTTTTCAAAAAAATCTTTTTCTGCCGGTTAAGTTGTCGAGGGCTGATTTCTTCTATTTCCATTCCCAAATCTTTCAGAGGATCATTTGCAACCGTCTGGCACCATTTTTGAGTGAATTGGCGAAAGTCAGATTTTTTATGAAATTGTGACCCCGGGGCTTAGGATTTTTTCAAAAAATCTTTTTCTGCCGTTTAAGTTGTTGAGGGCTGATTTCTTTTTCTGTGATAAAAAGCCTTCTGTTTCAACCGCCAAACCTTTCAGGGGAGAATTTGGAACCTTTTGGTACAATTTTTGAGTGAATTGCCAAAAGTCAGATTTTTTATGAAATTGTGACCCCAGGGCTTAGGATTTTTTCAAAAAAATCTTTTCCTGCTGGTTAAGTTGTTGAGGGCTGATTTCTTTTCCTGTGATAAAAGCCTTCTGTTTCAACCGCCAAACCTTTCAGGGAAGAATTTGGAACCTTTTGGCACAATTTTTGAGTGAATTGCCAAAAGTAAGATTTTTTTATGAAATTGTGACCCCGGGGCTTAGGATTTTTTCAAAAAAATCTTTTTCTGCCGGTTAAGTTGTCGAGGGCTGATTTCGTGTCCTGTGATAAAAATCCTTCTGTTTCAACCGCCAAACCTTTCAGGGGAGAATTTGTAACCTTTTGGCACAATTTTTGAGTGAATTGCCGAAAGTAAGATTATTTATGAAATTGTGACCCCCGGGGCTTAGGATTTTTTCAAAAAAATCTTTTCCTGCTGGTTAAGTTCTTGAGGGCTGATTTCTTCTATTTCCATTTCCAAACCTTTCAGAGGATCATTTGCAACCGTCGGGCACCATTTTTGAGTGAATTTCCGAAAGTCAAATTTTTTATGAAATTTTGACCCCGGGGCTTAGGATTTTTTCAAAAAAATCTTTTTCTGCCGGTTAAGTTGTCGAGGGCTGATTTCTTTTCCTGTGATAAAAAGCCTTCTGTTTCAACCGCCAAACCTTTCAGGGGAGAATTTGGAACCTTTTGGCACAATTTTTGAGTGAATTGCCAAAAGTCAGATTTTTTATGAAATTGTGACCCCAGGGCTTAGGATTTTTTCAAAAAAATATTTTCCTGCTGGTTAAGTTGTTGAGGGCTGATTTCTTTTCCTGTGATAAAAAGCCTTCTGTTTCAACCGCCAAACCTTTCAGGGAAGAATTTGGAACCTTTTGGCACCATTTTTGAGTGAATTGCCAAAAGTCAGATTTTTTATGAAATTGTGACCCCGGGGCTTAGGATTTTTTCAAAAAAATCTTTTTCTGCCGGTTAAGTTGTCGAGGGCTGATTTCGTGTCCTGTGATAAAAAGCCTTCTGTTTCAACCGCCAAACCTTTCAGGGGAGCATTTGGAACCTTTTGGCACAATTTTTGAGTGAATTGCCGAAAGTAAGATTATTTATGAAATTGTGACCCCCGGGGCTTAGGATTTTTTCAAAAAAATCTTTTCCTGCTGGTTAAGTTGTTGAGGGCTGATTTCTTTTCCTGTGATAAAAGCCTTCTGTTTCAACCGCCAAACCTTTCAGGGGATCATTTGGAACTGTTTGGCACCATTTTTGAGTGAATTGCCGAAAGTCAGATTTTTTATGAAATTGTGACCCCGGGGCTTAAGGATTTTTTCAAAAAAATCTTTTTCTGCCGGTTATGTTGTTGAGGGCTGATTCCTTTTCCTGTGATAAAAGCCTTCTGTTTCAACCGCCAAACCTTTCAGGGGAGCATTTGGAACCTTTTGGCACAATTTTTGAGTGAATTGCCGAAAGTTAGATTTTTTATGAAATTGTGACCCCGGGGCTTAGGATTTTTTCAAAAAAATCTTTTTCTGCCGGTTAAGTTGTCGAGGGCTGATTTCTTCTATTTCCATTCCCAAATCTTTCAGAGGATCATTTGCAACCGTCTGGCACCATTTTTGAGTGAATTGGCGAAAGTCAGATTTTTTATGAAATTGTGACCCCGGGGCTTAGGATTTTTTCAAAAAATCTTTTTCTGCCGTTTAAGTTGTTGAGGGCTGATTTCTTTTTCTGTGATAAAAAGCCTTCTGTTTCAACCGCCAAACCTTTCAGGGGAGAATTTGGAACCTTTTGGTACAATTTTTGAGTGAATTGCCAAAAGTCAGATTTTTTTATGAAATTGTGACCCCAGGGCTTAGGATTTTTTCAAAAAAATCTTTTCCTGCTGGTTAAGTTGTTGAGGGCTGATTTCTTTTCCTGTGATAAAAGCCTTCTGTTTCAACCGCCAAACCTTTCAGGGAAGAATTTGGAACCTTTTGGCACAATTTTTGAGTGAATTGCCAAAAGTAAGATTTTTTTATGAAATTGTGACCCCGGGGCTTAGGATTTTTTCAAAAAAATCTTTTTCTGCCGGTTAAGTTGTCGAGGGCTGATTTCGTGTCCTGTGATAAAAATCCTTCTGTTTCAACCGCCAAACCTTTCAGGGGAGAATTTGTAACCTTTTGGCACAATTTTTGAGTGAATTGCCGAAAGTAAGATTATTTATGAAATTGTGACCCCCGGGGCTTAGGATTTTTTCAAAAAAATCTTTTCCTGCTGGTTAAGTTCTTGAGGGCTGATTTCTTCTATTTCCATTTCCAAACCTTTCAGAGGATCATTTGCAACCGTCGGGCACCATTTTTGAGTGAATTGCCGAAAGTCAAATTTTTTATGAAATTGTGACCCCGGGGCTTAGGATTTTTTCAAAAAAATCTTTTTCTGAGGTTTAAGTTGTTGAGGGCTGATTTCTTTTCCTGTGATAAAAAGCCTTCTGTTTCAAACGCCAAACCTTTCAGGGGATCATTTTGAACCGTTTGCCACCATTTTTGAGTGAATTGCCGAAAGTTAGATTTTTTATGAGATTGTGACCCCGGGGCTTAGGATTTTTTCAAAAAAATCTTTTTTGCCGGTTAAGTTGTCGAGGGCTGATTTCGTGTCATGTGATAAAAAGCCTTCTGTTTCAACCGCCAAACCTTTCAGGGGAGAATTTGGAACCTTTTGGCACAATTTTTGAGTGAATTGCCGAAAGTAAGATTATTTATGAAATTGTGACCCCCGGGGCTTAGGATTTTTTCAAAAAAATGTTTTCCTGCTGGTTAAGTTCTTGAGGGCTGATTTCTTTTCCTTTGATAAAAAGCCTTCTGTTTCAACCGCCAAACCTTTCAGGGGATCATTTGGAACCGTTTGGCACCATTTTTGAGTGAATTGCCGAAAGTCAGATTTTTTATGAAATTGTGACCCCGGGGCTTAGGGATTTTCTCAAAAAAATCTTTTTCTGCCGGTTAAGTTGTTGATGGCTGATTTCGTGTCCTGTGATAAAAAGCCTTCTGTTTCAACCGCCAAACCTTTCAGGGGATCATTTGGAACCTTTTGGCACAATTTTTAAGTGAATTGCCGAAAGTTAGATTTTTTATGATACTGTGACCCCGGGGCTTAGGATTTTTTCAAAAAAATCTTTTTCTGAGCTTTAAGTTGTTGAGGGCTGATTTCTTTTCCTGTGATAAAAAGCCTTCTGTTTCAACCGCCAAACCTTTCAGGGGATCGCTTTGAACCGTTTGCCACCATTTTTGAGTGAATTGCCGAAAGTTAGATTTTTTATGAGATTGTGACCCCGGGGCTTAGGATTTTTTCAAAAAAATCTTTTTCTGCCGGTTAAGTTGTCGAGGGCTGATTTCTTCTATTTCCATTCCCAAACCTTTCAGAGGATGATTTGCAACTGTCTGGCACCATTTTTGAGTGAATTGCCGAAAGTAAGATTATTTATGAAATTGTGACCCCGGGGCTTAGGATTTTTTCAAAAAAATCTTTTTCTGCCGGTTAAGTTGTCGAGGGCTGATTTCTTTTCCTGTGATAAAAAGCCTTCTGTTTCAACCGCCAAACCTTTCAGGGGAGAATTTGGAACCTTTTGGCACCATTTTTGAGTGAATTGCCGAAAGTAAGATTATTTATGAAATTGTGACCCCGGGGCTTAGGATTTTTTCAAAAAAATCTTTTCCTGCTGGTTAAGTTCTTGAGGGCTGATTTCTTTTCCTGTGATAAAAAGCCTTCTGTTTCAACCGCCAAACCTTTCAGGGGAGAATTTGGAACCTTTTGGCACCATTTTTGAGTGAATTGCCGAAAGTCAGATTTTTTATGATACTGTGACCCCGGGGCTTAGGATTTTTTCAAAAAAATATTTTTCTGAGGTTTAAGTTGTTGAGGGCTGATTTCTTTTCCTGTGATAAAAAGCCTTCTGTTTCAACCGCCAAACCTTTCAGGGGATCATTTTGAACCATTTGCCACCATTTTTGATTGAATTACCGAAAGTTAGATTTTTTATGAGATTGTGACCCCGGGGCTTAGGATTTTTTCAAAAAAATATTTTTCTGCCGGTTAAGTTGTCGAGGGCTGATGTCTTCTATTTCCATTCCCAAACCTTTCAGAGGATGATTTGCAACTGTCTGGCACCATTTTTGAGTGAATTGCCGAAATTCAGATTTTTTATGAAATTGTGACCCCGGGGCTTAGGATTTTTTCAAAAAAATCTTTTTCTGCCGGTTAAGTTGTCGAGGGCTGATTTCTTCTATTTCCATTCCCAAACCTTTCAGAGGATCATTGCAACCGTCTGGCACCATTTTTGAGTGAATTGGCGAAAGTCAGATTTTTTGTGAAATTGTGACCCCGGGGCTTAGGATTTTTTCAAAAAATCTTTTTCTGCCGTTTAAGTTGTTGAGGGCTGATTTCTTTTTCTGTGATAAAAAGCCTTCTGTTCCAACCGCCAAACCTTTCAGGGGAGAATTTTGAACCTTTTGGTACAATTTTTGAGTGAATTGCCAAAAGTCAGATTTTTTATGAAATTGTGACCCCAGGGCTTAGGATTTTTTCAAAAAAATCTTTTCCTGCTGGTTAAGTTGTTGAGGGCTGATTTCTTTTCCTGTGATAAAAGCCTTCTGTTTCAACCGCCAAACCATTCAGGGAAGAATTTGGAACCTTTTGGCACAATTTTTGAGTGAATTGCCAAAAGTAAGATTTTTTTATGAAATTGTGACCCTGGGGCTTAGGATTTTTTCAAAAAAATATTTTTCTGCCGGTTAAGTTGTCGAGGGCTGATTTCGTGTCCTGTGATAAAAAGCCTTCTGTTTCAACCGCCAAACCTTTCAGGGGAGAATTTGGAACCTTTTGGCACCATTTTTGAGTGAATTGCCGAAAGTAAGATTATTTATGAAATTGTGACCCCCGGGGCTTAGGATTTTTTCAAAAAAATCTTTTCCTGCTGGTTAAGTTGTTGAGGGCTGATTTCTTTTCCTGTGATAAAAGCCTTCTGTTTCAACCGCCAAACCTTTCAGGGGAGCATTTGGAACCTTTTGGCACAATTTTTGAGTGAATTGCCGAAAGTTAGATTTTTTATGAAATTGTGACCCCGGGGCTTAGGATTTTTTCAAAAAAATCTTTTTCTGCCGGTTAAGTTGTCGAGGGCTGATTTCTTCTATTTCCATTCCCAAATCTTTCAGAGGATCATTTGCAACCGTCTGGCACCATTTTTGAGTGAATTGCCGAAATTCAGATTTTTTATGAAATTGTGACCCCGGGGCTTAGGATTTTTTCAAAAAAATCTTTTTCTGCCGGTTAAGTTGTTGAGGGCTGATTTCGTGTCCTGTGATAAAAAGCCTTCTGTTTCAACCGCCAAACCTTTCAGGGGAGAATTTGGAACCTTTTGGCACAATTTTTGAGTGAATTGCCGAAAGTAAGATTATTTATGAAATTGTGACCCCCGGGGCTTAGGATTTTTTCAAAAAAATCTTTTCCTGCTGGTTAAGTTCTTGAGGGCTGATTTCTTCTATTTCCATTTCCAAACCTTTCAGAGGATCATTTGCAACCGTCGGGCACCATTTTTGAGTGAATTGCCGAAAGTCAAATTTTTTATGAAATTGTGACCCCGGGGCTTAGGATTTTTTCAAAAAAATCTTTTTCTGAGGTTTAAGTTGTTGAGGGCTGATTTCTTTTCCTGTGATAAAAAGCCTTCTGTTTCAAACGCCAAACCTTTCAGGGGATCATTTTGAACCGTTTGCCACCATTTTTGAGTGAATTGCCGAAAGTTAGATTTTTTATGAGATTGTGACCCCGGGGCTTAGGATTTTTTCAAAAAAATCTTTTTTGCCGGTTAAGTTGTCGAGGGCTGATTTCGTGTCATGTGATAAAAAGCCTTCTGTTTCAACCGCCAAACCTTTCAGGGGAGAATTTGGAACCTTTTGGCACAATTTTTGAGTGAATTGCCGAAAGTAAGATTATTTATGAAATTGTGACCCCCGGGGCTTAGGATTTTTTCAAAAAAATGTTTTCCTGCTGGTTAAGTTCTTGAGGGCTGATTTCTTTTCCTTTGATAAAAAGCCTTCTGTTTCAACCGCCAAACATTTCAGGGGATCATTTGGAACCGTTTGGCACCATTTTTGAGTGAATTGCCGAAAGTCAGATTTTTTATGAAATTGTGACCCCGGGGCTTAGGGATTTTCTCAAAAAAATCTTTTTCTGCCGGTTAAGTTGTTGATGGCTGATTTCGTGTCCTGTGATAAAAAGCCTTCTGTTTCAACCGCCAAACCTTTCAGGGGATCATTTGGAACCTTTTGGCACAATTTTTGAGTGAATTGCCGAAAGTTAGATTTTTTATGATACTGTGACCCCGGGGCTTAGGATTTTTTCAAAAAAATCTTTTTCTGAGCTTTAAGTTGTTGAGGGCTGATTTCTTTTCCTGTGATAAAAAGCCTTCTGTTTCAACCGCCAAACCTTTCAGGGGATCGCTTTGAACCGTTTGCCACCATTTTTGAGTGAATTGCCGAAAGTTAGATTTTTTATGAGATTGTGACCCCGGGGCTTAGGATTTTTTCAAAAAAATCTTTTTCTGCCGGTTAAGTTGTCGAGGGCTGATTTCTTCTATTTCCATTCCCAAACCTTTCAGAGGATGATTTGCAACTGTCTGGCACCATTTTTGAGTGAATTGCCGAAATTCAGATTTTTTATGAAATTGTGACCCCGGGGCTTAGGATTTTTTCAAAAAAATCTTTTTCTGCCGGTTAAGTTGTCGAGGGCTGATTTCTTTTCCTGTGATAAAAAGCCTTCTGTTTCAACCGCCAAACCTTTCAGGGGAGAATTTGGAACCTTTTGGCACCATTTTTGAGTGACTTGCCGAAAGTAAGATTTTTTATGATACTGTGACCCCGGGGCTTAGGATTTTTTCAAAAAAATATTTTTCTGAGGTTTAAGTTGTTGAGGGCTGATTTCTTTTCCTGTGATAAAAAGCCTTCTGTTTCAACCGCCAAACCTTTCAGGGGATCATTTTGAACCATTTGCCACCATTTTTGATTGAATTACCGAAAGTTAGATTTTTTATGAGATTGTGACCCCGGGGCTTAGGATTTTTTCAAAAAAATATTTTTCTGCCGGTTAAGTTGTCGAGGGCTGATGTCTTCTATTTCCATTCCCAAACCTTTCAGAGGATGATTTGCAACTGTCTGGCACCATTTTTGAGTGAATTGCCGAAATTCAGATTTTTTATGAAATTGTGACCCCGGGGCTTAGGATTTTTTCAAAAAAATCTTTTTCTGCCAGTTAAGTTGTCGAGGGCTGATTTCTTCTATTTCCATTCCCAAACCTTTCAGAGGATCATTGGAACCGTCTGGCACCATTTTTGAGTGAATTGGCGAAAGTCAGATTTTTTGTGAAATTGTGACCCCGGGGCTTAGGATTTTTTCAAAAAATCTTTTTCTGCCGTTTAAGTTGTTGAGGGCTGATTTCTTTTTCTGTGATAAAAAGCCTTCTGTTCCAACCGCCAAACCTTTCAGGGGAGAATTTTGAACCTTTTGGTACAATTTTTGAGTGAATTGCCAAAAGTCAGATTTTTTATGAAATTGTGACCCCAGGGCTTAGGATTTTTTCAAAAAAATCTTTTCCTGCTGGTTAAGTTGTTGAGGGCTGATTTCTTTTCCTGTGATAAAAGCCTTCTGTTTCAACCGCCAAACCATTCAGGGAAGAATTTGGAACCTTTTGGCACAATTTTTGAGTGAATTGCCAAAAGTAAGATTTTTTTATGAAATTGTGACCCTGGGGCTTAGGATTTTTTCAAAAAAATATTTTTCTGCCGGTTAAGTTGTCGAGGGCTGATTTCGTGTCCTGTGATAAAAAGCCTTCTGTTTCAACCGCCAAACCTTTCAGGGGAGAATTTGGAACCTTTTGGCACCATTTTTGAGTGAATTGCCGAAAGTAAGATTATTTATGAAATTGTGACCCCCGGTGCTTAGGATTTTTTCAAAAAAATCTTTTCCTGCTGGTTAAGTTCTTGAGGCCTGATTTCTTTTCCTGTGATAAAAGCCTTCTGTTTCAACCGCCAAACCTTTCAGGGGATCATTTGGAACCGTTTGGCACCATTTTTGAGTGAATTGCCGAAAGTCAGCTTTTTTATGAAATTGTGACCCCGGGGCTTAGGATTTTTTCAAAAAAATCTTTTACTGCTGGTTAAGTTGTTGAGGGCTGATTTCTTTTCCTGTAATAAAAGCCTTCTGTTTCAACCGCCAAACCTTTCAGGGAAGAATTTGGAACCTTTTGGCACAATTTTTGAGTGAATTGCCAAAACTCAGATTTTTTATGAAATTGTGACCCCGGGGCTTAGGATTTTTTCAAAAAAATCTTTTTCTGCCGGTTAAGTTGTCGAGGGCTGATTTCGTGTCCTGTGATAAAAAGCCTTCTGTTTCAACCGCCAAACCTTTCAGGGGAGAATTTGGAACCTTTTGGCACAATTTTTGAGTGAATTGCCGAAAGTAAGATTATTTATGAAATTGTGACCCCCGGGGCTTAGGATTTTTTCAAAAAAATCTTTTCCTGCTGGTTAAGTTGTTGAGGGCTGATTTCTTTTCCTGTGATAAAAGCCTTCTGTTTCAACCGCCAAACCTTTCAGGGGAGCATTTGGAACCTTTTGGCACAATTTTTGAGTGAATTGCCGAAAGTTAGATTTTTTATGAAATTGTGACCCCGGGGCTTAGGATTTTTTCAAAAAAATCTTTTTCTGCCGGTTAAGTTGTCGAGGTCTGATTTCGTGTCCTGTGATAAAAAGCCTTCTGTTTCAACCGCCAAACCTTTCAGGGGATCATTTGGAACCGTTTGGCACCATTTTTGAGTGAATTGCCGAAAGTCAGATTTTTTATGAAATTGTGACCCCGGGGCTTAGGATTTTTTCAAAAAATCTTTTTCTGCCGTTTAAGTTGTCGAGGTCTGATTTCGTGTCATGTGATAAAAAGCCTTCTGTTTCAACCGCCAAACCTTTCAGGGGAGAATTTGGAACCTTTTGGCACCATTTTTGAGTGAATTGCCGAAAGTCAGATTTTTTATGAGATTGTGACCCCGGGGCTTAGGATTTTTTCAAAAAAATATTTTTCTGCCGGTTAAGTTGTCGAGGGCTGATTTCTTCTATTTCCATTCCCAAACCTTTCAGAGGATGATTTGCAACTGTCTGGCACCATTTTTGAGTGAATTGCCGAAATTCAGATTTTTTATGAAATTGTGACCCCGGGGGTTAGGATTTTTTCAAAAAAATCTTTTTCTGCCGGTTAAGTTGTCGAGGGCTGATTTCTTCTATTTCCATTCCCAAACCTTTCAGAGGATCATTTGCAACCGTCTGGCACCATTTTTGAGTGAATTGGCGAAAGTCAGATATTTTGTGAAATTGTGACCCCGGGGCTTAGGATTTTTTCAAAAAATCTTTTTCTGCCGTTTAAGTTGTTGAGGGCTGATTTCTTTTTCTGTGATAAAAAGCCTTCTGTTCCAACCGCAAAACCTTTCAGGGGAGAATTTGGAACCTTTTGGCACCATTTTTGAGTGAATTGCCTAAAGTCAGATTTTTTATGAAATTGTGACCCCGGGGCTTAGGATTTTTTCAAAAAAATCTTTTTCTGAGGTTTAAGTTGTTGAGGGCTGATTTCTTTTCCTGTGATAAAAAGCCTTCTGTTTCAACCGCCAAACCTTTCAGGGGATCATTTTGAACCATTTGCCACCATTTTTGATTGAATTGCCGAAAGTTAGATTTTTTATGAGATTGTGACCCCGGGGCTTAGGATTTTTTCAAAAAAATCTTTTTCTGCCGGTTAAGTTGTCGAGGGCTGATTTCTTCTATTTCCATTCCCAAACCTTTCAGAGGATGATTTGCAACTGTCTGGCACCATTTTTGAGTGAATTGCCGAAATTCAGATTTTTTATGAAATTGTGACCCCGGGGCTTAGGATTTTTTCAAAAAAATCTTTTTCTGCCGGTTGAGTTGTTGAGGGCTGATTTCTTTTCCTGTGATAAAAAGCCTTCTGTTTCAACCGCCAAACCTTTCAGGGGAGAATTTTGAACCTTTTGGTACAATTTTTGAGTGAATTGCCAAAGGTCAGATTTTTTATGAAATTGTGACCCCAGGGCTTAGGATTTTTTCAAAAAAATCTTTTCCTGCTGGTTAAGTTGTTGAGGGCTGATTTCTTTTCCTGTGATAAAAGCCTTCTGTTTCAACCGCCAAACCATTCAGGGAAGAATTTGGAACCTTTTGGCACAATTTTTGAGTGAATTGCCAAAAGTAAGATTTTTTTATGAAATTGTGACCCCGGGGCTTAGGATTTTTTCAAAAAAATATTTTTCTGCCGGTTAAGTTGTCGAGGGCTGATTTCGTGTCCTGTGATAAAAAGCCTTCTGTTTCAACCGCCAAACCTTTCAGGGGAGAATTTGGAACCTTTTGGCACCATTTTTGAGTGAATTGCCGAAAGTAAGATTATTTATGAAATTGTGACCCCCGGTGCTTAGGATTTTTTCAAAAAAATCTTTTCCTGCTGGTTAAGTTCTTGAGGCCTGATTTCTTTTCCTGTGATAAAAGCCTTCTGTTTCAACCGCCAAACCTTTCAGGGGATCATTTGGAACCGTTTGGCACCATTTTTGAGTGAATTGCCGAAAGTCAGCTTTTTTATGAAATTGTGACCCCGGGGCTTAGGATTTTTTCAAAAAAATCTTTTTCTGCCGGTTAAGTTGTCGAGGGCTGATTTCTTCTATTTCCATTCCCAAATCTTTGAGAGGATCATTTGCAACCGTCTGGCACCATTTTTGAGTGAATTGCCGAAATTCAGATTTTTTATGAAATTGTGACCCCGGGGCTTAGGATTTTTTCAAAAAAATCTTTTTCTGCCGGTTAAGTTGTTGAGGGCTGATTTCTTTTCCTGTGATAAAAAGCCTTCTGTTTCAACCGCCAAACCTTTCAGGGGAGAATTTTGAACCTTTTGGCACAATTTTTGAGTGAATTGCGAAAAGTCAGATTTTTTATGAAGTTGTGACCCCAGGGCTTAGGATTTTTTCAAAAAAATCTTTTTCTGCCGTTTAAGTTGTTGAGGGCTGATTTCTTTTCCTGTGATAAAAAGCCTTCTGTTTCAACCGCCAAACCTTTCAGGGGATCGCTTTGAACCGTTTGCCACCATTTTTGAGTGAATTGCCGAAAGTTAGATTTTTTATGAGATTGTGACCCCGGGGCTTAGGAGTTTTTCAAAAAAATCTTTTTCTGCCGGTTAAGTTGTCGAGGGCTGATTTCTTCTATTTCCATTCCCAAACCTTTCAGAGGATGATTTGCAACTGTCTGGCACCATTTTTGAGTGAATTGCCGAAATTCAGATTTTTTATGAAATTGTGACCCCGGGGCTTAGGATTTTTTCAAAAAAATCTTTTTCTGCCGGTTGAGTTGTCGAGGGCTGATTTCTTTTCCTGTGATAAAAAGCCTTCTGTTTCAACCGCCAAACCTTTCAGGGGAGAATTTTGAACCTTTTGGTACAATTTTTGAGTGAATTGCCAAAAGTCAGATTTTTTATGAAATTGTGACCCCGGGGCTTAGGATTTTTTCAAAAAAATCTTTTTCTACCAGTTAAGTTGTCGAGGGCTGATTTCGTGTCCTGTGATAAAAAGCCTTCTGTTTCAACCGCCAAACCTTTCAGGGGAGAATTTGGAACCTTTTGGCACCATTTTTGAGTGAATTGCCGAAATTCAGATTTTTTATGAAATTGTGACCCCGGGGCTTAGGATTTTTTCAAAAAAATATTTTTCTGCCGGTTAAGTTGTCGAGGGCTGATTTCTTCTATTTCCATTCCCAAACCTTTCAGAGGATGATTTGCAACTGTCTGGCACCATTTTTGAGTGAATTGCCGAAATTCAGATTTTTTATGAAATTGTGACCCCGGGGCTTAGGAGTTTTTCAAAAAAATCTTTTTCTGCCGGTTAAGTTGTCGAGGGCTGATTTCTTCTATTTCCATTCCCAAACCTTTCAGAGGATGATTTGCAACTGTCTGGCACCATTTTTGAGTGAATTGCCGAAATTCAGATTTTTTATGAAATTGTGACCCCGGGGCTTAGGATTTTTTCAAAAAAATCTTTTTCTGCCGGTTAAGTTGTCGAGGGCTGATTTCTTTTCCTGTGATAAAAAGCCTTCTGTTTCAACCGCCAAACCTTTCAGGGGAGAATTTTGAACCTTTTGGCACAATTTTTGAGTGAATTGCCAAAAGTCAGATTTTTTATGAAATTGTGACCCCAGGGCTTAGGATTTTTTCAAAAAAATCTTTTCCTGCTGGTTAAGTTGTTGAGGGCTGATTTCTTTTCCTGTGATAAAAGCCTTCTGTTTCAACCGCCAAACCATTCAGGGAAGAATTTGGAACCTTTTGGCACAATTTTTGAGTGAATGGCCAAAAGTAAGATTTTTTTATGAAATTGTGACCCCGGGGCTTAGGATTTTTTCAAAAAAATCTTTTTCTACCGGTTAAGTTGTCGAGGTCTGATTTCGTGTCCTGTGATAAAAAGCCTTCTGTTTCAACCGCCAAACCTTTCAGGGGATCATTTGGAACC
Organism: Podarcis raffonei; assembly: GCF_027172205.1. NCBI lineage: Eukaryota > Metazoa > Chordata > Lepidosauria > Squamata > Lacertidae > Podarcis > Podarcis raffonei. The sequence continues at coordinate 54,210,315 of NC_070613.1, read as the reverse complement.
GTTTGGCACCATTTTTGAGTGAATTGCCGAAAGTCAGCTTTTTTATGAAATTGTGACCCCGGGGCTTAGGATTTTTTCAAAAAAATCTTTTTCTACTAGTTAAGTTGTTGAGGGCTGATTTCTTTTCCTGTAATAAAAGCCTTCTGTTTCAACCGCCAAACCTTTCAGGGAAGAATTTGGAACCTTTTGGCACAATTTTTGAGTGAATTGCCAAAACTCAGATTTTTAATGAAATTGTGACCCCGGGGCTTAGGATTTTTTCAAAAAAATCTTTTTCTGCCGGTTAAGTTGTCGAGGGCTGATTTCTTTTCCTGTGATAAAAAGCCTTCTGTTTCAACCGCCAAACCTTTCAGGGGAGAATTTTGAACCTTTTGGCACAATTTTTGAGTAAATTGCCAAAAGTCAGATTTTTTATGAAATTGTGACCCCGGGGCTTAGGATTTTTTCAAAAAAATCTTTTTCTGCCGGTTGAGTTGTCGAGGGCTGATTTCTTTTCCTGTGATAAAAAGCCTTCTGTTTCAACCGCCAAACCTTTCAGGGGATCATTTGGAACCGTTTGGCACCATTTTTGAGTGAACTGCCGAAAGTTAGATTTTTTATGAAATTGTGAACCCGGGGCTTAGGATTTTTTCAAAAAAATCTTTTTCTGCCGGGTAAGTTGTCGAGGGTTGATTTCTTCTATTTCCATTCCCAAACCTTTCAAAGGATCATTTGCAATCGTTTGGCACCATTTTTGAGTGAATTGCCGAAAGTCAGATTTTTTATGAAATTGTGACCCCGGGGCTTAAGAATTTTTTCAAAAAAATCTTTTTCTGCCGGTTAAGTTGTCGAGGGCTGATTTCTTTTCCTGTGATAAAAAGGCTTCTGTTTCGACCGCCAAACCTTTCAGGGGAGAATTTGGAACCTTTTGGCACAATTTTTGAGTGAATTGGCGAAAGTCAGATTTCTTATGAAATTGTGACCCCGGGGCTTAGGATTTTTTCAAAAAATCTTTTTCTGCCCTTTAAGTTGTTGAGGGCTGATTTCTTTTTCTGTGATAAAAAGCCTTCTGTTCCAACCGCCAAACCTTTCAGGGGAGAATTTGGAACCTTTTGGCACCATTTTTGAGTGAATTGCCGAAAGTCAGATTTTTTATGAAATTGTGACCCCGGGGCTTAGATTTTTTTCAAAAAAATCTTTTTCTGAGGTTTAAGTTGTTGAGGGCTGATTTCTTTTCCTGTGATAAAAAGCCTTCTGTTTCAACCGCCAAACCTTTCAGGGGATCATTTTGAACCATTTGCCACCATTTTTGATTGAATTGCCGAAAGTTAGATTTTTTATGAGATTGTGACCCCGGGGCTTAGGATTTTTTCAAAAAAATATTTTTCTGCCGGTTAAGTTGTCGAGGGCTGATTTCTTCTATTTCCATTCCCAAACCTTTCAGAGGATGATTTGCAACTGTCTGGCACCATTTTTGAGTGAATTGCCGAAATTCAGATTTTTTATGAAATTGTGACCCCGGGGCTTAGGATTTTTTCAAAAAAATCTTTTTCTGCCGGTTGAGTTGTCGAGGGCTGATTTCTTTTCCTGTGATAAAAAGCCTTCTGTTTCAACCGCCAAACCTTTCAGGGGAGAATTTTGAACCTTTTGGCACAATTTTTGAGTGAATTGCCAAAAGTCAGATTTTTTATGAAATTGTGACCCCAGGGCTTAGGATTTTTTCAAAAAAATCTTTTCCTGCTGGTTAAGTTGTTGAGGGCTGATTTCTTTTCCTGTGATAAAAGCCTTCTGTTTCAACCGCCAAACCATTCAGGGAAGAATTTGGAACCTTTTGGCACAATTTTTGAGTGAATGGCCAAAAGTAAGATTTTTTTATGAAATTGTGACCCCGGGGCTTAGGATTTTTTCAAAAAAATCTTTTTCTACCGGTTAAGTTGTCGAGGTCTGATTTCGTGTCCTGTGATAAAAAGCCTTCTGTTTCAACCGCCAAACCTTTCAGGGGATCATTTGGAACCGTTTGGCACCATTTTTGAGTGAATTGCCGAAAGTCAGCTTTTTTATGAAATTGTGACCCCGGGGCTTAGGATTTTTTCAAAAAAATCTTTTTCTACTAGTTAAGTTGTTGAGGGCTGATTTCTTTTCCTGTAATAAAAGCCTTCTGTTTCAACCGCCAAACCTTTCAGGGAAGAATTTGGAACCTTTTGGCACAATTTTTGAGTGAATTGCCAAAACTCAGATTTTTTATGAAATTGTGACCCCGGGGCTTAGGATTTTTTCAAAAAAATCTTTTTCTGCCGGTTAACTTGTCGAGGGCTGATTTCTTCTATTTCCATTCCCAAATCTTTCAGAGGATCATTTGCAACCGTCTGGCACCATTTTTGAGTGAATTGACGAAATTCAGATTTTTAATGAAATTGTGACCCCGGGGCTTAGGATTTTTTCAAAAAAATCTTTTTCTGCCGGTTAAGTTGTCGAGGGCTGATTTCTTTTCCTGTGATAAAAAGCCTTCTGTTTCAACCGCCAAACCTTTCAGGGGAGAATTTTGAACCTTTTGGCACAATTTTTGAGTGAATTGCCAAAAGTCAGATTTTTTATGAAATTGTGACCCCGGGGCTTAGGATTTTTTCAAAAAAATCTTTTTCTGCCGGTTGAGTTGTCGAGGGCTGATTTCTTTTCCTGTGATAAAAAGCCTTCTGTTTCAACCGCCAAACCTTTCAGGGGATCATTTGGAACCGTTTGGCACCATTTTTGAGTGAACTGCCGAAAGTTAGATTTTTTATGAAATTGTGAACCCGGGGCTTAGGATTTTTTCAAAAAAATCTTTTTCTGCCGGTTAAGTTGTCGAGGGTTGATTTCTTCTATTTCCATTCCCAAACCTTTCAAAGGATCATTTGCAATCGTTTGGCACCATTTTTGAGTGAATTGCCGAAAGTCAGATTTTTTATGAAATTGTGACCCCGGGGCTTAAGAATTTTTTCAAAAAAATCTTTTTCTGCCGGTTAAGTTGTCGAGGGCTGATTTCTTTTCCTGTGATAAAAAGGCTTCTGTTTCGACCGCCAAACCTTTCAGGGGAGAATTTGGAACCTTTTGGCACAATTTTTGAGTGAATTGGCGAAAGTCAGATTTCTTATGAAATTGTGACCCCGGGGCTTAGGATTTTTTCAAAAAATCTTTTTCTGCCGTTTAAGTTGTTGAGGGCTGATTTCTTTTTCTGTGATAAAAAGCCTTCTGTTTCAACCGCCAAACCTTTCAGGGGAGCATTTTGAACCTTTTGTCACCATTTTTGAGTGAATTTCCGAAAGTCAGATTTTTTATGAAATTGTGACCCCGGGGCTTCGGATTTTTTCAAAAAAATCTTTTTCTGCCGGTTAAGTTCTCGAGGGCTGATTTCTTTTATTTCCATTCCCAAACCTTTCAGAGGATCATTTGCAACCGTCTGGCACCATTTTTGAGTGAATTGTCGAAAGTCAGACTTCTTGTGAAATTGTGACCCCGGGGCTTAGGAATTTTTTCAAAAAAATCTTTTTCTGCCGGTTAAGTTGTTGAGGGCTGATTTCTTTTCCTGTGATAAAAAGCCTTCTGTTTCAACCGCCAAACCTTTCAGGGGAGAATTTGGAACCTTTTGGCACAATTTTTGAGTGAATTGCCAAAAGTCAGATTTTTTATGAAATTGTGACCCCGGGGCTTAGGATTTTTTCAAAAAAATCTTTTTCTGCCGGTTAAGTTGTTGAGGGCTGATTTCTTTTCCTGTGATAAAAAGCCTTCTGTTCCAACCGCCAAACCTTTCAGGGGAGAATTTGGAACCTTTTGGCACAATTTTTGAGTGAATTGCCAAAAGTCAGATTTTTTATGAAATTGTGACCCCGGGGCTTAGGATTTTTTCAAAAAAATCTTTTTCTGAGGTTTAAGTTGTTGAGGGCTGATTTCTTTTCCTGTGATAAAAAGCCTTCTGTTTCAACCGCCAAACCTTTCAGGGGATCATTTTGAACCATTTGCCACCATTTTTGATTGAATTGCCGAAAGTTAGATTTTTTATGAGATTGTGACCCCGGGGCTTAGGATTTTTTCAAAAAAATCTTTTTCTGCCGGTTAAGTTGTCGAGGGCTGATTTCGTGTCCTGTGATAAAAAGCCTTCTGTTTCAACCGCCAAACCTTTCAGGGGAGAATTTGGAACCTTTTGGCACAATTTTTGAGTGAATTGCCGAAAGTAAGATTATTTATGAAATTGTCACCCCCGGTGCTTAGGATTTTTTCAAAAAAATCTTTTCCTGCTGGTTAAGTTCTTGAGGGCTGATTTCTTTTCTTGTGATAAAAGCCTTCTGTTTCAACTGCCAAACCTTTCAGGGGATCATTTGGAACCGTTTGGCACCATTTTTGAGTGAATTGCCGAAAGTCAGCTTTTTTATGAAATTGTGACCCCGGGGCTTAGGATTTTTTCAAAAAAATCTTTTTCTACTAGTTAAGTTGTTGAGGGCTGATTTCTTTTCCTGTAATAAAAGCCTTCTGTTTCAACCGCCAAACCTTTCAGGGAAGAATTTGGAACCTTTTGGCACAATTTTTGAGTGAATTGCCAAAACTCAGATTTTTTATGAAATTGTGACCCCGGGGCTTAGGATTTTTTCAAAAAAATCTTTTTCTGCCGGTTAACTTGTCGAGGGCTGATTTCTTCTATTTCCATTCCCAAATCTTTCAGAGGATCATTTGCAACCGTCTGGCACCATTTTTGAGTGAATTGCCGAAATTCAGATTTTTAATGAAATTGTGACCCCGGGGCTTAGGATTTTTTCAAAAAAATCTTTTTCTGCCGGTTAAGTTGTCGAGGGCTGATTTCTTTTCCTGTGATAAAAAGCCTTCTGTTTCAACCGCCAAACCTTTCAGGGGAGAATTTTGAACCTTTTGGCACAATTTTTGAGTGAATTGCCAAAAGTCAGATTTTTTATGAAATTGTGACCCCGGGGCTTAGGATTTTTTCAAAAAAATCTTTTTCTGCCGGTTGAGTTGTCGAGGGCTGATTTCTTTTCCTGTGATAAAAAGCCTTCTGTTTCAACCGCCAAACCTTTCAGGGGATCATTTGGAACCGTTTGGCACCATTTTTGAGTGAACTGCCGAAAGTTAGATTTTTTATGAAATTGTGAACCCGGGGCTTAGGATTTTTTCAAAAAAATCTTTTTCTGCCGGTTAAGTTGTCGAGGGATGATTTCTTCTATTTCCATTCCCAAACCTTTCAAAGGATCATTTGCAATCGTTTGGCACCATTTTTGAGTGAATTGCCGAAAGTCAGATTTTTTATGAAATTGTGACCCCGGGGCTTAAGAATTTTTTCAAAAAAATCTTTTTCTGCCGGTTAAGTTGTCGAGGGCTGATTTCTTTTCCTGTGATAAAAAGGCTTCTGTTTCGACCGCCAAACCTTTCAGGGGAGAATTTGGAACCTTTTGGCACAATTTTTGAGTGAATTGGCGAAAGTCAGATTTCTTATGAAATTGTGACCCCGGGGCTTAGGATTTTTTCAAAAAATCTTTTTCTGCCGTTTAAGTTGTTGAGGGCTGATTTCTTTTTCTGTGATAAAAAGCCTTCTGTTTCAACCGCCAAACCTTTCAGGGGAGCATTTTGAACCTTTTGTCACCATTTTTGAGTGAATTTCCGAAAGTCAGATTTTTTATGAAATTGTGACCCCGGGGCTTCGGATTTTTTCAAAAAAATCTTTTTCTGCCGGTTAAGTTGTCGAGGGCTGATTTCTTCTATTTCCATTCCCAAACCTTTCAAAGGATCATTTGCAACCGTTTGGCACCATTTTTGAGTGAATTGCCGAAAGACAGATTTTTTATGAAATTGTGACCCCGGGGCTTCGGATTTTTTCAAAAAAATCTTTTTCTGCCGGTTAAGTGGTTGAGGGCTGATTTCTTCTATTTCCATTCCCAAACCTTTCAAAGGATCATTTGCAACCGTCTGGCACCGTTTTTGAGTGAATTGCCGAAAGTCAGATTTATTATGAAATTGTGACCCAGGGGCTTAAGAATTTTTTCAAAAAAATCTATTTCTGCCGGTTAAGTTGTCGAGGGCTGATTTCTTTTCCTGTGATAAAAAGCCTTCTGTTTCAACCGCCAAACCTTTCAGGGGAGAATTTGGAACCTTTTGGCACAATTTTTGAGTGAATTGCCAAAAGTCAGATTTTTTATGAAATTGTGACCCCGGGGCTTAGGATTTTTTCAAAAAAATCTTTTTCTGCTGGTTAAGTTGTTGAGGGCTGGTTTCTTTTCCTGTGATAAAAGCCTTCTGTTTCAACCGCCAAACCTTTCAGGGAAGAATTTGGAACCTTTTGGCACAATTTTTGAGTGAATTGCCGAAAGACAGATTTTTTATGAAATTGTGACCCCGGGGCTTCGGATTTTTTCAAAAAAATCTTTTTCTGCCGGTTAAGTGGTCGAGGGCTGATTTCTTCTATTTCCATTCCCAAACCTTTCAGAGGATCATTTGCAACCGTCTGGCACCATTTTTGAGTGAATTGGCGAAAGTCAGATTTTTTGTGAAATTGTGACCCCGGGGCTTAGGATTTTTTCAAAAAATCTTTTTCTGCCGTTTAAGTTGTTGAGGGCTGATTTCTTTTTCTGTGATAAAAAGCCTTCTGTTCCAACCGCCAAACCTTTCAGGGGAGAATTTGGAACCTTTTGGCACCATTTTTGAGTGAATTGCCTAAAGTCAGATTTTTTATGAAATTGTGACCCCGGGGCTTAGGATTTTTTCAAAAAAATCTTTTTCTGAGGTTTAAGTTGTTGAGGGCTGATTTCTTTTCCTGTGATAAAAAGCCTTCTGTTTCAACCGCCAAACCTTTCAGGGGATCATTTTGAACCATTTGCCACCATTTTTGATTGAATTGCCGAAAGTTAGATTTTTTATGAGATTGTGACCCCGGGGCTTAGGATTTTTTCAAAAAAATATTTTTCTGCCGGTTAAGTTGTCGAGGGCTGATTTCTTCTATTTCCATTCCCAAACCTTTCAGAGGATGATTTGCAACTGTCTGGCACCATTTTTGAGTGAATTGCCGAAATTCAGATTTTTTATGAAATTGTGACCCCAGGGCTTAGGATTTTTTCAAAAAAATCTTTTCCTGCTGGTTAAGTTGTTGAGGGCTGATTTCTTTTCCTGTGATAAAAGCCTTCTGTTTCAACCGCCAAACCATTCAGGGAAGAATTTGGAACCTTTTGGCACAATTTTTGAGTGAATTGCCAAAAGTAAGATTTTTTTATGAAATTGTGACCCCGGGGCTTAGGATTTTTTCCAAAAAATATTTTTCTGCTGGTTAAGTTGTCGAGGGCTGATTTCGTGTCCTGTGATAAAAAGCCTTCTGTTTCAACCGCCAAACCTTTCAGGGGAGAATTTGGAACCTTTTGGCACCATTTTTGAGTGAATTGCCGAAAGTAAGATTATTTATGAAATTGTGACCCCCGGTGCTTAGGATTTTTTCAAAAAAATCTTTTCCTGCTGGTTAAGTTCTTGAGGCCTGATTTCTTTTCCTGTGATAAAAGCCTTCTGTTTCAACCGCCAAACCTTTCAGGGGATCATTTGGAACCGTTTGGCACCATTTTTGAGTGAATTGCCGAAAGTCAGCTTTTTTATGAAATTGTGACCCCGGGGCTTAGGATTTTTTCAAAAAAATCTTTTTCTGCCGGTTAAGTTGTCGAGGGCTGATTTCGTGTCCTGTGATAAAAAGCCTTCTGTTTCAACCGCCAAACCTTTCAGGGGAGAATTTGGAACCTTTTGGCACAATTTTTGAGTGAATTGCCGAAAGTAAGATTATTTATGAAATTGTGACCCCCGGGGCTTAGGATTTTTTCAAAAAAATCTTTTCCTGCTGGTTAAGTTGTTGAGGGCTGATTTCTTTTCCTGTGATAAAAGCCTTCTGTTTCAACCGCCAAACCTTTCAGGGGAGCATTTGGAACCTTTTGGCACAATTTTTGAGTGAATTGCCGAAAGTTAGATTTTTTATGAAATTGTGACCCCGGGGCTTAGGATTTTTTCAAAAAAATCTTTTTCTGCCGGTTAAGTTGTCGAGGGCTGATTTCTTCTATTTCCATTCCCAAATCTTTCAGAGGATCATTTGCAACCGTCTGGCACCATTTTTGAGTGAATTGCCGAAATTCAGATTTTTTATGAAATTGTGACCCCGGGGCTTAGGATTTTTTCAAAAAAATCTTTTTCTGCCGGTTAAGTTGTTGAGGGCTGATTTCTTTTCCTGTGATAAAAAGCCTTCTGTTTCAACCGCCAAACCTTTCAGGGGAGAATTTTGAACCTTTTGGCACAATTTTTGAGTGAATTGCGAAAAGTCAGATTTTTTATGAAATTGTGACCCCAGGGCTTAGGATTTTTTCAAAAAAATCTTTTTCTGCCGTTTAAGTTGTTGAGGGCTGATTTCTTTTCCTGTGATAAAAAGCCTTCTGTTTCAACCGCCAAACCTTTCAGGGGATCGCTTTGAACCGTTTGCCACCATTTTTGAGTGAATTGCCGAAAGTTAGATGTTTTATGAGATTGTGACCCCGGGGCTTAGGATTTTTTCAAAAAAATCTTTTTCTGCCGGTTAAGTTGTCGAGGGCTGATTTCTTCTATTTCCATTCCCAAACCTTTCAGAGGATCATTTGCATCCGTCTGGCACCATTTTTTAGTGAATTGCCGAAATTCAGATTTTTTATGAAATTGTGATCCCGGGGCTTAGGATTTTTTCAAAAAAATATTTTTCTGCCGTTTAAGTTGTTGAGGGCTGATTTTTTCCCCTGTGATAAAAAGGCTTATGTTTCAACCGCCAAACCTTTCAGGGGATCATTTTGAACTGTTTGGCACCATTTTTGAGTGAATTCCCAAAAGTCAGATTTTTTATGAAATTGTGACCCCGGGGCTTAGGATTTTTTCAAAAAAATCTTTTTCTGCCTTTTAAGTTGTCGAGGGCTGATTTCTTCTATTTCCATTCCCAAACCTTTCAGAGAATCATTTGCAACCGTCTGGCACCATTTTTTAGTGAATTGCCAAAATTCAGATTTTTTATGAAATTGTGACCCCGGGGCTTAGGATTTTTTCAAAAAATTCTTTTTCTGCTGGTTAAGCTGTTGAGGGCTGATTTCTTCTATTTCTATTCCCAAACCTTTCAGGGGAGAATTTGGAACCTTTTGGCAGCATTTTTGAGTGAATTGCCAAAAGTCAGATTTTTTATGAAATTGTGACCCCGGGGTTTAGGATTTTTTCAAAAAATTCTTTTTCTGCCGGTAAAGTTGTCGAGGGCTGATTTCTTCTATTTCTATTCCCAAACCTTTCAGGGGAGAATTTGGAACCTTTTGGCAGCATTTTTGAGTGAATTGCCAAAAGTCAGATTTTTTATGAAATTGTGACCCCGGGGTTTAGGATTTTTTCAAAAAAATCTTTTTCTGCCGGTTAAGTTGTCGAGGGCTGATTTCTTCTATTTCCATTCCCAAACCTTTCAGAGGATCATTTGCAACCGTCTGGCACCATTTTTTAGTGAATTGCCGAAATTCAGATTTTTTATGAAATTGTCATCCCGGGGCTTAGGATTTTTTGAAAAAAAATTTTTTTCTGCCGTTTAAATTGTTGAGGGCTGATTTTTTTCCCTATGATAAAAAGGCTTATGTTTCAACCGCCAAACCTTTCAGGCGATCATTTTGAACCTTTTGGCACCATTTTTGAGTGAATTCCCAAAAGTCAGATTTTTTATGAAATTGTGACCCGGGGGCTTAGGGATTTTTTCAAAAAAATCTTTTTCTGCCAGTTAAGTTGTTGAGGGCTGATTTCGTGTCCTGTGATAAAAAGCCATCTGTTTCGACCGCCAAACCTTTCAGGGGAGAATTTGGAACCTTTTGGTACAATTTTTGAGTGAATTGCCGAAATTCAGATTTTTTATGAAATTGTGACCCCGGGGCTTATGATTTTTTCAAAAAATTCTTTTTCTGCCGGTAAAGTTGTCGAGGGCTGATTTCTTCGATTTCTATTCCCAAACCTTTCAGAGGATTATTTGCAACCGTCTGGCACCATTTTTGAGTGAATTGCCAAAAGTCAGATTTTTTATGAAATTGAGACCCCGGGTCTTAGGATTTTTTCAAAAAATCTTTTTCTGCCGTTTAAGTTGTTAAGGGCTGATTTCTTTTCCTGTGATAAAAAGCCTTCTTTTTCAACCGCCAAACCTTTCAGGGGAGAATTTGGAACCTTTTGGCACAATTTTTGAGTTAATTGCCAAAAGTCAGATTTTTTATGAAATTGTGACCCCGGGGCTTAGGATTTTTTCAAAAAAATCTTTTTCTGCCGGTTAAGTTGTCGAGGGCTGATTTCTTCTATTTCTATTCCCAAACCTTTCAGAGGATTATTTGCAACCGTCTGGCACCATTTTTGAGTGAATTGCCGAAACTCAGATTTTTTATGAAATTGTGACCCTGGGGCTTAGGATTTTTTCAAAAAAATATTTTTCTGCCGGTTAAGTTGTTGAGGGCTGATTTTTTCCCCTGTGATAAAAAGCCTTCTGTTTCAACCGCCAAACCTTTCAGGGGATCATTTGGAACCGTTTGGCACCATTTTTGAATGAATTGCCGAAAGCCAGACTCTTTATAAAATTGTGACCCCGGGGCTTAGGATTTTTTCAAAAAAATCTTTTTCTGCCGGTTAAGTTGTCGAGGGCTGATTTCTTCTATTTCCATTCCCAAACCTTTCAGAGGATCATTTGCAACCGTCTGGCACCATTTTTTAGTGAATTGCCGAAATTCAGATTTTTTATGAAATTGTGTTCCCGGGGCTTAGGATTTTTTCAAAAAAACATTTTTCTGCCGTTTAAGTTGTTGAGGGCTGATTTTTTTCCCTGTGATAAAAAGGCTTATGTTTCAACCGCCAAACCTTTCAGGGGATCATTTTGAACCGTTTGGCACCATTTTTGAGTGAATTCCCAAAAGTCAGATTTTTTATGAAATTGTGACCCCGGGGCTTAGGATTTTTTTCAAAAAAATATTTTTCTGTCGGTAAAGTTGTTGAGGGTTGATTACTTTTCCTGTGATAAAAAGCCTTCTGTTTCAACCGCCAAACCTTTCAGGGGATCATTTGGAACCGTTTGACAGCATTTTTGAGTGAATTGCCAAAAGTCAGATTTTTTATGAAATTGTGACCCCAGGGCTTAGGGATTTTTTCAAAAAAATCTTTTTCTGCCGGTTAAGTTGTCGAGGGCTGATTTCTTCTATTTCCATTCCCAAACCTTTCAGAGGATCATTTGCAACCGTCTGGCACCATTTTTTAGTGAATTGCCGAAAGTCAGATTTTTAATGAAATTGTGACCCCGGGGCTTCCAATTTTTTCAAAAAAATCTTTTTCAGACGTTTAAGTTGTTGAAGGCTGAGTTCTTTTCCTGTGATAAAAAGCCTTCTGTTTCAACCGCCAAACCTTTAAGGAAGATTTTCAAACCATCTGGCACCATTTTTGAGTGATTTGCCGAAAGTCAGATTTTTTATGAAATTGTGACCCCGGGGCTTAGGATTTTTTCAAAAAAATCTTTTTCTGCCGGTTAAGTTGTTGAGGGCTGATTTCGTGTCGTGTGATAAAAAGCCATCTGTTTCCACCGCCAAACCTTTCAGGGGAGAATTTGGAACCTTTTGGCACAATTTTTGAGTGAATTGCCAAAAGTCAGATTTTTTATGAAATTGTGACCCCGGGGCTTAGGATTTTTTCAAAAAAATCTTTTCCTGCTGGTTAAGTTGTTGAGGGCTGATTTCTTTTCCTGTGATAAAAGCCTTCTGTTTCAACCGCCAAACCATTCAGGGAAGAATTTGGAACCTTTTGGCACAATTTTTGAGTGAATTGCCAAAAGTAAGATTTTTTTATGAAATTGTGACCCCGGGGCTTAGGATTTTTTCCAAAAAATATTTTTCTGCTGGTTAAGTTGTCGAGGGCTGATTTCGTGTCCTGTGATAAAAAGCCTTCTGTTTCAACCGCCAAACCTTTCAGGGGAGAATTTGGAACCTTTTGGCACCATTTTTGAGTGAATTGCCGAAAGTAAGATTATTTATGAAATTGTGACCCCCGGTGCTTAGGATTTTTTCAAAAAAATCTTTTCCTGCTGGTTAAGTTCTTGAGGCCTGATTTCTTTTCCTGTGATAAAAGCCTTCTGTTTCAACCGCCAAACCTTTCAGGGGATCATTTGGAACCGTTTGGCACCATTTTTGAGTGAATTGCCGAAAGTCAGCTTTTTTATGAAATTGTGACCCCGGGGCTTAGGATTTTTTCAAAAAAATCTTTTACTGCTGGTTAAGTTGTTGAGGGCTGATTTCTTTTCCTGTAATAAAAGCCTTCTGTTTCAACCGCCAAACCTTTCAGGGAAGAATTTGGAACCTTTTGGCACAATTTTTGAGTGAATTGCCGAAAGTCAGATTTTTTATGAAATTGTGACCCCGGGGCTTAGGATTTTTTCAAAAAAATCTTTTTCTGCCGGTTAAGTTGTCGAGGGCTGATTTCGTGTCCTGTGATAAAAAGCCTTCTGTTTCAACCGCCAAACCTTTCAGGGGAGAATTTGGAACCTTTTGGCACAATTTTTGAGTGAATTGCCGAAAGTAAGATTATTTATGAAATTGTGACCCCCGGGGCTTAGGATTTTTTCAAAAAAATCTTTTCCTGCTGGTTAAGTTGTTGAGGGCTGATTTCTTTTCCTGTGATAAAAGCCTTCTGTTTCAACCGCCAAACCTTTCAGGGGAGCATTTGGAACCTTTTGGCACAATTTTTGAGTGAATTGCCGAAAGTTAGATTTTTTATGAAATTGTGACCCCGGGGCTTAGGATTTTTTCAAAAAAATCTTTTTCTGCCGGTTAAGTTGTCGAGGGCTGATTTCTTCTATTTCCATTCCCAAATCTTTCAGAGGATCATTTGCAACCGTCTGGCACCATTTTTGAGTGAATTGCCGAAATTCAGATTTTTTATGAAATTGTGACCCCGGGGCTTAGGATTTTTTCAAAAAAATCTTTTTCTGCCGGTTAAGTTGTTGAGGGCTGATTTCTTTTCCTGTGATAAAAAGCCTTCTGTTTCAACCGCCAAACCTTTCAGGGGAGAATTTTGAACCTTTTGGCACAATTTTTGAGTGAATTGCGAAAAGTCAGATTTTTTATGAAATTGTGACCCCAGGGCTTAGGATTTTTTCAAAAAAATCTTTTTCTGCCGTTTAAGTTGTTGAGGGCTGATTTCTTTTCCTGTGATAAAAAGCCTTCTGTTTCAACCGCCAAACCTTTCAGGGGATCGCTTTGAACCGTTTGCCACCATTTTTGAGTGAATTGCCGAAAGTTAGATGTTTTATGAGATTGTGACCCCGGGGCTTAGGATTTTTTCAAAAAAATCTTTTTCTGCCGGTTAAGTTGTCGAGGGCTGATTTCTTCTATTTCCATTCCCAAACCTTTCAGAGGATCATTTGCATCCGTCTGGCACCATTTTTTAGTGAATTGCCGAAATTCAGATTTTTTATGAAATTGTGATCCCGGGGCTTAGGATTTTTTCAAAAAAATATTTTTCTGCCGTTTAAGTTGTTGAGGGCTGATTTTTTCCCCTGTGATAAAAAGGCTTATGTTTCAACCGCCAAACCTTTCAGGGGATCATTTTGAACTGTTTGGCACCATTTTTGAGTGAATTCCCAAAAGTCAGATTTTTTATGAAATTGTGACCCCGGGGCTTAGGATTTTTTCAAAAAAATCTTTTTCTGCCTTTTAAGTTGTCGAGGGCTGATTTCTTCTATTTCCATTCCCAAACCTTTCAGAGAATCATTTGCAACCGTCTGGCACCATTTTTTAGTGAATTGCCAAAATTCAGATTTTTTATGAAATTGTGACCCCGGGGCTTAGGATTTTTTCAAAAAATTCTTTTTCTGCTGGTTAAGCTGTTGAGGGCTGATTTCTTCTATTTCTATTCCCAAACCTTTCAGGGGAGAATTTGGAACCTTTTGGCAGCATTTTTGAGTGAATTGCCAAAAGTCAGATTTTTTATGAAATTGTGACCCCGGGGTTTAGGATTTTTTCAAAAAATTCTTTTTCTGCCGGTAAAGTTGTCGAGGGCTGATTTCTTCTATTTCTATTCCCAAACCTTTCAGGGGAGAATTTGGAACCTTTTGGCAGCATTTTTGAGTGAATTGCCAAAAGTCAGATTTTTTATGAAATTGTGACCCCGGGGTTTAGGATTTTTTCAAAAAAATCTTTTTCTGCCGGTTAAGTTGTCGAGGGCTGATTTCTTCTATTTCCATTCCCAAACCTTTCAGAGGATCATTTGCAACCGTCTGGCACCATTTTTTAGTGAATTGCCGAAATTCAGATTTTTTATGAAATTGTCATCCCGGGGCTTAGGATTTTTTGAAAAAAAAATTTTTTCTGCCGTTTAAATTGTTGAGGGCTGATTTTTTTCCCTATGATAAAAAGGCTTATGTTTCAACCGCCAAACCTTTCAGGCGATCATTTTGAACCTTTTGGCACCATTTTTGAGTGAATTCCCAAAAGTCAGATTTTTTATGAAATTGTGACCCCGGGGCTTAGGATTTTTTCAAAAAAATCTTTTTCTGCCGGTTAAGTTGTTGAGGGCTGATTTCGTGTCCTGTGATAAAAAGCCATCTGTTTCGACCGCCAAACCTTTCAGGGGAGAATTTGGAACCTTTTGGTACAATTTTTGAGTGAATTGCCGAAATTCAGATTTTTTATGAAATTGTGACCCCGGGGCTTATGATTTTTTCAAAAAATTCTTTTTCTGCCGGTTAAGTTGTCGAGGGCTGATTTCTTCTATTTCCATTCCCAAACCTTTCAGAGGATCATTTGCAACCGTCTGGCACCATTTTTTAGTGAATTGCCGAAATTCAGATTTTTTATGAAATTGTCATCCCGGGGCTTAGGATTTTTTGAAAAAAAAATTTTTTCTGCCGTTTAAATTGTTGAGGGCTGATTTTTTTCCCTATGATAAAAAGGCTTATGTTTCAACCGCCAAACCTTTCAGGCGATCATTTTGAACCTTTTGGCACCATTTTTGAGTGAATTCCCAAAAGTCAGATTTTTTATGAAATTGTGACCCCGGGGCTTAGGATTTTTTCAAAAAAATCTTTTTCTGCCGGTTAAGTTGTTGAGGGCTGATTTCGTGTCCTGTGATAAAAAGCCATCTGTTTCGACCGCCAAACCTTTCAGGGGAGAATTTGGAACCTTTTGGTACAATTTTTGAGTGAATTGCCGAAATTCAGATTTTTTATGAAATTGTGACCCCGGGGCTTATGATTTTTTCAAAAAATTCTTTTTCTGCCGGTAAAGTTGTCGAGGGCTGATTTCTTCGATTTCTATTCCCAAACCTTTCAGAGGATTATTTGCAACCGTCTGGCACCATTTTTGAGTGAATTGCCAAAAGTCAGATTTTTTATGAAATTGAGACCCCGGGTCTTAGGATTTTTTCAAAAAATCTTTTTCTGCCGTTTAAGTTGTTAAGGGCTGATTTCTTTTCCTGTGATAAAAAGCCTTCTTTTTCAACCGCCAAACCTTTCAGGGGAGAATTTGGAACCTTTTGGCACAATTTTTGAGTTAATTGCCAAAAGTCAGATTTTTTATGAAATTGTGACCCCGGGGCTTAGGATTTTTTCAAAAAAATCTTTTTCTGCCGGTTAAGTTGTCGAGGGCTGATTTCTTCTATTTCTATTCCCAAACCTTTCAGAGGATTATTTGCAACCGTCTGGCACCATTTTTGAGTGAATTGCCGAAACTCAGATTTTTTATGAAATTGTGACCCTGGGGCTTAGGATTTTTTCAAAAAAATATTTTTCTGCCGGTTAAGTTGTTGAGGGCTGATTTTTTCCCCTGTGATAAAAAGCCTTCTGTTTCAACCGCCAAACCTTTCAGGGGATCATTTGGAACCGTTTGGCACCATTTTTGAATGAATTGCCGAAAGCCAGACTCTTTATAAAATTGTGACCCCGGGGCTTAGGATTTTTTCAAAAAAATCTTTTTCTGCCGGTTAAGTTGTCGAGGGCTGATTTCTTCTATTTCCATTCCCAAACCTTTCAGAGGATCATTTGCAACCGTCTGGCACCATTTTTTAGTGAATTGCCGAAATTCAGATTTTTTATGAAATTGTGTTCCCGGGGCTTAGGATTTTTTCAAAAAAACATTTTTCTGCCGTTTAAGTTGTTGAGGGCTGATTTTTTTCCCTGTGATAAAAAGGCTTATGTTTCAACCGCCAAACCTTTCAGGGGATCATTTTGAACCGTTTGGCACCATTTTTGAGTGAATTCCCAAAAGTCAGATTTTTTATGAAATTGTGACCCCGGGGCTTAGGATTTTTTTCAAAAAAATATTTTTCTGTCGGTAAAGTTGTTGAGGGTTGATTACTTTTCCTGTGATAAAAAGCCTTCTGTTTCAACCGCCAAACCTTTCAGGGGATCATTTGGAACCGTTTGACAGCATTTTTGAGTGAATTGCCAAAAGTCAGATTTTTTATGAAATTGTGACCCCAGGGCTTAGGGATTTTTTCAAAAAAATCTTTTTCTGCCGGTTAAGTTGTCGAGGGCTGATTTCTTCTATTTCCATTCCCAAACCTTTCAGAGGATCATTTGCAACCGTCTGGCACCATTTTTTAGTGAATTGCCGAAAGTCAGATTTTTAATGAAATTGTGACCCCGGGGCTTCCAATTTTTTCAAAAAAATCTTTTTCAGACGTTTAAGTTGTTGAAGGCTGAGTTCTTTTCCTGTGATAAAAAGCCTTCTGTTTCAACCGCCAAACCTTTAAGGAAGATTTTCAAACCATCTGGCACCATTTTTGAGTGATTTGCCGAAAGTCAGATTTTTTATGAAATTGTGACCCCGGGGCTTAGGATTTTTTCAAAAAAATCTTTTTCTGCCGGTTAAGTTGTTGAGGGCTGATTTCGTGTCGTGTGATAAAAAGCCATCTGTTTCCACCGCCAAACCTTTCAGGGGAGAATTTGGAACCTTTTGGCACAATTTTTGAGTGAATTGCCAAAAGTCAGATTTTTTATGAAATTGTGACCCCGGGGCTTAGGATTTTTTCAAAAAATCTTTTTCTGCCGTTTAAGTTGTTGAGGGCTGATTTCTTTTCCTGTGATAAAAAGCCTTAGGTTTCAACCGCCATACCTTTCGGGGGGAATTTGGAACCTTTTGGCACCATTTTTGAGTGAATTGCCAAAAGTCAGATTTTTTATGAAATTGTGACCCCGGTGCTTAGGATTTTTTCAAAAAAATCTTTTTCTGCCAGTTAAATTGTTGAGGGCTGATTTCTTTTCCTGTGATAAAAAGCCTTCTTTTTAACCGCCAAACCTTTCAGGGGATCATAGAATCATAGAATCATAGAATCATAGAATCATAGAGTTGGAAGAGACCACAAGGGCCATCGAGTCCAACCCCCTGCCAAGCAGGAAACACCATCAGAGCACTCCTGACATATGGTTGTCAAGCCTCTGCTTAAAGACCTCCAAAGAAGAAGACTCCACCACACTCCTTGGCAGCAAATTCCACTGTCGAACAGCTCTTACTGTCAGGAAGTTCTTCCTAATGTTTAGGTGGAATCTTCTTTCTTGTAGTTTGGATCCATTGCTCCGTGTCCGCTTCTCTGGAGCAGCAGAAAACAACCTTTCTCCCTCCTCTATGTGACATCCTTTTATATATTTGAACATGGCTATCATATCACCCCTTAACCTCCTCTTCTCCAGGCTAAACATGCCCAGCTCCCTTAGCCGTTCCTCATAAGGCATCGTTTCCAGGCCTTTGACCATTTTGGTTGCCCTCCTCTGGACACGTTCCAGTTTGTCAATGTCCTTCTTGAACTGTGGTGCCCAGAACTGGACACAGTACTCCAGGTGAGGTCTGACCAGAGCAGAATACAGTGGCACTATTACTTCCCTTGATCTAGATGCGATACTCCTATTGATGCAGCCCAGAATTGCATTGGCTTTTTTAGCTGCCGCGTCACACTGTTGGCTCATGTCAAGTTTGTGGTCAACCAAGACTCCTAGATCCTTTTCACATGTAGTGCTCTCAAGCCAGGTGTCACCCATCTTGTATTTGTGCCTCTCATTTTTTTTGCCCAAGTGCAATACTTTACATTTCTCCCTGTTAAAATTCATCTTGTTTGTTTTGGCCCAGTTCTCTAATCTGTCAAGGTCGTTTTGAAGTGTGTTCCTGTCCTCTGGGGTGTTAGCCACCCCTCCCAGTTTGGTGTCATCTGCAAATTTGATCAGGATGCCCTTGAGTCCATCATCCAAGTCGTTGATAAAGATGTTGAATAAGACCGGGCCCAAGACAGAACCCTGTGGCACCCCACTAGTCACTCTTCTCCAGGATGAAGAGGAACCATTGATGAGCACCCTTTGGGTTCGGTCAGTCAGCCAGTTACAAATCCACTGAGTGGTAGCATAGTCAAGACCGCATTTTACCAGCTTCTTTACAAGAATATCATGGGGCACCTTGTCAAATGCCTTGCTGAAATCAAGGTAGGCTACATCCACTGCGTTCCCTTCATCTACCAGGCTTGTAATTCTGTCAAAAAACGAGATCAGGTTAGTCTGACATGACTTATTTTTCAGAAATCCATGCTGACTATTGGTGATCACAGCATTCCTTTCCAGGTGCTCACAGACTGTTTGCTTAATGATCTGCTCCAGAATCTTCCCTGGTATTGATGTCAGACTGACTGGGCGGTAATTATTTGGGTCCTCTCTTTTCCCCTTTTTGAAAATAGGGACAACATTTGCCCTCCTCCAGTCTGCCGGGACTTCGCCTGTTCTCCAGGAATTCTCAAAGATGACTGCCAGTGGTTCTGAAATCACATCTGCCAGTTCTTTTAATACTCTTGGATGCAGTTCATCTGGCCCTGGAGACTTGAATACATCTAGACTAGCCAAGTATTCTTGTACTATCTCCTTAGTTATTCTGGGCTGTGTTTCCTCTGCTGAATCATTTGCTCCAAATTCTTCAGGTCGGGCATTGTTTTCTTTATCGGAGAAGACTGAGGCAAAGAAGGCATTGAGGAGTTCAGCCCTTTCTGTGTCCCCTGTTTGCATTTCACCATCTTCTCCTCTGAGTGACCCCACTGTTTCTTTGTTCTTCCTTTTGCTACGAACATACCCATAAAAGCCTTTTTTGTTGCTTTTAACCTCTCTAGCAAGCCTGAGTTCATTCTGTGCTTTAGCTTTTCTGACTTTGTGTCTACACGTGCTGGCTATTTGTTTGAATTCCTCTTTGGTGGTTTCCCCCCTTTTCCATTTTTTGTACACATCCTTTTTTAATCTTAACTCAGTTAAAAGTTCTTTAGATAGCCACCCTGGCTTCTTTAGGCACCTTCCATGTTTCCGTCTCATTGGTATTGCCTGAAGTTGTGCTTTTACTATCTCCCTCTTAACAAACTCCCAGCCATCATGAACTCCCTTTCCTTTTAGTATTACTGTCCATGGGATCTCACCCAGCACTTCCCTAAGTTTTATGAAGTCGGCTTTCTTAAAGTCGAGAAATTGAGTCCTAGTATGCTTGGCTGCTCCTTTCCGCTGTATAGTAAACTTCAGAAGAGCATGATCACTCGCGCCTAATGATCCTTCCACTTCTACCCCACTAACCAGGTCATCAACATTGGTTAGGACCAGATCTAAAATGGCTGTTCCTCTTGTAGCTTCTCCCACTTTCTGGACAATGAAGTTGTCTGCAAGGCCAGTGAGGAATCTGTTTGACCTTATGCTCTTGGCTGAGTTTGACATCCAACAAATATCCGGGTAATTGAAGTCCCCCATTACTACTATCTCCCTTCCTTTTGCATGCTTGGCCATCTGTTCCAGGAAGGCATCATCTATGTCCTCCGTTTGGCTTGGGGATCTATAGTAAACTCCCACAATGAGGTCACTGTTATTCTTCTCTCCCTTAATTTTGACCCAAATGCTCTCACTTTGGCTTTGAGGTTCTAAATCTTGGATCTCTTCACAGGTATACACATCCCTGACATATAACGCCACTCCTCCTCCTTTCTTGTCTGGTCTGTTTCTCTGAAATAGATTGTATCCCTCCATTATTACATTCCAATCGTGGGACTTATCCCACCAGGTTTCAGTGATGCCTATTATGTCATATTTAGTTTGCTGTACCAAGAGCTCAAGCTCATCTTGTTTATTTCCCATACTTTGCGCATTAGTGTACAGACATTGAAGTCCATTAATCATTCCCCCGTGTCTCTTATTTAAGGATTTTTTCCTCCCACCACTAGGTCTGCGTGCTGTTTGCTCCATTCGGTCTATGACATTTGGATGATCATCTTCATCAATTGATAGACTCCTACCTTCAGGAGCACTGTCTCCCTCCCCCACATTAGTCAGTTTAAAGCCCTCCTGATGAGGTTTCTGAGATTTTTTGCAAAAACATTCCTACCAACCGTTGTGAGGTGCAGCCCATCGCTTGCCAGAAGTCCATCTTCAAGAAACTGCATTCCGTGATCTAAGAATCCAAACCGTTCCTGTTTACACCATTTGCGAAGCCAGTTGTTCACTTCCACTATTTTTCCCTCTCTCCCTGGGCCACGTCGTTCAACTGGGAGGACAGATGAGATGACAATTTGTGCATTTAATTGCTTCAATTTCCTGCCCAGAGCCTCGTAATCTCTTTTGATCTTCTGGAGGCTATTGCTTGCAGTGTCATTGGTTCCCACATGAACCAAGAGGAAGGGGTATTTGTCAGTGGGTTTTATGATTCCTTGCAGTCGTTCAGTTACATCTTGGATCTTAGCCCCGGGGAGACAGCACACTTCCCGAGACATCTTGTCAGGCCCACAGATCACTGCTTCTGTTCCCCTCAGTAGGGAATCCCCTATCACCACTACACGCCTCCTCTTAGGTCTGGTCGGGGTTCTTCCGTGAGCTGTCCGTTCCAAGGTCGCCTGCACATTCCCTGAAGACTGCCTTTGCTGCTCGTCTTCATATACCTGATCGACTGTATTGAGGGAGAGATCCTCAAATGGAGTCTGCTCTTCGTCTTCCATGCTAGGGGAAAGGACCTCAAAGCGATTGCGTATTTCTAAACAATCAGAGCGAACCCTGGGCCTCCTACTTCTTTGAGTCACGTTTCTCCATATATCTGGCTCCTGTGTTGGTGAACTAGCCTCCTTCTCAGGGGAGTCCCCTGTCTCCTCCTTGGTGGAGACGGTGTGCTCTGTTGCTTCCAAGAAGAGCTCCAGCTCTCTAATTCTTTGGAGCGTAGCTACACGTTCCTCCAGTTGCTGGACTTTGTCTTTTAAGAGGGCAATCAACATGCAATTGCTGCAGGTAAAGCTGCCTGCAACCTTTGGCAAGATGGCAAACATTGCGCAGGAACCACAGGCGACTGCAGCTGTTCCCTCACCCTCCATCTTGAGAAGGTGTCGTTGGGGGTGACTACAGCGGTCCTCCATCATAAAAAGCGTGAAGACAGGACAAATAAATCCCCCCAAATAAACCTATATCTCCCCCAACAAACGTTTGAGACTAGGGATCATTTTGAGCCGTTTGGCACCATTTTTGAGTGAATTGCCAAAAGTCAGATTTTTTTATGAAATTGTGACCCCGGGGCGTAGGATTTTTTCAAAAAATCTTTTTCTGCCGTTTAAGTTGTTGAGGGCTGATTTCTTTTCCTGTGATAAAAAGCCTTCCGTTTCAACCGCCATACCTTTCGGGGGGAATTTGGAACCTTTTGGCACAATTTTTGAGTGAATTGCCAAAAGTCAGATTTTTTATGAAATTGTGACCCCGGGGCTTAGGATTTTTTCAAAAAAATCTTTTTCTGCCGGTTAAGTTGTTGAGGGCTGATTTCTTTTCCTGTGATAAAAAGCCTTCTTTTTAACCGCCAAACCTTTCAGGGGATCATTTTGAACCGTTTGGCACCATTTTTGAGTGAATTGCCAAAAGTCAGATTTTTTATGAAATTGTGACCCCGGGGCGTAGGATTTTTTCAAAAAATCTTTTTCTGCCGTTTAAGTTGTTGAGGGCTGATTTCTTTTCCTGTGATAAAAAGCCTTCCGTTTCAACCGCCATACCTTTCGGGGGGAATTTGGAACCTTTTGGCACAATTTTTGAGTGAATTGCCAAAAGTCAGAATTTTTATGAAATTGTGACCCCGGGGCTCAGGATTTTTTCAAAAAAATCTTTTTCTGCCGGTTAAGTTGTTGAGGGCTGATTTCTTTTCCTGTGATAAAAAGCCTTCTTTTTAACCGCCAAACCTTTCAGGGGATCATTTTGAACCGTTTGGCACCATTTTTGAGTGAATTGCCAAAAGTCACATTTTTTATGAAATTGTGACCCCGGGGCTTCGGATTTTTTCAAAAAAATCTTTTTCTGCCGGTTAAGTTGTCGAGGGCTGATTTCTTCTATTTCCATTTCCAAACCTTTCAGAGGATCATTTGCAACTGTCTAGCACCATTTTTGAGTGAATTGCCGAAAGTCAGATTTTTAATGAAATTGTGACCCCGGGGCTTCCAATTTTTTCAAAAAAATCTTTTTCAGACGTTTAAGTTGTTGATGGCTGAGTTCTTTTCCTGTGATAAAAATCCTTCTGTTCCAACCGCCAAACCTTTAAGGGAGATTTTCGAACCGTTTGGCACCATTTTTGAGTGAATTGCAGATTTTTTATGAATTTGTGACCCCAGGGCTTAGGGATTTTTGCAAAAAAATCTTTTTCTGCCGGTTAAGTTGACGAGGGCTGATTTCTTCTATTTCCATTCCCAAACCTTTCAGAGGATCATTTGCAACCGTCTGGCACCATTTTTGAGTGATTTGCCGAAAGTCAGATTTTTTATGAAATTGTGACCCCGGGGCTTAGGATTTTTTCAAAAAAATCTTTTTCTGCCGGTTAAGTTGTTGTGTGCTGATTTCGTGTCGTGTGATAAAAAGCCATCTGTTTCGACCGCCAAACCTTTCAGGGGAGAATTTGGAACCTTTTGGCACAATTTTTGAGTGAATTGCCAAAAGTCAGATTTTTTATGAAATTGTGACCCCGGGGTTTAGGATTTTTTCAAAAAAATCTTTTTCTGCCGGTTAAGTGGTCGAGGGCTGATTTCTTCTATTTCCATTCCCAAACCTTTCAGAGGATCATTTGCAACCGTCTGGCACCATTTTTGAGTGAATTGCCGAAATTCAGATTTTTTATGAAATTGTGATCCTGGGGCTTAGGATTTTTTCAAAAAAATATTTTTCTGCCGTTTAAGTTGTTGAGGGCTGATTTTTTCCCCTGTGATAAAAAGGCTTATGTTTCAACCGCCAAACCTTTCAGGGGATCATTTTGAACCGTTTGGCACCATTTTTGAGTGAATTCCCAAAAGTCAGATTTTTTATGAAATTGTGACCCCGGGGCTTAGGATTTTTTCAAAAAAATCTTTTTCTGCCGGTTAAGTTGTTGAGGGTTGATTTCTTTTCCTGTGATAAAAAGCCTTCTGTTTCAACCGCCAAACCTTTCAGGGGAGAATTTGGAACTTTTTGGCACCATTTTTGAGTGAATTGCCAAAAGTCAGATTTTTTATGAAATTGTGACCCCGGGGCTTAGGATTTTTTCAAAAAATCTTTTTCTGCCGTTTAAGTTGTTGAGAGCTGATTTGTTTTCCTGTGATAAAAAGCCTTCTGTTCCAACAGCCAAACCTTTCAGGGGAGCATTTGTAACCGTTTGGCACCATTTTTGAGTGAATTGCCGAAAGTCAGATTTTTTATGAAATTGTGATCCCGGGGCTTAGGATTTTTTCAAAAAAATCTTTTTCTGCCGGTTAAGTTGTCGAGGGCTGATTTCTTCTATTTCCATTTCCAAACCTTTCAGAGGATCATTTGCAACCGTGGGGCACCATTTTTGAGTGAATTGCTGAAAGTCAGATTTTTAATGAAATTGTGACCCCGGGGCTTCCAATTTTTTCAAAAAAATCTTTTTCAGACGTTTAAGTTGTTGATGGCTGAGTTCTTTTCCTGTGATAAAAAGCCTTCTGTTTCGACCGCCAAACCTTTAAGGGAGATTTTCGAACCGTTTGGCACCATTTTTGAGTGAATTGCCGGAAGTCAGATTTTGTATGAATTTGTGACCCCAGGGCTTAGGGATTCTTTCAAAAAAATCTTTTTCTGCCGGTTAAGTTGTCGAGGGCTGATTTCTTCTATTTCCTTTCCCAAACCTTTCAGAGGATCATTTGCAACCGTCTGGCACCATTTTTGAGTGATTTGCCAAAAGTCAGATTTTTTATGAAATTGTGACCCCGGGGCTTAGGATTTTTTCAAAAAAATCTTTTTCTGCCGGTTAAGTTGTTGAGGGGTGATTTCTTCTATTTCCATTCCCAAACCTTTCAGAGGATCATTTGCAACTGTCTGGCACCATTTTTGCGTGAATTGCCGAAAGTCAGATTTTTTATGAAATTGTGACCCCGGGGCTTAGGATTTTTTCAAAAAAATCTTTTGCTGCCGGTTAAGTTGTCGAGGGCTGATTTCTTCTATTTCCATTCCCAAACCTTTCAGAGGATCATTTGCAAACGTTTGTGTCAGGGAACTGCCATCGGAGGAGCAGGTGGTGAAAGGGCTCACAGAGGCTGAGAGAGAGTATTCAGCTGAGGAGGGAACCAGCAGGGGGAGAGGTGGAGTACCAAGGGAAAGTGAGTCGGAGGGAGGGCTCAGAGACACTTCCAGCGAAAATAGTGGGGAGATTTCAGGACCTCCCATAGGGACACCTACTCCTCGCCGGAAACTGTCACGCCGAGAGTCCAGAAGACGCGTTTCCGTTAAGGAGCTTTTATGCTGGAAGAAGTTCCGTAAACGCCCACTGTCCGATTCTACGAGCGACTGATGTAGCCATGCTTAAGGAGCTCTGTCACAGACAGAGGTTTGTGGACTTAGCCAAACTCTGAGGGACTAGGATTTTACGCACAAGCAGCTCAGCATCCCATCACAGCAATCGGACAGTCCCTGAAAGCAGCTTGTGCAGAGAGGCATCATGAGCAACCCAGCCGGAGCCGGGGGAGCAGGAGGAGCTGGAGAGGGTCCAAGCCTGGAAGAAAGGTACAGGGTGTTGGAAGTCCAGCTAGCGCTGCAAACGGCGAGGCTAGAGGAAAGGAGGGCGCAGGATGCAGAAAAGGCAAAAGGCGCTACACTAGCAAGAAAGATGCCAGGATTGGTGCAGAAGTTTGGGGGGGACCCCAGGAACTATCAAGCCTTTAGGACAGAGATGCAGTATGCTCTCGAGCTGCAGTTTGACGACTTTCCCGACGAGGCATCGCGAGTGGCGTTTGTGGTGGGCCATCTTGAAGGGGGGGCGAGAGACTTGGTTAGACCCCTGATGGCAGGAAATAGTGAAATGCTGAAGGACACGAGGAAGTTTTTCCGCGCCATGGATTTGATGTTTTCCAGCGAGATTGAACAGGGACTGGTGCGCAGACAATTGATGGCTTGTAAACAGGGGAGCCGATCGGTTCGGGAGTACTGGACTGAGTTTACAATGCTGATACATAAATTGGGCTGGGATCTATCGGCGGAACCCATTCAAATGCTTTTTGAAGAGGGGCTTTCTTCGGCGGTGAAAGACGAACTTTCCCGGGCGCCCAGGGCGGAGTCTATGGACCAGCTGACCAAATCAGCACTGACCATTGGAGCGCGCCAGGAGACAAGAGCCTTGGAGAAGCGGGAAGGGAAAGGAGAGCGTTGGAGGGATTTCCGCATTCCAGAGATTCCGGAGCCAAATTTCCCGCCAGGAGAGCCGATGGAAATTGGAACAGCGCGCGCGCGCGCAGTTTCAAATCCCAGTGAAGGGAGGAAGAAGGAGGGGAAGAGCACCAAGAAATGTTATCTCTGCCAGCAGCCAGGTCACTTTGCCAGAGTCTGCCCGCAAAGAAAGGAATGGCAAGGGATGGTGGGAGCTGTTGGGGGGAAGGAGGAGGGAGTCCAGGAGCCAGTAAAAGCCAACGCCTGGCTGCCACCGTCAGGGCACAGCAGCCAGGCCAAGGAGCAGTAAAAGTGCCCACTCCGGAACCTCCAAGACCAGCCCTAGTAATAGAGGTGTTGCTAGAGCTGGCAAACGGATACCCACTAAAGACAAAGGCGCTGTTGGACTCAGGCAGCTCCTGTAATTTTATGAGTAAGGAGTTTGCAGCTGAACACCAGATACAGATACTCCCTTTAAGCAACCCCCTGCAGGTGACCACGATCGATGGGAGGGAGCTGTTGGGAGGAGAAGTTAGCCTACAGACCGTCCCAATGGTTATGAGGGTGGCCAGGCACACCGAAAGGATAGCGTTCAATGTGGCCACCCTGGGAGGGGCTCCCGTCATTTTGGGAATGAGCTGGCTAGCGTTGCATGATCTGCTAGTGGGCTGGCATCAGAGAGTGGTCTCCTTTGGGTCAGCACATTGCCTGGAACACTGCAGAGAGGGGAAGGTGCCGGAAGGGGCAAAAGCCTTTCTAGCAGGGACGGAAGTGGCGGACAAAGGGAAGGTGCCCAAACAATACGCTGACTTGAGCAAGGTCTTCAGCGAAAGGGAAGCAGATAAACTACCACCGCATAGAGCCTTTGACTGCCAAATTAACCTGGTCCCTGGAGCCCAGCTCCCAGTGGGCAAGCTGTACGCCATGTCAGACAGGGAAATGCAGGAGTTAAGGGAGTTTATTGATAAAAACCTGAAGAGAGGTTTCATCAGAGAGTCCAGAGCGGTGGGGGGCAGCCCAGTGTTTTTTGTGGACAAGAAAAACACGGATAAACCGAGACTTGTAGTGGACTTTAGAGCCCTAAATGCAGTGTCAGAACCAGTGGCTTTCCCCATGCCCAGAATTGATGACATTTTGACCAGGGTGAGGAAGGGAAAGATATTCACTAAACTGGACCTGAGGGGGGCATACAACCTGATACGGATAAGGAAGGGGGATGAATGGAAAACCACCATGTTCACCCCTTTGGGGGCTTTTGAATATCTCGTTATGCCATTCGGATTACAAGGAGGCTCAGCATGTTTTCAATCGTTCATGAACCACATCCTGGGACCTCTGCTCTACAAGAATTGCGTGGCCTTCCTCGATGACGTGTTGATATATTCAGAGAATGAGGAGCAGCATGTAAAGGATGTCAGGGAAGTGCTGAGCCAACTGCAAGCAAACCAGCTGTGGGTGAAATTGGAGAAGTGTCAGTTTCACACCAAGGAGGTGGAATTCCTGGGGTACCGCTTATCAGACAAGGGATTAGCCATGGATCCAGGCAAGGTCCAGGCGGTGCTGGAATGGAAGACACCGAAAACGAAAAAGGATGTGCAAAGGTTCTTAGGGTTGGGAACTTTTACCGTAAGTTCATCAAGAACTTTGCCCACTTAACGGCTCCCATCACGGACTGTCTCAGCAGCAAGAAGAAATTCATTTGGACGGCAGAGGCGGAGCAAGCATTTGAGGAATTGAAAAGGGCATTCGCTTCGGAAGAACAGCTCCTGCATGTGGATTTACAAAAACCAATGAGAGTGGAAACTGATGCCTCAGACCGGGCGGTGGGGGCGGTGCTGCTTCAGCCGGGGAAGAATAAGTCGGAGTGGAGACCGTGTGCCTTCTTTTCGCGTAAGCTGAACAAATCCGAGAGGAACTACACCGTATATGACCGAGAACTACTCGCCATTCACGAAGCGTTCCGGAGATGGAGACATTTACTAATTGGCGCACAGCATAAGGTGCAAGTGTGTACGGACCACAAGAATTTGGAGTATTGGAGAACGGCACGAGTGCTCAACCAACGACAAGTGAGGTGGGCCCAGGAGTTCTCCAAATTCCATTTTGAAATTTGCTATGTGCCAGGTCCAGAAAACATCAGAGCGGACGCTCTTTCACGCAAACCTGAATATTTGGAGGGGGAGGGAGCGCCTGAAGAGAGACATATCATCCCAGAGGACCGCTGGGTGTGTGGGGCGGCCTGGGTGGGGCAAAGGGAACTGGTAGAGGGAACGGTAAATGATGAATACGCCCAGGACAAGCTCAGAGGTTTAAGGAGAGAGGGAGAAGACCCCGGAGGTTTTGAAGAAAGAAACGGGGCATTGTATTACAAAGGGGCACTATATATACCCGAAGGGGAATTGAGGGGGAGAGTACTCAAACAGCTGCACGACAACCCCACAGCGGGGCATTTTGGGCAACACAAGACCATGTGGTTGGTGACCAGGGAGTTTTGGTGGCCCAAGGTGAGGGAGGATGTACGGGAGTATGTAAGAGGGTGTGACCATGCCAGAGAGCCAAAGGAGAAAGGCGGGCGCCAGCGGGGTTATTAGAACCGTTACCCACACCAGAACAACCGTGGGAGGCGGTATCGATAGATTTTATGACTGATCTGCCCAAAT
The DNA here is from genome assembly GCF_027172205.1 of Podarcis raffonei. Taxonomy (NCBI): domain Eukaryota; kingdom Metazoa; phylum Chordata; class Lepidosauria; order Squamata; family Lacertidae; genus Podarcis; species Podarcis raffonei. Next base: position 54,182,028 of record NC_070613.1, on the reverse strand, counting down.
CCCAGGGGAAAACCGCCATACTAGTCGTAGTAGACCTGTTAACTAAGATGGGTCACTTTGTAGCTTGCTCACATGCAGTCACGGCGGAAGAGACAGCGAAATTGTTTGTAGAACATATTTTTAGACTGCATGGCGCCCCCTTGAGGGTGGTCTCCGACAGAGGGAAACAGTTCACGTCCAGGTTCTGGAGGAAACTTATGAGCTTGTTGCACGTAGAGGTCAACTTTTCGACTGCCAGGCACCCTGAAACCAATGGGCAGGCGGAGAGAGCAAACGGTATCCTCCAACAATACCTGAGGTGTTATGTTAATGACAGAGAGAACGATTGGGTCGAAAAGTTAGCGCTAGCGGAATTTGCCTACAATAATGCGGAGAATGTGTCCACCGGGATGAGCCCCTTTTTGGCTAATTATGGGTGCCACCCCAGGGCGTTTCCAGGGGGAGGAGGGGAGAGATGGAGTGTCCCGGCCGCCGAACATTTTGTAGAAGAAATGGAAGTGATCCATCGTCAACTCCAACTCAACTTAGAAAGGGCCAAAGAAGAATATAAGAGGCAGGCAGACAAGAGCAGAAGGGAAGGTGAAACCATTAGGGTGGGGAGTCAGGTCTGGCTGTCAACCCAAGGGTTGCCGTTCAAGGGGGTTTGCAAGAAATTGAGACCCAAAAGATTGGGACCATTTGAGGTCATCCAACAGGTCAACCCAGTGGCTTTCAGACTCCGGTTACCGAACCACATGAAACTGCACCCAGTATTCCACAGGTCATTACTGTCACCATATAGGGGGGAAGGTGAAGGGGTATCCACACGGGGGCCAGTCTTAGAAGAAAGGGAAAGCAGCAACCATGTGGCGGAGATCATCGACTCCAGGTGGAAGGGTAATCAGGTGGAGTATTTGGTCGCGTGGGAAGGGGAACCGGAGTCGGAAAACACCTGGGTGACGGCAGAGGAGGTCCGTGACGAGATCTTGATCGAAACGTTCCACCAAAGGTTCCCCAGGAAACCTCAGCCAGTAGCGAGGTTCCAGAGGGAGTACTTTGGCACCACCGACGATGAGGAGGAACTGGAAGGATTCAGGGAATCGGAGTTGGAAGAAGGAACAGACTCCGATGAGGAGGAGTACTTGGAAACCGGAAATAGCAACCGGTGGAGGGAAGTGTTCGAAACTTCGGAAGATGAGGGAGGTTCTTTCCGGGGTTTTGCTCCCTCGCCTCCCGCAGAGGAGGGGAGGGAAGGGGGTGAAGGGGGCCCTGGAGGGGAGGTGGATGTCAGGGAACTGCCATCGGAGGAGCAGGTGGTGAAAGGGCTCACAGAGGCTGAGAGAGAGTATTCAGCTGAGGAGGGAACCAGCAGGGAGAGAGGTGGAGTACCAAGGGAAAGTGAGTCGGAGGGAGGGCTCAGAGACACTTCCAGCGAAAATAGTGGGGAGGTTTCAGGACCTCCCATAGGGACACCTACTCCTCGCCGGAAACTGTCACGCCGAGAGTCCAGAAGACGCGTTTCCGTTAAGGAGCTTTTATGCTGGAAGAAGTTCCGTAAACGCCCACTGTCCGATTCTACGAGCGACTGATGGAGCCATGCTTAAGGAGCTCCGTCACAGACAGAGGTTTGTGGACTTAGCCAAACTCTGAGGGACTAGGATTTTACGCACAAGTAGCTCACCATCCCATCACAGTTTGGCACCATTTTTGAGTGAATTGCCGAAAGTCAGATTTTTTTATGAAATTGTGACCCCGGGGCTTAGGATTTTTTCAAAAAAATCGTTTTCTGCCGGTTAAGTTGTTGAGGGTTGATTTCTTTTCCTGTGATAAAAAGCCTTGTGTTTCAACCGCCAAACCACTCAGGGGAGAATTTGGAACCTTTTGGCACAATTTTTGAGTGAATTGCCGAAAGTCAGATTTTTTATGAAATTGTGATCCCGGGGCTTAGGATTTTTTCAAAAAAATCTTTTTCTGCCGGTTAAGTTGTCGAGGGCTGATTTCTTCTATTTCCATTCCCAAACCTTTCAGAGGATCATTTGCAACTGTCTGGCACCATTTTTGAGTGAATTGCCGAAAGTCAGATTTTTTATGAAATTGTGTTCCCGGGGCTTAGGATTTTTTCAAAAAAATATTTTTTTGTCGGTTAAGTTGTTGAGGGTTCATTTCTTTTCCTGTGATAAAAAGCCTTCTGTTTCAACCGCCAAACCTTTCAGGGGATCATTTGGAACCGTTTGGCAGCATTTTTGAGTGAATTGCCAAAAGTCAGATTTTTTTATGAAATTGTGACCCCGGGGCTTAGGATTTTTTTCCAAAAAATCTTTTTCTGCCGGTTAAGTTGTTGAGGGCTGATTTCTTTTCCTGTGATAAAAAGCCTACTGTTTCAACCGCGAAACCTTTCAGGGGATCATTTGGAACCGTTTGGCACCATTTTTGAATGATTTGCCGAAAGTCAGATTTTTAATGAAATTGTGACCCCGGGGCTTAGGATTTTTTCAAAAGAATCTTTTTCTGCCGTTTAAGTTGTCGAGGGCTGATTTCTTCTATTTCCATTCCCAAACCTTTCAGAGGATCATTTGCAACCGTGGGGCACCATTTTTGAGTGAATTGCCGAAAGCCAGATTTTTTATGAAATTGTGACCCCGAGGCTTAGGATTTTTTCAAAAAAATCTTTTTCTGCCGGTTAAGTTGTTGAGGGCTGATTTCTTTTCCTATGATAAAAAGCCTACTGTTTCAACCGCGAAACCTTTCAGGGGATCATTTGGAACCATTTGGCACCATTTTTGAATGAATTGCCGAAAGTCAGATTTTTTATGAAATTGTGACCCCGGGGCTTCGGATTTTTTCAAAAAAATCTTTTTCTGCCGGTTAAGTTGTCGAGGGCTGATTTCTTCTATTTCCATTCCCAAACCTTTCAGAGGATCATTTGCAACCGTCTGGCACCATTTTTGAGTGAATTGCCGAAAGTCAGATTTTTTATGAAATTGTGACCCCGAGGCTTAGGATTTTTTCAAAAAAATATTTTTCTGCCGGTTAAGTGGTTGATGGCTGATTTCTTTTCCTGTGATAAAAAGCCTTCTGTTTCAACCGCCAAACCTTTCAGGGGATCATTTGGAACCGTTTGGCACCATTTTTGAGTGAAATGCCGAAAGTCAGATTTTTTTATGAAATTGTGACCCCGGGGCTTAGGATTTTTTCAAAAAAATCTTTTCCTGCCGGTTAAGTTGTTGAGGGCTGATTTCTTTTCCTGTGATTAAAAGCCTTCTGCTTAAACCGCCAAACCTTTCAGGGGATCATTTTGAACCTTTTGGCACCATTTTTGAGTGAATTGCCGAAAGTCAGATTTTTTATGAAATTGTGACCCCGGGGCTTAGGATTTTTTCAAAAAAATCTTTTTCTGCTGGTTAAGTTGTCGAGGGGTGATTTCTTCTATTTCCATTCCCAAACCTTTCAGAGGATCATTTGCAACTGTCTGGCACCATTTTTGAGTGAATTGCCGAAAGTTAGATTTTTTATGAAATTGTGACCCCGGGGCTTAGGATTTTTTCAAAAAAATCTTTTTCTGCCGGTTAAGTTGTCGAGGGCTGATTTCTTTTCCTGTGATAAAAAGCCTACTGTTTCAACCGCGAAACCTTTCAGGGGATCATTTGGAACCGTTTGGCACCATTTTTGAATGAATTGCCGAAAGTCAGATTTTTTATGAAATTGTGACGCCGGGGCTTCGGATTTTTTCAAAAAAATCTTTTTCTGCCGGTTAAGTTGTCGAGGGCTGATTTCTTCTATTTCCATTCCCAAACCTTTCAGAGGATCATTTGCAACCGTCTGGCACCATTTTTGAGTGAATTGCCGAAAGTCAGATTTTTTATGAAATTGTGACCCCGAGGCTTAGGATTTTTTCAAAAAAATATTTTTCTGCCGGTTAAGTTGTTGATGGCTGATTTCTTTTTCTGTGATAAAAAGCCTTCTGTTTCAACCGCCAAACCTTTCAGGGGATCATTTGGAACCGTTTGGCACCATTTTTGAGTGAAATGCCGAAAGTCAGATTTTTTTATGAAATTGTGACCCCGGGGCTTAGGATTTTTTCAAAAAAATCTTTTTCTGCCGGTTAAGTTGTTGAGGGCTGATTTCTTTTCCTGTGATAAAAAGCCTTCTGTTTCAACCGCCAAACCTTTCAGGGGAGAATTTGGAACCTTTTGGAACAATTTTTGAGTGAATTGCCAAAAGTCAGATTTTTTATGAAATTGTGACCCCGGGGCTTAGGATTTTTTCAAAAAAATCTTTTTCTGCCAGTTTAGTTGTCGAGGGCTGATATCTTCTATTTCCATTCCCAAACCTTTCAGGGGATCATTTTGAACAGTTTGGCACCATTTTTGAGTGAATTGCCGGAAGTCAGATTTTTTATGAAATTGTGACCCCGGGGCTTAGGATTTTTTCAAAAAAATCTTTTTCTGCCGGTTAAGTTGTTGAGGGCTGATTTCTTTTCCTGTGATAAAAGCCTTCTGTTTCAACCGCCAAACCTTTCAGGGGAGAATTTGGAACCTTTTGGCACAATTTTTGAGTGAATTGCCAAAAGTCAGATTTTTTATGAAATTGTGTTCCCGGGGCTTAGGATTTTTTCAAAAAAATATTTTTCTGTCGGTTAAGTTGTTGAGGGTTCATTTCTTTTCCTGTGATAAAAAGCCTTCTGTTTCAACCGCCAAACCTTTCAGGGGATCATTTGGAACCGTTTGGCAGCATTTTTGAGTGAATTGCCAAAAGTCAGATTTTTTATGAAATTGTGACCCCGGGGCTTAGGATATTTTCAAAAAAATCTTTTTCTGCCGGTTTAGTTGTGGAGGGCTGATTTCTTTTCCTGTGATAAAAGCCTTCGTTTTCAACCTCCAAACCTTTCAGGGGATCATTTGGAACCGTCTGGCACCATTTTTGAATGAATTGCCGAAAGTCAGACTTTTTATGAAATTGTGACCCCGGGGCTTAGGGATTTTTTCAAAAAAATCTTTTTCTGCCGGTTAAGTTGTCGAGGGCTGATTTCTTCTATTTCCATTTCCAAACCTTTCAGAGGATCATTTGCAACCGTGGGGCACCATTTTTGAGTGAATTGCCGAAAGTCAGATTTTTTATGAAATTGTGACCCCGGGGCGTAGGATTTTTTCAAAAAAATCTTTTTCAGATGTTTAAGTTGTTGATGGCTGAGTTCTTTTCCTGTGATAAAAAGCCTTCTGTTCCAATCGCCCAACCTTTAAGGGAGATTTTCGAACCGTTTGGCACCATTTTTGAGTGAATTGCAGATTTTTTATGAATTTGTGACCCCAGGGCTTAGGGATTTTTTCAAAAAAATCTTTTTCTGCCGGTTAAGTTGTCGAGGGCTGATTTCTTCTATTTCCATTCCCAAACCTTTCAGAGGATCATTTGCAACCGTCTGGCACCATTTTTGAGTGAATTGCCGAAAGTCAGATTTTTTATGAAATTGTGACCCCGAGGCTTAGGATTTTTTCAAAAAAATATTTTTCTGCCGGTTAAGTTGTTGATGGCTGATTTCTTTTTCTGTGATAAAAAGCCTTCTGTTTCAACCGCCAAACCTTTCAGGGGATCATTTGGAACCGTTTGGCACCATTTTTGAGTGAAATGCCGAAAGTCAGATTTTTTTATGAAATTGTGACCCCGGGGCTTAGGATTTTTTCAAAAAAATCTTTTTCTGCCGGTTAAGTTGTTGAGGGCTGATTTCTTTTCCTGTGATAAAAAGCCTTCTGTTTCAACCGCCAAACCTTTCAGGGGATCATTTGGAACCGTTTGGCACCATTTTTGCGTGAATTGCCAAAAGTCAGATTTTTTTATGAAATTGTGACCCCGGGGCTTAGGATTTTTTTCCAAAAAATCTTTTTCTGCCGTTTAAGTTGTTGAGGGCTGATTTCTTTTCCTGTGATAAAAAGCCTTCTGTTTCAAGCGCCAAACCTTTCAGGGGATCATTTGGAACCGTCTGGCACCATTTTTGAATGAATTGCCAAAAGTCAGATTTTTTATGAAATTGTGACCCCGAGGCTTAGGATTTTTTCAAAAAAATATTTTTCTGCCGGTTAAGTTGTTGAGGGCTGATTTCTTTTCCTGTGATAAAAAGCCTTCTGTTTCAACCGCCAAACCTTTCAGGGGATCATTTGGAACCGTTTGGCACCATTTTCGAGTGAATTGCCGAAAGTCAGATTTTTTTATGAAATTGTGACCCCGGGGCTTAGGATTTTTTCAAAAAAATCGTTTTCTGCCGGTTAAGTTGTTGAGGGCTGATTTCTTTTCCTGTGATAAAAAGCCTACTGTTTCAACCGTGAAACCTTTCAGGGGATCATTTGGAACCGTTTGGCACCATTTTTGAATGAATTGCCGAAAGTCAGATTTTTTATGAAATTGTGACCCCGGGGCTTAGGATTTTTTCAAAAAAATCTTTTTCTGCCGTTTAAGGTGTCGAGGGCTGATTTTTTCTATTTCCATTCCCAAACTTTTCAGAGGATCATTTGCAACCGTCTGGCACCATTTTTGAGTGGATTGCCGAAAGTCAGATTTTTTATGAAATTGTGACCCCGAGGCTTAGGATTTTTTCAAAAAAATATTTTTCTGCCGGTTAAGGTGTCGAGGGGTGATTTCGTGTCCTGTGATAAAAAGCCATCTGTTTCGACCGCCAAATCTTTCAGGGGAGAATTTGGAACCTTTTGGCACAATTTTTGAGTGAATTGCCAAAAGTCAGATTTTTTATGAAATTGTGACCCCGGGGCTTAGGATTTTTTTGAAAAAAATATTTTTATGCCGGTTATGTTGTTGAGGGCTGATTCCTCTTCCTGTGATAAAAAGCCTTCTGTTTCAACCGCCAAAACTTTTATGGGAGAATTTGGAACCTTTTGGCACCATTTTTGAGTAAATTGCCAAAAGTCAGATTTTTTATGAAATTGTGACCCCGGGGCGTAGGATTTTTTCAAAAAAATATTTTTCTGCCTGTTATGTTGTTGAGGGCTGATTCCTTTTCCTGTGATAAAAAGCCTTCTGTTTCAACTGCCAAACCTTTCAGGGGAGAATTTGGAACCGTTTGGCACCATTTTTGAGTGAATTGCCGAAAGTAAGATTTTTTTATGAAATTGTGACCCCGGGGCTTAGGAATTTTTTCAAAAGAATCTTTCTCTGCTGGTTAATTTGTTGAGGGCTGATTTCGTGTCCTGTGATAAAAAGCCATCTGTTTCAACCGCGAAACCTTTCAGGGGATCATTTGGAACCGTTTGGCACCATTTTTGAATGAATTGCCGAAAGTCAGATTTTTTATGAAATTGTGACCCCGGGGCTTAGGATTTTTTCAAAAAAATCTTTTTCTGCCGTTTAAGTTGTCGAGGGCTGATTTCTTCTATTTCCATTCCCAAACCTTTCAGAGGATCATTTGCAACCGTCTGGCACCATTTTTGAGTGAATTGCCGAAAGTCAGATTTTTTATGAAATTGTGACCCCGGGGCGTAGGAATTTTTCAAAAAAATATTTTTCTGCCTGTTATGTTGTTGAGGGCTGATTTCTTTTCCTGTGATAAAAAGCCTTCTGTTTCAACCGCCAAACCTTTCAGGGGATCATTTGGAATCGTTTGGCACCATTTTTGAGTGAAATGCCGAAAGTCAGATTTTTTTATGAAATTGTGACCCCGGGGCTTAGGATTTTTTTAAAAAAATCTTTTTCTGCCGGTTAAGTTGTTGAGGGCTGATTTCTTTTCCTGTGATAAAAAGCCTTCTGTTTCAAGCGCCAAACCTTTCAGGGGATCATTTGGAACCGTTTGGCACCATTTTCGAGTGAATTGCCGAAATTTAGATTTTTTTATGAAATTGTGACCCCGGGGCTTACGATTTTTTCAAAAAAATCATTTTCTGCCGGTTAAGTTGTTGAGGGCTGATTTCTTTTCCTGTGATAAAAAGCCTACTGTTTCAACCGCGAAACCTTTCAGGGGATCATTTGGAACCGTTTGGCACCATTTTTGAATGATTTGCCGAAAGTCAGATTTTTTATGAAATTGTGACCCCGGGGCTTAGGATTTTTTCAAAAAAATCTTTTTCTGCCGTTTAACTTGTCGAGGGCTGATTTCTTCTATTTCCATTCCCAAACCTTTCAGAGGATCATTTGCAACCGTATGGCACCATTTTTGAGTGAATTGCCGAAAGCCAGATTTTTTATGAAATTGTGACCCCGAGGCTTAGGATTTTTTCAAAAAAATCTTTTTCTGCCGGTTAAGTTGTTGAGGGCTGATTTCTTTTCCTATGATAAAAAGCCTACTGTTTCAACCGCGAAACCTTTCAGGGGATCATTTGGAACCGTTTGGCACCATTTTTGAATGAATTGCGGAAAGTCAGATTTTTTATGAAATTGTGACCCCGAGGCTTAGGATTTTTTCAAAAAAATCTTTTTCTGCCGTTTAAGTTGTCGAGGGCTGATTTCTTCTATTTCCATTCCCAAACCTTTCAGAGGATCATTTGCAACCGTCTGGCACCATTTTTGAGTGAATTGCCGAAAGTCAGATTTTTTATGAAATTGTGACCCCGAGGCTTAGGATTTTTTCAAAAAAATATTTTTCTGCCGGTTAAGTTGTTGATGGCTGATTTCTTTTTCTGTGATAAAAAGCCTTCTGTTTCAACCGCCAAACCTTTCAGGGGATCATTTGGAACCGTTTGGCACCATTTTTGAGTGAAATGCCGAAAGTCAGATTTTTTTATGAAATTGTGACCCCGGGGCTTAGGATTTTTTCAAAAAAATCTTTTTCTGCCGGTTAAGTTGTTGAGGGCTGATTTCTTTTCCTGTGATAAAAAGCCTTCTGTTTCAACCGCCAAACCTTTCAGGGGATCATTTGGAACCGTTTGGCACCATTTTTGCGTGAATTGCCAAAAGTCAGATTTTTTTATGAAATTGTGACCCCGGGGCTTAGGATTTTTTTCCAAAAAATCTTTTTCTGCCGGTTAAGTTGTTGAGGGCTGATTTCTTTTCCTGTGATAAAAAGCCTTCTGTTTCAACCGCCAAACCTTTCAGGGGATCATTTGGAACCGTTTGGCACCATTTTTGCGTGAATTGCCAAAAGTCAGATTTTTTTATGAAATTGTGACCCCGGGGCTTAGGATTTTTTCAAAAAAATCTTTTTCTGCCGGTTAAGTTGTTGAGGGCTGATTTCTTTTCCTGTGATAAAAAGCCTTCTGTTTCAACCGCCAAACCTTTCAGGGGAGAATTTGGAACCTTTTGGAACAATTTTTGAGTGAATTGCCAAAAGTCAGATTTTTTATGAAATTGTGACCCCGGGGCTTAGGATTTTTTCAAAAAAATCTTTTTCTGCCAGTTTAGTTGTCGAGGGCTGATATCTTCTATTTCCATTCCCAAACCTTTCAGGGGATCATTTTGAACAGTTTGGCACCATTTTTGAGTGAATTGCCGAAAGTCAGATTTTTTATGAAATTGTGACCCCGGGGCGTAGGATTTTTTCAAAAAAATCTTTTTCAGATGTTTAAGTTGTTGATGGCTGAGTTCTTTTCCTGTGATAAAAAGCCTTCTGTTCCAATCGCCCAACCTTTAAGGGAGATTTTCGAACCGTTTGGCACCATTTTTGAGTGAATTGCAGATTTTTTATGAATTTGTGACCCCAGGGCTTAGGGATTTTTTCAAAAAAATCTTTTTCTGCCGGTTAAGTTGTCGAGGGCTGATTTCTTCTATTTCCATTCCCAAACCTTTCAGAGGATCATTTGCAACCGTCTGGCACCATTTTTGAGTGAATTGCCGAAAGTCAGATTTTTTATGAAATTGTGACCCCGAGGCTTAGGATTTTTTCAAAAAAATATTTTTCTGCCGGTTAAGTTGTTGAGGGCTGATTTCTTTTTCTGTGATAAAAAGCCTTCTGTTTCAACCGCCAAACCTTTCAGGGGATCATTTGGAACCGTTTGGCACCATTTTTGAGTGAAATGCCGAAAGTCAGATTTTTTTATGAAATTGTGACCCCGGGGCTTAGGATTTTTTCAAAAAAATCTTTTTCTGCCGGTTAAGTTGTTGAGGGCTGATTTCTTTTCCTGTGATAAAAAGCCTTCTGTTTCAACCGCCAAACCTTTCAGGGGATCATTTGGAACCGTTTGGCACCATTTTCGAGTGAATTGCCGAAAGTCAGATTTTTTTATGAAATTGTGACCCCGGGGCTTAGGATTTTTTCAAAAAAATCGTTTTCTGCCGGTTAAGTTGTTGAGGGCTGATTTCTTTTCCTGTGATAAAAAGCCTACTGTTTCAACCGTGAAACCTTTCAGGGGATCATTTGGAACCGTTTGGCACCATTTTTGAATGAATTGCCGAAAGTCAGATTTTTTATGAAATTGTGACCCCGGGGCTTAGGATTTTTTCAAAAAAATCTTTTTCTGCCGTTTAAGGTGTCGAGGGCTGATTTTTTCTATTTCCATTCCCAAACTTTTCAGAGGATCATTTGCAACCGTCTGGCACCATTTTTGAGTGGATTGCCGAAAGTCAGATTTTTTATGAAATTGTGACCCCGAGGCTTAGGATTTTTTCAAAAAAATATTTTTCTGCCGGTTAAGGTGTCGAGGGGTGATTTCGTGTCCTGTGATAAAAAGCCATCTGTTTCGACCGCCAAATCTTTCAGGGGAGAATTTGGAACCTTTTGGCACAATTTTTGAGTGAATTGCCAAAAGTCAGATTTTTTATGAAATTGTGACCCCGGGGCTTAGGATTTTTTTGAAAAAAATATTTTTATGCCGGTTATGTTGTTGAGGGCTGATTCCTCTTCCTGTGATAAAAAGCCTTCTGTTTCAACCGCCAAACCTTTTATGGGAGAATTTGGAACCTTTTGGCACCATTTTTGAGTAAATTGCCAAAAGTCAGATTTTTTATGAAATTGTGACCCCGGGGCGTAGGATTTTTTGAAAAAAATATTTTTCTGCCTGTTATGTTGTTGAGGGCTGATTCCTTTTCCTGTGATAAAAAGCCTTCTGTTTCAACTGCCAAACCTTTCAGGGGAGAATTTGGAACCGTTTGGCACCATTTTTGAGTGAATTGCCGAAAGTAAGATTTTTTTATGAAATTGTGACCCCGGGGCTTAGGAATTTTTTCAAAAGAATCTTTCTCTGCTGGTTAATTTGTTGAGGGCTGATTTCGTGTCCTGTGATAAAAAGCCATCTGTTTCAACCGCGAAACCTTTCAGGGGATCATTTGGAACCGTTTGGCACCATTTTTGAATGAATTGCCGAAAGTCAGATTTTTTATGAAATTGTGACCCCGGGGCTTAGGATTTTTTCAAAAAAATCTTTTTCTGCCGTTTAAGTTGTCGAGGGCTGATTTCTTCTATTTCCATTCCCAAACCTTTCAGAGGATCATTTGCAACCGTCTGGCACCATTTTTGAGTGAATTGCCGAAAGTCAGATTTTTTATGAAATTGTGACCCCGGGGCGTAGGAATTTTTCAAAAAAATATTTTTCTGCCTGTTATGTTGTTGAGGGCTGATTTCTTTTCCTGTGATAAAAAGCCTTCTGTTTCAACCGCCAAACCTTTCAGGGGATCATTTGGAATCGTTTGGCACCATTTTTGAGTGAAATGCCGAAAGTCAGATTTTTTTATGAAATTGTGACCCCGGGGCTTAGGATTTTTTTAAAAAAATCTTTTTCTGCCGGTTAAGTTGTTGAGGGCTGATTTCTTTTCCTGTGATAAAAAGCCTTCTGTTTCAAGCGCCAAACCTTTCAGGGGATCATTTGGAACCGTTTGGCACCATTTTCGAGTGAATTGCCGAAATTTAGATTTTTTTATGAAATTGTGACCCCGGGGCTTACGATTTTTTCAAAAAAATCATTTTCTGCCGGTTAAGTTGTTGAGGGCTGATTTCTTTTCCTGTGATAAAAAGCCTACTGTTTCAACCGCGAAACCTTTCAGGGGATCATTTGGAACCGTTTGGCACCATTTTTGAATGATTTGCCGAAAGTCAGATTTTTTATGAAATTGTGACCCCGGGGCTTAGGATTTTTTCAAAAGAATCTTTTTCTGCCGTTTAACTTGTCGAGGGCTGATTTCTTCTATTTCCATTCCCAAACCTTTCAGAGGATCATTTGCAACCGTATGGCACCATTTTTGAGTGAATTGCCGAAAGCCAGATTTTTTATGAAATTGTGACCCCGAGGCTTAGGATTTTTTCAAAAAAATCTTTTTCTGCCGGTTAAGTTGTTGAGGGCTGATTTCTTTTCCTATGATAAAAAGCCTACTGTTTCAACCGCGAAACCTTTCAGGGGATCATTTGGAACCGTTTGGCACCATTTTTGAATGAATTGCGGAAAGTCAGATTTTTTATGAAATTGTGACCCCGAGGCTTAGGATTTTTTCAAAAAAATCTTTTTCTGCCGTTTAAGTTGTCGAGGGCTGATTTCTTCTATTTCCATTCCCAAACCTTTCAGAGGATCATTTGCAACCGTCTGGCACCATTTTTGAGTGAATTGCCGAAAGTCAGATTTTTTATGAAATTGTGACCCCGAGGCTTAGGATTTTTTCAAAAAAATATTTTTCTGCCGGTTAAGTTGTTGATGGCTGATTTCTTTTTCTGTGATAAAAAGCCTTCTGTTTCAACCGCCAAACCTTTCAGGGGATCATTTGGAACCGTTTGGCACCATTTTTGAGTGAAATGCCGAAAGTCAGATTTTTTTATGAAATTGTGACCCCGGGGCTTAGGATTTTTTCAAAAAAATCTTTTTCTGCCGGTTAAGTTGTTGAGGGCTGATTTCTTTTCCTGTGATAAAAAGCCTTCTGTTTCAACCGCCAAACCTTTCAGGGGATCATTTGGAACCGTTTGGCACCATTTTTGCGTGAATTGCCAAAAGTCAGATTTTTTTATGAAATTGTGACCCCGGGGCTTAGGATTTTTTTCCAAAAAATCTTTTTCTGCCGGTTAAGTTGTTGAGGGCTGATTTCTTTTCCTGTGATAAAAAGCCTTCTGTTTCAACCGCCAAACCTTTCAGGGGATCATTTGGAACCGTTTGGCACCATTTTTGCGTGAATTGCCAAAAGTCAGATTTTTTATGAAATTGTGACCCCGGGGCTTAGGATTTTTTCAAAAAAATCTTTTTCTGCCGTTTAAGTTGTCGAGGGCTGATTTCTTCTATTTCCATTCCCAAACCTTTCAGAGGATCATTTGCAACCGTCTGGCACCATTTTTGAGTGAATTGCCGAAAGTCAGATTTTTTATGAAATTGTGACCCCGAGGCTTAGGATTTTTTCAAAAAAATATTTTTCTGCCGGTTAAGTTGTTGATGGCTGATTTCTTTTCCTGTGATAAAAAGCCTTCTGTTTCAACCGCCAAACCTTTCAGGGGATCATTTGGAACCGTTTGGCACCATTTTTGAGTGAAATGCCGAAAGTCAGATTTTTTTATGAAATTGTGACCCCGGGGCTTAGGATTTTTTCAAAAAAATCTTTTTCTGCCGTTTAAGTTGTCGAGGGCTGATTTCTTTTCCTGTGATAAAAAGCCTTCTGTTTCAAGCGCCAAACCTTTCAGGGGATCATTTGGAACCGTCTGGCACCATTTTTGAATGAATTGCCGAAAGTCAGATTTTTTATGAAATTGTGACCCCGAGGCTTAGGATTTTTTCAAAAAAATATTTTTCTGCCGGTTAAGTTGTCGAGGGCTGATTTCTTCTATTTCCATTCCCAAACCTTTCAGAGGATCATTTGCAACCGTTTGGCACCATTTTTGAGTGAATTGCCGAAAGTCAGATTTTTTATGAAATTGTGACCCCAGGGCTTAGGGATTTTTTCAAAAAAATATTTGGCTGCCGGTTAAGTTGTTGAGGGTTGATATCTTTTCCTGTGATAAAAAGCCTTCTGTTTCAACCGCCAAACCTTTCAGGGGAGATTTTGGGACCTTTTGGCACAATTTTTGAGTGAATTGCCAAAAGTCAGATTTTTTATGAAATTGTGACCCCAGGGCTTAGGGATTTTTTCAAAAGAATCTTTCTCTGCTGGTTAATTTGTTGAGGGCTGATTTCGTGTCCTGTGATAAAAAGCCATCTGTTTCGACCGCCAAACCTTTCGGGGGAGAATTTGGAACCTTTTGGCACAATTTTTGAGTGAATTGCCAAAAGTCAGATTTTTTATGAAATTGTGACCCCGGGGCTTAGCATTTTTTCAAAAAAATCTTTTTCTGCCAGTTTAGTTGTCGGGGGCTGATTTCTTCTATTTCCATTCCCAAACCTTTCAGAGGATCATTTGCAACCGTCTGGCACCATTTTTGAGTGAATTGCCGAAAGTCAGATTTTTTATGAAATTGTGACCCCGAGGCTTAGGATTTTTTCAAATAATCTTTTTCTGCCGGTTAAGTAGTTGGGGGAGGATTATTTTCCTGTGATAAAAAGCCTTGTGTTTCAACCGCCAAACCTTTCAGGGGAGAATTTAGGACGTTTTGGCACAATTTTTGAGTGAATTGCCAAAAGTCAGATTTTTTATGAAATTGTGACCCCGAGGCTTAGGATTTTTTCAAAAAAATATTTTTCTGCCGGTTAAGTTGTTGATGGCTGATTTCTTTTCCTGTGATAAAAAGCCTTCTGTTTCAACCGCCAAACCTTTCAGGGGATCATTTGGAACCGTTTGGCACCATTTTTGAGTGAAATGCCAAAAGTCAGATTTTTTTATGAAATTGTGACCCCGGGGCTTAGGATTTTTTCAAAAAAATCTTTTTCTGCCGTTTAAGTTGTTGAGGGCTGATTTCTTTTCCTGTGATAAAAAGCCTACTGTTTCAACCGCGAAACCTTTCAGGGGAGATTTTGGGACCTTTTGGCACAATTTTTGAGTGAATTGCCAAAAGTCAGATTTTTTATGAAATTGTGACCCCAGGGCTTAGGGATTTTTTCAAAAAAATCTTTCTCTGCCGGTTAATTTGTTGAGGGCTGATTTCGTGTCCTGTGATAAAAAGCCATCTGTTTCGACCGCCAAACCTTTTGGGGGAGAATTTGGAACCTTTTGGCACAATTTTTCAGTGAATTGCCAAAAGTCAGATTTTTTATGAAATTGTGACCCCGGGGCTTAGGATTTTTTCAAAAAAATCTTTTTCTGCCAGTTTAGTTGTCGAGGGCTGATTTCTTCTATTTCCATTCCCAAACCTTTCAGAGGATCATTTGCAACCGTTTGGCACCATTTTTGAGTGAATTGCCGAAAGTCAGATTTTTTATGAAATTGTGACCCCGAGGCTTAGGATTTTTTCAAAAAAATATTTTTCTGCCGGTTAAGTGGTTGATGGCTGATTTCTTTTCCTGTGATAAAAAGCCTTCTGTTTCAACCGCCAAACCTTTCAGTGGAGATTTTGGGACCTTTTGGCACAATTTTTGAGTGAATTGCCAAAAGTCAGATTTTTTATGAAATTGTGACCCCAGGGCTTAGGGATTTTTTCAAAAGAATCTTTCTCTGCTGGTTAATTTGTTGAGGGCTGATTTCGTGTCCTGTGATAAAAAGCCATCTGTTTCAACCGCGAAATCTTTCAGGGGATCATTTGGAACCGTTTGGCACCATTTTTGAATGAATTGCCGAAAGTCAGATTTTTTATGAAATTGTGACCCCGGGGCTTAGGATTTTTTCAAAAAAATCTTTTCCTGCCGTTTAAGTTGTCGAGGGCTGATTTCTTCTATTTCCATTCCCAAACCTTTCAGAGGATCATTTGCAACCGTCTGGCACCATTTTTGAGTGAATTGCCGAAAGTCAGATTTTTTATGAAATTGTGACCCCGGGGCGTAGGAATTTTTCAAAAAAATATTTTTCTGCCTGTTATGTTGTTGAGGGCTGATTTCTTTTCCTGTGATAAAAAGCCTTCTGTTTCAACCGCCAAACCTTTCAGGGGATCATTTGGAATCGTTTGGCACCATTTTTGAGTGAAATGCCGAAAGTCAGATTTTTTTATGAAATTGTGACCCCGGGGCTTAGGATTTTTTTAAAAAAATCTTTTTCTGCCGGTTAAGTTGTTGAGGGCTGATTTCTTTTCCTGTGATAAAAAGCCTTCTGTTTCAAGCGCCAAACCTTTCAGGGGATCATTTGGAAGCGTTTGGCACCATTTTCGAGTGAATTGCCGAAATTTAGATTTTTTTATGAAATTGTGACCCCGGGGCTTAGGATTTTTTCAAAAAAATCATTTTCTGCCGGTTAAGTTGTTGAGGGCTGATTTCTTTTCCTGTGATAAAAAGCCTACTGTTTCAACCGCGAAACCTTTCAGGGGATCATTTGGAACCGTTTGGCACCATTTTTGAATGATTTGCCGAAAGTCAGATTTTTTATGAAATTGTGACCCCGGGGCTTAGGATTTTTTCAAAAGAATCTTTTTCTGCCGTTTAACTTGTCGAGGGCTGATTTCTTCTATTTCCATTCCCAAACCTTTCAGAGGATCATTTGCAACCGTATGGCACCATTTTTGAGTGAATTGCCGAAAGCCAGATTTTTTATGAAATTGTGACCCCGAGGCTTAGGATTTTTTCAAAAAAATCTTTTTCTGCCGGTTAAGTTGTTGAGGGCTGATTTCTTTTCCTATGATAAAAAGCCTACTGTTTCAACCGCGAAACCTTTCAGGGGATCATTTGGAACCGTTTGGCACCATTTTTGAATGAATTGCCGAAAGTCAGATTTTTTATGAAATTGTGACCCCGAGGCTTAGGATTTTTTCAAAAAAATCTTTTTCTGCCGTTTAAGTTGTCGAGGGCTGATTTCTTCTATTTCCATTCCCAAACCTTTCAGAGGATCATTTGCAACCGTCTGGCACCATTTTTGAGTGAATTGCCGAAAGTCAGATTTTTTTATGAAATTGTGACCCCGGGGCTTAGGATTTTTTCAAAAAAATCTTTTTCTGCCGGTTAAGTTGTTGAGGGCTGATTTCTTTTCCTGTGATAAAAAGCCTTCTGTTTCAACCGCCAAACCTTTCAGGGGATCATTTGGAACCGTTTGGCACCATTTTTGCGTGAATTGCCAAAAGTCAGATTTTTTTATGAAATTGTGACCCCGGGGCTTAGGATTTTTTTCCAAAAAATCTTTTTCTGCCGGTTAAGTTGTTGAGGGCTGATTTCTTTTCCTGTGATAAAAAGCCTTCTGTTTCAACCGCCAAACCTTTCAGGGGATCATTTGGAACCGTTTGGCACCATTTTTGCGTGAATTGCCAAAAGTCAGATTTTTTATGAAATTGTGACCCCGGGGCTTAGGATTTTTTCAAAAAAATCTTTTTCTGCCGTTTAAGTTGTCGAGGGCTGATTTCTTCTATTTCCATTCCCAAACCTTTCAGAGGATCATTTGCAACCGTCTGGCACCATTTTTGAGTGAATTGCCGAAAGTCAGATTTTTTATGAAATTGTGACCCCGAGGCTTAGGATTTTTTCAAAAAAATATTTTTCTGCCGGTTAAGTTGTTGATGGCTGATTTCTTTTCCTGTGATAAAAAGCCTTCTGTTTCAACCGCCAAACCTTTCAGGGGATCATTTGGAACCGTTTGGCACCATTTTTGAGTGAAATGCCGAAAGTCAGATTTTTTTATGAAATTGTGACCCCGGGGCTTAGGATTTTTTCAAAAAAATCTTTTTCTGCCGTTTAAGTTGTCGAGGGCTGATTTCTTTTCCTGTGATAAAAAGCCTTCTGTTTCAAGCGCCAAACCTTTCAGGGGATCATTTGGAACCGTCTGGCACCATTTTTGAATGAATTGCCGAAAGTCAGATTTTTTATGAAATTGTGACCCCGAGGCTTAGGATTTTTTCAAAAAAATATTTTTCTGCCGGTTAAGTTGTCGAGGGCTGATTTCTTCTATTTCCATTCCCAAACCTTTCAGAGGATCATTTGCAACCGTTTGGCACCATTTTTGAGTGAATTGCCGAAAGTCAGATTTTTTATGAAATTGTGACCCCAGGGCTTAGGGATTTTTTCAAAAAAATATTTGGCTGCCGGTTAAGTTGTTGAGGGTTGATATCTTTTCCTGTGATAAAAAGCCTTCTGTTTCAACCGCCAAACCTTTCAGGGGAGATTTTGGGACCTTTTGGCACAATTTTTGAGTGAATTGCCAAAAGTCAGATTTTTTATGAAATTGTGACCCCAGGGCTTAGGGATTTTTTCAAAAGAATCTTTCTCTGCTGGTTAATTTGTTGAGGGCTGATTTCGTGTCCTGTGATAAAAAGCCATCTGTTTCGACCGCCAAACCTTTCGGGGGAGAATTTGGAACCTTTTGGCACAATTTTTGAGTGAATTGCCAAAAGTCAGATTTTTTATGAAATTGTGACCCCGGGGCTTAGCATTTTTTCAAAAAAATCTTTTTCTGCCAGTTTAGTTGTCGGGGGCTGATTTCTTCTATTTCCATTCCCAAACCTTTCAGAGGATCATTTGCAACCGTCTGGCACCATTTTTGAGTGAATTGCCGAAAGTCAGATTTTTTATGAAATTGTGACCCCGAGGCTTAGGATTTTTTCAAAAAAATCTTTTTCTGCCGGTTAAGTAGTTGGGGGCGGATTATTTTCCTGTGATAAAAAGCCTTGTGTTTCAACCGCCAAACCTTTCAGGGGAGAATTTAGGACGTTTTGGCACAATTTTTGAGTGAATTGCCAAAAGTCAGATTTTTTATGAAATTGTGACCCCGAGGCTTAGGATTTTTTCAAAAAAATATTTTTCTGCCGGTTAAGTTGTTGATGGCTGATTTCTTTTCCTGTGATAAAAAGCCTTCTGTTTCAACCGCCAAACCTTTCAGGGGATCATTTGGAACCGTTTGGCACCATTTTTGAGTGAAATGCCAAAAGTCAGATTTTTTTATGAAATTGTGACCCCGGGGCTTAGGATTTTTTCAAAAAAATCTTTTTCTGCCGTTTAAGTTGTTGAGGGCTGATTTCTTTTCCTGTGATAAAAAGCCTACTGTTTCAACCGCGAAACCTTTCAGGGGAGATTTTGGGACCTTTTGGCACAATTTTTGAGTGAATTGCCAAAAGTCAGATTTTTTATGAAATTGTGACCCCAGGGCTTAGGGATTTTTTCAAAAAAATCTTTCTCTGCCGGTTAATTTGTTGAGGGCTGATTTCGTGTCCTGTGATAAAAAGCCATCTGTTTCGACCGCCAAACCTTTTGGGGGATCATTTGGAACCGTTTGGCACCATTTTTGAATGATTTGCCGAAAGTCAGATTTTTTATGAAATTGTGACCCCGGGGCTTAGGATTTTTTCAAAAGAATCTTTTTCTGCCGTTTAACTTGTCGAGGGCTGATTTCTTCTATTTCCATTCCCAAACCTTTCAGAGGATCATTTGCAACCGTATGGCACCATTTTTGAGTGAATTGCCGAAAGCCAGATTTTTTATGAAATTGTGACCCCGAGGCTTAGGATTTTTTCAAAAAAATCTTTTTCTGCCGGTTAAGTTGTTGAGGGCTGATTTCTTTTCCTATGATAAAAAGCCTACTGTTTCAACCGCGAAACCTTTCAGGGGATCATTTGGAACCGTTTGGCACCATTTTTGAATGAATTGCCGAAAGTCAGATTTTTTATGAAATTGTGACCCCGAGGCTTAGGATTTTTTCAAAAAAATCTTTTTCTGCCGTTTAAGTTGTCGAGGGCTGATTTCTTCTATTTCCATTCCCAAACCTTTCAGAGGATCATTTGCAACCGTCTGGCACCATTTTTGAGTGAATTGCCGAAAGTCAGATTTTTTTATGAAATTGTGACCCCGGGGCGTAGGATTTTTTCAAAAAAATATTTTTCTGCCTGTTATGTTGTTGAGGGCTGATTTCTTTTCCTGTGATAAAAAGCCTTCTGTTTCAACCGCCAAATCTTTCAGGGGAGAATTTGGAACCGTTTGGCACCATTTTTGAGTGAAATGCCGAAAGTCAGATTTTTTTATGAAATTGTGACCCCGGGGCTTAGGATTTTTTTAAAAAAATCTTTTTCTGCCGGTCAAGTTGTTGAGGGCTGATTTCTTTTCCTGTGATAAAAAGCCTTCTGTTTCAAGCGCCAAACCTTTCAGGGGATCATTTGGAAGCGTTTGGCACCATTTTCGAGTGAATTGCCGAAATTTAGATTTTTTTATGAAATTGTGACCCCGGGGCTTAGGATTTTTTCAAAAAAATCATTTTCTGCCGGTTAAGTTGTTGAGGGCTGATTTCTTTTCCTGTGATAAAAAGCCTACTGTTTCAACCGCGAAACCTTTCAGGGGATCATTTGGAACCGTTTGGCACCATTTTTGAATGATTTGCCGAAAGTCAGATTTTTTATGAAATTGTGACCCCGGGGCTTAGGATTTTTTCAAAAGAATCTTTTTCTGCCGTTTAACTTGTCGAGGGCTGATTTCTTTTCCTGTGATAAAAAGCCTACTGTTTCAACCGCGAAACCTTTCAGGGGATCATTTGGAACCGTTTGGCACCATTTTTGAATGATTTGCCGAAAGTCAGATTTTTTATGAAATTGTGACCCCGGGGCTTAGGATTTTTTCAAAAGAATCTTTTTCTGCCGTTTAACTTGTCGAGGGCTGATTTCTTCTATTTCCATTCCCAAACCTTTCAGAGGATCATTTGCAACCGTATGGCACCATTTTTGAGTGAATTGCCGAAAGCCAGATTTTTTATGAAATTGTGACCCCGAGGCTTAGGATTTTTTCAAAAAAATCTTTTTCTGCCGGTTAAGTTGTTGAGGGCTGATTTCTTTTCCTATGATAAAAAGCCTACTGTTTCAACCGCGAAACCTTTCAGGGGATCATTTGGAACCGTTTGGCACCATTTTTGAATGAATTGCCGAAAGTCAGATTTTTTATGAAATTGTGACCCCGAGGCTTAGGATTTTTTCAAAAAAATATTTTTATGCCGGTTAAGTTGTTGAGGGCTGATTTCTTTTCCTGTGATAAAAAGCCTTCTGTTTCAAGCGCCAAACCTTTCAGGGGATCATTTGGAACCGTTTGGCACCATTTTTTGTGAATTGGCGAAAGTCAGATTTTTTTATGAAATTGTGACCCCGGGGCTTAGGATTTTTTTCAAAAAAATCGTTTTCTGCCGGTTAAGTTGTTGAGGGCTGATTTCTTTTCCTGTGATAAAAAGCCTACTGTTTCAACCGCGAAACCTTTCAGGGGATCATTTGGAACCGTTTGGCACCATTTTTGAATGAATTGCCGAAAGTCAGATTTTTTATGAAATTGTGACCCCGGGGCTTAGGATTTTTTCAAAAAAATATTTTTATGCCGGTTAAGTTGTTGAGGGCTGATTTCTTTTCCTGTGATAAAAAGCCTTCTGTTTCAAGCGCCAAACCTTTCAGGGGATCATTTGGAACCGTTTGGCACCATTTTTTGTGAATTGGCGAAAGTCAGATTTTTTTATGAAATTGTGACCCCGGGGCTTAGGATTTTTTTAAAAAAATCTTTTTCTGCCGGTTAAGTTGTTGAGGGCTGATTTCTTTTCCTGTGATAAAAAGCCTTCTGTTTCAAGCGCCAAACCTTTCAGGGGATCATTTGGAAGCGTTTGGCACCATTTTCGAGTGAATTGCCGAAATTTAGATTTTTTTATGAAATTGTGACCCCGGGGCTTAGGATTTTTTCAAAAAAATCATTTTCTGCCGGTTAAGTTGTTGAGGGCTGATTTCTTTTCCTGTGATAAAAAGCCTACTGTTTCAACCGCGAAACCTTTCAGGGGATCATTTGGAACCGTTTGGCACCATTTTTGAATGATTTGCCGAAAGTCAGATTTTTTATGAAATTGTGACCCCGGGGCTTAGGATTTTTTCAAAAGAATCTTTTTCTGCCGTTTAACTTGTCGAGGGCTGATTTCTTCTATTTCCATTCCCAAACCTTTCAGAGGATCATTTGCAACCGTATGGCACCATTTTTGAGTGAATTGCCGAAAGCCAGATTTTTTATGAAATTGTGACCCCGAGGCTTAGGATTTTTTCAAAAAAATCTTTTTCTGCCGGTTAAGTTGTTGAGGGCTGATTTCTTTTCCTATGATAAAAAGCCTACTGTTTCAACCGCGAAACCTTTCAGGGGATCATTTGGAACCGTTTGGCACCATTTTTGAATGAATTGCCGAAAGTCAGATTTTTTATGAAATTGTGACCCCGAGGCTTAGGATTTTTTCAAAAAAATCTTTTTCTGCCGTTTAAGTTGTCGAGGGCTGATTTCTTCTATTTCCATTCCCAAACCTTTCAGAGGATCATTTGCAACCGTCTGGCACCATTTTTGAGTGAATTGCCGAAAGTCAGATTTTTTTATGAAATTGTGACCCCGGGGCTTAGGATTTTTTCAAAAAAATCTTTTTCTGCCGGTTAAGTTGTTGAGGGCTGATTTCTTTTCCTGTGATAAAAAGCCTTCTGTTTCAACCGCCAAACCTTTCAGGGGATCATTTGGAACCGTTTGGCACCATTTTTGCGTGAATTGCCAAAAGTCAGATTTTTTTATGAAATTGTGACCCCGGGGCTTAGGATTTTTTTCCAAAAAATCTTTTTCTGCCGGTTAAGTTGTTGAGGGCTGATTTCTTTTCCTGTGATAAAAAGCCTTCTGTTTCAACAGCCAAACCTTTCAGGGGATCATTTGGAACCGTTTGGCACCATTTTTGCGTGAATTGCCAAAAGTCAGATTTTTTATGAAATTGTGACCCCGGGGCTTAGGATTTTTTCAAAAAAATCTTTTTCTGCCGTTTAAGTTGTCGAGGGCTGATTTCTTCTATTTCCATTCCCAAACCTTTCAGAGGATCATTTGCAACCGTCTGGCACCATTTTTGAGTGAATTGCCGAAAGTCAGATTTTTTATGAAATTGTGACCCCGAGGCTTAGGATTTTTTCAAAAAAATATTTTTCTGCCGGTTAAGTTGTTGATGGCTGATTTCTTTTCCTGTGATAAAAAGCCTTCTGTTTCAACCGCCAAACCTTTCAGGGGATCATTTGGAACCGTTTGGCACCATTTTTGAGTGAAATGCCGAAAGTCAGATTTTTTTATGAAATTGTGACCCCGGGGCTTAGGATTTTTTCAAAAAAATCTTTTTCTGCCGTTTAAGTTGTCGAGGGCTGATTTCTTTTCCTGTGATAAAAAGCCTTCTGTTTCAAGCGCCAAACCTTTCAGGGGATCATTTGGAACCGTCTGGCACCATTTTTGAATGAATTGCCGAAAGTCAGATTTTTTATGAAATTGTGACCCCGAGGCTTAGGATTTTTTCAAAAAAATATTTTTCTGCCGGTTAAGTTGTCGAGGGCTGATTTCTTCTATTTCCATTCCCAAACCTTTCAGAGGATCATTTGCAACCGTTTGGCACCATTTTTGAGTGAATTGCCGAAAGTCAGATTTTTTATGAAATTGTGACCCCAGGGCTTAGGGATTTTTTCAAAAAAATATTTGGCTGCCGGTTAAGTTGTTGAGGGTTGATATCTTTTCCTGTGATAAAAAGCCTTCTGTTTCAACCGCCAAACCTTTCAGGGGAGATTTTGGGACCTTTTGGCACAATTTTTGAGTGAATTGCCAAAAGTCAGATTTTTTATGAAATTGTGACCCCAGGGCTTAGGGATTTTTTCAAAAGAATCTTTCTCTGCTGGTTAATTTGTTGAGGGCTGATTTCGTGTCCTGTGATAAAAAGCCATCTGTTTCGACCGCCAAACCTTTCGGGGGAGAATTTGGAACCTTTTGGCACAATTTTTGAGTGAATTGCCAAAAGTCAGATTTTTTATGAAATTGTGACCCCGGGGCTTAGCATTTTTTCAAAAAAATCTTTTTCTGCCAGTTTAGTTGTCGGGGGCTGATTTCTTCTATTTCCATTCCCAAACCTTTCAGAGGATCATTTGCAACCGTCTGGCACCATTTTTGAGTGAATTGCCGAAAGTCAGATTTTTTATGAAATTGTGACCCCGAGGCTTAGGATTTTTTCAAAAAAATCTTTTTCTGCCGGTTAAGTAGTTGGGGGCGGATTATTTTCCTGTGATAAAAAGCCTTGTGTTTCAACCGCCAAACCTTTCAGGGGAGAATTTAGGACGTTTTGGCACAATTTTTGAGTGAATTGCCAAAAGTCAGATTTTTTATGAAATTGTGACCCCGAGGCTTAGGATTTTTTCAAAAAAATATTTTTCTGCCGGTTAAGTTGTTGATGGCTGATTTCTTTTCCTGTGATAAAAAGCCTTCTGTTTCAACCGCCAAACCTTTCAGGGGATCATTTGGAACCGTTTGGCACCATTTTTGAGTGAAATGCCAAAAGTCAGATTTTTTTATGAAATTGTGACCCCGGGGCTTAGGATTTTTTCAAAAAAATCTTTTTCTGCCGTTTAAGTTGTTGAGGGCTGATTTCTTTTCCTGTGATAAAAAGCCTACTGTTTCAACCGCGAAACCTTTCAGGGGAGATTTTGGGACCTTTTGGCACAATTTTTGAGTGAATTGCCAAAAGTCAGATTTTTTATGAAATTGTGACCCCAGGGCTTAGGGATTTTTTCAAAAAAATCTTTCTCTGCCGGTTAATTTGTTGAGGGCTGATTTCGTGTCCTGTGATAAAAAGCCATCTGTTTCGACCGCCAAACCTTTTGGGGGATCATTTGGAACCGTTTGGCACCATTTTTGAATGATTTGCCGAAAGTCAGATTTTTTATGAAATTGTGACCCCGGGGCTTAGGATTTTTTCAAAAGAATCTTTTTCTGCCGTTTAACTTGTCGAGGGCTGATTTCTTCTATTTCCATTCCCAAACCTTTCAGAGGATCATTTGCAACCGTATGGCACCATTTTTGAGTGAATTGCCGAAAGCCAGATTTTTTATGAAATTGTGACCCCGAGGCTTAGGATTTTTTCAAAAAAATCTTTTTCTGCCGGTTAAGTTGTTGAGGGCTGATTTCTTTTCCTATGATAAAAAGCCTACTGTTTCAACCGCGAAACCTTTCAGGGGATCATTTGGAACCGTTTGGCACCATTTTTGAATGAATTGCCGAAAGTCAGATTTTTTATGAAATTGTGACCCCGAGGCTTAGGATTTTTTCAAAAAAATCTTTTTCTGCCGTTTAAGTTGTCGAGGGCTGATTTCTTCTATTTCCATTCCCAAACCTTTCAGAGGATCATTTGCAACCGTCTGGCACCATTTTTGAGTGAATTGCCGAAAGTCAGATTTTTTTATGAAATTGTGACCCCGGGGCGTAGGATTTTTTCAAAAAAATATTTTTCTGCCTGTTATGTTGTTGAGGGCTGATTTCTTTTCCTGTGATAAAAAGCCTTCTGTTTCAACCGCCAAATCTTTCAGGGGAGAATTTGGAACCGTTTGGCACCATTTTTGAGTGAAATGCCGAAAGTCAGATTTTTTTATGAAATTGTGACCCCGGGGCTTAGGATTTTTTTAAAAAAATCTTTTTCTGCCGGTCAAGTTGTTGAGGGCTGATTTCTTTTCCTGTGATAAAAAGCCTTCTGTTTCAAGCGCCAAACCTTTCAGGGGATCATTTGGAAGCGTTTGGCACCATTTTCGAGTGAATTGCCGAAATTTAGATTTTTTTATGAAATTGTGACCCCGGGGCTTAGGATTTTTTCAAAAAAATCATTTTCTGCCGGTTAAGTTGTTGAGGGCTGATTTCTTTTCCTGTGATAAAAAGCCTACTGTTTCAACCGCGAAACCTTTCAGGGGATCATTTGGAACCGTTTGGCACCATTTTTGAATGATTTGCCGAAAGTCAGATTTTTTATGAAATTGTGACCCCGGGGCTTAGGATTTTTTCAAAAGAATCTTTTTCTGCCGTTTAACTTGTCGAGGGCTGATTTCTTTTCCTGTGATAAAAAGCCTACTGTTTCAACCGCGAAACCTTTCAGGGGATCATTTGGAACCGTTTGGCACCATTTTTGAATGATTTGCCGAAAGTCAGATTTTTTATGAAATTGTGACCCCGGGGCTTAGGATTTTTTCAAAAGAATCTTTTTCTGCCGTTTAACTTGTCGAGGGCTGATTTCTTCTATTTCCATTCCCAAACCTTTCAGAGGATCATTTGCAACCGTATGGCACCATTTTTGAGTGAATTGCCGAAAGCCAGATTTTTTATGAAATTGTGACCCCGAGGCTTAGGATTTTTTCAAAAAAATCTTTTTCTGCCGGTTAAGTTGTTGAGGGCTGATTTCTTTTCCTATGATAAAAAGCCTACTGTTTCAACCGCGAAACCTTTCAGGGGATCATTTGGAACCGTTTGGCACCATTTTTGAATGAATTGCCGAAAGTCAGATTTTTTATGAAATTGTGACCCCGAGGCTTAGGATTTTTTCAAAAAAATATTTTTATGCCGGTTAAGTTGTTGAGGGCTGATTTCTTTTCCTGTGATAAAAAGCCTTCTGTTTCAAGCGCCAAACCTTTCAGGGGATCATTTGGAACCGTTTGGCACCATTTTTTGTGAATTGGCGAAAGTCAGATTTTTTTATGAAATTGTGACCCCGGGGCTTAGGATTTTTTTCAAAAAAATCGTTTTCTGCCGGTTAAGTTGTTGAGGGCTGATTTCTTTTCCTGTGATAAAAAGCCTACTGTTTCAACCGCGAAACCTTTCAGGGGATCATTTGGAACCGTTTGGCACCATTTTTGAATGAATTGCCGAAAGTCAGATTTTTTATGAAATTGTGACCCCGGGGCTTAGGATTTTTTCAAAAAAATCTTTTTCTGCCGTTTAAGTTGTCGAGGGCTGATTTCTTCTATTTCCATTCCCAAACCTTTCAGAGGATCATTTGCAACCGTCTGGCACCATTTTTGAGTGAATTGCCGAAAGTCAGATTTTTTATGAAATTGTGACCCCGAGGCTTAGGATTTTTTCAAAAAAATATTTTTCTGCCGGTTAAGTTGTTGATGGCTGATTTCTTTTCCTGTGATAAAAAGCCTTCTGTTTCAACCGCCAAACCTTTCAGGGGATCATTTGGAACCGTTTGGCACCATTTTTGAGTGAAATGCCGAAAGTCAGATTTTTTTATGAAATTGTGACCCCGGGGCTTAGGATTTTTGTAAAAAAATCTTTTTCTGCCGGTTAAGTTGTTGAGGGCTGATTTCTTTTCCTGTGATAAAAAGCCTTCTGTTTCAAGCGCCAAACCTTTCAGGGGATCATTTGGAACCGTTTGGCACCATTTTCGAGTGAATTGCCGAAATTTAGATTTTTTTATGAAATTGTGACCCCGGGGCTTACGATTTTTTCAAAAAAATCATTTTCTGCCGGTTAAGTTGTTGAGGGCTGATTTCTTTTCCTGTGATAAAAATCCTACTGTTTCAACCGCGAAACCTTTCAGGGGATCATTTGGAACCGTTTGGCACCATTTTTGAATGAATTGCCGAAAGTCAGATTTTTTATGAAATTGTGACCCCGGGGCTTAGGATTTTTTCAAAAAAATCTTTTTCTGCCGTTTAAGTTGTCGAGGGCTGATTTCTTCTATTTCCATTCCCAAACCTTTCAGAGGATCATTTGCAACCGTCTGGCACCATTTTTGAGTGAATTGCCGAAAGTCAGATTTTTTATGAAATTGTGACCCCGAGGCTTAGGATTTTTTCAAAAAAATCTTTTCCTGCCGGTTAAGTTGTTGAGGGCTGATTTCTTTTCCTGTGATAAAAAGCCTTCTGTTTCAAGCGCCAAACCTTTCAGGGGATCATTTGGAACCTTTTGTCACAATATTTGAGTGAATTGCCAAAAGTCAGATTTTTTATGAAATTGTGACCCCGGGGCTTAGGATTTTTTCAAAAAAATCTTTTTCTGCCGTTTAAGTTGTCGAGGGCTGATTTCTTTTCCTGTGATAAAAAGCCTTCTGTTTCAAGCGCCAAACCTTTCAGGGGATCATTTGGAACCGTCTGGCACCATTTTTGAATGAATTGCCGAAAGTCAGATTTTTTATGAAATTGTGACCCCGAGGCTTAGGATTTTTTCAAAAAAATCGTTTTCTGCCGGTTAAGTTGTTGAGGGCTGATTTCTTTTCCTGTGATAAAAAGCCTACTGTTTCAACCGTGAAACCTTTCAGGGGATCATTTGGAACCGTTTGGCACCATTTTTGAATGAATTGCCGAAAGTCAGATTTTTTATGAAATTGTGACCCCGGGGCTTAGGATTTTTTCAAAAAAATCTTTTTCTGCCGTTTAAGTTGTCGAGGGCTGATTTCTTCTATTTCCATTCCCAAACTTTTCAGAGGATCATTTGCAACCGTCTGGCACCATTTTTGAGTGGATTGCCAAAAGTCAGATTTTTTATGAAATTGTGACCCCGAGGCTTAGGATTTTTTCAAAAAAATATTTTTCTGCCGGTTAAGTTGTTGAGGGTTGATTTCTTTTCCTGTGATAAAAAGCCTTCTGTTTCAACCGCCAAACCTTTCAGGAGATCATTTGGAACCGTTTGGCACCATTTTTGAGTGAAATGCCGAAAGTCAGATTTTTTTATGAAATTGTGACCCCGGGGCTTAGGATTTTTTCAAAAAAATCTTTTTCTGCCGGTTAAGTTGTTGAGGGCTGATTTCTTTTCCTGTGATAAAAAGCCTACTGTTTCAACCGCCAAACCTTTCAGGGGAGAATTTGGAACCGTTTGGCACCATTTTTGAGTGAATTGCCGAAAGTAAGATTTTTTTATGAAATTGTGACCCCGGGGCTTAGGGATTTTTTCAAAAAAATCTTTTTCTGCCGGTTAAGGTGTCGAGGGGTGATTTCGTGTCCTGTGATAAAAAGCCATCTGTTTCGACCGCCAAATCTTTCAGGGGAGAATTTGGAACCTTTTGGCACAATTTTTGAGTGAATTGCCAAAAGTCAGATTTTTTATGAAATTGTGACCCCGGGGCTTAGGATTTTTTTGAAAAAAATATTTTTATGCCGGTTATGTTGTTGAGGGCTGATTCCTCTTCCTGTGATAAAAAGCCTTCTGTTTCAACCGCCAAACCTTTTAGGGGAGAATTTGGAACCTTTTGGCACAATTTTTGAGTGAATTGCCAAAAGTCAGATTTTTTATGAAATTGTGACCCCGGGGCGTAGGATTTTTTCAAAAAAATGTTTTTCTGCCTGTTATGTTGTTGAGGGCTGATTCCTTTTCCTGTGATAAAAAGCCTTCTGTTTCAACTGCCAAACCTTTCAGGGGAGAATTTGGAACCGTTTGGCACCATTTTTGAGTGAATTGCCGAAAGTAAGATTTTTTTATGAAATTGTGACCCCGGGGCTTAGGAATTTTTTCAAAAAAATCTTTTTCTGCCGGTTAAGTTGTCGAGGGCTGATTTCTTCTATTTCCATTCCCAAACCTTTCAGAGGATCATTTGCAACCGTTTGGCACCATTTTTGAGTGAATTGCCGAAAGTCAGATTTTTTATGAAATTGTGACCCCAGGGCTTAGGGATTTTTTCAAAAAAATATTTGTCTGCCGGTTAAGTTGTTGAGGGTTGATATCTTTTCCTGTGATAAAAAGCCTTCTGTTTCAACCGCCAAACCTTTCAGGGGAGATTTTGGGACCTTTTGGCACAATTTTTGAGTGAATTGCCAAAAGTCAGATTTTTTATGAAATTGTGACCCCGGGGCTTAGGATTTTTTTAAAAAAATCTTTTTCTGCCGGTTAAGTTGTTGAGGGCTGATTTCTTTTCCTGTGATAAAAAGCCTTCTGTTTCAAGCGCCAAACCTTTCAGGGGATCATTTGAAACCGTTTGGCACCATTTTCGAGTGAATTGCCGAAATTTAGATTTTTTTATGAAATTGTGACCCCGGGGCTTACGATTTTTTCAAAAAAATCATTTTCTGCCGGTTAAGTTGTTGAGGGCTGATTTCTTTTCCTGTGATAAAAAGCCTACTGTTTCAACCGCGAAACCTTTCAGGGGATCATTTGGAACCGTTTGGCACCATTTTTGAATGAATTGCCGAAAGTCAGATTTTTTATGAAATTGTGACCCCGGGGCTTAGGATTTTTTCAAAAAAATCTTTTTCTGCCGTTTAAGTTGTCGAGGGCTGATTTCTTCTATTTCCATTCCCAAACCTTTCAGAGGATCATTTGCAACCGTCTGGCACCATTTTTGAGTGAATTGCCGAAAGTCAGATTTTTTATGAAATTGTGACCCCGAGGCTTAGGATTTTTTCAAAAAAATCTTTTCCTGCCGGTTAAGTTGTTGAGGGCTGATTTCTTTTCCTGTGATAAAAAGCCTTCTGTTTCAAGCGCCAAACCTTTCAGGGGATCATTTGGAACCTTTTGTCACAATATTTGAGTGAATTGCCAAAAGTCAGATTTTTTATGAAATTGTGACCCCGGGGCTTAGGATTTTTTCAAAAAAATCTTTTTCTGCTGGTTAAGTTGTCGAGGGGTGATTTCTTCTATTTCCATTCCCAAACCTTTCAGAGGATCATTTGCAACTGTCTGGCACCATTTTTGAGTGAATTGCCGAAAGTTAGATTTTTTATGAAATTGTGACCCCGGGGCTTAGGATTTTTTTAAAAAAATCGTTTTCTGCCGGTTAAGTTGTTGAGGGCTGATTTCTTTTCCTGTGATAAAAAGCCTTCTGTTTCAAGCGCCAAACCTTTCAGGGGATCATTTGGAACCGTTTGGCACCATTTTTGAATGAATTGCCGAAAGTCAGATTTTTTATGAAATTGTGACCCCGGGGCTTAGGATTTTTTCAAAAAAATCTTTTTCTGCCGTTTAAGTTGTCGAGGGCTGATTTCTTCTATTTCCATTCCCAAACCTTTCAGAGGATCATTTGCAACCGTCTGGCACCATTTTTGAGTGAATTGCCGAAAGTCAGATTTTTTATGAAATTGTGACCCCGAGGCTTAGGATTTTTTCAAAAAAATATTTTTCTGCCGGTTAAGTTGTTGATGGCTGATTTCTTTTCCTGTGATAAAAAGCCTTCTGTTTCAACCGCCAAACCTTTCAGGGGATCATTTGGAACCGTTTGGCACCATTTTTGAGTGAAATGCCGAAAGTTAGATTTTTTTATGAAATTGTGACCCCGGGGCTTAGGATTTTTTCAAAAAAATCTTTTTCTGCCGTTTAAGTTGTCGAGGGCTGATTTCTTTTCCTGTGATAAAAAGCCTTCTGTTTCAAGCGCCAAACCTTTCAGGGGATCATTTGGAACCGTCTGGCACCATTTTTGAATGAATTGCCGAAAGTCAGATTTTTTATGAAATTGTGACCCCGAGGCTTAGGATTTTTTCAAAAAAATCGTTTTCTGCCGGTTAAGTTGTTGAGGGCTGATTTCTTTTCCTGTGATAAAAAGCCTTCTGTTTCAAGCGCCAAACCTTTCAGGGGATCATTTGGAACCGTCTGGCACCATTTTTGAATGAATTGCCGAAAGTCAGATTTTTTATGAAATTGTGACCCCGGGGCTTAGGATTTTTTCAAAAAAATCTTTTTCTGCCGTTTAAGTTGTCGAGGGCTGATTTCTTCTATTTCCATTCCCAAACTTTTCAGAGGATCATTTGCAACCGTCTGGCACCATTTTTGAGTGGATTGCCAAAAGTCAGATTTTTTATGAAATTGTGACCCCGAGGCTTAGGATTTTTTCAAAAAAATATTTTTCTGCCGGTTAAGTTGTTGAGGGTTGATTTCTTTTCCTGTGATAAAAAGCCTTCTGTTTCAACCGCCAAACCTTTCAGGAGATCATTTGGAACCGTTTGGCACCATTTTTGAGTGAAATGCCGAAAGTCAGATTTTTTTATGAAATTGTGACCCCGGGGCTTAGGATTTTTGTAAAAAAATCTTTTTCTGCCGGTTAAGTTGTTGAGGGCTGATTTCTTTTCCTGTGATAAAAAGCCTACTGTTTCAACCGCCAAACCTTTCAGGGGAGAATTTGGAACCGTTTGGCACCATTTTTGAGTGAATTGCCGAAAGTAAGATTTTTTTATGAAATTGTGACCCCGGGGCTTAGTGATTTTTTCAAAAAAATCTTTTTCTGCCGGTTAAGGTGTCGAGGGGTGATTTCGTGTCCTGTGATAAAAAGCCATCTGTTTCGACCGCCAAATCTTTCAGGGGAGAATTTGGAACCTTTTGGCACAATTTTTGAGTGAATTGCCAAAAGTCAGATTTTTTATGAAATTGTGACCCCGGGGCTTAGGATTTTTTCAAAAAAATATTTTTCTGCCTGTTATGTTGTTGAGGGCTGATTCCTTTTCCTGTGATAAAAAGCCTTCTGTTTCAACTGCCAAACCTTTCAGGGGAGAATTTGGAACCGTTTGGCACCATTTTTGAGTGAATTGCCGAAAGTAAGATTTTTTTATGAAATTGTGACCCCGGGGCTTAGGAATTTTTTCAAAAAAATCTTTTTCTGCCGGTTAAGTTGTCGAGGGCTGATTTCTTCTATTTCCATTCCCAAACCTTTCAGAGGATCATTTGCAACCGTTTGGCACCATTTTTGAGTGAATTGCCGAAAGTCAGATTTTTTATGAAATTGTGACCCCAGGGCTTAGGGATTTTTTCAAAAAAATATTTGTCTGCCGGTTAAGTTGTTGAGGGTTGATATCTTTTCCTGTGATAAAAAGCCTTCTGTTTCAACCGCCAAACCTTTCAGGGGAGATTTTGGGACCTTTTGGCACAATTTTTGAGTGAATTGCCAAAAGTCAGATTTTTTATGAAATTGTGACCCCAGGGCTTAGGGATTTTTTCAAAAGAATCTTTCTCTGCTGGTTAATTTGTTGAGGGCTGATTTCGTGTCCTGTGATAAAAAGCCATCTGTTTCGACCGCCAAACCTTTCGGGGGAGAATTTGGAACCTTTTGGCACCATTTTTGAGTGAATTGCCAAAAGTCAGATTTTTTATGAAATTGTGACCCCGGGGCTTAGCATTTTTTCAAAAAAATCTTTTTCTGCCAGTTTAGTTGTCGAGGGCTGATTTCTTCTATTTCCATTCCCAAACCTTTCAGAGGATCATTTGCAACCGTCTGGCACCATTTTTGAGTGAATTGCCGAAAGTCAGATTTTTTATGAAATTGTGACCCCGAGGCTTAGGATTTTTTCAAAAAAATATTTTTCTGCCGGTTAAGTTGTTGATGGCTGATTTCTTTTCCTGTGATAAAAAGCCTTCTGTTTCAACCGCCAAACCTTTCAGGGGATCATTTGGAACCGTTTGGCACCATTTTTGAGTGAAATGCCGAAAGTCAGATTTTTTTATGAAATTGTGACCCCGGGGCTTAGGATTTTTTCAAAAAAATCTTTTTCTGCCGTTTAAGTTGTTGAGGGCTGATTTCTTTTCCTGTGATAAAAAGCCATCTGTTTCAACCGCCAAACCTTTCAGGGGATCATTTGGAACCGTTTGGCACCATTTTCGAGTGAATTGCCGAAAGTCAGATTTTTTTATGAAATTGTGACCCCGGGGCTTAGGATTTTTTCAAAAAAATCGTTTTCTGCCGGTTAAGTTGTTGAGGGCTGATTTCTTTTCCTGTGATAAAAAGCCTACTGTTTCAACCGCGAAACCTTTCAGGGGAGATTTTGGGACCTTTTGGCACAATTTTTGAGTGAATTGCCAAAAGTCAGATTTTTTATGAAATTGTGACCCCAGGGCTTAGGGATTTTTTCAAAAAAATCTTTCTCTGCCGGTTAATTTGTTGAGGGCTGATTTCGTGTCCTGTGATAAAAAGCCATCTGTTTCGACCGCCAAACCTTTCGGGGGAGAATTTGGAACCTTTTGGCACAATTTTTCAGTGAATTGCCAAAAGTCAGATTTTTTATGAAATTGTGACCCCGGGGCTTAGGATTTTTTCAAAAAAATCTTTTTCTGCCAGTTTAGTTGTCGAGGGCTGATTTCTTCTATTTCCATTCCCAAACCTTTCAGAGGATCATTTGCAACCGTCTCGCAACATTTTTGAGTGAATTGCCGAAAGTCAGATTTTTTATGAAATTGTGACCCCAGGCCCTAGGGATTTTTTCAAAAAAATATTTGTCTGCCGGTTAAGTTGTTGAGGGTTGATATCTTTTCCTTTGATAAAAAGCCTTCTGTTTCAACCGCCAAACCTTTCAGGGGAGATTTTGGGGCCTTTTGGCACAATTTTTGAGTGAATTGCCAAAAGTCAGATTTTTTATGAAATTGTGACCCCAGGGCTTAGGGATTTTTTCAAAAGAATCTTTCTCTGCTGGTTAATTTGTTGAGGGCTGATTTCGTGTCCTGTGATAAAAAGCCATCTGTTTCGACCGCCAAACCTTTCGGGGGAGAATTTGGAACCTTTTGGCACAATTTTTGAGTGAATTGCCAAAAGTCAGATTTTTTATGAAATTGTGACCCCGGGGCTTAGCATTTTTTCAAAAAAATCTTTTTCTGCCAGTTTAGTTGTCGAGGGCTGATTTCTTCTATTTCCATTCCCAAACCTTTCAGAGGATCATTTGCAACCGTCTGGCACCATTTTTGAGTGAATTGCCGAAAGTCAGATTTTTTATGAAATTGTGACCCCGAGGCTTAGGATTTTTTCAAAAAAATCTTTTTCTGCCGGTTAAGTAGTTGGGGGCTGATTCCTTTTCCTGTGATAAAAAGCCTTCTGTTTCAACTGCCAAACCTTTCAGGGGAGAATTTGGAACCGTTTGGCACCATTTTTGAGTGAATTGCCGAAAGTAAGATTTTTTTATGAAATTGTGACCCCGGGGCTTAGGAATTTTTTCAAAAAAATCTTTTTCTGCCGGTTAAGTTGTCGAGGGCTGATTTCTTCTATTTCCATTCCCAAACCTTTCAGAGGATCATTTGCAACCGTTTGGCACCATTTTTGAGTGAATTGCCGAAAGTCAGATTTTTTATGAAATTGTGACCCCAGGGCTTAGGGATTTTTTCAAAAAAATATTTGGCTGCCGGTTAAGTTGTTGAGGGTTGATATCTTTTCCTGTGATAAAAAGCCTTCTGTTTCAACCGCCAAACCTTTCAGGGGAGATTTTGGGACCTTTTGGCACAATTTTTGAGTGAATTGCCAAAAGTCAGATTTTTTATGAAATTGTGACCCCAGGGCTTAGGGATTTTTTCAAAAGAATCTTTCTCTGCTGGTTAATTTGTTGAGGGCTGATTTCGTGTCCTGTGATAAAAAGCCATCTGTTTCTACCGCCAAACCTTTCGGGGGAGAATTTGGAACCTTTTGGCACCATTTTTGAGTGAATTGCCAAAAGTCAGATTTTTTATGAAATTGTGACCCCGGGGCTTAGCATTTTTTCAAAAAAATCTTTTTCTGCCAGTTTAGTTGTCGAGGGCTGATTTCTTCTATTTCCATTCCCAAACCTTTCAGAGGATCATTTGCAACCGTCTGGCACCATTTTTGAGTGAATTGCCGAAAGTCAGATTTTTTATGAAATTGTGACCCCGAGGCTTAGGATTTTTTCAAAAAAATCTTTTTCTGCCGGTTAAGTAGTTGGGGGCTGATTTCTTTTCCTGTGATAAAAAGCCTTGTGTTTCAACCGCCAAACCTTTCAGGGGAGAATTTGGGACGTTTTGGCACAATTTTTGAGTGAATTGCCAAAAGTCAGATTTTTTATGAAATTGTGACCCCGAGGCTTAGGATTTTTTCAAAAAAATATTTTTCTGCCGGTTAAGTTGTTGATGGCTGATTTCTTTTCCTGTGATAAAAAGCCTTCTGTTTCAACCGCCAAACCTTTCAGGGGATCATTTGGAACCGTTTGGCACCATTTTTGAGTGAAATGCCGAAAGTCAGATTTTTTTATGAAATTGTGACCCCGGGGCTTAGGATTTTTTCAAAAAAATCTTTTTCTGCCGTTTAAGTTGTTGAGGGCTGATTTCTTTTCCTGTGATAAAAAGCCTTCTGTTTCAACCGCCAAACCTTTCAGGGGATCATTTGGAACCGTTTGGCACCATTTTCGAGTGAATTGCCGAAAGTCAGATTTTTTTATGAAATTGTGACCCCGGGGCTTAGGATTTTTTCAAAAAAATCGTTTTCTGCCGGTTAAGTTGTTGAGGGCTGATTTCTTTTCCTGTGATAAAAAGCCTACTGTTTCAACCGCCAAACCTTTCAGGGGAGATTTTGGGACCTTTTGGCACAATTTTTGAGTGAATTGCCAAAAGTCAGATTTTTTATGAAATTGTGACCCCAGGGCTTAGGGATTTTTTCAAAAAAATCTTTCTCTGCCGGTTAATTTGTTGAGGGCTGATTTCGTGTCCTGTGATAAAAAGCCATCTGTTTCGACCGCCAAACCTTTCGGGGGAGAATTTGGAACCTTTTGGCACAATTTTTCAGTGAATTGCCAAAAGTCAGATTTTTTATGAAATTGTGACCCCGGGGCTTAGGATTTTTTCAAAAAAATCTTTTTCTGCCAGTTTAGTTGTCGAGGGCTGATTTCTTCTATTTCCATTCCCAAACCTTTCAGAGGATCATTTGCAACCGTCTCGCACCATTTTTGAGTGAATTGCCGAAAGTCAGATTTTTTATGAAATTGTGACCCCAGGCCTTAGGGATTTTTTCAAAAAAATATTTGTCTGCCGGTTAAGTTGTTGAGGGTTGATATCTTTTCCTTTGATAAAAAGCCTTCTGTTTCAACCGCCAAACCTTTCAGGGGAGATTTTGGGGCCTTTTGGCACAATTTTTGAGTGAATTGCCAAAAGTCAGATTTTTTATGAAATTGTGACCCCAGGGCTTAGGGATTTTTTCAAAAGAATCTTTCTCTGCTGGTTAATTTGTTGAGGGCTGATTTCGTGTCCTGTGATAAAAAGCCATCTGTTTCGACCGCCAAACCTTTCTGGGGAGAATTTGGAACCTTTTGGCACCATTTTTGAGTGAATTGCCAAAAGTCAGATTTTTTATGAAATTGTGACCCCGGGGCTTAGCATTTTTTCAAAAAAATCTTTTTCTGCCAGTTTAGTTGTCGAGGGCTGATTTCTTCTATTTCCATTCCCAAACCTTTCAGAGGATCATTTGCAACCGTCTGGCACCATTTTTGAGTGAATTGCCGAAAGTCAGATTTTTTATGAAATTGTGACCCCGAGGCTTAGGATTTTTTCAAAAAAATCTTTTTCTGCCGGTTAAGTAGTTGGGGGCTGATTTCTTTTCCTGTGATAAAAAGCCTTGTGTTTCAACCGCCAAACCTTTCAGGGGAGAATTTGGGACGTTTTGGCACAATTTTTGAGTGAATTGCCAAAAGTCAGATTTTTTATGAAATTGTGACCCCGAGGCTTAGGATTTTTTCAAAAAAATATTTTTCTGCCGGTTAAGTTGTTGATGGCTGCTTTCTTTTCCTGTGATAAAAAGCCTTCTGTTTCAACCGCCAAACCTTTCAGGGGATCATTTGGAACCGTTTGGCACCATTTTTGAGTGAAATGCCGAAAGTCAGTTTTTTTTATGAAATTGTGACCCCGGGCCTTAGGATTTTTTCAAAAAAATCTTTTTCTGCCGGTTAAGTTGTTGAGGGCTGATTTCTTTTCCTGTGATAAAAGGCCTTCTGTTTCAAGCGCCAAACCTTTCAGGGGATCATTTGGAACCGTTTGGCACCATTTTCGAGTGAATTGCCGAAAGTCAGATTTTTTTATGAAATTGTGACCCCGGGGCTTAGGATTTTTTCAAAAAAATCGTTTTCTGCCGGTTAAGTTGTTGAGGGCTCATTTCTTTTCCTATGATAAAAAGCCTACTGTTTCAACCGCGAAACCTTTCAGGGGATCATTTGGAACCGTTTGGCACCATTTTCGAATGAATTGCCGAAAGTCAGATTTTTTTATGAAATTGTGACCCTGGGCTTAGGATTTTTTCAAAAAAATCTTTTTCTGCCGTTTAAGTTGTCGAGGGCTGATTTCTTCTATTTCCATTCCCAAACCTTTCAGAGGATCATTTGCAACCGTCTGGCACCATTTTTGAGTGAATTGCCGAAAGTCAGATTTTTTATGAAATTGTGACCCCGAGGCTTAGGATTTTTTCAAAAAAATATTTTTCTGCCGGTTAAGTTGTTGAGGGCTGATTTCTTTTCCTGTGATAAAAAGCCTTCTGTTTCAACCGCCAAACCTTTCAGGGGATCATTTGGAACCGTTTGGCACCA
This sequence comes from Podarcis raffonei, assembly GCF_027172205.1. Lineage (NCBI taxonomy): Eukaryota > Metazoa > Chordata > Lepidosauria > Squamata > Lacertidae > Podarcis > Podarcis raffonei. The sequence goes on along the minus strand of NC_070613.1, from coordinate 54,144,206 downwards.
TTTTTGAGTGAAATGCCGAAAGTCAGATTTTTTTATGAAATTGTGACCAAGGGGCTTAGGATTTTTTCAAAAAAATCTTTTTCTCCCGGTTAAGTTGTTGCGGGCTGATTTCTTTTCCTGTGATAAAAAGCCTACTGTTTCAACCGCCAAACCTTTCAGGGGATCATTTGGAACCGTTTGGCACCATTTTGGAATGAATTGCCGAAAGTCAGACTTTTTATGAAATTGTGACCCCGGGGCTTAGAGATTTTTTCAAAAAAAATCTTTTTCTGCCGGTTAAGGTGTCGAGGGGTGATTTCTTTTCCTGTGATAAAAAGCCTACTGTTTCGACCGCCAAACCTTTCAGGGGAGAATTTGGAACCTTTTGGCACAATTTTTGAGTGAATTGCCAAAAGTCAGATTTTTTATGAAATTGTGACCCCGGGGCTTAGGATTTTTTTGAAAAAAATATTTTTATGCCGGTTATGTTGTTGAGGGCTGATTCCTCTTCCTGTGATAAAAAGCCTTCTGTTTCAACCGCCAAACCTTTTAGGGGAGAATTTGGAACCTTTTGGCACCATTTTTGAGTGAATTGCCAAAAGTCAGATTTTTTATGAAATTGTGACCCCGGGGCTTAGGATTTTTTCAAAAAAATCTTTTTCTGCTGGTTAAGCTGTTGAGGGCTGATTTCTTTTCCTGTGATAAAAAGCCTTCTGTTTCAAGCGCCAAACCTTTCAGGGGATCATTTGGAACCGTTTGGCACCATTTTTGAGTGAATTGCCGAAAGTCAGATTTTTTAATGAAATTGTGACCCCGGGGCTTAGGATTTTTTCAAAAAAATCTTTTTCTGCCGGTTAAGTTGTTGAGGGCTGATTTCTTTTCCTGTGATAGAAAGCCTAATGTTTCAACCGCGAAATCTTTCAGGGGATCATTTGGAACCGTTTGGCACCATTTTTGAATGAATTGCTGAAAGTCAGATTTTTTATGAAATTGTGACCCCGGGGCTTAGGATTTTTTCAAAAAAATCTTTTTCTGCCGTTTAAGTTGTCGAGGGCTGATTTCTTCTATTTCCATTCCCAAACCTTTCAGAGGATCATTTGCAACCGTCTGGCACCATTTTTGAGTGAATTGCCGAAAGTCAGATTTTTTATGAAATTGTGACCCCGAGGCTTAGGATTTTTTCAAAAAAATATTTTTCTGCCGGTTAAGTTGTTGATGGCTGATTTCTTTTCCTGTGATAAAAAGCCATGTGTTTCGACCGCCAAACCTTTCAGGTGAGAATTTGGAACCTTTTGGAACAATTTTTGAGTGAATTGCCAAAAGTCAGATTTTTTATGAAATTGTGACCCCGGGGCTTATGATTTTTTTCAAAAGAATCTTTTTCTGCCGTTTAACTTGTCGAGGGCTGATTTCTTCTATTTCCATTCCCAAACCTTTCAGAGGATCATTTGCAACCGTCTGGCACCATTTTTGAGTGAATTGCCGAAAGTCAGATTTTTTATGAAATTGTGACCCCGAGGCTTAGGATTTTTTCAAAAAAATATTTTTCTGCCGGTTAAGTTGTTGATGGCTGATTTCTTTTCCTGTGATAAAAAGCCTTCTGTTTCAACCGCCAAACCTTTCAGGGGATCATTTGGAACCGTTTGGCACCATTTTTGAGTGAAATGCCGAAAGTCAGATTTTTTTATGAAATTGCGACCCCGGGGCTTAGGATTTTTTCAAAAAAATCTTTTTCTGCCGGTTAAGTTGTTGAGGGCTGATTTCTTTTCCTGTGATAAAAAGCCTTCTGTTTCAAGCGCCAAACCTTTCAGGGGATCATTTGGAACCGTTTGGCACCATTTTCGAGTGAATTGCCGAAAGTCAGATTTTTTTATGAAATTGTGACCCCGAGGCTTAGGATTTTTCCAAAATATCGTTTTCTGCCGTTTAAGTTGTTGAGGGCTGATTTCTTTTCCTGTGATAAAAAGCCTACTGTTTCGACCGCCAAACCTTTCAGGGGATCATTTGGAACCGTTTGGCACCATTTTCGAGTCAATTGCCGAAAGTCAGATTTTTTTATGAAATTGTGACCCCGGGGCTTAGGATTTTTTCAAAAAAATCTTTTTCTGCCGGTTAAGTTGTTGAGGGCTGATTTCTTTTCCTGTGATAAAAAGCCTACTGTTTCAACCGCCAAACCTTTCAGGGGATCATTTGGAACCGTTTGGCACCATTTTTGAATGAATTGCCGAAAGTCAGACTTTTTATGTAATTGTGGAAAGATTTTTTCAAAAAAATCTTTTTCTGCCGGTTAAGGTGTCGAGGGGTGATTTCGTGTCCTGTGATAAAAAGCCATCTGTTTCGACCGCCAAACCTTTCAGGGGAGAATTTGGAACCTTTTGGCACAATTTTTGAGTGAATTGCCAAAAGTCAGATTTTTTATGAAATTGTGACCCCGGGGCTTAGGATTTTTTTGAAAAAAATCTTTTTCTGCCGGTTAAGTTGTGGAGGGCTGATTTCTTCTATTTGCATTCCCAAACCTTTCAGAGGATCACTTGCAACCGTGGGGCACGATTTTTGAGTGAATTGCCGAAAGTCAGATTTTTTATGAAATTGTGACCCCGGGGCTTAGGATTTTTTCAAAAAAATCTTTTTCTGCCGTTTAAGTTGTCGAGGGGTGATTTCTTCTATTTCCATTCCCAAACCTTTCAGAGGATCATTTGCAACCGTCTGGCACCATTTTTGAGTGAATTGCCGAAAGTCAGATTTTTTATGAAATTGTGACCCCGAGGCTTAGGATTTTTTCAAAAAAATATTTTTCTGCCGGTTAAGTTGTTGAGGGCTGATTTCTTTTCCTGTGATAAAAAGCCTTCTGTTTCAACCGCCAAACCTTTCAGGGGATCATTTGGAACCGTTTGGCACCATTTTTGAGTGAAATGCCGAAAGTCAGATTTTTTTATGAAATTGTGACCCCGGGGCTTAGGATTTTTTCAAAAAAATCTTTTTCTGCCGGTTAAGTTGTTGAGGGCTGATTTCTTTTCCTGTGATAAAAAGCCTACTGTTTCAACCGCCAAACCTTTCAGGGGATCATTTGGAACCGTTTGGCACCATTTTTGAATGAATTGCTGAAAGTCAGACTTTTTATGTAATTGTGACCCCGGGGCTTAGGGATTTTTTCAAAAAAATCTTTTTCTGCCGGTTAAGGTGTCGAGGGGTGATTTCGTGTCCTGTGATAAAAAGCCATCTGTTTCGACCGCCAAACCTTTCAGGGGAGAATTTGGAACCTTTTGGCACAATTTTTGAGTGAATTGCCAAAAGTCAGATTTTTTATGAAATTGTGACCCCGGGGCTTAGGATTTTTTTGAAAAAAATCTTTTTCTGCCGGTTAAGTTGTGGAGGGCTGATTTCTTCTATTTCCATTCCCAAACCTTTCAGAGGATCACTTGCAACCGTGGGGCACGATTTTTGAGTGAATTGCCGAAAGTCAGATTTTTTATGAAATTGTGACCCCGGGGCTTAGGATTTTTTCAAAAAAATCTTTTTCTGCCGTTTAAGTTGTCGAGGGGTGATTTCTTCTATTTCCATTCCCAAACCTTTCAGAGGATCATTTGCAACCGTCTGGCACCATTTTTGAGTGAATTGCGGAAAGTCAGATTTTTTATGAAATTGTGACCCCGGGGCTTAGGATTTTTTCAAAAAAATATTTTTCTGCCGGTTATGTTGTTGAGGGATGATTCCTTTTCCTGTGATAAAAAGCCTTCTATTTCAACCGCCAAACCTTTCAGGGGAGAATTTGGAACCGTTTGGCAGCATTTTTGAGTGAATTGCCGAAAGTAAGATTTTTTTATGAAATTGTGACCCCGGGGCTTAGGGATTTTTTCAAAAAAATCTTTTTCTGCCGGTTAAGTTGTTGAGGGTTGATTTCTTTTCCTATGGTAAAAAGCCTTCTGTTTCAACCGCCAAACCTTTCAGGGGAGATTTTGGGACCTTTTGGCACAATTTTTGAGTGAATTGCCAAAAGTCAGATTTTTTATGAAATTGTGACCCGAGGGCTTAAAGATTTTTTCAAAAGAATCTTTCTCTGCCGGTTAAGTTGTTGAGGGCTGATTTCGTGTCCTGTGATAAAAAGCCATCTGTTTCGACCGCCAAACCTTTCGGGGGAGGATTTGGAACCCTTTGGCACAATTTTTGAGTGAATTGCCGAAAGTCAGATTTTTTATGAAATTGTGACCCCGGGGCTTAGGATTTTTTCAAAAAAATCTTTTTCTGCCAGTTTAGTTGTCGAGGGCTGATTTCTTCTATTTCCATTCCCAAACCTTTCAGAGGATCATTTGCAACCGTCTGGCACCATTTTTGAGTGAATTGCCGAAAGTCAGATTTTTTATGAAATTGTGACCCCGAGGCTTAGGATTTTTTGAAAAAAATCTTTTTCTGCCGGTTAAGTAGTTGGGGGCTGATTTCTTTTCCTGTGATAAAAAGCCTTGTGTTTCAACCGCCAAACCTTTCAGGGGAGAATTTGGGACGTTTTGGCACAATTTTTGAGTGAATTGCCAAAAGTCAGATATTTTATGAATTGTGACCCCGAGGCTTAGGATTTTTTCAAAAAAATCTTTTTCTGCCGGTTAAGTAGTTGGGGGCTGATTTCTTTTCCTGTGATAAAAAGCCTTGTGTTTCAACCCCCAAACCTTTCAGGGGATCATTTGAAACCGTTTGGCACCATTTTTGAGTGAATTGCCAAAAGTCAGATTTTTTATGAAATTGTGACCCCGGGTCTTAGGATTTTTTCAAAAAAATCTTTTTCTGCCGGTTAAGTTGTTGAGGGCTGATTTCTTTTCCTGTGATAAAAAGCCATCTGTTTCAACCGCCAAACCTTTCAGGGGATAATTAGGAACCTTTTGGCACCATTTTTGAGTGAATTGCCGAAAGTCAGATTTTTTATGAATTTCTGACCCCGGGGCTTAGGGATTTTTTCAAAATAATCTTTTTCTGCCGGTTAAGTTGTTGAGAGCTGATTTCTTCTATTTCCATTCCCAAACTTTTCAGAGGATCATTTGCAACCGTCTGGCACCATTTTTGAGTGAATTGCCGAAAGTCAATTTTTTTATGAAATTGTGACCCCGGGGCTTAGGATTTTTTCAAAAAAATATTTTTCTGCCGGTTAAGTAGTTGAGGGCTGATTTCTTTTCCTGTGATAAAAACCCTTCTGTTTCAACCGCCAAACCTTTCAGGGGAGAATTTGGGACCTTTTGGCACAATTTTTGAGTGAATTGCCAAAAGTCAGATTTTTTATGAAATTGTGACCCCAGGGCTTAGGGATTTTTTCAAAAAAATCTTTTTCTGCCTGTTAAGTAGTTGAGGGCTGATTTCTTTTCCTGTGATAAAAACCCTTCTGTTTCAAGCGCCAAACCTTTCAGGGGAGAATTTCCAACCTTTTGGCACAATTTTTGAGTGAATTGCCAAAAGTCAGATTTTTAATAAAATTGTGACCCCGGGGCTTAGGATTTTTTCAAAAAAATATTTTTCTGCCGGTTAAGTTGTCGAGGGTTGATTTCTTCTATTTCCATTCCCAAACCTTTCAGAGGATCACTTGCAACCGTCGGGCACCATTTTTGAGTGAATTGCCGAAATTAAGATTTTTTAGGAAATTGTGACCCCGGGGCTTAGGATTTTTTCAAAAAAATTTTTTTCTGCCGGTTAAGTTGTTGAGGGCTAATTTCTTTTCCTGTGATAAAAAGCCTTCTGTTTCAACCGCCAAACCATTCAGGGGAGAATTTGGAACCTTTTGGCACAATTTTTGAGTGAATTGCCGAAAGTCAGATTTTTTATGAAATTGTGACCCCGGGGTTTAGGATTTTTTCAAAAAAATCTTTTTCTGCCGGTTAAGTTGTCGAGGGTTGATTTCTTCTATTTCCATTCCCAAACCTTTCAGAGGATCATTTGCAACCGTTTGGCACCATTTTTGAGTGAATTGCCGAAAGTCAGATTTTTTATGAAATTGTGACCCCAGGGCTTAGGGATTTTTTCAAAAAAATATTTTTCTGCCGGTTAAGTTGTTGAGGGTTGATATCTTTTCCTGTGATAAAAAGCCTTCTGTTTCAACCGCCAAACCATTCAGGGGAGAATTTGGAACCTTTTGGCACCATTTTTGAGTGAATTGCCGAAAGTCAGATTTTTCATGAAATTGTGACCCCGGGGCTTAGGATTTTTTCAAAAAAATATTTTTCTGCCGGTTATGTTGTTGAGGGATGATTCCTTTTCCTGTGATAAAAAGCCTTCTATTTCAACCGCCAAACCTTTCAGGGGAGAATTTGGAACCGTTTGGCAGCATTTTTGAGTGAATTGCCGAAAGTAAGATTTTTTTATGAAATTGTGACCCCGGGGCTTAGGGATTTTTTCAAAAAAATCTTTTTCTGCCGGTTAAGTTGTTGAGGGTTGATTTCTTTTCCTATGGTAAAAAGCCTTCTGTTTCAACCGCCAAACCTTTCAGGGGAGATTTTGGGACCTTTTGGCACAATTTTTGAGTGAATTGCCAAAAGTCAGATTTTTTATGAAATTGTGACCCGAGGGCTTAAAGATTTTTTCAAAAGAATCTTTCTCTGCCGGTTAAGTTGTTGAGGGCTGATTTCGTGTCCTGTGATAAAAAGCCATCTGTTTCGACCGCCAAACCTTTCGGGGGAGAATTTGGAACCCTTTGGCACAATTTTTGAGTGAATTGCCGAAAGTCAGATTTTTTATGAAATTGTGACCCCGGGGCTTAGGATTTTTTCAAAAAAATCTTTTTCTGCCAGTTTAGTTGTCGAGGGCTGATTTCTTCTATTTCCATTCCCAAACCTTTCAGAGGATCATTTGCAACCGTCTGGCACCATTTTTGAGTGAATTGCCGAAAGTCAGATTTTTTATGAAATTGTGACCCCGAGGCTTAGGATTTTTTGAAAAAAATCTTTTTCTGCCGGTTAAGTAGTTGGGGGCTGATTTCTTTTCCTGTGATAAAAAGCCTTGTGTTTCAACCGCCAAACCTTTCAGGGGAGAATTTGGGACGTTTTGGCACAATTTTTGAGTGAATTGCCAAAAGTCAGATATTTTATGAATTGTGACCCCGAGGCTTAGGATTTTTTCAAAAAAATCTTTTTCTGCCGGTTAAGTAGTTGGGGGCTGATTTCTTTTCCTGTGATAAAAAGCCTTGTGTTTCAACCCCCAAACCTTTCAGGGGATCATTTGAAACCGTTTGGCACCATTTTTGAGTGAATTGCCAAAAGTCAGATTTTTTATGAAATTGTGACCCCGGGTCTTAGGATTTTTTCAAAAAAATATTTTTCTGCCGGTTAAGTTGTTGAGGGCTGATTTCTTTTCCTGTGATAAAAAGCCATCTGTTTCAACCGCCAAACCTTTCAGGGGATAATTAGGAACCTTTTGGCACCATTTTTGAGTGAATTGCCGAAAGTCAGATTTTTTATGAATTTCTGACCCCGGGGCTTAGGGATTTTTTCAAAATAATCTTTTTCTGCCGGTTAAGTTGTTGAGAGCTGATTTCTTCTATTTCCATTCCCAAACTTTTCAGAGGATCATTTGCAACCGTCTGGCACCATTTTTGAGTGAATTGCCGAAAGTCAATTTTTTTATGAAATTGTGACCCCGGGGCTTAGGATTTTTTCAAAAAAATATTTTTCTGCCGGTTAAGTAGTTGAGGGCTGATTTCTTTTCCTGTGATAAAAACCCTTCTGTTTCAACCGCCAAACCTTTCAGGGGAGAATTTGGGACCTTTTGGCACAATTTTTGAGTGAATTGCCAAAAGTCAGATTTTTTATGAAATTGTGACCCCAGGGCTTAGGGATTTTTTCAAAAAAATCTTTTTCTGCCTGTTAAGTAGTTGAGGGCTGATTTCTTTTCCTGTGATAAAAACCCTTCTGTTTCAAGCGCCAAACCTTTCAGGGGAGAATTTGCAACCTTTTGGCACAATTTTTGAGTGAATTGCCAAAAGTCAGATTTTTAATAAAATTGTGACCCCGGGGCTTAGGATTTTTTCAAAAAAATATTTTTCTGCCGGTTAAGTTGTCGAGGGTTGATTTCTTCTATTTCCATTCCCAAACCTTTCAGAGGATCATTTGCAACCGTCGGGCACCATTTTTGAGTGAATTGCCGAAATTAAGATTTTTTAGGAAATTGTGACCCCGGGGCTTAGGATTTTTTCAAAAAAATTTTTTTCTGCCGGTTAAGTTGTTGAGGGCTAATTTCTTTTCCTGTGATAAAAAGCCTTCTGTTTCAACCGCCAAACCATTCAGGGGAGAATTTGGAACCTTTTGGCACAATTTTTGAGTGAATTGCCGAAAGTCAGATTTTTTATGAAATTGTGACCCCGGGGTTTAGGATTTTTTCAAAAAAATCTTTTTCTGCCGGTTAAGTTGTCGAGGGTTGATTTCTTCTATTTCCATTCCCAAACATTTCAGAGGATCATTTGCAACCGTCGGGCACCATTTTTGAGTGAATTGCCGAAAGTCAATTTTTTAATGAAATTGTGACCCCGGGGCTTAGGATTTTTTCAAAAAAATCTTTTTCTGACGTTTAACTTGTTGAGGGCTGATTTCTTTTCCTGTGATAAAAAGCCATCTGTTTCAACCGCCAAACCTTTCAGGGGATCATTTGGAACCGTTTGGCACCATTTTTTAATGAATTGCCGAAAGTCAGACTTTTTATGAAATTGTGACCCTGGGCCTTAGGGATTTTTTCAAAAAAATATTTTTCTGCCGGTTAAGTTGTTGAGGGTTGATTTCTTTTCCTGTGATAAAAAGCCATCTGTTTCAACCGCCAAACCTTTCAGGGGATCATTTGGAACCGTTTGGCACCATTTTTGAGTGAATTGCCGAAAGTCAGATTTTTTATGAAATTGTGACCCCAGGGCTTAGGGATTTTTTCAAAAAAATATTTTTCTGCCGGTTAAGTTGTTGAGGGTTGATATCTTTTCCTGTGATAAAAAGCCTTCTGTTTCAACCGCCAAACCATTCAGGGGAGAATTTGGAACCTTTTGGCACCATTTTTGAGTGAATTGCCGAAAGTCAGATTTTTCATGAAATTGTGACCCCGGGGCTTAGGATTTTTTCAAAAAAATATTTTTCTGCCGGTTATGTTGTTGAGGGATGATTCCTTTTCCTGTGATAAAAAGCCTTCTATTTCAACCGCCAAACCTTTCAGGGGAGAATTTGGAACCGTTTGGCAGCATTTTTGAGTGAATTGCCGAAAGTAAGATTTTTTTATGAAATTGTGACCCCGGGGCTTAGGGATTTTTTCAAAAAAATCTTTTTCTGCCGGTTAAGTTGTTGAGGGTTGATTTCTTTTCCTATGGTAAAAAGCCTTCTGTTTCAACCGCCAAACCTTTCAGGGGAGATTTTGGGACCTTTTGGCACAATTTTTGAGTGAATTGCCAAAAGTCAGATTTTTTATGAAATTGTGACCCGAGGGCTTAAAGATTTTTTCAAAAGAATCTTTCTCTGCCGGTTAAGTTGTTGAGGGCTGATTTCGTGTCCTGTGATAAAAAGCCATCTGTTTCGACCGCCAAACCTTTCGGGGGAGAATTTGGAACCCTTTGGCACAATTTTTGAGTGAATTGCCGAAAGTCAGATTTTTTATGAAATTGTGACCCCGGGGCTTAGGATTTTTTCAAAAAAATCTTTTTCTGCCAGTTTAGTTGTCGAGGGCTGATTTCTTCTATTTCCATTCCCAAACCTTTCAGAGGATCATTTGCAACCGTCTGGCACCATTTTTGAGTGAATTGCCGAAAGTCAGATTTTTTATGAAATTGTGACCCCGAGGCTTAGGATTTTTTGAAAAAAATCTTTTTCTGCCGGTTAAGTAGTTGGGGGCTGATTTCTTTTCCTGTGATAAAAAGCCTTGTGTTTCAACCGCCAAACCTTTCAGGGGAGAATTTGGGACGTTTTGGCACAATTTTTGAGTGAATTGCCAAAAGTCAGATATTTTATGAATTGTGACCCCGAGGCTTAGGATTTTTTCAAAAAAATCTTTTTCTGCCGGTTAAGTAGTTGGGGGCTGATTTCTTTTCCTGTGATAAAAAGCCTTGTGTTTCAACCGCCAAACCTTTCAGGGGATCATTTGAAACCGTTTGGCACCATTTTTGAGTGAATTGCCAAAAGTCAGATTTTTTATGAAATTGTGACCCCGGGTCTTAGGATTTTTTCAAAAAAATATTTTTCTGCCGGTTAAGTTGTTGAGGGCTGATTTCTTTTCCTGTGATAAAAAGCCATCTGTTTCAACCGCCAAACCTTTCAGGGGATAATTAGGAACCTTTTGGCACCATTTTTGAGTGAATTGCCGAAAGTCAGATTTTTTATGAATTTCTGACCCCGGGGCTTAGGGATTTTTTCAAAATAATCTTTTTCTGCCGGTTAAGTTGTTGAGAGCTGATTTCTTCTATTTCCATTCCCAAACTTTTCAGAGGATCATTTGCAACCGTCTGGCACCATTTTTGAGTGAATTGCCGAAAGTCAATTTTTTTATGAAATTGTGACCCCGGGGCTTAGGATTTTTTCAAAAAAATATTTTTCTGCCGGTTAAGTAGTTGAGGGCTGATTTCTTTTCCTGTGATAAAAACCCTTCTGTTTCAACCGCCAAACCTTTCAGGGGAGAATTTGGGACCTTTTGGCACAATTTTTGAGTGAATTGCCAAAAGTCAGATTTTTTATGAAATTGTGACCCCAGGGCTTAGGGATTTTTTCAAAAAAATCTTTTTCTGCCTGTTAAGTAGTTGAGGGCTGATTTCTTTTCCTGTGATAAAAACCCTTCTGTTTCAAGCGCCAAACCTTTCAGGGGAGAATTTGCAACCTTTTGGCACAATTTTTGAGTGAATTGCCAAAAGTCAGATTTTTAATAAAATTGTGACCCCGGGGCTTAGGATTTTTTCAAAAAAATATTTTTCTGCCGGTTAAGTTGTCGAGGGTTGATTTCTTCTATTTCCATTCCCAAACCTTTCAGAGGATCATTTGCAACCGTCGGGCACCATTTTTGAGTGAATTGCCGAAATTAAGATTTTTTAGGAAATTGTGACCCCGGGGCTTAGGATTTTTTCAAAAAAATTTTTTTCTGCCGGTTAAGTTGTTGAGGGCTAATTTCTTTTCCTGTGATAAAAAGCCTTCTTTTTCAACCGCCAAACCATTCAGGGGAGAATTTGGAACCTTTTGGCACAATTTTTGAGTGAATTGCCGAAAGTCAGATTTTTTATGAAATTGTGACCCCGGGGTTTAGGATTTTTTCAAAAAAATCTTTTTCTGCCGGTTAAGTTGTCGAGGGTTGATTTCTTCTATTTCCATTCCCAAACCTTTCAGAGGATCATTTGCAACCGTCGGGCACCATTTTTGAGTGAATTGCCGAAAGTCAATTTTTTAATGAAATTGTGACCCCGGGGCTTAGGATTTTTTCAAAAAAATCTTTTTCTGACGTTTAACTTGCTGAGGGCTGATTTCTTTTCCTGTGATAAAAAGCCATCTGTTTCAACCGCCAAACCTTTCAGGGGATCATTTGGAACCGTTTGGCACCATTTTTTAATGAATTGCCGAAAGTCAGACTTTTTATGAAATTGTGACCCTGGGCCTTAGGGATTTTTTCAAAAAAATATTTTTCTGCCGGTTAAGTTGTTGAGGGTTGATTTCTTTTCCTGTGATAAAAAGCCATCTGTTTCAACAGCCAAACCTTTCAGGGGATCATTTGGAACCGTTTGGCACCATTTTTGAGTGAATTGCCGAAAGTCAGATTTTTTATGAAATTGTGACCCCGGGGCTTAGGGATTTTTTCAAAAAAATCTTTTTCTGCCGGTTAAGTTGTCGAGGGCTGATTTCTTCTATTTCCATTCCCAAACCTTTCAGAGGATCATTTGCAACCGTCTGGCACCATTTTTGAGTGAATTGCCGAAAGTCAATTTTTTTATGAAATTGTGACCCCGGGGCTTAGGATTTTTTCAAAAAAATATTTTTCTGCCGGTTAAGTAGTTGAGGGCTGATTTCTTTTCCTGTGATAGAAACCCTTCTGTTTCAACCGCCAAACCTTTCAGGGGAGAATTTGGGACCTTTTGGCACAATTTTTGAGTGAATTGCCAAAAGTCAGATTTTTTATGAAATTGTGACCCCGGGGCTTAGGATTTTTTCAAAAAAATCTTTTTCTGCCGGTTAAGTTGTCGAGGTCTGATTTCTTTTCCTGTGATAAAAAGCCTTCTGTTTCAACCGCCAAACCTTTCAGGGGAACAATTGGAACCGTTTCGCACCATTTTTGAATGAATTGCCGAAAGTCAGACTTTTTATGAGATTGTGACTTAGGATTTTTTCAAAAAATCTTTTTCTGCCGTTTCAGTTGTTGAGGGCTGATTTCTTTTCCTGTGATAAAAAGCCTTCTGTTTCAACCGCCAAACCTTTAAGGGAGATTTTCAAACCGTTTGGCACCATTTTTGAGTGAATTGCCGAAAGTCAGACTTTTTATGAAATTGTGACCTCGGGGCTTAGGATTTTTTCAAAAAAATCTTTTTCTGCCGGTTAAGTTGTCGAGGGCTGTTTTCGTGTCCTGTGATTAAAAGCCATCTGTTTCAAACGCCAAACCTTTCAGGGGAGAATTTGGAACCTTTTGGCACAATTTTTGAGTGAATTGCCAAAAGTCAGATTTTTTATGAAATTGTGACCCCGGGCCTTCCAATTTTTTCCAAAAAAATCTTTTCTAGACGTTTAAGTTGTTGATGGCTGAGTTCTTTTCCTGTGATAAAAAGCCTTCTGTTTCAACCGCCAAACGTTTCAGTGGATCATTCGGAACAGTTTGGCAAAATTTTTGAGTGAATTGCCGAAAGTCAGATTTTTTATGAAATTGTGACCCCGGGGCTTAGGATTTTTTCAAAAAAATCTTTTTCTGCCGGTTAAGGTGTCGAGGGCTGATTTCTTTTCCTGTGATAAAAACCCTTCTGTTTCAACCGCCAAACCTTTCAGGGGAGAATTTGGGACCTTTTGGCACAATTTTTGAGTGAAATGCCAAAAGTCAGATTTTTTATGTAATTGTGACCCCGGGGCTTAGGGATTTTTTCAAAAAAATCTTTTTCTGCAAGTTAAGTTGTCGAGGGCTGATTTCTTCTATTTCCATTCCCAAACCTTTCAGAGGATCATTTGCAACCGTCTGGCACCATTTTTGAGTGAATTGCCGAAAGTCAGATTTTTTATGAAATTGTGACCCCGGGACTTAGGATTTTTTCAAAAAAATCTTTTTCTGCCGGTTAAGGTGTCGAGGGGTGATTTCGTGTCCTGTGATAAAAAGCCATCTGTTTTGACCGCCAAACCTTTCAGGGGAGAATTTGGAACCTTTTGGCACAATTTTTGAGTGAATTGCCAAAAGTCAGATTTTTTATGAAATTGTGACCCCGGGGCTTAGGATTTTTTCAAAAAAATCTTCTTCTGCCGGTTATGTTGTTGAGGGCTGATTCCTTTTCCTGTGATAAAAAGCCTTCTGTTTCAACCGCCAAACCTTTCAGGGGATCATTTGGAACCGTTTGGCACCATTTTTGAGTGAATTGCCGAAAGTCAGATTTTTTTATGAAATTGTGACCCCGGGCTTAGGATTTTTTCAAAAAAATCTTTTTCTGCCGGTTAAGGTTTCGAGGGGTGATTTCGTGTCCTGTGATAAAAAGCCATCTGTTTCGACCGCCAAACCTTTCAGGGGAGAATTTGGAACGTTTTGGCACAATTTTTGAGTGAATTGCCAAAAGTCAGATTTTTTATGAAATTGTGACCCCGGGGCTTAGGATTTTTTTGAAAAAAATATTTTTCTGCCGGTTATGTTGTTGAGGGCTGATTCCTCTTCCTGTGATAAAAAGCTTTCTGTTTTAACCGCCAAACCTTTCAGGGGAGAATTTGCAACCGTTTGGCACCATTTTTGAGTGAATTGCCGAAAGTAAGATTTTTTTATGAAATTGTGACCCCGGGGCTTAGGGATTTTTTCAAAAAAATCTTTTTCTGCCGGTTAAATTGTCTAGGGCTGATTTCTTCTATTTCCATTCCTAAACCTTTCAGAGGATCATTTGCAACCGTTTGGCACCATTTTTGAGTGAATTGCCAAAAGTCAGATTTTTTATGAAATTGTGACCCTCGGGCTTAGGATTTTTTCAAAAAAATATTTTTCTGCCGGTTAAGTTGTTGAGGGCTGATTTCTTCTCCTGTGATAAAAAGCCTTCTGTTTCAGCCGCCAAACCTTTCAGGGGATCATTTGGAACCGTTTGGCACCATTTTTGAGTGAATTGCCGAAAGTCAGATTTTTTATGAAATTGTGACCCCGGGGCTTAGGATTTTTTCAAAAAAATCTTTTTCTGCCGGTTAAGTTGTCGAGGGCTGATTTCTTCTATTTCCATTCCCAAACCTTTCAGAGGATCATTTGCAACCGTCTGGCACCATTTTTGAGTGAATTGCCGAAAGTCAGATTTTTTATGAAATTGTGACCCCGAGGCTTAGGATTTTTTCAAAAAAATCTTTTTCTGCCGGTTAAGTAGTTGAGGGCTGATTTCTTTTCCTGTGATAAAAAGCCTTGTGTTTCAACCGCCAAACCTTTCAGGGGATCATTTGGAACCGTTTGGCACCATTTTTGAGTGAATTGCCGAAAGTCACATTTTTTATGAAATTGTGACCCCGGGGATTAGGATTTTTTCAAAAAAAACTTTTTCTGCCGGTTAAGTTGTCGAGGGCTGATTTCTTCTATTTCCCTTCCCAAACCTTTCAGAGGATCATTTGCAACCGTCTGGCACCATTTTTGAGTGAATTACCGAAAGTCAGATTTTTTATGAAATTGTGTCCCCGGGGCTTAGGATTTTTTCAAAAAAAATCTTTTTCTGCCGTTTAAGTTGTTGAGGGCTGAGTTCTTTTCGTGTAATAAAAAGCCTTCTGTTTCAACCGCCAAACCTTTAAGGGAGATTTTCGAACCGTTTTCACCATTTTTGAGTGAATTGCCGAAAGTCAGATTTTTTATGAAATTGTGACCCCGGGGCTTAGGATTTTTTCAAAAAAATCTTTTTCTGCCGGTTAAGTTGTTGAGGGCTGATTTTTTTTCCTGTGATAAAAAGCCTTCTGTTTCAACCACCAAACCTTTAAGGGAGATTTTCAAACCGTTTGGCACCATTTTTGAGTGAATTGCCGAAAGTCAGATTTTTTATGAAATTGTGACCCCGGGGCTTAGGATTTTTTCAAAAAAATCTTTTTCTGCCGGTTAAGTTGTCGGGGTCTGATTTCTTGTCCTATGTTGAAAACCCTTCTGTTTCCACTGCCAAAACTCTCAGGGGAGCATTTGCAAGAGTTTGGCACCATTTGTGAGTGAATTGCAGAACATCAGATTTTTGCTGAAATTGTGACCGCGCCCTAATATAAATTAGTCAACTGCATTTTGTAGAAATTCATTCGAAATACTGTCGTATTTATCTAAGCAGTCTATGTTTGTAAGCAGTCCGTTCACAGGTTGCAAGTGTTACCATATTATCACTCCACCGATTAAAGGAGATCATCTCTTTGCTCTTCCAGTCTATCAATATCAGCCTCTCAGCTACCATTAGAGTGTGTACAATCCATTTCTGTTGTCCAGTTGTTAACTTCCATATAGTAGGCATATAGTTAAAAAAAGTTTCATGTTTTATTCTATATTATTTTATCCTGCAAGCTGCTGAGCGTGGCTGGCACGACCCAGTCAGATGGGTGGGGTATAAATAATAAAACTATTATTATTATTTATTTATTATTGAATAGGACATCCCTTTTTTCATCAGAGAAGTGTTGGAGGGTTTGAGAATGAAATATACTCTGAGTCGAGAGTGGATTTCATGCTCTTTATTCAGCTCATAGTGCTGAGGAGGAATGGATGTTCCCTCAAAGTATCTGCTTTATATACATTATTTACACAATGGGCTGCATGTGATTGGCTAGTTTACACCTAGTTTACACCAACTTTACTCCTAGTTTACACCTAGTTTACACCAACTTTACTCCTAGTTTACACCTAGTTTACTCCTAGTTTACTCCTAGTTTGCTCCTAGTTTACTCCTGGTTTACTCCTGGTTTACTGCTAGTTTACACCTAGTTTACTCCTAGTTTATTCCTAGTTTACACCTAGTTTACTCCTAGTTGCTTTGCGATATTTCAAAAAAATCTTTTTCTGCCGGTTAAGTTGTCGACGGCTGATTTCTTGTCCTGTAATAAAAAGCCTTCTGTTTCAACCGCCAACCTCTCAGGGGAGCATTTGCAACCGTTTGGCACCATTATTGAGTGAATTGCCGAAATTCAGATTTTTTATGAAATTGTGACCCCGGGGCTTAGCGATTTTTTCAAAAAAATCTTTTTCTGCCGGTTAAGTTGTCGAGGTCTGATTTCTTTTCCTGTGATAAAAAGCCTTCTGTTTCGACGGCCAAACCTTTCAGGGGATCATTTGCAACCGTTTGGCACCATTTTTGAGTGAATTGCCGAAAGTCAGATTTTTTATGAAATTGTGACCCCGGGGCTTTGCGATTTTTTCAAAAAAAACTTTTTCTGCCGGTTAAGTTGTCGAGGGCTGATTTCTTTTGACTTGATAAAAAGCATTCTGTTTCGACCGCCAAACCTTTCAGGGGAGCATTTGCAACCGTTTGGCACCATTTTTGAGTGAATTGCCGAAAGTCAGATTTTTTATGAAATTGTGACCCCTTGGCTTAGGATTTTTACAAAAAAATCTTTTTCTGCCGGTTAAGTTGTTGAGGGCTGATTTCTTTTCCTGTGATAAAAGCCTTCTGTTTCAACCGCCAAACCTTTCAGGGGATCATTTGGAACCGTTTCGCACCATATTTGAGTGAATTGCCGAAAGTCAGATTTTTTATGAAATTGTGACCCCGGGCCTTCGGGATTTTTCCAAAAAAATCTTTTTCTGCCGGTTAAGTTGTCGAGGGCTGATTTCTTCTATTTCCATTCCCAAACCTTTCAGAGGATCATTTGCAACCGTTTGGCACCATTTTTGAGTGAATTGCCGAAATTCAGATTTTTTATGAAATTGTGACCCCGGGGCTTAGGATTTTTTCAAAAAAATCTTTTTCTGCCGGTTAAGTTGTCGAGGGCTGATTTCGTGTCCTGTGATAAAAAGCCTTCTGTTTCAACCGCCAAACCTTTCAAGGGAGAATTTGGAACCCTTTGTCACCATTTTTGAGTGAATTGCCAAAAGTCAGATTTTTTATGAAATTGTGACCCCAGGGCTGAGGGATTTTTTCAAAAAAATCTTTTTCTGCCGGTTAAGTTGTCGAGGGCTGATTTCTTCTATTTCCATTCCCAAACCTTTCAGAGGATCATTTGCAACCGTCTGGCACCATTTTTGAGTGAATTGCCGAAAGTCAGATTTTTTATAAAATTGTGACCCCGGGGCTTAGGATTTTTTCAAAAAAATCTTTTTCTGCCGTTTAAGTTGTTGAGGGTTGATTTCTTTTCCTGTGATAAAAAGCCTTCTGTTTCAACCGCCAAACCTTTCAGGGGAGAATTTGGAACCTTTTGGCACCATGTTTGAGTGAATTGCCAAAAGTCAGATTTTTTATGAATTTGTGACCCCAGGGCTTATGGATTTTTTCAAAAAAATCTTTTTCTGCCGGTTAAGTTGTTGACAGCTGATTTCTTCTATTTCCATTCCCAAACCTTTCAGAGGATCATTTGCAACCGTCTGGCACCATTTTTGAGTGAATCGCCGAAAGTCAGATTTTTTATGAAATTGTGACCCCGGTGCTTAGGATTTTTTCAAAAAAATCTTTTTCTGCCGGTTAAGTTGTCGAGGACTGATTTCGTGTCCTGTGATAAAAAGTCATCTGGTTCGACCGCCAAACCTTTCACGGGAGCATTTGGAACCTTTTGGCACAATTTTTGAGTGAATTGCCGAAAGTTAGATTTTTTACGAAATTGTGACCCCGGGGCTTAGGATTTTTTCAAAAAAATCTTTTTCTGCCGGTTAAGGTGTCGAGGGCTGATTTCTTTTCCTGTGATAAAAAGCCTTAATTTTCAACCTCCAAACCTTTCAGGGGAGAATTTGGAACCGTTTGGCACCATTTTTGAGGGGAATTGCCAAAAGTCAGATTTTTTATCAAATTGTGACCCCGGGGCTTAGGATTTTTTCAAAAAAATCTTTTTCTGCCGGTTAAGTTGTTGAGGGCTGATTTCGTGTCCTGTGATAAAAAGCCTTTTGTTTCAACCGCCAAATCTTTTAGGGGAGAATTTGGAACCTTTTGGCACCATTTTTGAGTGAATTGACAAAAGTCAGATTATTTATGAAATTGTGACCCCGGGGCTTAGGATTTTTTCCAAAAAATCTTTTTCTGCCGGTGAAGTTGTCGAGGGCTGATTTCTTCTATTTCCCTTCCCAAACCTTTCAGAGGATCATTTGCAACCGTCTGGCACCATTTTTGAGGGGAATTGCCAAAAGTCAGATTTTTTATGAAATTGTGACCCCGGGGCTTAGGATTTTTTCAAAAAAATCTTTTTCTGCCGGTTAAGTTGTTGAGGGCTGATTTCGTGTCCTGTGATAAAAAGCCTTCTGTTTCAACCACCAAATCTTTTAGGGGAGAATTTGGAACCTTTTGGCACCATTTTTGAGTGAATTGCCAAAAGTCAGATTTTTTATGAAATTGTGACCCCGGGGCTTAGGATTTTTTCAAAAAAAACTTTTTCTGCCGGTTAAGTTGTCGAGGGCTGATTTCTTCTATTTCCCTTCCCAAACCTTTCAGAGGATCATTTGCAACCGTCTGGCACCATTTTTGAGTGAATTGCCAAAAGTCAGATTTTTTATGAAATTGTGACCCCGGGGCTTAGGATTTTTTCAAAAAAATCTTTTTCTGCCGGTTAAGTAGTTGAGGGCTGATTTCTTTTCCTGTGATAAAAAGCCTTGTGTTTCAACCGCCAAACCTTTCAGGGGATCATTTGGAACCGTTTGGCACCATTTATGAATGAATTGCCGAAAGTCAGACTTTTTATGAAATTGTGACCCCGGGCCTTCCAATTTTTTCAAAAAAAATCTTTTTTAGACGTTTAAGTTGTTGATGGCTGAGTTCTTTTCATGTGATAAAAAGCCTTCTGTTTCAACCGCCAAACCTTTCAGGGGAGCATTTGGAACCGTTTGGCACCATTTTTGAGTGAATTGCCGAAAGTCAGATTTTTTATGAAATTGTGACCCCGGGGCTTAGGATTTTTTCAAAAAAATCTTTTTCTGCCGGTTAAGTTGTCGGGGTCTGATTTCTTGTCCTATGATGAAAACCCTTCTGTTTCCACTGCCAAAACTCTCAGGGGAGCATTTGCAAGAGTTTGGCACCATTTGTGAGTGAATTGCAGAACATCAGATTTTTACTGAAATTGTGACCGCGCCCTAATATAAATTAGTCAACTGCATTTTGTAGAAATTCATTCGAAATACTGTCGTATTTATCTAAGCAGTCTATGTTTGTAAGCAGTCCGTTCACAGGTTGCAAGTGTTACCATATTATCACTCCACCGATTAAAGGAGATCATCTCTTTGCTCTTCCAGTCTATCAATATCAGCCTCTCAGCTACCATTAGAGTGTGTACAATCCATTTCTGTTGTCCAGTTGTTAACTTCCATATAGTAGGCATATAGTTTAAAAAAGTTTCATGTTTTATTGTATATTATTTTATCCTGCAAGCTGCTGAGCGTGGCTGGCACGACCCAGTCAGATGGGTGGGGTATAAATAATAAAACTATTATTATTATTTATTTATTATTGAATAGGACATCCCTTTTTTCATCAGAGAAGTGTTGGAGGGTTTGAGAATGAAATATACTCTGAGTCGAGAGTGGATTTCATGCTCTTTATTCAGCTCATAGTGCTGAGGAGGAATGGATGTTCCCTCAAAGTATCTGCTTTATATACATTATTTACACAGTGGGCTGCATGTGATTGGCTAGTTTACACCTAGTTTAAACCACCTTTACTCCTAGTTTACACCTAGTTTACACCAACTTTACTCCTAGTTTACACCTAGTTTACTCCTAGTTTACTCCTAGTTTACTCCTAGTTTACTCCTGGTTTACTCCTAGTTTACTCCTAGTTTACTCCTGGTTTACTCCTAGTTTACACCTAGTTTACTCCTAGTTTATTCCTAGTTTACACCTAGTTTACTCCTAGTTGCTTTGCGATATTTCAAAAAAATCTTTTTCTGCCGTTTAAGTTGTCGAGGGCTGATTTCTTTTCCTGTGATAAAAAGCCTTCTGTTTCAACCGCCAAACCTTTCAGGGGAGCATTTGCAACCGTTTGGCACCATTTTTGAGTGAATTGCCGAAAGTCAGATTTTTTATGAAATTGTGACCCCGGGGCTTAGGATTTTTTCAAAAAAATCTTTTTCTCCCGGTTAAGTTGTTGGGGGCTGATTTCTTTTCCTGTGATAAAAAGCCTTCTGTTTCAACCGCCAAACCGTTCAGGGGAGAATTTGGAACCGTTTGGCACCATTTTTGAGTGAATTGCCGAAAGTCAGATTTTTTATAAAATTGTGACCCTGGGGCTTAAGAATTTTTTCAAAAAAATCTTTTTCTACCGGTTAAGTTGTTGAGGGCTGATTTCTTTTCCTGTGATAAAAAGCCTTCTGTTTCAACCGCCAAACCTTTCAGAGGATGATTTGCAACCGTCTGGCACCATTTTTGAATGAATTGCCGAAAGTCAGACTTTTTATGAAATTGTGACCCCGGGGCTTAGGATTTTTTCAAAAAAATCTTTTTCTGCCGGTTAAGTTGTTGAGGGCTGATTTCGTGTCCAGTGATAAAAAGCCTTCTGTTTCAACCGCCAAATCGTTTGGGGGAGAATTTGGAACCTTTTGTCTCCATTTTTGAGTGAATTGCCGAAAGTCAGATTTTTTATGAAATTGTGACCCCGGGGCTTAGGATTTTTTCAAAAAAATCTTTTTCTGCCGGTTAAGTTGTTGAGGGCTGATTTCTTCTATTTCCATTCCCAAACCTTTCAGAGGATCATTTGCAACCATTTGGCACCATTTTTGAGTGAATTGCCGAAAGTCAGATTTTTTATGAAATTGTGACCCTGGGGCTTAGGATTTTTTCAAAAAAATCTTTTTCTGCCGGTTAAGTTGTTGAGGGCTGATTTCGTGCCCTGTGATAAAAAGCCTTCTGTTTCAACCGCCAAACCTTTCAGGGGAGAATTTGGAACCGTTTGGCACGATTTTTGAGTGAATTGCGGAAAGTCAGATTTCTTATGAATATGTGACCCCAGGGCGTAGGGATTTTTTCAAAAAAATCTTTTTCTGCCGGTTAAGTTGTCGAGGGCTGATTTCTTCTATTTCCATTCCCAAACCTTTCAGAGGATCATTTGCAACCGTCTGGCACCATTTTTGAGTGAATTGCCGAAAGTCAGATTTTTTATGAAATTATGACCCCGGGGCCTAGGATTTTTTCAAAAAAATCTTTTTCTGCCGGTTAAGTTGTTGA
Organism: Podarcis raffonei; assembly: GCF_027172205.1. Lineage (NCBI taxonomy): Eukaryota > Metazoa > Chordata > Lepidosauria > Squamata > Lacertidae > Podarcis > Podarcis raffonei. The sequence continues at coordinate 54,122,798 of NC_070613.1, read as the reverse complement.
GGGCTGATTTCGTGTCCTGTGATAAAAAGCCTTCTGTTTCAACCGCCAAATCGATTAGGGGAGAATTTGGAACCTTTTGGCACCATTTTTGAGTGAATTGCCGAAAGTCAGATTTTTTATGAAATTGTGACCCCGGGGCTTAGGATTTTTTCAAAAAAATATTTTTCTGCCGGTTAAGTTGTTGAGGGCTGATTTCATGTCCTGTGATAAAAAGCCTTCTGTTTCAACCACCAAATCGTTTAGGGGAGAATTTGGAACCTTTTGGCACCATTTTTGAGTGAATTGCCGAAAGTCAGATTTTTTATGAAATTGTGATCCCGGGGCTTTGGATTTTTTCAAAAAAATATTTTTCTGCCGGTTAAGTTGTGGAGGGTTGATTTCTTCTATTTCCATTCCCAAACCTTTCAGAGGATCATTTGCAACCATTTGGCACCATTTTTGAGTGAATTGCCGAAAGTCAGATTTTTTATGAAATTGTGACCCTGGGGCTTAGGATTTTTTCAAAAAAATCTTTTTCTGCCGGTTAAGTTGTTGAGGGCTGATTTCTTTTCCTGTGATAAAAATCCTTCTGTTTCAACCGCCAACCCTTTCAGGGGAGAATTTGGAACCGTTTGGCACGATTTTTGAGTGAATTGCCGAAAGTCAGATTTTTTATGAAATTGTGACCCCGGGGCCTAGGATTTTTTCAAAAAAATCTTTTTCTGCCGGTTAAGTTGTTGAGGGCTGATTTCGTGTCCTGTGATAAAAAGCCTTCTGTTTCAACCGCCAAATCGTTTAGGGGAGAATTTGGAACCTTTTGGCACCATTTTTGAGAGAATTGCCGAAAGTCAGATTTTTTATGAAATTGTGACCCCGGGGCTTAGGATTTTTTCAAAAAAATATTTTTCTGCCGGTTAAGTTGCGGAGGGCTGATTTCGTGTCCTGTGATTAAAAAGTCATCTGTTTCGACCGCCAAACCTTTCAGGGGAGCATTTGGAACCTTTTGGCACAATTTTTGAGTGAATTGCCGAAAGTTAGATTTTTTATGAAATTGTGACCCCGGGGCTTAGGATTTTTTCAAAAAAATCTTTTTCTGCCGGTTAAGTTGTCGAGGGTTGATTTCTTCTATTTCCATTCCCAAACCTTTCAGAGGATCATTTGCAACTGTTTGGCACCATTTTTGAGTGAATTCCCGAAAGTCAGATTTTTTATGAAATTATGACCCCGGGGGTTAGGATTTTTTCAAAAAAATCTTTTTCTGCCGGTTAAGTTGTTGAGGGCTGATTTCGTGTCCTGTGATAAAAAGCCTTCTGTTTCAACCGCCAAATCGTTTAGGGGAGAATTTGGAACCTTTTGGCACCATTTTTGAGTGAATTGCCGAAAGTCAGATTTTTTATGAAATTGTGATCCCGGGGCTTTGGATTTTTTCAAAAAAATATTTTTCTGCCGGTTAAGTTGTTGAGGGCTGATTTCGTGTCCTGTGATAAAAAGCCTTCTGTTTCAACCGCCAAATCGTTTAGGGGAGAATTTGGAACCTTTTGGCACCATTTTTGAGTGAATTGCCGAAAGTCAGATTTTTTATGAAATTGTGATCCCGGGGCTTTGGATTTTTTCAAAAAAATATTTTTCTGCCGGTTAAGTTGTGGAGGGCTGATTTCTTCTATTTCCATTCCCAAACCTTTCAGAGGATCATTTGCAACCATTTGGCACCATTTTTGAGTGAATTGCCGAAAGTCAGATTTTTTATGAAATTGTGACCCCGGGGCTTAGGATTTTTTCAAAAAAATATTTTTCTGCCGGTTAAGTTGCGGAGGGCTGATTTCGTGTCCTGTGATTAAAAAGTCATCTGTTTCGACCGCCAAACCTTTCAGGGGAGCATTTGGAACCTTTTGGCACAATTTTTCAGTGAATTGCCAAAAGTCAGATTTTTTGTGAAATTGTGACCCCGGGGCTTAGGATTTTTTCAAAAAAATCTTTTTCTGCCAGTTAAGTTGTCGAGGGCTGATTTCTTCTATTTCCATTCCCAAACCTTTCAGAGGATCATTTGCAACTATTTGGCACCATTTTTGAGTGAATTGCCGAAAGTCAGATTTTTTATGAAATTGTGACCCCGGGGTTTAGGATTTTTTGAAAAAAATCTTTTTCTGCCGGTTAAGTTGTCGAGGGCTGATTTCTTTTCCTGTGATAAAAAGTCTTCTGTTTCAACCGCCAAACCTTTCAAGGGAGAACTTGGAACGTTTTGGCACCATTTTTGAGTGAATTGCCAAAAGTCAGATTTTTTATGAAATTGTGACCCCAGGGCTTAGGGATTTTTTCAAAAAAATCTTTTTCTGCCGGTTAAGTTGTCGAGGGCTGATTTCTTCTATTTCCATTCCCAAACCTTTCAGAGGATCATTTGCAACCGTCTGGCACCATTTTTGAGTGAATTGCCGAAAGTCAGATTTTTTATAAAATTGTGACCCCGGGGATTAGGATTTTTTCAAAAAAATCTTTTTCTGCCGGTTAAGTTGTTGAGGGCTGATTTCTTTTCCTGTGATAAAAAGCCTTCTGTTTCAACCGCCAAACCTTTCAGAGGATGATTTGCAACCGTCTGGCACCATTTTTGAATGAATTGCCGAAAGTCAGATTTTTTTATGAAATTGTGACCCCGGGGCTTAGGATTTTTTCAAAAAAATCTTTTTCTGCCGGTTAAGTTGTTGAGGGCTGATTTCGTGTCCAGTGATAAAAAGCATTCTGTTTCAACCGCCAAATCGTTTGGGGGAGAATTTGGAACCTTTTGGCTCCATTTTTGAGTGAATTGCCGAAAGTCAGATTTTTTATGAAATTGTGACCCCGGGGCTTAGGATTTTTTCAAAAAAATCTTTTTCTGCCGGTTAAGTTGTTGAGGGCTGATTTCGTGTCCTGTGATAAAAAGCCTTCTGTTTCAACCGCCAAATCGTTTAGGGGAGAATTTGGAACCTTTTGGCACCATTTTTGAGAGAATTGCCGAAAGTCAGATTTTTTATGAAATTGTGACCCCGGGGCTTAGGATTTTTTCAAAAAAATATTTTTCTGCCGGTTAAGTTGCGGAGGGCTGATTTCGTGTCCTGTGATTAAAAAGTCATCTGTTTCGACCGCCAGACCTTTCAGGGGAGCATTTGCAACTGTTTGCCACCATTTTTGAGTGAATTGCCGAAAGTCAGATTTTTTATGAAATTATGACCCCGGGGGTTAGGATTTTTTCAAAAAAATCTTTTTCTGCCAGTTAAGTTGTTGAGGGCTGATTTCGTGTCCTGTGATAAAAAGCCTTCTGTTTCAACCGCCAAATCGTTTAGGGGAGAATTTGGAACCTTTTGGCACCATTTTTGAGTGAATTGCCGAAAGTCAGATTTTTTATGAAATTGTGATCCCGGGGCTTTGGATTTTTTCAAAAAAATCTTTTTCTGCCGGTTAAGTTGTTGAGGGCTGATTTCGTGTCCTGTGATAAAAAGCCTTCTGTTTCAACCGCCAAATCGTTTAGGGGAGAATTTGGAACCTTTTGGCACCATTTTTGAGAGAATTGCCGAAAGTCAGATTTTTTATGAAATTGTGACCCCGGGGCTTAGGATTTTTTCAAAAAAATATTTTTCTGCCGGTTAAGTTGCGGAGGGCTGATTTCGTGTCCTGTGATTAAAAAGTCATCTGTTTCGACCGCCAGACCTTTCAGGGGAGCATTTGCAACTGTTTGCCACCATTTTTGAGTGAATTGCCGAAAGTCAGATTTTTTATGAAATTATGACCCCGGGGGTTAGGATTTTTTCAAAAAAATCTTTTTCTGCCAGTTAAGTTGTTGAGGGCTGATTTCGTGTCCTGTGATAAAAAGCCTTCTGTTTCAACCGCCAAATCGTTTAGGGGAGAATTTGGAACCTTTTGGCACCATTTTTGAGTGAATTGCCGAAAGTCAGATTTTTTATGAAATTGTGATCCCGGGGCTTTGGATTTTTTCAAAAAAATATTTTTCTGCCGGTTAAGTTGTTGAGGGCTGATTTCGTGTCCTGTGATAAAAAGCCTTCTGTTTCAACCGCCAAATCGTTTAGGGGAGAATTTGGAACCTTTTGGCACCATTTTTGAGTGAATTGCCGAAAGTCAGATTTTTTATGAAATTGTGATCCCGGGGCTTTGGATTTTTTCAAAAAAATATTTTTCTGCCGGTTAAGTTGTTGAGGGCTGATTTCGTGTCCTGTGATAAAAAGCCTTCTGTTTCAACCGCCAAATCGTTTAGGGGAGAATTTGGAACCTTTTGGCACCATTTTTGAGTGAATTGCCGAAAGTCAGATTTTTTATGAAATTGTGATCCCGGGGCTTTGGATTTTTTCAAAAAAATATTTTTCTGCCGGTTAAGTTGTTGAGGGCTGATTTCGTGTCCTGTGATAAAAAGCCTTCTGTTTCAACCGCCAAATCGTTTAGGGGAGAATTTGGAACCTTCTGGCACCATTTTTGAGTGAATTGCCAAAAGTCAGATTTTTTATGAAATTGTGACCCCGGGGCTTAGGATTTTTTTTAAAAAAACTTTTTCTGCCGGTTAAGGTGTCGAGGGCTGATTTCTTTTCCTGTGATAAAAAGCCTTCTTTTTCAACCGCCAAACCTTTCAGGGGAGAATTTGGAACCGTTTGGCACCATTTTTGATTGTATTGCCAAAAGTCAGATTTTTTACGAAATTGTGACCCCGGGGCTTTGCGATTTTTTCAAAAAAATCTTTTTCTGCCGGTTAAGTTGTCGAGGGCTGATTTCTTTTGACTTGATAAAAAGCATTCAGTTTCGACCGCCAAACCTTTCAGGGGAGCATTTGCAACCGTTTGGCACCATTTTTGAATGAATTGCCGAAAGTCAGCTTAGGATTTTTTCAAAAATATCTTTTTCTGCTGGTTAAGTTGTTGAGGGCTGATTTCTTTTCCTGTGATAAAAAGCCTTCTGTTTCAACCGCCAAACCTTTCAGGGGATCATTTGGAACCGTTTGGCACGATTTTTGAGTGAATTGCCGAAAGTTAGATTTTTTATGAAATTGTGACCCCGGGGCTTAGGATCTTTTCCAAAAAATCTTTTTCTGCCAGTTAAGTTGTCGAGGGCTGATTTCTTCTATTTCCATTCCCAAACCTTTCAGAGGATCATTTGCAACCGTCTGGCACCAGTTTTGAGTGAATTGCCGAAAGTCAGATTTTTTATGAAATTGTGACCCCGGTGCTTAGGATTTTTTCAAAAAAATCTTTTTCTGCCGGTTAAGTTGTCGAGGGCTGATTTCTTTTGACTTGATAAAAAGCATTCTGTTTCGACCGCCAAACCTTTCAGGGGAGCATTTGCAACCGTTTGGCACCATTTTTGAGTGAATTGCCGAAAGTCAGATTTTTTATGAAATTGTGACCCCGGGGCTTAGGATTTTTTCAAAAAAATCTTTTTCTGCCGGTTAAGTTGTCGAGGGCTGATTTCTTCTATTTCCATTCCCAAACCTTTCAGAGGATGATTTGCAACCGTCTGGCACCATATTTGAGTGAATTTCCGAAATTCAGATTTTTTATGAAATTGTGACCCCGGGGTTTGGAATTTTTTCAAAAAAATCTTTTTCTGCCGGTTAAGTTGTTGAGGGCTGATTTCTTTTAAAGCCGTTTAGGGCTTTAAAGGTCAACACCAACACTTTGAATCGTGTTTCTTTTTAAAGCCGTTTAGGGCTTTCTTTTTAAAGCCGTTTAGGGCTTTAAAGGTCAACACCAACACTTTGAATCGTGCTCAGAAATCTTTTTCTGCCGGTTAAGTTGTCGAGGGCTGATTTCTTCTATTTCCATTCCCAAACCTTTCAGAGGATCATTTGCAACCGTCTGGCACCAGTTTTGAGTGAATTGCCGAAAGTCAGATTTTTTATGAAATTGTGACCCCGGTGCTTAGGATTTTTTCAAAAAAATCTTTTTCTGCCGGTTAAGTTGTTGAGGGCTGATTTCGTGTCCTGTTATAAAAAGTCATCTGGTTCGACCGCCAAACCTTTCACGGGAGCATTTGGAACCTTTTGGCACAATTTTTGAGTGAATTGCCGAAAGTTAGATTTTTTATGAAATTGTGACCCCGGGACTTAGGATTTTTTCAGAAAAATATTTTTCTGCCGTTTAAGTTCTTCAGGGCTGATTTCTTTTCCTGTGATTAAAAGCCTTCTGCTTAAACAGCCAAACCTTTCAGGGGATCATTTTGAACCTTTTGGCACCATTTTTGAGTGAATTGCCGAAAGTTAGATTATTTATGAAATTGTGACCCCAGGGCTTAGGATTTTTTCAAAAAAATCTTTTTCTGCCGGTTAAGTTGTTGAGGGCTGATTTCGTGTCCTGTGATAAAAAGCCTTCTGTTTCAACCGCCAAACCTTTTAGGGGAGAATTTGGAACCTTTTGGCACCATTTTTGAGTGAATTGCCAAAAGTCAGATTTTTTATGAAATTGTGACCCCGGGGCTTAGCGATTTTTTCAAAAAAATCTTTTTCTGCCGGTTAAGTTGTCGAGGGCTGATTTCTTTTGACTTGATAAAAAGCATTCTGTTTCGACCGCCAAACCTTTCAGGGGAGCATTTGCAACCGTTTGGCACCATTTTTGAGTGAATTGCCGAAAGTCAGATTTTTTATGAAATTGTGACCCCGGGGCTTAGGATTTTTTCAAAAAAATCTTTTTCTGCCGGTTAAGTTGTCGAGGGCTGATTTCTTCTATTTCCATTCCCAAACCTTTCAGAGGATGATTTGCAACCGTCTGGCACCATATTTGAGTGAATTTCCGAAATTCAGATTTTTTATGAAATTGTGACCCCGGGGTTTGGAATTTTTTCAAAAAAATCTTTTTCTACCGGTTAAGTTGTCGAGGGCTGATTTCGTGTCCTGTGTTAAAAAGCCATCTGTTTCGACCGCCAAACCTTTCAGGGGAGCATTTGGAACCTTTTGGCACCATTTTTCAGTGAATTGCCAAAAGTCAGATTTTTTGTGAAATTGTGACCCCGGGGCTTAGGTTTTTTTTCAAAAAAATCTTTTTCTGCCGGTTAAGTTGTTGAGGGCTGATTTCTTTTCCTGTGATAAAAAGCCTTCTGTTTCAACCGCCAAACCTTTCAGGGGAGAATTTGGAACCGTTTGGCATGATTTTTGAGTGAATTGCCGAAAGTCAGATTTTTTATGAAATTGTGACCCCGGGGCCTAGGATTTTTTCAAAAAAATCTTTTTCTGCCGGTTAAGTTGTTGAGGGCTGATTTCGTGTCCTGTGATAAAAAGCCTTCTGTTTCAACCGCCAAATCGTTTAGGGGAGAATTTGGAACCTTTTGGCACCATTTTTGAGTGAATTGCCGAAAGTCAGATTTTTTATGAAATTGTGACCCCGGGGCTTAGGATTTTTTCAAAAAAATATTTTTCTGCCGGTTAAGTTGCGGAGGGCTGATTTCGTGTCCTGTGATTAAAAAGTCATCTGTTTCGACCGCCAAACCTTTCAGGGGAGCATTTGGAACCTTTTGGCACAATTTTTGAGTGAATTGCCGAAAGTCAGATTTTTTATGAAATTGTGACCCCGGGGCTTAGGATTTTTTCAGAAAAATATTTTTCTGCCGGTTAAGTTGTTGAGGGTTGATTTCTTTTCCTGTGATAAAAAGCCTTCTGTTTCAACCGCCAAACCTTTCAGGGGAGAATTTGGAACCTTTTGGCACCATTTTTGAGTGAATTGCCAAAAGTCAGATTTTTTATGAATTTGTGACCCCAGGGCTTAGGGATTTTTTCAAATAATAATAATAATAATAATAATAATAATAATTTATTATTTATACCCCGCCCATCTGGTTGAGTTTCCCCAGCCACTCTGGGCGGCTCCCAATCAGTGTTAAAAACAGTACAGCGTTACATATTAAAAACTTCCCTGAACAGGGCTGCCTTAAGATGTCTTCTGAATGTCAGGTAATTATTTATCTCTTTGACATCTGATGGGAGGGCGTTCCACAGGGCGGGCGCCACTACCGAGAAGGCCCTCTGTCTGGTTCCCTGTAACCTCACTTCTCGCAATGAGGGAACTGCCAGAAGGCCCTCGGCGCTGGATCTCAGTGTCCGGGCTGAACGATGGGCGTGGAGACGCTCCTTCAGGTATACAGGACCGAGGCCGTTTAGGGCTTTAAAGGTCAACACCAACACTTTGAATCGTGCTCAGAAATCTTTTTCTGCCGGTTAAGTTGTCGAGGGCTGATTTCTTCTATTTCCATTCCCAAACCTTTCAGAGGATCATTTGCAACCGTCTGGCACCATTTTTGAGTGAATTGCCGAAAGTCAGATTTTTTATGAAATTGTGACCCCGGTGCTTAGGATTTTTTCAAAAAAATCTTTTTCTGCCGGTTATGTTGTTGAGGGCTGATTTCGTGTCCTGTTATAAAAAGCCTTCTGTTTCAACCGCCAAACCTTTCAGGGGATCATTTTGAACCTTTTGGCACCATTTTTGAGTGAATTGCCGAAAGTTAGATTATTTATGAAATTGTGACCCCGGGACTTAGGATTTTTTCAGAAAAATATTTTTCTGCCGTTTAAGTTCTTCAGGGCTGATTTCTTTTCCTGTGATTAAAAGCCTTCTGCTTAAACCGCCAAACCTTTTAGGGAAGAATTTGGAACCTTTTGGGACCGTTTTTGAGTGAATTGCCGAAAGTCAGATTTTTTATGAAATTGTGACCCCGGGGCTTAGCGATTTTTTCAAAAAAATCTTTTTCTGCCGGTTAAGTTGTCGAGGGCTGATTTCTTTTGACTTGATAAAAAGCATTCTGTTTCGACCGCCAAACCTTTCAGGGGAGCATTTGCAACCGTTTGGCACCATTTTTGAGTGAATTGCCGAAAGTCAGATTTTTTATGAAATTGTGACCCCGGGGCTTAGGATTTTTTCAAAAAAATCTTTTTCTGCCGGTTAAGTTGTTGAGGGCTGATTTCGTGTCCTGTGATAAAAAGCCTTCTGTTTCAACCGCCAAACCTTTCAGGGGATCATTTGGAACCGTTTGGCACGATTTTTGAGTGAATTGCCGAAAGTTAGATTTTTTATGAAATTGTGACCCCGGGGCTTTGGATTTTTTCCAAAAAATCTTTTTCTGCGGGTTAAGTTGTCGAGGGCTGATTTCTTGTATTTCCATTCCCAAACCTTTCAGAGGATGATTTGCAACCGTCTGGCACCATATTTGAGTGAATTTCCGAAATTCAGATTTTTTATGAAATTGTGACCCCGGGGCTTAGGAATTTTTTCAAAAAAATCTTTTTCTGCTGCTTAAGTTGTCGAGGGCTGATTTCTTTTCCTGTGATAAAAAGCCTTCTGTTTCAACCGCCAAACCTTTCAGGGGAGAATTCGGAACCTTTTGGCACAATTTTTGAGTGAATTGCCGAAAGTTAGATTTTTTATGAAATTGTGACCCCGGGGCTTAGGATTTTTTCCAAAAAATCTTTTTCTGCCGGTGAAGTTGTCGAGGGCTGATTTCTTCTATTTCCATTCCCAAACATTTCAGAGGATCATTTGCAACCGTTTGGCACCATTTTTGAGTGAATTGCCGAAAGTCAGATTTTTTATGAAATTGTGACCCCGGGGCTTAGGATTTTTTCAAAAAAATATTTTTCTGCCGGTTAAGTTGCGGAGGGCTGATTTCGTGTCCTGTGATTAAAAAGTCATCTGTTTCGACCGCCAAACCTTTCAGGGGAGCATTTGGAACCTTTTGGCACAATTTTTGAGTGAATTGCTGAAAGTTAGATTTTTTATGAAATTGTGACCCCGGGGCTTAGGATTTTTTCCAAAAAATCTTTTTCTGCCGGTTAAGTTGTCGAGGGTTGATTTCTTCTATTTCCATTCCCAAACCTTTCAGAGGATCATTTGGAACCGTCTGGCACCATTTTTGAGTGAATTGCCGAAATTCAGATTTTTTATGAAATTGTGACCCCGGGGCTTAGGATTTTTTCAGAAAAATATTTTTCTGCCGTTTAAGTTGTTGAGGGCTGATTTCTTTTCCTGTGATAAAAAGCCTTCTGTTTCAACCGCCAAACCTTTCAAGGGAGAATTTGGAACCTTTTGGCACCATTTTTGAGTGAATTGCCAAAAGTCAGATTTTTTATGAAATTGAGACCCCAGGGCTTAGGGATTTTTTCAAAAAAATCTTTTTCTGCCGGTTAAGTTGTCGAGGGCTGATTTCTTTTCCTGTGATAAAAAGCCTTCTGTTTCAACCGCCAAACCTTTCAGGGGAGAATTTGGAACCTTTTGGCACAATTTTTGAGTGAATTGCCGAAAGTTAGATTTTTTATGAAATTGTGACCCCGGGGCTTAGGATTTTTTCCAAAAAATCTTTTTCTGCCGGTGAAGTTGTCGAGGGCTGATTTCTTCTATTTCCATTCCCAAACCTTTCAGAGGATCATTTACAACCGTTTGGCACCATTTTTGAGTGAATTGCCGAAAGTCAGATTTTTTATGAAATTGTGACCCCGGGGCTTAGGATTTTTTCAAAAAAATATTTTTCTGCCGGTTAAGTTGCGGAGGGCTGATTTCGTGTCCTGTGATTAAAAAGTCACCTCTGTCGACCGCCAAACCTTTCAGGGGAGCATTTGGAACCTTTTGGCACAATTTTTGAGTGAATTGCCGAAAGTTAGATTTTTTATGAAATTGTGACCCCGGGGCTTAGGATTTTTTCCAAAAAATCTTTTTCTGCCGGTTAAGTTGTCGAGGGTTGATTTCTTCTATTTCCATTCCCAAACCTTTCAGAGGATCATTTGCAACCGTCTGGCACCATTTTTGAGTGAATTGCCGAAATTCAGATTTTTTATGAAATTGTGACCCCGGGGCTTAGGATTTTTTCAGAAAAATATTTTTCTGCCGTTTAAGTTGTTGAGGGCTGATTTCTTTTCCTGTGATAAAAAGCCTTCTGTTTCAACCGCCAAACCTTTCAAGGGAGAATTTGGAACCTTTTGGCACCATTTTTGAGTGAATTGCCAAAAGTCAGATTTTTTATGAAATTGAGACCCCAGGGCTTAGGGATTTTTTCAAAAAAATCTTTTTCTGCCGGTTAAGTTGTCGAGGGCTGATTTCTTCTATTTCCATTCCCAAACCTTTCAGAGGATCATTTGCAACCGTCTGGCACCATTTTTGAGTGAATTGCCGAAAGTCAGATTTTTTATGAAATTGTGACCCCGGGGCTTAGGATTCTTTCAAAAAAATCTTTTTCTGCCGGTTAAGTTGTCGGGGTCTGATTTCTTGTTCTATGATGAAAACCCTTCTGTTTCCACTGCCAAAACTCTCAGGGGAGCATTTGCAAGAGTTTGGCACCATTTGTGAGTGAATTGCAGAACATCAGATTTTTGCTGAAATTGTGACCGCGCCCTAATATAAATTAGTCAACTGCATTTTGTAGAAATTCATTCGAAATACTGTCGTATTTATCCAAGCAGTCTATGTTTGTAAGCAGTCCGTTCACAGGTTGCAAGTGTTACCATATTATCACTCCACCGATTAAAGGAGATCATCTCTTTGCTCTTCCAGTCTATCAATATCAGCCTCTCAGCTACCATTAGAGTGTGTACAATCCATTTCTGTTGTCCAGTTGTTAACTTCCATATAGTAGGCATATAGTTTAAAAAAGTTTCATGTTTTATTGTATATTATTTTATCCTGCAAGCTGCTGAGCGTGGCTGGCACGACCCAGTCAGATGGGTGGGGTATAAATAATAAAACTATTATTATTATTTATTTATTATTGAATAGGACATCCCTTTTTTCATCAGAGAAGTGTTGGAGGGTTTGAGAATGAAATATACTCTGAGTCGAGAGTGGATTTCATGCTCTTTATTCAGCTCATAGTGCTGAGGAGGAATGGATGTTCCCTCAAAGTATCTGCTTTATATACATTATTTACACAATGGGTTGCATGTGATTGGCTAGTTTACACCTAGTTTACACCAACTTTACTCCTAGTTTACACCTAGTTTACACCAACTTTACTCCTAGTTTACACCTAGTTTACTCCTAGTTTACTCCTAGTTTACTCCTGGTTTACTCCTGGTTTACTCCTAGTTTACACCTAGTTTACTCCTAGTTTATTCCTAGTTTACACCTAGTTTACTCCTAGTTGCTTTGCGATATTTCAAAAAAATCCTTTTCTGCCGGTTAAGTTGTCGAGGTCTGATTTCTTGTCCTGTAATAAAAAGCCTTCTGTTTCAACCGCCAAGCCTCTCACGGGAGCATTTGCAACCGTTTGGCACCATTTTTGAGTGAATTGCCGAAAGTCAGATTTTTTATGAAATTGTGACCCCGGGGCTTAGCGATTTTTTCAAAAAAATCTTTTTCTGCCGGTTAAGTTGTCGAGGTCTGATTTCTTTTGCTCTGATAAAAAGCCTTCTGTTTCGACCGCCAAACCTTTCAGGGGAGCATTTGCAACCGTTTGGCACCATTTTTGAGTGAATTGCCGAAAGTCAGATTTTTTATGAAATTGTGACCCCGGGGCTTAGGATTTTTTCAAAAAAAATCTTTTTCTGCCGGTTAAGTTGTTGAGGGCTGATTTCTTTTCTTGTGATAAAAAGCCTTCTGTTTCAACCGCCAAACCTTTCAGGGGATCATTTGGAACCGTTTGGCACGATTTTTGAGTGAATTGCCGAAAGTTAGATTTTTTATGAAATTGTGACCCCGGGGCTTAGGATTTTTTCAAAAAAATATTTTTCTGCCGGTTAAGTTGCGGAGGGCTGATTTCGTGTCCTGTGATTAAAAAGTCATCTGTTTCGACCGCCAAACCTTTCAGGGGAGCATTTGGAACCTTTTGGCACAATTTTTGAGTGAATTGCCGAAAGTTAGATTTTTTATGAAATTGTGACCCCGGGGCTTAGGATTTTTTCAAAAAAATCTTTTTCTGCCGGTTAAGTTGTCGAGGGTTGATTTCTTCTATTTCCATTCCCAAACCTTTCAGAGGATCATTTGCAACCGTCTGGCACCATTTTTGAGTGAATTGCCGAAAGTCAGATATTTATAAAATTGTGACCCCGGGGCTTAGGATTTTTTCAAAAAAATCTTTTTCTGCTGTTTAAGTTCTTCAGGGCTGATTTCTTTTCCTGTGATTAAAAGCCTTCTGCTTAAACCGCCAAACCTTTCAGGGGATCATTTTGAACCTTTTGGCACCATTTTTGAGTGAATTGCCGAAAGTTAGATTATTTATGAAATTGTGACCCCGGGGCTTAGGATTTTTTCAAAAAAATCTTTTTCTGCCGGTTAAGGTGTCGAGGGCTGATTTCTTTTCCTGTGATAAAAAGCCTTCTTTTTCAACCGCCAAACCTTTCAGGGAAGAATTTGGAACCGTTTGGCACCATTTTTGAGTGAATTGCCGAAAGTCAGATTTTTTATGAAATTGTGACCCCGGGGCTTAGGATTTTTTCAAAAAAATCTTTTTCTGCCGGTTAAGTTGTTGAGGGCTGATTTCGTGTCCTGTGATAAAAAGCCTTCTTTTTCAACCGCCAAACCTTTCAGGGAAGAATTTGGAACCGTTTGGCACCATTTTTGAGTGAATTGCCGAAAGTCAGATTTTTTATGAAATTGTGACCCCGGGGCTTAGCGATTTTTTCAAAAAAATCTTTTTCTGCCGGTTAAGTTGTCGAGGGCTGATTTCTTTTGACTTGATAAAAAGCATTCTGTTTCGACCGCCAAACCTTTCAGGGGAGCATTTGCAACCGTTTGGCACCATTTTTGAGTGAATTGCCGAAAGTCAGATTTTTTATGAAATTGTGACCCCGGGGCTTAGGATTTTTTCAAAAAAATCTTTTTCTGCCGGTTAAGTTGTTGAGGGCTGATTTCGTGTCCTGTGATAAAAAGCCTTCTGTTTCAACCGCCAAACCTTTCAGGGGATCGTTTGGAACCGTTTGGCACGATTTTTGAGTGAATTGCCGAAAGTTAGATTTTTTATGAAATTGTGACCCCGGGGCTTTGGATTTTTTCCAAAAAATCTTTTTCTGCGGGTTAAGTTGTCGAGGGCTGATTTCTTGTATTTCCATTCCCAAACCTTTCAGAGGATGATTTGCAACCGTCTGGCACCATATTTGAGTGAATTTCCGAAATTCATATTTTTTATGAAATTGTGACCCCGGGGCTTAGGAATTTTTTCAAAAAAATCTTTTTCTGCTGCTTAAGTTGTCGAGGGCTGATTTCTTTTCCTGTGATAAAAAGCCTTCTGTTTCAACCGCCAAACCTTTCAGGGGAGAATTTGGAACCTTTTGGCACAATTTTTGAGTGAATTGCCGAAAGTTAGATTTTTTATGAAATTGTGACCCCGGGGCTTAGGATATTTTCCAAAAAATCTTTTTCTGCCGGTGAAGTTGTCGAGGGCTGATTTCTTCTATTTCCATTCCCAAACATTTCAGAGGATCATTTACAACCGTTTGGCACCATTTTTGAGTGAATTGCCGAAAGTCAGATTTTTTATGAAATTGTGACCCCGGGGCTTAGGATTTTTTCAAAAAAATATTTTTCTGCCGGTTAAGTTGCGGAGGGCTGATTTCGTGTCCTGTGATTAAAAAGTCACCTCTGTCGACCGCCAAACCTTTCAGGGGAGCATTTGGAACCTTTTGGCACAATTTTTGAGTGAATTGCCGAAAGTTAGATTTTTTATGAAATTGTGACCCCGGGGCTTAGGATTTTTTCCAAAAAATCTTTTTCTGCCGGTTAAGTTGTCGAGGGTTGATTTCTTCTATTTCCATTCCCAAACCTTTCAGAGGATCATTTGCAACCGTCTGGCACCATTTTTGAGTGAATTGCCGAAATTCAGATTTTTTATGAAATTGTGACCCCGGGGCTTAGGATTTTTTCAAAAAAATCTTTTTCTGCTGGTTAAGTTGTCGAGGGCTGATTTCTTTTCCTGTGATAAAAAGCCTTCTGTTTCAACCGCCAAACCTTTCAGGGGAGAATTTGGAACCTTTTGGCACAATTTTTGAGTGAATTGCCGAAAGTTAGATTTTTTATGAAATTGTGACCCCGGGGCTTAGGATTTTTTCCAAAAAATCTTTTTCTGCCGGTTAAGTTGTCGAGGGCTGATTTCTTCTATTTCCATTCCCAAACATTTCAGAGGATCATTTACAACCGTTTGGCACCATTTTTGAGTGAATTGCCGAAAGTCAGATTTTTTATGAAATTGTGACCCCGGGGCTTAGGATTTTTTCAAAAAAATCTTTTTCTACCGGTTAAGTTGTCGAGGGTTGATTTCTTCTATTTCCATTCCCAAACCTTTCAGGGGATCATTTGCAACTGTTTGGCACCATTTTTGAGTGAATTGCCGAAAGTCAGATTTTTTATGAAATTGTGAACCCGGGGCTTAGGATTTTTTCAAAAAAATCTTTTTCTGCCGGTTAAGTTGTCGAGGGCTGATTTCTTCTATTTCCATTCCCAAACCTTTCAGAGGATCATTTGCAACCGTCTGGCACCATTTTTGAGTGAATTGCTGAAAGTCAGATTTTTTATGAAATTGTGACCCCGGGGCTTAGGATTTTTTCAAAAAAATCTTTTTCTGACGGTTAAGTTGTCGGGGTCTGATTTCTTGTCCTATGATGAAAACCCTTCTGTTTCCACTGCCAAAACTCTCAGGGGAGCATTTGCAAGAGTTTGGCACCATTTGTGAGTGAATTGCAGAACATCAGATTTTTGCTGAAATTGTGACCGCGCCCTAATATAAATTAGTCAACTGCATTTTGTAGAAATTCATTCGAAATACTGTCGTATTTATCCAAGCAGTCTATGTTTGTAAGCAGTCCGTTCACAGGTTGCAAGTGTTACCATATTATCACTCCACCGATTAAAGGAGATCATCTCTTTGCTCTTCCAGTCTATCAATATCAGCCTCTCAGCTACCATTAGAGTGTGTACAATCCATTTCTGTTGTCCAGTTGTTAACTTCCATATAGTAGGCATATAGTTAAAAAAAGTTTCATGTTTTATTCTATATTATTTTATCCTGCAAGCTGCTGAGCGTGGCTGGCACGACCCAGTCAGATGGGTGGGGTATAAATAATAAAACTATTATTATTATTTATTTATTATTGAATAGGACATCCCTTTTTTCATCAGAGAAGTGTTGGAGGGTTTGAGAATGAAATATACTCTGAGTCGAGAGTGGATTTCATGCTCTTTATTCAGCTCATAGTGCTGAGGAGGAATGGATGTTCCCTCAAAGTATCTGCTTTATATACATTATTTACACAATGGGCTGCATGTGATTGGCTAGTTTACACCTAGTTTACACCAACTTTACTCCTAGTTTACACCTAGTTTACACCAACTTTACACCTAGTTTACTCCTAGTTTACTCCTAGTTTACTCCTGGTTTACTCCTAGTTTACACCTAGTTTACTCCTAGTTTATTCCTAGTTTACACCTAGTTTACTCCTAGTTGCTTTGCGATATTTCAAAAAAATCCTTTTCTGCCGGTTAAGTTGTCGAGGTCTGATTTCTTGTCCTGTAATAAAAAGCCTTCTGTTTCAACCGCCAAGCCTCTCACGGGAGCATTTGCAACCGTTTGGCACCATTATTGAGTGAATTGCCGAAAGTCAGATTTTTTATGAAATTGTGACCCCGGGGCTTAGCGATTTTTTCAAAAAAATCTTTTTCTGCCGGTTAAGTTGTCGAGGTCTGATTTCTTTTGCTCTGATAAAAAGCCTTCTGTTTCGACCGCCAAACCTTTCAGGGGAGCATTTGCAACCGTTTGGCACCATTTTTGAGTGAATTGCCGAAAGTCAGATTTTTTATGAAATTGTGACCCCGGGGCTTTGCGATTTTTTCAAAAAAAACTTTTTCTGCCGGTTAAGTTGTCGAGGGCTGATTTCTTTTGACTTGATAAAAAGCCTTGTGTTTCAACCGCCAAATCTTTTAGGGGAGCATTTGCAACCGTTTGGCACCATTTTTGAGTGAATTGCCGAAAGTCAGATTTTTTATGAAATTGTGACCCCGGGGCTTAGGATTTTTTCAAAAAAAATCTTTTTCTGCCGGTTAAGTTGTTGAGGGCTGATTTCTTTTCCTGTGATAAAAAGCCTTCTGTTTCAACCGCCAAACCTTTCAGGGGATCATTTGGAACCGTTTGGCACGATTTTTGAGTGAATTGCCGAAAGTTAGATTTTTTATGAAATTGTGACCCCGGGGCTTAGGATTTTTTCCAAAAAATCTTTTTCTGCGGGTTAAGTTGTCGAGGGCTGATTTCTTCTATTTCCATTCCCAAACCTTTCAGAGGATGATTTGCAACCGTCTGGCACCATATTTGAGTGAATTTCCGAAATTCAGATTTTTTATGAAATTGTGACCCCGGGGCTTAGGAATTTTTTCAAAAAAATCCTTCTCTGCTGGTTAAGTTGTTGAGGTCTGATTTCGTGTCCTGTGATAAAAAGCCTTCTGTTTCAACCGCCAAACCTTTCAGGGGAGAATTTGGAACCTTTTGGCACCATTTTTGAGTGAATTGCCGAAAGTTAGATTTTTTATGAAATTGTGACCCCGGGGCTTAGGATTTTTTCCAAAAAAATCTTTTTCTGCCGGTTAAGTTGTCGAGGGCTGATTTCTTCTATTTCCATTCCCAAACCTTTCAGAGGATCATTTGCAACCGTCTGGCACCATTTTTGAGTGAATTGCCGAAAGTCAGATTTTTTATGAAATTGTGACCCCGGGGCTTAGGATTTTTTCAAAAAAATCTTTTTCTGCCGGTTAAGTTGTCGGGGTCTGATTTCTTGTCCTATGATGAAAACCCTTCTGTTTCCACTGCCAAAACTCTCAGGGGAGCATTTGCAAGAGTTTGGCACCATTTGTGAGTGAATTGCAGAACATCAGATTTTTGCTGAAATTGTGACCGTGCCCTAATATAAATTAGTCAACTGCATTTTGTAGAAATTCATTCGAAATACTGTCGTATTTATCCAAGCAGTCTATGTTTGTAAGCAGTCCGTTCACAGGTTGCAAGTGTTACCATATTATCACTCCACCGATTAAAGGAGATCATCTCTTTGCTCTTCCAATCTATCAATATCAGCCTCTCAGCTACCATTAGAGTGTGTACAATCCATTTCTGTTGTCCAGTTGTTAACTTCCATATAGTAGGCATATAGTTAAAAAAAGTTTCATGTTTTATTCTATATTATTTTATCCTGCAAGCTGCTGAGCCTGGCTGGCACGACCCAGTCAGATGGGTGGGGTATAAATAATAAAACTATTATTATTATTTATTTATTATTGAATAGGACATCCCTTTTTTCATCAGAGAAGTGTTGGAGGGTTTGAGAATGAAATATACTCTGAGTCGAGAGTGGATTTCATGCTCTTTATTCAGCTCATAGTGCTGAGGAGGAATGGATGTTCCCTCAAAGTATCTGCTTTATATACATTATTTACACAATGGGCTGCATGTGATTGGCTAGTTTACACCTAGTTTACACCAACTTTACTCCTAGTTTACACCTAGTTTACACCAACTTTACTCCTAGTTTACACCTAGTTTACTCCTAGTTTACTCCTGGTTTACTCCTGGTTTACTCCTAGTTTACACCTAGTTTACTCTTAGTTTATTCCTAGTTTACACCTAGTTTACTCCTAGTTGCTTTGCGATATTTCAAAAAAATCTTTTTCTGCTGGTTAAGTTGTCGAGGTCTGATTTCTTGTCCTGTAATAAAAAGCCTTCTGTTTCAACCGCCAAACCTTTCAGGGGAGAATTTGGAACCTTTTGGCACAATTTTTGAGTGAATTGCCGAAAGTTAGATTTTTTATGAAATTGTGACCCCGGGGCTTAGGATTTTTTCCAAAAAATCTTTTTCTGCCGGTTAAGTTGTCGAGGGCTGATTTCTTTTCCTGTGATAAAAAGCCTTCTGTTTCAACCGCCAAACCTTTCAGGGGATCATTTGGAACCGTTTGGCACGATTTTTGAGTGAATTGCCGAAAGTTAGATTTTTTATGAAATTGTGACCCCGGGGCTTAGGATTTTTTCAAAAAAATCTTTTTCTGCGGGTTAAGTTGTCGAGGGCTGATTTCTTCTATTTCCATTCCCAAACCTTTCAGAGGATCATTTGCAACTATTTGGCACCATTTTTGAGTGAATTGCTGAAAGTCAGATTTTTTATGAAATTGTGACCCCGGGGTTTAGGATTTTTTCAAAAAAATCTTTTTCTGCCGGTTAAGTTGTCGAGGGCTGATTTCTTTTCCTGTGATAAAAAGCCTTCTGTTTCAACCGCCAAACCTTTCAGGGGAGAATTTGGAACCTTTTGGCACCATTTTTGAGTGAATTGCCAAAAGTCAGATTTTTTATGAATTTGTGACCCCAGGGCTTATGGATTTTTTCAAAAAAATCTTTTTCTGCCGGTTAAGTTGTCGAGAGCTGATTTCTTCTATTTCCATTCCCAAACCTTTCAGAGGATCATTTGCAACCGTCTGGCACCATTTTTGAGTGAATTGCCGAAATTCAGATTTTTTATGAAATTGTGACCCCGGGGCTTAGGATTTTTTCAGAAAAATATTTTTCTGCCGTTTAAGTTGTTGAGGGCTGATTTCTTTTCCTGTGATTAAAAGCCTTCTGCTTAAACCGCCAAACCTTTCAGGGGATCATTTTGAACCTTTTGGCACCATTTTTGAGTGAATTACCGAAAGTTAGATTATTTATGAAATTGTGACCCCGGGGCTTAGGATTTTTTCAAAAAAATCTTTTTCTGCCGGTTAAGGTGTCGAGGGATGATTTCTTTTCCTGTGATAAAAAGCCTTCTTTTTCAACCACCAAACCTTTCAGGGGAGAATTTGGAACCGTTTGGCACCATTTTTGAGTGAATTGCCGAAAGTCAGATTTTTTATGAAATTGTGACCCCGGGGCTTAGGATTTTTTCAAAAAAATCTTTTTCTGCCGGTTAAGTTGTCGAGGGCTGATTTCTTTTGACTTGATAAAAAGCATTCTGTTTCGACCGCCAAACCTTTCAGAGGAGCATTTGCAACCGTTTGGCACCATTTTTGAGTGAATTGCCGAAAGTCAGATTTTTTATGAAATTGTGACCCCGGGGCTTAGGATTTTTTCAAAAAAATCTTTTTCTGCCGGTTAAGTTGTCGAGGGCTGATTTCTTTTGACTTGATAAAAAGCATTCTGTTTCGACCGCCAAACCTTTCAGAGGATCATTTGCAACCGTTTGGCACCATTTTTGAGTGAATTGCCGAAAGTCAGATTTTTTATGAAATTGTGACCCCGGGGCTTAGGATTTTTTCAAAAAAATCTTTTTCTGCCGGTTAAGTTGTTGAGGGCTGATTTCGTGTCCTGTGATAAAAAGCCTTCTGTTTCAACCGCCAAATCTTTTAGGGGAGAATTTGGAACCTTTTGGCACCATTTTTGAGTGAATTGCCAAAAGTCAGATTTTTTATGAAATTGTGACCCCGGGGCTTAGGATTTTTTTTAAAAAAACTTTTTCTGCCGGTTAAGGTGTCGAGGGCTGATTTCTTTTCCTGTGATAAAAAGCCTTCTTTTTCAACCGCCAAACCTTTCAGGGGAGAATTTGGAACCGTTTGGCACCATTTTTGAGTGAATTGCCAAAAGTCAGATTTTTTATGAAATTGTGACCCCGGGGCTTAGGAATTTTTTCAAAAAAATCTTTTTCTGCCGTTTAAGTTGTCGAGGGCTGATTTCGTGTCCTGTGTTAAAAAGCCATCTGTTTCGACCGCCAAACCTTTCAGGGGAGCATTTGGAACCTTTTGGCACCATTTTTCAGTGAATTGCCAAAAGTCAGATTTTTTGTGAAATTGTGACCCCGGGGCTTAGGATTTTTTCAAAAAAATCTTTTTCTGCCGGTTAAGTTGTCGAGGGCTGATTTCTTTTCCTGTGATAAAAAGCCTTCTGTTTCAACCGCCAAACCTTTCAAGGGAGAATTTGGAACCTTTTGGCACCATTTTTGAGTGAATTGCCAAAAGTCAGATTTTTTATGAAATTGTGACCCCAGGGCTTAGGGATTTTTTCCAAAAAATCTTTTTCTGCCGGTTAAGTTGTCGAGGGCTGATTTCTTCTATTTCCATTCCCAAACCTTTCAGAGGATGATTTGCAACCGTCTGGCACCATATTTGAGTGAATTTCCGAAATTCAGATTTTTTATGAAATTGTGACCCCGGGGCTTAGGAATTTTTTCAAAAAAATCCTTCTCTGCTGGTTAAGTTGTTGAGGGCTGATTTCGTGTCCTGTGATAAAAAGCCTTCTGTTTCAACCGCCATACCTTTCGTGGGGAATTTGCAACCGTTTGGCACCATTTTTGAGTGAATTGCCGAAAGTCAGATTTTTTATGAAATTGTGACCCCGGGGCTTAGGATTTTTTCAAAAAAATCTTTTTCTGCCGGTTAAGTTGTCGAGGGCTGATTTCGTGTCCTGTGTTAAAAAGCCATCTGTTTCGACCGCCAAACCTTTCAGGGGAGCATTTGGAACCTTTTGGCACAATTTTTCAGTGAATTGCCAAAAGTCAGATTTTTTGTGAAATTGTGACCCCGGGGCTTAGGATTTTTTCAAAAAAATCTTTTTCTGCCGGTTAAGTTGTCGAGGGCTGATTTCTTCTATTTCCATTCCCAAACCTTTCAGAGGATCATTTGCAACCGTTTGGCACCATTTTTGAGTGAATTGCCGAAAGTCAGATTTTTTATGAAATTGTGACCCCGGGGCTTAGGATTTTTTCAGAAAAATATTTTTCTGCCTTTTAAGTTGTTGAGGGCTGATTTCTTTTCCTGTGATTAAAAGCCTTCTGCTTAAACCGCCAAACATTTCAGGGGATCATTTTGAACCTTTTGGCACCATTTTTGAGTGAATTGCCGAAAGTTAGATTATTTATGAAATTGTGACCCCGGGGCTTAGGATTTTTTCAAAAAAATCTTTTTCTGCCGGTTAAGGTGTCGAGGGCTGATTTCTTTTCCTGTGATAAAAAGCCTTCTTTTTCAACCTCCAAACCTTTCAGGGGAGAATTTGGAACCGTTTGGCACCATTTTTGAGTGAATTGCCGAAAGTCAGATTTTTTATGAAATTGTGACCCCGGGGCTTAGGATTTTTTCAAAAAAATCTTTTTCTGCCGGTTAAGTTGTTGAGGGCTGATTTCTTTTCCTGTGATAAAAAGCCTTCTGTTTCAACCGCCAAACCTTTCAGGGGATCATTTGGAACCGTTTGGCACGATTTTTGAGTGAATTGCCGAAAGTTAGATTTTTTATGAAATTGTGACCCCGGGGCTTAGGATTTTTTCCAAAAAATCTTTTTCTGCCAGTTAAGTTGTCGAGGGCTGATTTCTTCTATTTCCATTCCCAAACCTTTCAGAGGATGATTTGCAACCGTCTGGCACCATATTTGAGTGATTTTCCGAAATTCAGATTTTTTATGAAATTGTGACCCCGGGGCTTAGGAATTATTTCAAAAAAATCTTTCTCTGCCGGTTAAGTTGTCGAGGGCTGATTTCTTTTCCTGTGATAAAAAGCCTTCTGTTTCAACCGCCAAACCTTTCAGGGGAGAATTTGGAACCTTTTGGCACAATTTTTGAGTGAATTGCCGAAAGTTAGATTTTTTATGAAATTGTGACCCCGGGGCTTAGGATTTTTTCCAAAAAATCTTTTTCCGCCGGTTAAGTTGTCGAGAGCTGATTTCTTCTATTTCCATTCCCAAACCTTTCAGAGGATCATTTTGAACCTTTTGGCACCATTTTTGAGTGAATTGCCGAAAGTTAGATTATTTATGAAATTGTGACCCCGGGGCTTAGGGTTTTTTCAAAAAAATCTTTTTCTGCCGGTTAAGGTGTCGAGGGCTGATTTCTTTTCCTGTGATAAAAAGCCTTCTTTTTCAACCGCCAAACCTTTCAGGGGAGAATTTGGAACCATTTGGCACCATTTTTGAGTGAATTGCCGAAAGTCAGATTTTTTATGAAATTGTGACCCCGGGGCTTAGGATTTTTTCAAAAAAATCTTTTTCTGCCGGTTAAGTTGTTGAGGGCTGATTTCGTGTCCTGTGATAAAAAGCCTTCTGTTTCAACCGCCAAATCTTTTAGGGGAGAATTTGGAACCTTTTGGCACCATTTTTGAGTGAATTGCCAAAAGTCAGATTTTTTATGAAATTGTGACCCCGGGGCTTAGGATTTTTTCAAAAAAAACTTTTTCTGCCGGTTAAGTTGTCGAGGGCTGATTTCTTCTATTTCCCTTCCCAAACCTTTCAGAGGATCATTTACAACCGTCTGGCACCATTTTTGAGTGAATTGCCAAAAGTCAGATTTTTTATGAAATTGTGACCCCGGGGCTTAGGAATTTTTTCAAAAAAATCTTTTTCTGCCGTTTAAGTTGTCGAGGGCTGATTTCGTGTCCTGTGTTAAAAAGCCATCTGTTTCGACCGCCAAACCTTTCAGGGGAGCATTTGGAACCTTTTGGCACCATTTTTCAGTGAATTGCCAAAAGTCAGATTTTTTGTGAAATTGTGACCCCGGGGCTTAGGATTTTTTCAAAAAAATCTTTTTCTGCCGGTTAAGTTGTCGAGGGCTGATTTCTTTTCCTGTGATAAAAAGCCTTCTGTTTCAACCGCCATACCTTTCGTGGGGAATTTGGAACCTTTTGGCACCATTTTTGAGTGAATTGCCGAAATTCAGATTTTTTATGAAATTGTGACCCCGGGGCTTAGGATTTTTTCAAAAAAATCTTTTTCTGCCGGTTAAGTTGTCGAGGGCTGATTTCGTGTCCTGTGTTAAAAAGCCATCTGTTTCGACCGCCAAACCTTTCAGGGGAGCATTTGGAACCTTTTGGCACAATTTTTCAGTGAATTGCCAAAAGTCAGATTTTTTGTGAAATTGTGACCCCGGGGCTTAGGATTTTTTCAAAAAAATCTTTTTCTGCCGGTTAAATAGTTGAGGGCTGATTTCTTTTCCTGTGATAAAAAGCCTTCTGCTTAAACCGCCAAACCTTTCAGGGGATCATTTGGAACCGTTTGGCACCATTTATGAATGAATTGCCGAAAGTCAGACTTTTTATGAAATTGTGACCCCGGGCCTTCCAATTTTTTCAAAAAAATCTTTTTTAGACGTTTAAGTTGTTGATGGCTGAGTTCTTTTCCTGTGATAAAAAGCCTTCTGTTTCAACCGCCAAACTTTTCAGGGGATCATTTGGAACCGTTTGGCACCAATTTTGAGTGAATTGCCGAAAGTCAGATTTCTTATAAAATTGTGACCCCGGGGCTTAGGAATTTTTTCAAAAAAATCTTTTTCTGCCGGTTAAGTTGTCGAGGGCTGATTTCTTTTATTTCCATTCCCAAACCTTTCAGAGGATCATTTGCAACCATTTGGCACCATTTTTGAGTTAATTGCCGAAAGTCAGATTTTTTATGAAATTGTGACCCCGGGGCTTAGGATTTTTTCAAAAAAATCTTTTTCTGCCGGTTAAGTTGTTGAGGGCTGATTTCTTTTCCTGTGATAAAAAGCCTTCTGTTTCAACCGCCAAACCTTTCAGGGGAGAATTTGGAACCGTTTGGCACCATTTTTGAGTGAATTGCCGAAAGTCAGATTTTTTATGAAATTGTGACCCCGGGGCTTAGGATTTTTTCAAAAAAATCTTTTTCTGCGGGTTAACTTGTTGAGGGCTGATTTCGTGTCCTGTGATAAAAAGCCTTCTGTTTCAACCGCCAATTCTTTTAGGGGGGAATTTGGAACCTTATGGCACAATTTTTGAGTGAATTGCCAAAAGTCAGATTTTTTGTGAAATTGTGACGCCGGGGCTTAGGATTGTTTCAAAAAAATCTTTTTCTGCCAGTTAAGTTGTCGAGGGCTGATGTCTTTCATTTCCATTCCCAAACCTTTCAGAGGATCATTTGCAACCGTTTGGCACCATTTTTGAGTGAATTGCCGAAAGTCAGATTTTTTATGAAATTATGACCCCGGGGCTTAGCATTTTGTCAAAAAATCATTTTCTGCCGGTTAAGTTGTCGAGGGCTGATTTCTTCTATTTCCATTCCCAAACCTTTCAGAGGATGATTTGCAACCGTCTGGCACCATATTTGAGTGAATTTCCGAAATTCAGATTTTTTATGAAATTGTGACCCCGGGGCTTAGGAATTTTTTCAAAAAAATCCTTCTCTGCTGGTTAAGTTGTTGAGGGCTGATTTCGTGTCCTGTGATAAAAAGCCTTCTGTTTCGACCGCCAAACCTTTCAGGGGAGAATTTGGAACCTTTTGGCACAATTTTTGAGTGAATTGCCGAAAGTTAGATTTTTTATGAAATTGTGACCCCGGGGCTTAGGATTTTTTCAAGAAAATCTTTTTCTGCCGGTTAAGTTGTCGAGGGCTGATTTCTTCTATTTCCATTCCCAAACCTTTCAGAGGATCATTTGCAACCGTTTGGCACCATTTTTGAGTGAATTGCCGAAAGTCAGATTTTTTATGAAATTGTGACCCCGGGGCTTAGGATTTTTTCAAAAAAATCTTTTTCTGCCGGTTAAGTTGTCGAGGGCTGATTTCGTGTCCTGTGTTAAAAAGCCATCTGTTTCGATCGCCAAACCTTTCAGGGGAGCATTTGGAACCTTTTGGCACAATTTTTCAGTGAATTGCCAAAAGTCAGATTTTTTGTGAAATTGTAACCCCGGGGCTTAGGATTTTTTCAAAAAAATCTTTTTCTGCCGGTTAAGTTGTTGAGGGCTGATTTCTTTTCCTGTGATAAAAAGCCTTCTGTTTCAACCGCCAAACCTTTCAGGGGATCATTTGGAACCGTTTGGCACGATTTTTGAGTGAATTGCCTAAAGTTAGATTTTTTATGAAATTGTGACCCCGGGGCTTAGGATTTTTTCCAAAATATCTTTTTCTGCCGGTTAAGTTGTCGAGGGCTGATTTCTTCTATTTCCATTCCCAAACCTTTCAGAGGATGATTTGCAACCGTCTGGCACCATATTTGAGTGAATTTCCGAAATTCAGATTTTTTATGAAATTGTGACCCCGGGGCTTAGGAATTTTTTCAAAAAAATCTTTTTCTGCCGGTTAAGTTGTCGAGGGCTGATTTCGTGTCCTGTGTTAAAAAGCCATCTGTTTCGACCGCCAAACCTTTCAGGGGAGCATTTGGAACCTTTTGGCACCATTTTTCAGTGAATTGCCAAAAGTCAGATTTTTTGTGAAATTGTGACCCCGGGGCTTAGGATTTTTTCAAAAAAATCTTTTTCTGCCGGTTAAGTTGTCGAGGGCTGATCTCTTTTCCTGTGATAAAAAGCCTTCTGTTTCAACCGCCAAACCTTTCAAGGGAGAATTTGGAACCTTTTGGCACCATTTTTGAGTGAATTGCCAAAAGTAAGATTTTTTATGAAATTGTGACCCCAGGGCTTAGGGTTTTTTTCCAAAAAATCTTTTTCTCCCGGTTAAGTTGTCGAGGGCTGATTTCTTCTATTTCCGTTCCCAAACCTTTCAGAGGATCATTTGCAACCGTTTGGCACCATTTTTGAGTGAATTGCCGAAAGTCAGATTTTTTATGAAATTGTGACCCCGGGGCTTAGGATTTTTTCAAAAAAATCTTTTTCTGCCGGTTAAGTTGTCGAGGGCTGATTTCGTGTCCTGTGTTAAAAAGCCATCTGTTTCGACCGCCAAACCTTTCAGGGGAGCATTTGGAACCTTTTGGCACAATTTTTCAGTGAATTGCCAAAAGTCAGATTTTTTGTGAAATTCTGACCCCGGGGCTTAGGATTTTTTCAAAAAAATCTCTTTCTGCCAGTTAAGTTGTCGAGGGCTGATTTCTTCTATTTCCATTCCCAAACCTTTCAGAGGATCATTTGCAACTATTTGGCACCATTTTTGAGTGAATTGCCGAAAGTCAGATTTTTTATGAAATTGTGACCCCGGGGTTTAGGATTTTTTCAAAAAAATCTTTTTCTGCCGGTTAAGTTGTCGAGGGCTGATTTCTTTTCCTGTGATAAAAAGCCTTCTGTTTCAACCGCCAAACCTTTCAGGGGAGAATTTGGAACCTTTTGGCACCATTTTTGAGTGAATTGCCAAAAGTCAGATTTTTTATGAATTTGTGACACCAGGGCTTATGGATTTTTTCAAAAAAATCTTTTTCTGCCGGTTAAGTTGTCGAGAGCTGATTTCTTCTATTTCCATTCCCAAACCTTTCAGAGGATCATTTGCAACCGTCTGGCACCATTTTTGAGTGAATTGCCGAAATTCAGATTTTTTATGAAATTGTGACCCCGGGGCTTAGGATTTTTTCAGAAAAATATTTTTCTGCCGTTTAAGTTGTTGAGGGCTGATTTCTTTTCCTGTGATTAAAAGCCTTCTGCTTAAACCGCCAAACCTTTCAGGGGATCATTTTGAACCTTTTGGCACCATTTTTGAGTGAATTGCCGAAAGTTAGATTATTTATGAAATTGTGACCCCGGGGCTTAGGATTTTTTCAAAAAAATCTTTTTCTGCCGGTTAAGGTGTCGAGGGCTGATTTCTTTTCCTGTGATAAAAAGCCTTCTTTTTCAGCCGCCAAACCTTTCAGGGGAGAATATGGAACCGTTTGGCACCGTTTTTGAGTGAATTGCCGAAAGTCAGATTTTTTATGAAATTGTGACCCGGGGCTTAGGATTTTTTCAAAAAAATCTTTTTCTGCCGGTTAAGTTGTTGAGGGCTGATTTCGTGTCCTGTGATAAAAAGCCTTCTGTTTCAACCGCCAAATCTTTTAGGGGAGAATTTGGAACCTTTTGGCACCATTTTTGAGTGAATTGCCGAAAGTCAGATTTTTTATGAAATTGTGACCCCGGGGCTTAGGATTTTTTCAAAAAAATCTTTTTCTGCCGGTTAAGTTGTTGAGGGCTGATTTCTTTTCCTGTGATAAAAAGCCTTCTGTCTCAACCGCCAAACCTTTCAGGGGATCATTTGGAACCGTTTGGCACGATTTTTGAGTGAATTGCCGAAAGTTAGATTTTTTATGAAATTGTGACCCCGGGGCTTAGGATTTTTTCCAAAAAATCTTTTTCTGCCATTTAAGTTGTCGAGGGCTGATTTCTTCTATTTCCATTCCCAAACCTTTCAGAGGATGATTTGCAACCGTCTGGCACCATATTTGAGAGAATTTCCGAAATTCAGATTTTTTATGAAATTGTGACCCCGGGGCTTAGGAATTTTTTCAAAAAAATCTTTTTCTGCTGGTTAAGTTGTCGAGGGCTGATTTCTTTTCCTGTGATAAAAAGCCTTCTGTTTCAACCGCCAAACCTTTCAGGGGAGAATTTGGAACCTTTTGGCACAATTTTTGAGTGAATTGCCGAAAGTTAGATTTTTTATGAAATTGTGACCCCGGGGCTTAGGATTTTTTCCAAAAAATCTTTTTCTGCCGGTGAAGTTGTCGAGGGCTGATTTCTTCTATTTCCATTCCCAAACATTTCAGAGGATCATTTACAACCGTTTGGCACCATTTTTGAGTGAATTGCCGAAAGTCAGATTTTTTATGAAATTGTGACCCCGGGGCTTAGGATTTTTTCAAAAAATTATTTTTCTGCCGGTTAAGTTGCGGAGGGCTGATTTCGTGTCCTGTGATTAAAAAGTCATCTGTTTCGACCGCCAAACCTTTCAGGGGAGCATTTGGAACCTTTTGGCACAATTTTTGAGTGAATTGCCGAAAGTTAGCTTTTTTATGAAATTGTGACCCCGGGGCTTAGGATTTTTTCAAAAAAATCTTTTTCTGCCGGTTAAGTTGTCGAGGGTTGATTTCTTCTATTTCCATTCCCAAACCTTTCAGAGGATCATTTGCAACTGTTTGGCACCATTTTTGAGTGAATTGCCGAAAGTCAGATTTTTTATGAAATTGTGAACCCGGGGCTTAGGATTTTTTCAAAAAAATCTTTTTCTGCCGGTTAAGTTGTCGAGGGCTGATTTCTTCTATTTCCATTCCCAAACCTTTCAGAGGATCATTTGCAACCGTCTGGCACCATTTTTGAGTGAATTGCTGAAAGTCAGATTTTTTATGAAATTGTGACCCCGGGGCTTAGGATTTTTTCAAAAAAATCTTTTTCTGACGGTTAAGTTGTCGGGGTCTGATTTCTTGTCCTATGATGAAAACCCTTCTGTTTCCACTGCCAAAACTCTCAGGGGAGCATTTGCAAGAGTTTGGCACCATTTGTGAGTGAATTGCAGAACATCAGATTTTTGCTGAAATTGTGACCGCGCCCTAATATAAATTAGTCAACTGCATTTTGTAGAAATTCATTCGAAATACTGTCGTATTTATCCAAGCAGTCTATGTTTGTAAGCAGTCCGTTCACAGGTTGCAAGTGTTACCATATTATCACTCCACCGATTAAAGGAGATCATCTCTTTGCTCTTCCAATCTATCAATATCAGCCTCTCAGCTACCATTAGAGTGTGTACAATCCATTTCTGTTGTCCAGTTGTTAACTTCCATATAGTAGGCATATAGTTAAAAAAAGTTTCATGTTTTATTCTATATTATTTTATCCTGCAAGCTGCTGAGCGTGGCTGGCACGACCCAGTCAGATGGGTGGGGTATAAATAATAAAACTATTATTATTATTTATTTATTATTGAATAGGACATCCCTTTTTTCATCAGAGAAGTGTTGGAGGGTTTGAGAATGAAATATACTCTGAGTCGAGAGTGGATTTCATGCTCTTTATTCAGCTCATAGTGCTGAGGAGGAATGGATGTTCCCTCAAAGTATCTGCTTTATATACATTATTTACACAATGGGCTGCATGTGATTGGCTAGTTTACACCTAGTTTACACCAACTTTACTCCTAGTTTACACCTAGTTTACACCAACTTTACACCTAGTTTACTCCTAGTTTACTCCTAGTTTACTCCTGGTTTACTCCTGGTTTACTCCTAGTTTACACCTAGTTTACTCCTAGTTTATTCCTAGTTTACACCTAGTTTACTCCTAGTTGCTTTGCGATATTTCAAAAAAATCCTTTTCTGCCGGTTAAGTTGTCGAGGTCTGATTTCTTGTCCTGTAATAAAAAGCCTTCTGTTTCAACCGCCAAGCCTCTCACGGGAGCATTTGCAACCGTTTGGCACCATTATTGAGTGAATTGCCGAAAGTCAGATTTTTTATGAAATTGTGACCCCGGGGCTTAGCGATTTTTTCAAAAAAATCTTTTTCTGCCGGTTAAGTTGTCGAGGTCTGATTTCTTTTGCTCTGATAAAAAGCCTTCTGTTTCGACCGCCAAACCTTTCAGGGGAGCATTTGCAACCGTTTGGCACCATTTTTGAGTGAATTGCCGAAAGTCAGATTTTTTATGAAATTGTGACCCCGGGGCTTTGCGATTTTTTCAAAAAAAACTTTTTCTGCCGGTTAAGTTGTCGAGGGCTGATTTCTTTTGACTTGATAAAAAGCCTTGTGTTTCAACCGCCAAATCTTTTAGGGGAGCATTTGCAACCGTTTGGCACCATTTTTGAGTGAATTGCCGAAAGTCAGATTTTTTATGAAATTGTGACCCCGGGGCTTAGGATTTTTTCAAAAAAAATCTTTTTCTGCCGGTTAAGTTGTTGAGGGCTGATTTCTTTTCCTGTGATAAAAAGCCTTCTGTTTCAACCGCCAAACCTTTCAGGGGATCATTTGGAACCGTTTGGCACGATTTTTGAGTGAATTGCCGAAAGTTAGATTTTTTATGAAATTGTGACCCCGGGGCTTAGGATTTTTTCCAAAAAATCTTTTTCTGCGGGTTAAGTTGTCGAGGGCTGATTTCTTCTATTTCCATTCCCAAACCTTTCAGAGGATGATTTGCAACCGTCTGGCACCATATTTGAGTGAATTTCCGAAATTCAGATTTTTTATGAAATTGTGACCCCGGGGCTTAGGAATTTTTTCAAAAAAATCCTTCTCTGCTGGTTAAGTTGTTGAGGTCTGATTTCGTGTCCTGTGATAAAAAGCCTTCTGTTTCAACCGCCAAACCTTTCAGGGGAGAATTTGGAACCTTTTGGCACCATTTTTGAGTGAATTGCCGAAAGTTAGATTTTTTATGAAATTGTGACCCCGGGGCTTAGGATTTTTTCCAAAAAAATCTTTTTCTGCCGGTTAAGTTGTCGAGGGCTGATTTCTTCTATTTCCATTCCCAAACCTTTCAGAGGATCATTTGCAACCGTCTGGCACCATTTTTGAGTGAATTGCCGAAAGTCAGATTTTTTATGAAATTGTGACCCCGGGGCTTAGGATTTTTTCAAAAAAATCTTTTTCTGCCGGTTAAGTTGTCGGGGTCTGATTTCTTGTCCTATGATGAAAACCCTTCTGTTTCCACTGCCAAAACTCTCAGGGGAGCATTTGCAAGAGTTTGGCACCATTTGTGAGTGAATTGCAGAACATCAGATTTTTGCTGAAATTGTGACCGTGCCCTAATATAAATTAGTCAACTGCATTTTGTAGAAATTCATTCGAAATACTGTCGTATTTATCCAAGCAGTCTATGTTTGTAAGCAGTCCGTTCACAGGTTGCAAGTGTTACCATATTATCACTCCACCGATTAAAGGAGATCATCTCTTTGCTCTTCCAATCTATCAATATCAGCCTCTCAGCTACCATTAGAGTGTGTACAATCCATTTCTGTTGTCCAGTTGTTAACTTCCATATAGTAGGCATATAGTTAAAAAAAGTTTCATGTTTTATTCTATATTATTTTATCCTGCAAGCTGCTGAGCCTGGCTGGCACGACCCAGTCAGATGGGTGGGGTATAAATAATAAAACTATTATTATTATTTATTTATTATTGAATAGGACATCCCTTTTTTCATCAGAGAAGTGTTGGAGGGTTTGAGAATGAAATATACTCTGAGTCGAGAGTGGATTTCATGCTCTTTATTCAGCTCATAGTGCTGAGGAGGAATGGATGTTCCCTCAAAGTATCTGCTTTATATACATTATTTACACAATGGGCTGCATGTGATTGGCTAGTTTACACCTAGTTTACACCAACTTTACTCCTAGTTTACAACTAGTTTACACCAACTTTACTCCTAGTTTACACCTAGTTTACTCCTAGTTTACTCCTGGTTTACTCCTGGTTTACTCCTAGTTTACACCTAGTTTACTCTTAGTTTATTCCTAGTTTACACCTAGTTTACTCCTAGTTGCTTTGCGATATTTCAAAAAAATCTTTTTCTGCCGGTTAAGTTGTCGAGGTCTGATTTCTTGTCCTGTAATAAAAAGCCTTCTGTTTCAACCGCCAAACCTTTCAGGGGAGAATTTGGAACCTTTTGGCACAATTTTTGAGTGAATTGCCGAAAGTTAGATTTTTTATGAAATTGTGACCCCGGGGCTTAGGATTTTTTCCAAAAAAATCTTTTTCTGCCGGTTAAGTTGTCGAGGGCTGATTTCTTTTCCTGTGATAAAAAGCCTTCTGTTTCAACCGCCAAACCTTTCAGGGGATCATTTGGAACCGTTTGGCACGATTTTTGAGTGAATTGCCGAAAGTTAGATTTTTTATGAAATTGTGACCCCGGGGCTTAGGATTTTTTCAAAAAAATCTTTTTCTGCCGGTTAAGTTGTCGAGGGCTGATTTCTTCTATTTCCATTCCGAAACCTTTCAGAGGATGATTTGCAACCGTCTGGCACCATATTTGAGTGAATTTCCGAAATTCAGATTTTTTATGAAATTGTGACCCCGGGGCTTAGGAATTTTTTCAAAAAAATTCTTCTCTGCTGGTTAAGATGTTGAGGGCTGATTTCGTGTCCTGTGATAAAAAGCCTTCTGTTTCAACCGCCAAACCTTTCAGGGGAGAATTTGGAACCTTTTGGCACAATTTTTGAGTGAATTGCCGAAAGTTAGATTTTTTATGAAATTGTGACCCCGGGGCTTAGGATTTTTTCAAAAAAATCTTTTTCTGCCAGTTAAGTTGTCGAGGGCTGATTTCTTCTATTTCCATTCCCAAACCTTTCAGAGGATCATTTGCAACTATTTGGCACCATTTTTGAGTGAATTGCTGAAAGTCAGATTTTTTATGAAATTGTGACCCCGGGGTTTAGGATTTTTTCAAAAAAATCTTTTTCTGCCGGTTAAGTTGTCGAGGGCTGATTTCTTTTCCTGTGATAAAAAGCCTTCTGTTTCAACCGCCAAACCTTTCAGGGGAGAATTTGGAACCTTTTGGCACCATTTTTGAGTGAATTGCCAAAAGTCAGATTTTTTATGAATTTGTGACCCCAGGGCTTATGGATTTTTTCAAAAAAATCTTTTTCTGCCGGTTAAGTTGTCGAGAGCTGATTTCTTCTATTTCCATTCCCAAACCTTTCAGAGGATCATTTGCAACCGTCTGGCACCATTTTTGAGTGAATTGCCGAAATTCAGATTTTTTATGAAATTGTGACCCCGGGGCTTAGGATTTTTTCAGAAAAATATTTTTCTGCCGTTTAAGTTGTTGAGGGCTGATTTCTTTTCCTGTGATTAAAAGCCTTCTGCTTAAACCGCCAAACCTTTCAGGGGATCATTTTGAACCTTTAGGCACCATTTTTGAGTGAATTGCCGAAAGTTAGATTATTTATGAAATTGTGACCCCGGGGCTTAGGATTTTTTCAAAAAAATCTTTTTCTGCCGGTTAAGTTGTCGAGGGCTGATTTCTTCTATTTCCATTCCCAAACCTTTCAGAGGATCATTTGCAACCGTTTGGCACCATTTTTGAGTGAATTGCCGAAATTCAGATTTTTTATGAAATTGTGACCCCGGGGCTTAGGATTTTTTCAAAAAAATCTTTTTCTGCCGGTTAAGTTGTTGAGGGCTGATTTCGTGTCCTGTGATAAAAAGCCTTCTGTTTCAACCGCCAAATCTTTTAGGGGAGAATTTGGAACCTTTTGGCACCATTTTTGAGTGAATTGCCAAAAGTCAGATTTTTTATGAAATTGTGACCCCGGGGCTTAGGATTTTTTTAAAAAAATCTTTTTCTGCCGGTTAAGGTGTCGAGGGCTGATTTCTTTTCCTGTGATAAAAAGACTTCTTTTTCAACCGCCAAACCTTTCAGGGGAGAATTTGGAACCGTTTGGCACCATTTTTGAGTGAATTGCCAAAAGTCAGATTTTTTATGAAATTGTGACCCCGGGGCTTTGCGATTTTTTCAAAAAAATCTTTTTCTGCCGGTTAAGTTGTCGAGGGCTGATTTCTTTTGACTTGATAAAAAGCATTCTGTTTCGACCGCCAAACCTTTCAGAGGAGCATTTGCAACCGTTTGGCACCATTTTTGAGTGAATTGCCGAAAGTCAGATTTTTTATGAAATTGTGACCCCGGGGCTTAGGATTTTTTCAAAAAAATCTTTTTCTGCCGGTTAAGTTGTTGAGGGCTGATTTCTTTTCCTGTGATAAAAAGCCTTCTGTTTCAACCGCCAAACCTTTCAGGGGATCATTTGGAACCGTTTGGCACGATTTTTGAGTGAATTGCCGAAAGTTAGATTTTTTATGAAATTGTGACCCCGGGGCTTAGGATTTTTTCCAAAAAATCTTTTTCTGCGGGTTAAGTTGTCGAGGGCTGATTTCTTCTATTTCCATTCCCAAACCTTTCAGAGGATGATTTGCAACCGTCTGGCACCATATTTGAGTGAATTTCCGAAATTCAGATTTTTTATGAAATTGTGACCCCGGGGCTTAGGAATTTTTTCAAAAAAATCTTTTTCTGCCGGTTAAGTTGTTGAGGGCTGATTTCGTGTCCTGTGTTAAAAAGCCATCTGTTTCGACCGCCAAACCTTTCAGGGGAGCATTTGGAACCTTTTGGCACCATTTTTCAGTGAATTGCCAAAAGTTAGATTTTTTATGAAATTGTGACCCCGGGGCTTAGGATTTTTTCCAAAAAAATCTTTTTCTGCCGGTTAAGTTGTCGAGGGCTGATTTCTTCTATTTCCATTCCCAAACCTTTCAGAGGATCATTTGCAACCGTTTGGCACCATTTTTGAGTGAATTGCCGAAAGTCAGATTTTTTATGAAATTGTGACCCCGGGGCTTAGCATTTTGTCAAAAAATCATTTTCTGCCGGTTAAGTTGTCGAGGGCTGATTTCTTCTATTTCCATTCCCAAACCTTTCAGAGGATGATTTGCAACCGTCTGGCACCATATTTGAGTGAATTTCCGAAATTCAGATTTTTTATGAAATTGTGACCCCGGGGCTTAGGAATTTTTTCAAAAAAATCCTTCTCTGCTGGTTAAGTTGTTGAGGGCTGATTTCGTGTCCTGTGATAAAAAGCCTTCTGTTTCAACCGCCAAACCTTTCAGGGGAGAATTTGGAACCTTTTGGCACCATTTTTGAGTGAATTGCCGAAAGTTAGATTTTTTATGAAATTGTGACCCCGGGGCTTAGGATTTTTTCCAAAAAAATCTTTTTCTGCCGGTTAAGTTGTCGAGGGCTGATTTCTTCTATTTCCATTCCCAAACCTTTCAGAGGATCATTTGCAACCGTTTGGCACCATTTTTGAGTGAATTGCCGAAATTCAGATTTTTTATGAAATTGTGACCCCGGGGCTTAGGATTTTTTCAAAAAAATCTTTTTCTGCCGGTTAAGTTGTTGAGGGCTGATTTCGTGTCCTGTGATAAAAAGCCTTCTGTTTCAACCGCCAAATCTTTTAGGGGAGAATTTGGAACCTTTTGGCACCATTTTTGAGTGAATTGCCAAAAGTCAGATTTTTTATGAAATTGTGACCCCGGGGCTTAGGATTTTTTTAAAAAAAACTTTTTCTGCCGGTTAAGGTGTCGAGGGCTGATTTCTTTTCCTGTGATAAAAAGCCTTCTTTTTCAACCGCCAAACCTTTCAGGGGAGAATTTGGAACCGTTTGGCACCATTTTTGAGGGAATTGCCAAAAGTCAGATTTTTTATGAAATTGTGACCCCGGGGCTTAGGAATTTTTTCAAAAAAATCTTTTTCTGCCGGTTAAGTTGTCGAGGGCTGATTTCGTGTCCTGTGTTAAAAAGCCATCTGTTTCGACCGCCAAACCTTTCAGGGGAGCATTTGGAACCTTTTGGCACCATTTTTCAGTGAATTGCCAAAAGTCAGATTTTTTGTGAAATTGTGACCCCGGGGCTTAGGATTTTTTCAAAAAAATCTTTTTCTGCCGGTTAAGTTGTCGAGGGCTGATTTCTTTTCCTGTGATAAAAAGCCTTCTGTTTCAACCGCCAAACCTTTCAAGGGAGAATTTGGAACCTTTTGGCACCATTTTTGAGTGAATTGCCAAAAGTCAGATTTTTTATGAAATTGTGATCCCAGGGCTTAGGGATTTTTTCCAAAAAATCTTTTTCTGCCGGTTAAGTTGTCGAGGGCTGATTTCTTCTATTTCCATTCCCAAACCTTTCAGAGGATGATTTGCAACCGTCTGGCACCATATTTGAGTGAATTTCCGAAATTCAGATTTTTTATGAAATTGTGACCCCGGGGCTTAGGAATTTTTTCAAAAAAATCCTTCTCTGCTGGTTAAGTTGTTGAGGGCTGATTTCGTGTCCTGTGATAAAAAGCCTTCTGTTTCAACCGCCAAACCTTTCAGGGGAGAATTTGGAACCTTTTGGCACAATTTTTGAGTGAATTGCCGAAAGTTAGATTTTTTATGAAATTGTGACCCCGGGGCTTAGGATTTTTTCCAAAAAAATCTTTTTCTGCCGGTTAAGTTGTCGAGGGCTGATTTCTTCTATTTCCATTCCCAAACCTTTCAGAGGATCATTTGGAACCGTTTGGCACCATTTTTGAGTGAATTGCCGAAATTCAGATTTTTTATGAAATTGTGACCCCGGGGCTTAGGATTTTTTCAAAAAAATCTTTTTCTGCCAGTTAAGTTGTCGAGGGCTGATTTCTTCTATTTCCATTCCCAAACCTTTCAGAGGATCATTTGCAACCGTCTGGCACCATTTTTGAGTGAATTGCCGAAATTCAGATTTTTTATGAAATTGTGACCCCGGGGCTTATGGATTTTTTCAAAAAAATCTTTTTCTGCCGGTTAAGTTGTCGAGAGCTGATTTCTTCTATTTCCATTCCCAAACCTTTCAGAGGATCATTTGCAACCGTCTGGCACCATTTTTGAGTGAATTGCCGAAAGTCAGATTTTTTATGAAATTGTGACCCCGGGGCTTAGGATTTTTTCAGAAAAATATTTTTCTGCCGTTTAAGTTGTTGAGGGCTGATTTCTTTTCCTGTGATTAAAAGCCTTCTGCTTAAACCGCCAAACCTTTCAGGGGATCATTTTGAACCTTTTGGCACCATTTTTGAGTGAATTGCCGAAAGTTAGATTATTTATGAAATTGTGACCCCGGGGCTTAGGATTTTTTCAAAAAAATCTTTTTCTGCCGGTTAAGGTGTCGAGGGCTGATTTCTTTTCCTGTGATAAAAAGCCTTCTTTTTCAACCTCCAAACCTTTCAGGGGAGAATTTGGAACCGTTTGGCACCATTTTTGAGTGAATTGCCGAAAGTCAGATTTTTTATGAAATTGTGACCCCGGGGCTTAGGATTTTTTCAAAAAAATCTTTTTCTGCCGGTTAAGTTGTTGAGGGCTGATTTCGTGTCCTGTGATAAAAAGCCTTCTGTTTCAACCGCCAAACCTTTCAGGGGAGAATTTGGAACCTTTTGGCACCATTTTTGAGTGAATTGCCAAAAGTCAGATTTTTTATGAATTTGTGACCCCAGGGCTTATGGATTTTTTCAAAAAAATCTTTTTCTGCCGGTTAAGTTGTCGAGGGCTGATTTCTTCTATTTCCATTCCCAAACCTTTCAGAGGATCATTTGCAACCGTCTGGCACCATTTTTGAGTGAATTGCCGAAAGTCAGATTTTTTATGAAATTGTGACCCCGTTGCTTAGGATTTTTTCAAAAAAATCTTTTTCTGCCGGTTAAGTTGTCGAGAGCTGATTTCTTCTATTTCCATTCCCAAACCTTTCAGAGGATCATTTTGAACCTTTTGGCACCATTTTTGAGTGAATTGCCGAAAGTTAGATTTTTTATGAAATTGTGACCCTGGGGCTTAGGATTTTTTCAAAAAAATCTTTTTCTGCCGGTTAAGTTGTTGAGGGCTGATTTCGTGTCCTGTGATAAAAAGCCTTCTGTTTCAACCGCCAAATCTTTTAGGGGAGAATTTGGAACCTTTTGGCACCATTTTTGAGTGAATTGCCAAAAGTCAGATTTTTTGTGAAATTGTGACCCCGGGGCTTAGGATTTTTTTAAAAAAAACTTTTTCTGCCGGTTAAGGTGTCGAGGGCTGATTTCTTTTCCTGTGATAAAAAGCCTTCTTTTTCAACCGCCAAACCTTTCAGGGGAGAATTTGGAACCGTTTGGCACCATTTTTGAGTGAATTGCCAAAAGTCAGATTTTTTATGAAATTGTGACCCCGGGGCTTAGGAATTTTTTCAAAAAAATCTTTTTCTGCCGTTTAAGTTGTCGAGGGCTGATTTCGTGTCCTGTGTTAAAAAGCCATCTGTTTCGACCGCCAAACCTTTCAGGGGAGCATTTGGAACCTTTTGGCACCATTTTTCAGTGAATTGCCAAAAGTCAGATTTTTTTGTGAAATTGTGACCCCGGGGCTTAGGATTTTTTCAAAAAAATCTTTTTCTGCCGGTTAAGTTGTCGAGGGCTGATTTCTTTTCCTGTGATAAAAAGCCTTCTGTTTCAACCGCCAAACCTTTCAAGGGAGAATTTGGAACCTTTTGGCACCATTTTTGAGTGAATTGCCAAAAGTCAGATTTTTTATGAAATTGTGACCCTGGGGCTTAAGAATTTTTTCAAAAAAATCTTTTTCTACCGGTTAAGTTGTTGAGGGCTGATTTCTTTTCCTGTGATAAAAAGCCTTCTGTTTCAACCGCCAAACCTTTCAGAGGATGATTTGCAACCGTCTGGCACCATATTTGAGAGAATTTCCGAAATTCAGATTTTTTATGAAATTGTGACCCCGGGGCTTAGGAATTTTTTCAAAAAAATCTTTTTCTGCTGGTTAAGTTGTCGAGGGCTGATTTCTTTTCCTGTGATAAAAAGCCTTCTGTTTCAACCGCCAAACCTTTCAGGGGAGAATTTGGAACCTTTTGGCACAATTTTTGAGTGAATTGCCGAAAGTTAGATTTTTTATGAAATTGTGACCCCGGGGCTTAGGATTTTTTCCAAAAAATCTTTTTCTGCCGGTTAAGTTGTCGAGGGCTGATTTCTTCTATTTCCCTTCCCAAACCTTTCAGAGGATCATTTGCAACCGTCTGGCACCATTTTTGAGTGAATTACCGAAAGTCAGATTTTTTATGAAATTGTGACCCCGGGGCTTAGGATTTTTTCCAAAAAATCTTTTTCTGCCGGTTAAGTTGTCGAGGGCTGATTTCTTCTATTTCCATTCCCAAACCTTTCAGAGGATGATTTGCAACCGTCTGGCACCATATTTGAGTGAATTTCCGAAATTCAGATTTTTTATGAAATTGTGACCCCGGGGCTTAGGAATTTTTTCAAAAAAATCCTTCTCTGCTGGTTAAGTTGTTGAGGGCTGATTTCGTGTCCTGTGATAAAAAGCCTTCTGTTTCAACCGCCATACCTTTCGTGGGGAATTTGGAACCTTTTGGCACCATTTTTGAGTGAATTGCCGAAATTCAGATTTTTTATGAAATTGTGACCCCGGGGCTTAGGATTTTTTCAAAAAAATCTTTTTCTGCCGGTTAAGTTGTCGAGGGCTGATTTCGTGTCCTGTGTTAAAAAGCCATCTGTTTCGACCGCCAAACCTTTCAGGGGAGCATTTGGAACCTTTTGGCACAATTTTTCAGTGAATTGCCAAAAGTCAGATTTTTTGTGAAATTGTGACCCCGGGGCTTAGGATTTTTTCAAAAAAATCTTTTTCTGCCAGTTAAGTTGTCGAGGGCTGATTTCTTCTATTTCCATTCCCAAACCTTTCAGAGGATCATTTGCAACCGTTTGGCACCATTTTTGAGTGAATTGCCGAAAGTCAGATTTTTTATGAAATTGTGACCCCGGGGTTTAGGATTTTTTCAAAAAAATCTTTTTCTGCCGGTTAAGTTGTCGAGGGCTGATTTCTTTTCCTGTGATAAAAAGCCTTCTGTTTCAACCGCCAAACCTTTCAGGGGAGAATTTGGAACCTTTTGGCACCATTTTTGAGTGAATTGCCAAAAGTCAGATTTTTTATGAATTTGTGACACCAGGGCTTATGGATTTTTTCAAAAAAATCTTTTTCTGCCGGTTAAGTTGTCGAGAGCTGATTTCTTCTATTTCCATTCCCAAACCTTTCAGAGGATCATTTGCAACCGTCTGGCACCATTTTTGAGTGAATTGCCGAAATTCAGATTTTTTATGAAATTGTGACCCCGGGGCTTAGGATTTTTTCAGAAAAATATTTTTCTGCCTTTTAAGTTGTTGAGGGCTGATTTCTTTTCCTGTGATTAAAAGCCTTCTGCTTAAACCGCCAAACCTTTCAGGGGATCATTTTGAACCTTTTGGCACCATTTTTGAGTGAATTGCCGAAAGTTAGATTATTTATGAAATTGTGACCCCGGGGCTTAGGATTTTTTCAAAAAAATCTTTTTCTGCCGGTTAAGGTGTCGAGGGCTGATTTCTTTTCCTGTGATAAAAAGCCTTCTTTTTCAACCTCCAAACCTTTCAGGGGAGAATTTGGAACCGTTTGGCACCATTTTTGAGTGAATTGCCGAAAGTCAGATTTTTTATGAAATTGTGACCCCGGGGCTTAGGATTTTTTCAAAAAAATCTTTTTCTGCCGGTTAAGTTGTTGAGGGCTGATTTCTTTTCCTGTGATAAAAAGCCTTCTGTTTCAACCGCCAAACCTTTCAGGGGATCATTTGGAACCGTTTGGCACGATTTTTGAGTGAATTGCCGAAAGTTAGATTTTTTATGAAATTGTGACCCCGGGGCTTAGGATTTTTTCCAAAAAATCTTTTTCTGCCAGTTAAGTTGTCGAGGGCTGATTTCTTCTATTTCCATTCCCAAACCTTTCAGAGGATGATTTGCAACCGTCTGGCACCATATTTGAGTGATTTTCCGAAATTCAGATTTTTTATGAAATTGTGACCCCGGGGCTTAGGAATTATTTCAAAAAAATCTTTCTCTGCCGGTTAAGTTGTCGAGGGCTGATTTCTTTTCCTGTGATAAAAAGCCTTCTGTTTCAACCGCCAAACCTTTCAGGGGAGAATTTGGAACCTTTTGGCACAATTTTTGAGTGAATTGCCGAAAGTTAGATTTTTTATGAAATTGTGACCCCGGGGCTTAGGATTTTTTCCAAAAAATCTTTTTCTGCCGGTTAAGTTGTCGAGGGCTGATTTCTTCTATTTCCATTCCCAAACCTTTCAGAGGATCATTTGCAACCGTCTGGCACCATATTTGAGTGATTTTCCGAAATTCAGATTTTTTATGATATTGTGACCCCGGGGCTTAGGAATTATTTCAAAAAAATCTTTCTCTGCTGGTTAAGTTGTCGAGGGCTGATTTCTTTTCCTGTGATAAAAAGCCTTCTGTTTCAACCGCCAAACCTTTCAGGGGAGAATTTGGAACCTTTTGGCACCATTTTTGAGTGAATTGCCGAAAGTTAGATTATTTATGAAATTGTGACCCCGGGGCTTAGGGTTTTTTCAAAAAAATCTTTTTCTGCCGGTTAAGGTGTCGAGGGCTGATTTCTTTTCCTGTGATAAAAAGCCTTCTTTTTCAACCGCCAAACCTTTCAGGGGAGAATTTGGAACCATTTGGCACCATTTTTGAGTGAATTGCCGAAAGTCAGATTTTTTATGAAATTGTGACCCCGGGGCTTAGGATTTTTTCAAAAAAATCTTTTTCTGCCGGTTAAGTTGTTGAGGGCTGATTTCGTGTCCTGTGATAAAAAGCCTTCTGTTTCAACCGCCAAATCTTTTAGGGGAGAATTTGGAACCTTTTGGCACCATTTTTGAGTGAATTGCCAAAAGTCAGATTTTTTATGAAATTGTGACCCCGGGGCTTAGGATTTTTTCAAAAAAAACTTTTTCTGCCGGTTAAGTTGTCGAGGGCTGATTTCTTCTATTTCCCTTCCCAAACCTTTCAGAGGATCATTTACAACCGTCTGGCACCATTTTTGAGTGAATTGCCAAAAGTCAGATTTTTTATGAAATTGTGACCCCGGGGCTTAGGATTTTTTCAAAAAAATCTTTTTCTGCCGGTTAAATAGTTGAGGGCTGATTTCTTTTCCTGTGATAAAAAGCCTTCTGCTTAAACCGCCAAACCTTTCAGGGGATCATTTGGAACCGTTTGGCACCATTTATGAATGAATTGCCGAAAGTCAGACTTTTTATGAAATTGTGACCCCGGGCCTTCCAATTTTTTCAAAAAAATCTTTTTTAGACGTTTAAGTTGTTGATGGCTGAGTTCTTTTCCTGTGATAAAAAGCCTTCTGTTTCAACCGCCAAACTTTTCAGGGGATCATTTGGAACCGTTTGGCACCAATTTTGAGTGAATTGCCGAAAGTCAGATTTCTTATAAAATTGTGACCCCGGGGCTTAGGAATTTTTTCAAAAAAATCTTTTTCTGCCGGTTAAGTTGTCGAGGGCTGATTTCTTTTATTTCCATTCCCAAACCTTTCAGAGGATCATTTGCAACCATTTGGCACCATTTTTGAGTTAATTGCCGAAAGTCAGATTTTTTATGAAATTGTGACCCCGGGGCTTAGGATTTTTTCAAAAAAATCTTTTTCTGCTGGTTAAGTTGTTGAGGGCTGATTTCTTTTCCTGTGATAAAAAGCCTTCTGTTTCAACCGCCAAACCTTTCAGGGGAGAATTTGCAACCGTCTGGCACCATATTTGAGTGAATTTCCGAAATTCAGATTTTTTATGAAATTGTGACCCCGGGGCTTAGGAATTTTTTCAAAAAAATCTTTTTCTGCCGGTTAAGTTGTCGAGGGCTGATTTCGTGTCCTGTGTTAAAAAGCCATCTGTTTCGACCGCCAAACCTTTCAGGGGAGCATTTGGAACCTTTTGGCACCATTTTTCAGTGAATTGCCAAAAGTCAGATTTTTTGTGAAATTGTGACCCCGGGGCTTAGGATTTTTTCAAAAAAATCTTTTTCTGCCGGTTAAGTTGTCGAGGGCTGATCTCTTTTCCTGTGATAAAAAGCCTTCTGTTTCAACCGCCAAACCTTTCAAGGGAGAATTTGGAACCTTTTGGCACCATTTTTGAGTGAATTGCCAAAAGTAAGATTTTTTATGAAATTGTGACCCCAGGGCTTAGGGTTTTTTTCCAAAAAATCTTTTTCTCCCGGTTAAGTTGTCGAGGGCTGATTTCTTCTATTTCCGTTCCCAAACCTTTCAGAGGATGATTTGCAACCGTTTGGCACCATTTTTGAGTGAATTGCCGAAAGTCAGATTTTTTATGAAATTGTGACCCCGGGGCTTAGGATTTTTTCAAAAAAATCTTTTTCTGCCGGTTA
This sequence comes from Podarcis raffonei, assembly GCF_027172205.1. Lineage (NCBI taxonomy): Eukaryota > Metazoa > Chordata > Lepidosauria > Squamata > Lacertidae > Podarcis > Podarcis raffonei. Next base: position 54,079,547 of record NC_070613.1, on the reverse strand, counting down.
AGTTGTCGAGGGCTGATTTCGTGTCCTGTGTTAAAAAGCCATCTGTT